>NW_024044828.1:22170095-22789381 GCF_015852505.1 Tachyglossus aculeatus
AGACTGCAGCCCTGGGGTGAGCTGGGAGTGAAAGGACTGGTGGCTGGCCTCCTTAACCCCAAGTTGTCCCTGGATCTCAGAACAAAGGACCAGAGGCTGCTCTTGACACCCTGGGCCAGACAGAGCCAGGATGGGAGGGGACCAGATTCTCTCACCGGGCCGGACCATAGCCCCAGTGGGCCTGGTGGGGTTGGGGCCGTTGAGCCTGCTGAGGGTTCTCACCTGCTCCTGGGGTGGGGAGCGGAACTCGCGGGTCTTCTTGGCTGTCAGGGCAGCGGACATATTCAGTGCCTGCATGAGCTCGCTGTAACGCTGCTTCTGGTTGACCTGGAGCCTGGACACGTAGCCATCCCCGAACGCCACAGTCGCCTCCACCCGGTGTTGCAGCTCGCAGTCACAAAAATGGCTGAGGAGCTCACACATCTTGGGGGGGGCAGAAGAGACCCCCGGGGTCAGCCTGGGGGTGGCCAAGGGAGGGAGAACTGGACGGGGCTAAGGCTAGGGCTGGGCACTCCCCCCACTCCTGAATCTCATCCCTTCTCACCCCATTGCACCCCTTCCTCTCTCCACCCTGACCTCCCTCACTCTGTCCTCAACCGCTCCCTCTAATGGCTCCATCCCCTCCAACTTCAAATACATCCACACTTCCCCCTCCCTTAACAGACTTCCTTTGGACCATCCAGACACTGCCACACCTCTCTCCCTCCCCCTCAGTCCAGTTCTGGGAATTGGGCTTTTTAAATGGTATTTGTTAAGTGCTTGCAATGTTTCAGACACTGTACTAAGCGCTGGGATAGATACAAGATAATCAGGTTGGTGGCAGTCCATATCCCACATGTGGCTCACACTCTGAATTCCCATTTTGCAGTTGATGATGATGATGATGATATTTGTTAAGTGCTTACTATGTGCCAAGCGCTGTTCTAACCGCTGGGGTAGATACAAGGTAGGTTGTCCCACATGGGGCTCACAGTCTTAATCCTCATTTTACAGATGAGTTAACTGAGGCCCAGAGAAGTGAAGTGACTTGCCCAAGGTCACACAACAGACAGGTGGCAGTCAGAATTAGAACCTAGGCCCTTCTGACTCCTAGATCCGTGCTGTATCCACTGGGCTACACTGCTTTGCTATTTCACCACACTCAATTCCCTTCTCATCCCTCTACACTCCAGGTTTGCCCAGGAACTTCTCTGACTGAATCCAACAGACTCTCCTCCGCCCCAATTCTCCTAGGTCCTTAGCTGCCTCCAACCCCACGGGCCTGCCACTTCTTCCAGGACCACTACCTAAGTTTGACTCTTCTTACACTCCCTGCAGAGCATGGGGTCCCTCTGCCCAGGGAAGTGGGGGACCCCGAGGGAAGGGTGGGGGTGCAGGGTGCCTGATGAGGCCTGACTTTCTTCCTGACCGAGGGCAAGTAACCCCCACCCACTGGGGGCCCCTGACCTGCAGTTTGACCGACTCCGGCAGCCGCATCTGCAACAGCCCTTTGGCTGGCCCCTGGGGCTCCGGGCCGGCCTCCTCTCCGGCCTCCACAGCCTTCTCCTCCTCCCGGGCCTCCGGCTCTTTTCTGGCACCCACCCCCGTCTCAGCCAGTGGCTCGCCAAACACGGTGGGGTCCACCAGGAGCAGAATCTGCCGGATGTTGTCGCCACTGAACTCTCCCATGATCAAGAGGGCACGCACTAGCTTGAGCACAGGTACGAACTCGAACTCCACCGAGCCGCCCACTGGGTCGCGGACGTGGGCGCCACTGCCCCTCACAGCTTCGGTCAGCATGGCCAGGGCCCTCTCCTTCAGGATCCTCAGTGGGACCCCGGGACCGGTTCCCAGGGCGCTGCCGCCAGTCGAGTCGGAGCCGGGGGCGCTGGCACGAGCTGTGGGCCCAAGGCGGGAGCCGGGCCTGAGACAAGAGCCAGGTCCCACACCGGGCAGACCGTGCCGCTCCGAGGGCCCCGGGTAGAGGCGGATCTGGCGTGTGGCAGGCGCGATGGGAATGATGAACTCATTCTTCATGGCCAGCTTGGCCTCCTTGGCCTGGTCCAGGTACGCGCTGATGAGCAGGTCAAAGAAGCCGGTGCGCAGCAGGCCGGGCAGATATTGGTCATCGATGGCGTGGAAGAGCTGCGGCAGGTCCACGTGGCCACACAGGGCTGTGGCCGTCCGGCCGTTGCCCAGGGCACACACGGCCCCATAGAGTCGCAGCGTGTGGTAGTGGAAGAGCAGCAGATCCTCCTGCTCGCACAACTCCAGTATGTCCACGCACCTGGTGGGAGGGTGGGTGGAGGACCACGTCACCACCCTGGGCCCGCCCCGCCCCCAGTCTCTCCCTCTGCTCTTTGGGGACAGCCCCTTGGGGCCTGGATTCTGACCTTTTGCCCCAGGCCCCGATCCCTGGAGGCAGGGGTGGGGCAGGGAACATGGAAGGGAGTGTGCCGAGGCCACCTTGTTTCTGCCCGGGAGCTGTGCTCAGTGAAACTGTGCACAGGAAAGCCAGTTGGCCAGGGCAGAGGGGAATTGCCCTCCAGGTCTTTTGACAAGGCCAGAGGGCGGCATCACAGATCAGAACCAACACCAGGGCCTCAGGAGCCTCCGATGACGATGATGATGATAATAATAATAATAATAATACTAATAATGATGATGATGATGACGGTATTTGTTAAGCACTTACTGTGCGTCAAACACTTTTGGAAGCACTGGGGTAGATACAAGTGAATCATACAATGAATCAGGTTGGACACAGTCCCCGTGCCACATGGGGCTCACAGCCTTAATCCCCATTTTACAGCTGAGGATGCTAAGGCCCAGAGAAGTGAAGTGACTTGCCCAAGGTCACACAGCAGACAAGTGATGGAGCCAGGATTAGAACCCACATCCTTCTGACTCCCAGGCTCTGGCTCCATCCACTAGGTAACCACCCCCACCACCCCGTCTCTCTGCAGACCCAGCCTGGGCTGGGGTCTTCAGGAGAGGTAGGGACTGGGTTCCCAGACCCCACAAAAACCTCAGCCCTGGGGTCGGTCCCGGCAGACAGAACTGTGGGCAGTGCAGGAGGTCAAGAGTCAAGGTCGCAACCTGCTCTCCCCTGTCCTGCGCCCTGCCCATCTCCAACCCTCGCCCTGGTCCCGGCTCTGGCCCGCCACACCTGTTCTCCTCAGGGATGTGGAGGGCCATCATCTGCAGTGGCTCCAGGCATCGCACCGCCCAGCCCTGCCGCTCGCTCACCCGCTCCATCTCCACTTTCAGGAAGCGGCTGGGCATGCGGCTCCACAGCACTGGCCGTAGGGTCTGTACGTCCAAGCGCGGAGGGCACTGAGGCATTGGGTTCCTCTCCTCGCTCGGAAAGATGGCAGCCGACAGGGGCATCGCACCCTGGGGAAGGCGGGTTGAGAAGGTTGGAAGGATAGCCCCATGCAACACATACAAGAGAAACAGCGTAGCTCAGTGGAAGGAGCCCAGGCTTTGGAGTCAGAGGTCATGGGTTGAAATCCCGACTCCACCAATTGTCAGCTGTGTGACTTTGGGCAAGTCACTTCACTGGGCCTCAGTTCCCTCATCTGTAAAATGGGGATGAAACCTGTGAACCCCCTGTGGGACAACCTGATTACCTTGTACCCCCCCAGTGCTTAGAACAGTGCTTTGCACATAGTAAGTGCTTAATAAATGCCGTTATTATTATTATTATATCTGTACATATCTGTACTTTATTTTTCATTTATATTAATGTCCATCTACCCCTTTAAACTGTATGCTTGATATGGACAGGGAATGTATTTGTTTATTGTTAGAGTGCAGTCTCCCAAGCGTTTAGTACAGTGCTTAGCACATAGAAAGCATTCAATATGATTGAACGAACACACACACACACACACACACACACACACACACCCAACATCCTTCCACTCACCCCCTCCAACACCTGTCCAGTTAAACCCAGGGCTGACCCAGACTTCACCGAGGGTAAAGAGGACTCTAATAGAGTTTTGAGTGTCACCGATTCCTGTGCCAGTCAGGCAGGTGGCTCCCACCAGGGATGGGAGACAAAGGGGAGAGTGGAAGAAGGAAGCTTGAGCCCTCCATCTCCCAGAGGCACAAGGCTGAAGGCTCGGTTTGTGCTAGAAGGCTCCCTGCCCTGTCTCAGCCCTTTCCCCTGACCACATCACCGCCACCTGCCCTGCCCAGAGCCGCTGACAGATACCTTCAACCTGCCGAGCTCAAACTGGAACAGAGCGGTGCTGGTGGGCTGCAGGAAGACGGCGGGGAACACCTTGGTGTGGGGCTCCACCTGCGGGGGAAGATGGCCTGTTTGAGGGCTGACAGGTGGGTGGGGCTCACGAGGGGGTGGACTGAGGAAGGATCCCGAAGGAGGAGACCCACCCAGAGCGACGAGGTGAAAGACATCAACAGACAGAAACTCAAAGCGAAGCCAAGACTCAGCATGAGAGACAGAAGAAGCAGAGACACGGGATCTCCTCCCTGCCCCTTCCCCCCGATTACCCACTCCCTCCCCCCCGCCAAACCTGGTAGCATGTGGTCAGTTCCGTGCCATTGGCAGAGAAGGACAGGACGCCACTGGCCAGGTCAAGGACGCAGCCGATCTTCAGGTCCGCGTTGCTCCGGACGGGTCTCTGGGGGGCGGCGAGGGTCTCGCCCCCACACACCATGTAGCAGTTGCTGCGTCTCACACTACAAGCCCAGATGTGGGGGTTTGGAACCACCCAGAACCGGGGGCCTGGGTGTGATCCATCCTACAGTGGATAAGAGCACCCAGACCCTCTTCCCTGGAAGCCCCAGGGCCAAGGTGCAGGAGGGGGGTGAAACTGAGTCAAATATGAGGGCAGAGATGACCTCAGATGCCGGGTCTCCCAGCCCTCCCTGACTGCTTCATGCTCACGGCTCTCCTCCCTCTCTCCCTCCGTCCCCGCTGCCCCCTCTCTGGTTGGTTGAGATGGACCACACCTCACCTCTCGTGGACTCTCCCTCGCTCATCCCCCAGCGTCACAGTCACGGAGCAGCTTTGATGCAGGTCAAACTTGTCACTGTAGAAGTGGTAATCAGGGGTGACCCACCCAACCCAGACGCAGGAGGGGTCCTGGCCGGCAAAGATGCGCACTGAGAAGGAGCACTGTGGTAGAGGAAAGAGAGCACTCTGGTGGGGACAGGACACTGTGGTGGAGCACTGCAAAGTGCTCAGCTGGGGTGAGCCAAGCTTCTCCTGGCATAGAGAGCAGGGCAGGGAAAGAGGGGGGAGGGGGGGATGGCTCGAGCATTGGGCTGCACTACCAGCTACTGTGGGGGATTAGTGACTGGAATCCCCCAGGCCAGCCAAGGATCCACCGGTGGCCAGCAGTGTACTTACTGCTGTGGGGTGGGCTGCGGCATCCAGGGTCTGCTTCCTAAGGAGATAGATGAGGAGGAGGAGGGTGAGGAGGAGGGTGATGGCCTGGAGCCCGTGCTGATGGTGAGCCAGCCATGAGCCCGTCTGATGAAGGGCAGGAAGGGCAACCTTCATACCCTCCAGAAGGGGTCCTGGTGCTCCACCCAGAGGCTCAAGAGCACTGACCTTGGGATTGGATAGCCACCCTCTCCCACCCTGCAGAAAAGAGTCCCCCCTAAGCAGCAGCACGGCCAGTCTCAGTCCCAGCCCCTGCCTTGGGAGTCCTATTTTGAGGGAGGGTTGGAGGAACTGTCCAGGGTTGAGGTGACCAAGGCTGAGCTTCTTGGCTTTTAGTTGGCCCGGGTGAACCACAGACTCCCTCTGGGGCACCAGGCAGTCAAGTCCCTACAGTAGATCCGGCCACTAAGGAGGGCTGGATGGGGGTGAGTCACCTCTTCAGGAAGAGGTCTCCATCCACAAGGGCGGGGCGACACTCGACAGGCATGCTCAGACGACAGTACAGCATGCCCGGGCCATTGCTCTGGGTACCAAACGTCTTGTGGGTGACCTTGAGGCAAGGAGGGCTGTCGATTGTGCCATCCACCCTGGTCACCTAGACACACACATACACATGAACACTCCACTGCCCATCCACCCTCTGGCCGGCCAGGGGTTGTGGGTCCCCTCTCCACTCCTGGCATCAGGACCCAGCCGGGTGAACCCCTTCAGGCTCTGCCCAGATGTCCAGCTGAGTTCTGGGGTTCACCCTGTTCTACGGGTGGGGAAAGATCGGCCTTGTCCAGCAAGACATGGATATAGTGGTATAAGCTGCCAAACAAGCTGACTGGCCCCCACTTGCCCAGGCTGGGATGCAGTGGGGGTGGGGGTGGGGGTGGGGGTGACCAGCCCACCTCAAGGGCCTTGGATGCAGGCAGGTTGAACTTTTTAAGCAACACTACTGGGCCTGGGAAGGATGATGGATCCAAGGACAGCAGGGCAGGATGGTAGATGTGAGCCACTCTGTCTGCCAGGGTGGATAATGAGTCCAACCAAAGCCGCCCCCTCCCGGCACAGTCACCCCAACTCAGAGGGCCCAGGATGCCGACCCCCGAGTCTGAGAGGTAAGTCAGAGGGGAGGGAAAGGGAAGGAGCATTCAGAGGGTCAGTGCCCCTGCCTCGGGGAGAGGAGTCATCCATGGGCCCTGGATGCCAGCGGGGGCTTCCCTCTTCATGGGCCCGGCTACCTCCACGTGTGGGTGGTTCCCAGGCACATTGACAAAGGTCGGCAGCCTCTTGCTGAACCACATGGCCACATCCCGGTTCATGTTGACGGCAAATGGCTGGAAGCCCTCCTGGAGGCCACACGTGGTGTAGAACTTGAAGGTGCTGGCGTCCATCCCGAGGTTCATGCGGCCAATCTGGGCCAGCCCCAGCGAGCAGATGGGCACAAAGCCTACACAACACAGCACAGCAGGACTCAACCCAACGGGCTCCCCACTACCTGCGGGAATGCAAGGGAGCCCCCCCAAGGCAGCCTAGAAGCCAACCTGGGTGGGAAGCAGCCCTGGGTCACTGCGTCAAGGCCCAGGAAGGTGAAGGGGAGACCACCGGCCTGCTTGGCGGGGGTGAGGGAGCTAAGGTGAAAACTTTAGCTGCCCTTCCCTTTGCCCCGTGGGGGCCCAAGCTAGGAGGTTGACAACCGGATGGCTGAGGCTGGTGGGTGGAGGAGGCTCACGTATCGCAGAATCCAGGGGAGGTGAATAATCTACCCAGATTCCTGCCGAGGGTGAGATAAGCCTGCCCCGGAGGTGGCCCCTGGGGGATGACCCCCAGGGATTGTCACCGGGTAGTGAGGTGACTGACAACCTCTCAGAGATGAGGTAGACTAACCAGTGAGAACAACTTCCCTGTCCTGTCCCCTCCTTCTCCTCCTGTCATCAATGTAATCTTACCCCATCCTCCTCCTCCTCCTGCTTCTCTCCTCCCCCTCCAACCCATCTCACTGCCCGTTCTCTTTCCTATTCCTGCTCCATATCCCTGCCCTCCCCTTCTTCCTCCTCCTGGTCCCCCTTTGCCTCCATGAGCCTTCCTACCACCTGGACGATTCAGAGCCCATCAGGGAGCAGCTCCAATCTTGGAGGATCCTGGGAGTGAACCGAGCCTGGGGCTGAGGGCCAGTCCACCCCAGCCCACCCAGGGAAGAGGCAGGGCTCCCCAGGGAGGAATAGAGATCCGGAGCCTGACACCCGCCCCCCTGCCCACCGTGGTCGATGTCGTAGTCGGCGAAGGCCAGTTCTGAGCCCAGGGAGGTGATAAGCAGGTCCCCGTTGAGCGTGAAGAGCATGGATGCGTCATCCAGGTTGACCAGGCACCCGACCACGTCTCCCGCCTGCCAGCAGTGCCCGAAAGAGCTGCGACCCCGGTGCCACCGCTGACCCTGGGGGAGAGGGGTGTCCAGGACCAGGAGGCCTGGATCAGATGAGGTAGCTGGCTGTGGCCAGACCAGAGCCCACTTCACCCCATAAAACCACACCAGGCCAGGGGAAGGCAGCGGCACCTCTCCTTGCCCATTCTCCAGGGAGAGACAGAGACTGAGACAGAGACAGACAGACACTGAGGCCCAGCCCTACAGGAACTCCCTGGGATTTCCAGGAAACTTCCAGCACACTGGCCCAGGGGAGGGGGCGAGGGAAGGGCACCAGCTCACCCTGTTGCCTTCGAACACAAAGGCCTGGTCATCTGCCCCCAGCTCGACATCTGGCCGGCAGCCAGGCCGAGCCCAACCGACGCGCATGTCCCCGCCAGTGACCGCCTCGAACTCGAAGTACCAGCGGCCTGTCTTCACCGCGTATGATCGCTCCACACGGAAGAAGCGGATCTTGTCCACGCTGACCTTCTCCACATTCTGGTCGGCTGCCAAGAGACGGAAGAGGGTAACACGGAGACAAGAGATCATCACATGGGCTACCGCCCCGAGTCCCCACAGTGACCCCGAATGATCACCCCTCTCAACTCCTGACTCTCCCCCAGTGACCCAATATGGACCATCTGACATCTCTGACTTCCCCAGTGACCTAGCACTGATGATCGTCCACGGATCTGCCCAAACCTCTCTGGACCTGCTGGGGTTTCCAACTGCACAGATTCCTGGAAGAACAGATTCCCTGTGCTCACCCTGCACTGAAGTGTTCCTGCTGTTCGTTATTCTTTCCCTAGAGCTTAGCGCAGTGCTTCGTGCTCAGGGGATGGTGCTGGCAATAGGAAAAATGGTGGGGGGGTGATGGGGTGATGATGGCGATGAACAGTTCCCTGTTTGCCCTGTTCATTCCCTCCCTGGTTCTGCAAGCTCCAATCCTGTGGTCTCCCTCTGTGTTTCTCAAGACCGCTGTTCTAATCTTCCCAATCTATTCTTGTAGGAAACCCATCTCCCCAACAGACTGGCAGCCTCCTGAGGGCAGGGACTGTCTCTTGTTCTTGCCCAACCCGTGCACCCAGCCCAGCGTGTGTGTGTGTGTGTGTGTGTGTGTGTGTGTGTGTGTGTGTGTGTGTATGCATGCTCATGTGTCTGTCCATCCTGCCTCCCCATCGGACCGGCAGCCCCCAAAGGCAAGAACTGAATCTCCATCTGGCCCCCTCCCTCAAACCGACGTGGCCAGGGTTCTTACGCAGTTCCTGGTCAGATGGCTCGATGCTGTACCCATAACCAATGATGCTGCGGACAGCCTCCCGGAGGCTGTCCCGGCCGGACTTCTTTGTCCTCTCATCTAGAAGGGCGTAGGGCACCAGACGCGGGTTCCGTTTGTTCTTCAGGTCCTACAGGAGCCCAAAGGGACCCAGGCAGGGGCCTCATTCCAACCTGCACCGCCCACACACACACAGCCCCACCCAGTGCCCAGAGTGCAGACCACTCCCCTGCCCCAACATGGGGGACATTCAGAGTGACCCTCAGGACACCTCCCAGCATCCCGGGTCAAGGGGCAGCAGGAACTAGTGGAAGAACCCCGGGCTGGAAGTCAGGGAATCCTGATTCTAATCCCCAAATCTAGACTGCTGTGTGACCTTGGATAGGTCACCTAACCTCTCTGAGCCTCAGTTTCCTCCTCTGTTAAATGGGCACCATCATCCATGCCTCGAGGGGATGGTGTGAAGATGGAATGAGACCAGGGATGAGAGAGTGCCGGGGAAGGAAAGTGCCCGACACATCTCTGTTTTCCCCAGAGACCGAAAGAGAACCGGAACCTGGGCTTCCCCAACCGGAAGTGGAGACACGTCTGCCCACCCTCCATAAGGGAGACAAGACTCTCCTGAGCCACTCCAATCACCCCCACAGCTGGAACCTCGGGGCACCAGCTCCATCATCCCCACAGCTGGAATGCAGGCCCACCAGGCCCACTGCCCCCACAACTGGTACCCGGGGACATTGCCCCCATCACTTTCACAGCTGGAACTGAGGGTCTCCAGCCCCATCGTTGTCACAGCTAGAACCTGGGGACCCCAGCTACTGGGAATAAAATGTCTCAGTAGCAAATTGTGTGTGTGCTGGGGGGAGGGCCAGAGAGTGAACTATTTGAAAAAAATCACTCACCCCTCCAACTACCAGGCCCGTCCTCACCTGCTGGGTGCCATAGGTCCACCCCTGCTCGATTCGGTCCTTGGCCCAGACGTTGTGTGCGTTCTCTGCCAGCCTGTCCACCAGGGCCTCCTGCATTGGTAGCAGCTTCACCTCAGACAGGTCAAGAGGAGCGGGCTTGTAGCCACTGGACATCATGTAGCTGCCAACCAACCAAGGCCCGGGCAGGCATAAGGTCCCTTTGTGTAGACCTGGAACCCAAGGCCTTGGAATTTGCAGCCTTGGCAGGGCCCCCCTCAATTCCAAAGGCAGGGCAGGGATTAGATAACCCAAGGGTGGGGTTTGACACCACCTACTTCTTGGGGAGTTTCAGTTTCTTAAGATCTTCCTCAGCAGCAAGATTAGCATGAACCATGTGGCAGCCCAAGGCCAGGAGGGTTCTGTGATAACAAACCACACGCTGAAGTGTGCCCCCCGCTCCGCCCACACACACACACACACACACACACACACACACACACACACAGAGATACACAAACAGGTGAATAGATACATAACACAACATTCCCAGCCATTCCCTAGGTGAGTCCAAGATCCCACAAGGCCATGTCCTAAACCTGCAGAGGTGACATCTCAGCATCTGAGAGAAGGCCCAGAGGTGTACCACAGATGCAGTGACCTCTGATCTCCCCCATCCCCTGGGCCTCCCTTCCTCTAGACTGTGAGATCATTGTGGGTGGGGAATGTGTCCGTTGTTGTAGTGTGTTCTCCCAAGTGCTTAGTATAATGCTTTGCACACACTAAGCACTCAATAAATACGATTGAATGAATGAATGAATGATTGGGAGTGCTCCTGCCCCACTTATAGCCACAAAATCACTCCCCCATCCAGGGCCAACCCGACCTCAATTCTTGCTTTGGACCCAAACTAACTTTAGGGTCTCTGTTGACATCTGCAGGTTATAGTTTTTCTCCGTGTCGGGCAACTTGGAGAATTCCACGAGGCAAGGGTGCTGCTTCTTGTTGTCATCCCGCACCTGGAGACCGGGGTAGAGAGATGGAGAGTGTGTTGGACCAGGCACTCCTGGGCTCCCACCCCAAAGAACTACCCACCCAGAGGTCCGAGTGTTCGACCCTGAGAACTGGCAACAGCAGCCTCTCCACAGTCAACAGAGGTCAGTGCCGTGAGTCGGTCCCCAATGCTCAGGGAGGATGAATGGTGGGGACACTGGGGATGGTGGAGGAAGGGGAAGATGTCACTCTTTAGGAGATACCGAGGCACCAGAAAGGCCAAGTGTCATTATCAATGTTAACAATACTGAATCTCATTCTGGAGCAGGGGGAGAGAGAGAAGAGAGAAAGTTGGTGGAGGTTTTGTGGGGAGGCAGAGTGAGAGAGAGGACCGGGCTCTCCCCCAGACCCGCACCCCACACCCCCTGCTAGGACTCGGGCTTCCACGGGACTAACCTTGCCAAAGGTCCAGCCCAGCTCGGTTTTGCTGACGGCCCACAACTCGTGGATGTTCTCAGCCAGCCTGTCACGGACCTTCTCCAGGTGTGGCGGTAGGGAAACCTGCAGGGAAGTAGGGTGATGACTGCTCCCTCACATCCCATGCAAAGTTACCCCAGCTGCGCCTCTGCCACCACTCCTATCCCTCCCCAAGCAGAGAGAGTGCGATTCCAACCCTGGCCCTGATAGCCATCCTGCCAGCAGGCAGGCACATACCCGACTGGTGTCTATGGGCCTGGGTGTGAACGCGGCCTGTGAGAGGAAGTGCGAGGTACCCAGCAAGTCCCTGACACCCAGACGGTCCCGCTTGTACTCCTTGACCGGCTCCAGCCTCATCCTCTCGCCAGGCAGCAGTGCCTCGGCACAAGGTGCATAGCCAGATGGGGGTAGGAACTTGAAATCGCCATGGCGACCGCCCAGCAAAAAACGGATCCTGCAACCCAAGGGAGAGGGTAGGTGGCCAGGCTATGGACACTGGTGATCAGGCTTCCCCAAAGCTATGCCACTCTGGTCCCCAGCTCCTACCAAGGATGCAGTGAGTCAGTCATCCCAGAACACAGCGCTAGTTCCTCCCTCAGTCCCGCCACAGGCAAGCCAGTCTGGCAAATGGAGCAACCTTCCACACCCCAGCCGCCCACACCATCCCTACCAGATCCCACGATACAGCATGGTGCAGTGCCCGAGCAGGTCACGGAACCCCTGGAGAGGACGGTTGGAGTGGCTGGTGCCCACTTACTTGACACCAGCAGAGAAACTGGCCACCGGGAAGAAGTGTCCGGTAGTGCCAAAGCCCTCAAACATGCCCTGCACCGGCTGCCCATTTATGCGGAAGGAGACGCTGGGCGCCGCCAGGTCCAGGCAGCAGCTCACCACGTCGTCGGATTTCAGCAGGTGCTGGTTGGCCGAGGCCACGGCCCGGGAGATGCGGCCTGGGGGCGGGATGGGGGAGAGGTTGAGAGAGGCTGGGCAGGGAGAGTGCTCTGCCCTGCCTTTCCTCTCCCTGCCATGCTTCCAAGACCATATGCCCCTCATTTTCAGACCCTGGGCAGCTCCACCATAACCCAGGTGGAGCCAAGAGGGTCACAACATGGCATAGTGGATACAGGACGGGCCTGGGAATCAGAAGGTCAAGGGTTCTAATCCTGGCTCCATCATTTGTCTGCTGTGTGACCTTGGGCAAGTCACCTCACTTCTCTGAGCCTCGGTGACCTCATCTGTAAAATGGGGACTGAAACTGGGAGCCCCACATGGGACTGGGAGTATGTCCAACCTGATTTGTTTGTATCCACTCCAGCACTTAGTACATTGCCTGGCACATATTAAGTGCTTAACAAATACCATTGTTATTATTATTCCTACCGGTGGGGGGTGGACTTTGCTCAGGGCCTAGCAGGGCCCGGGGGGGTGGGGAAGAGAGAGAGAGAGAGACAGGGACAGAGACACAGAGAGAGAGAGAGAGAGAGAGAGAGAGAGAGAGAACAAGAGAGAGAGAGAGAGAGAGAGAAAGAGAGAGAGAGAACACAGAAGCTTAAGTAAGGGTATCCATGTGTGGGTGCAAGAGGGGGGTACAGTTTGAGGGGCTCTGTGGTCAAAGCCAGAGCTGAGCAGGGACTCACCTGACCACAGGTGCAGCCCATCAAAGCCATAGGAGTAGAGGTCATCACCGACTCCGTTGCCACCCCAACCCTCACCGCCGCCGGGGTACGGGGCATAGCCAGCCGAGGATGCCCAGCCAACGCGCAGGTGCGTGGGCTCGGTCATGAGGAATGGCTGCACCTGGTCCAGGATCAGCTCAAAGTACCACCTGCGATACTGCGCCGAGCCCTCTGACGTGCCCAGGAAGATGTTGGGCCGGATGCTGGAAGGCAAGGAGCAGGCTGGGGGTGGTCCACTGTTTTGTGCCCACTAAGGAACAGCCCAAGTTTGGGGATGGAACTGCTCCTCGGGGGCAGAGCTGGACACCCTGGCACAGGGGAGCAAACTGCACTGGCCAACCCACTCAAGTTGGAGGATCAATTCCTCACCCACTGGGGCCTGACACCTTCCCCAGCAAGTCTCGGGACAGGGGTTCAAGAGAAACAGCAGGGAACTCCAGGGAAGATGGGCTGAGCTTGGGCCCCCTGACCAAATGCTGAGGGGTGGGAGAATGCAGCTCCTGCCCAGAGCCCAGGGGTGAGTGAGGAGGGTCAAGACCCACCCTTCCCCCACACCAGCCTCCCCAGGCCCCAGGGAGCACCTGGTGACGTCATTAACGAGCCGGGTCTGCAGAAGCAGGTCCCGCCGTGGTAGTAGGTGGTCACAGATGAGGTTTTGGTTGGCTCGCACAGCCACGCCGTTGCACAGACACAGGGAGCAGAGGACAACCAGAACCTGGAGGGGGTTGCGGGGGTAAGTCCGGGGAGGGGCTGGGAGGGGCCGCAGCTTCCCCTCCCCAACCACCTCTCATCCTCTTGCCCAGGATCCCCACCTTCTCTGATGGCCCCTTTGTGTGATCAGCAGTCCCGGGCCTGGGGTTCCGAGGGGACCGGAGATGGGGCCTGGCTCCCTGCTCTCACCTTGGGGTTGCGCCCATGCTTGTCCAGCAGAGAAATGATGGACTTGATGTGACTTTCCGTAATGAGGGTCAACGCCTCGGGGCTCTCAGTCAGGATGCAGTGGACAACCTCCAGGATCCCTGCAGCCACCACGGACCGAGTCACGGCTGAGTCACGGCTCCACCCTGTGAACCCTCGGCCAGTCTCCCTCCCCTCCGGCCATCCTGACCTGAGCTGGGCTCCAGTCGGTCCAGTTTGCCAATCAGCCAGTCCAGACGGCGGGAGAATTGTGCGCAGTTATTTCTGTTTCCACGGATCAGGGCAGCTGCCGAGGAGACCGAGTCCCACGGGGTCATGGGGGATGGGGAGGTGGGGAGGGACCGCCGGGGCAGGCCGATGGGGTCTGTCTTCTACTCCCAAAGGCCCTGAGACAGAAACCCCTCCAACTCCCCCAGTCACCGGCTACACCACCTCCCTGAACATGGGTTAGTTCTGCTAGGCATCCTACCCAAGACTCTTAATTCAGGAAAATCCATTTCCCCAGAAGAAAGAGGCAGGTGTTGGAAGTCTTAACTGGGTATAGAAGTTCCTGGGGTCACTATGACCCCAGCTCCAGCCTCCATCCCCCACATTCCTCGGGGGCAGTGGGGGTTTTTGCCTTAGTGACCCTCACCTTCCTGCGCCAGGATCCCCCACCACCACCACCTACGGGACACTGCATACCGAGTAACTCATAAAATAAGTTGAGAATTTCCTTCCAAGCTGCACTGCTCTCCTCCCTGGCAAAGCCCGCGAAGTGGGTAGCAGTGTTGTAGATGTTCAAGCGGTCGATGCAGTTCAAGACCAGAGTCAGCATCCCCTGAGAGAGTCAGGGGGACAACAGGTAAGAGGATGATGGGTACATATTACAGGGAAGGCGGGCCACCCCGGGGAGGGAAGATAGGCCGTGCCAGGCAACCGGGGCAGCCAGGGGCACAGAACCACCCGGGGACAGGAGACATGGGAAGGGTCGCATGGAATAGGGCGTTCTGTTGGGCTGCTATGCCCCCAACCTCTTCCTTGAACAGGTTCTGCCGGTTGCGGAGGGCACGGAGGCGGCTCTGCTTGTCCTCATGCTGGACACCCTCGGCGGGTGGCCGGAAGTAGGCGATGAGGTCACGCAGGGTCTGGAGCACTGCATCGGGGGGCAGCACGATGGGGGCCACCGTCCGGTTGTGGCCACTAGAGACAAAGGGGAGAGGAGATGCAGGGGGTCCCGGACTCAGACTGCAGGCCTCTCCCATCTGGATGATGCGGAGGTCCTCCCACCCCGCCACTGGTGGCCGGCCTGCCCACGCACCACCGGGGACAGGTGCCCCTGCCTGTGCCGCAGCCATGTCCCTGGCCCATGCCCTCCCCACTCCCATTTCTGGCCCGCACCTGAGAAACTGACTGAACAGGGTGGTTGTGTTGCGGATGATGCGAGAGGCCTGCGACTCCTCACGCTGACAGCGCTGAAGCGTCAGACCATCGTCCGTGTGTCCCTCTTGGTGGAGAATAACCTGTAGCCAACATCGCTGCTCGGAACGGCTCCGTCCCCAACCCAGACCCACCCAGAGGTCACCCCACCCCCTTCCCACTTCCCCTGCTCTCCAGGGCCTCCACCTGAGGCGATGGGGGCCCACAGGGCTCGTTGGCTATGCTCCTTGTTGTCCCCTTCCTGGCACTCAGCCCACCACTGCCACATGGGAGGCGGGCCACCTCAGGATGGAAGAGCCGGGGGTGCGGCAGAAGGGCCGGGGACTCCCTCCCTAACTAAGCGAAGACCGTGGGGGCAGGGTGTTGGGGGCTGGGAGCCTGAGCCAGGGCACAGCCCCAATGCCCACTCCACCTTCCCTCCTGCACCCACTGCCCTGGGGGCTCAGTGAGGCCAGCATGGATACCGTTGACCCCCAACGTGCTCCTGCCCACCTTCCTCCTCAGGGGCCCGAGGCGGGAGGTTTTCATATCCTGCGCTTTGAAGGTGACCCACAGGCCGCTGGCCATGTGCTGGACGAAGCAGACCGAGTCGCCATACTTAATCTCCGCTACTCCCATGCCCTCTGGCTCTGGCTTGTGGCTGCCATCGGGCTTCCCTTTGGTTTCCTGGGGGAAGAGGGATAGAAGGAGGGATACGGAGAGAAAGATAGAGGGAGGGAAGGAGAAAGGAAGGGAAAAAGAGAAAGAGAGAGAAAAAGAAAGAAAAAGAGAAGAGAGAGAAAAAGTGGGAGAAAGGGGGGGGGAGGGAGAGAGAGAGAAGGAGAGAGGGAGGGAGGGGGAGAGAGAGAGAGAGAGAAGGAGAGAGAGAGAAGGAGAGAGAGAGAGAGAGAGAGAGAGAGAGAGAGAGAGAGGAGAGGAGGAGAAGAGAAGGAGAGAAGGAGAGAAGAAAAAGAAAGAAAAATAAAAGAAATACAGGTGCAGGAGGAGAATGAGGAGTGAGAATGGCTTTTTCCTCAGGCACCCACCCGCTGCCCCTTTGGCTTGACCTTAGCATTCCCTTCCACTATCCTTCCACCCGTGGCCAATTTGCCAGCCCTCGGTCCCAAACCCCGGGGCATCTCTGCCTTGTTTCATTCATTTCCGTGGGATTTCTCCCTGCTCCGGGGGGAGGGGAGAGGGGTTAACCTTGGATGGACGGAAGCAGAAGGCAGTGGATGTGGTGTCCGCCCTGCTGCGGTCCTGCAGCACGAGACCTTGGTCTTCGGCCAGGGCCAGGTACTGGCCAGAAGTGATGTGGCGCAGCCGGAAGGCCTGACCCCACCTGATGCTCCCACCGCTCCAACTGGACCGACGAGCCCATCAGAGCCCCCGTCAGGGCCCTCCAGCAGGTCTCCCCCCGGATACCCGCAGGGGCTAGCCTGCCGAGGTCCAACAGCGGTGCTCCGCCACCCCCGCCCCCACCCTCCAGAGCTGAAACCGAGTCAGCCCCTCCTGTCTGAGGGTCCCGGGGCCCTGCTCCCGGTCATCGCCCTCGGGGTTTGACCTGGGGTCCCCTACTTCCACAGGCCTCCCCTCTGATCATTACCTTAGTCTCTCCTTCACTCTCCCCCACCCACATCGACTTTTAATTCTCACTTATTTGGGGGATTAGGGGCCCCAATAAAGGGAGCAGCAGGGGCACAGGGCAGAGGGGTGATGGGGTGGGGGTGGGACAGAGACGGCCAAATGCAGGAATCTAGATGGGCAGAGGCAGAGCACAAGGCTCCTGGGGAGCTGGGAGGACCTGAGCGCTGACCTATGACCTAGCTTTGCCTTGCTTGAGGCTCACCATGATCTCAGCCCCTGGGGGATGGAATGACCCCACAAGGACTCCCACCCCTACCCCCGGACAGGCAGCAGCTCCAGTACCTGATCCGCAGGGGCTCCACCGTCCATAAGGACCGGGCCCGGCTCCCAGCACCTCCGGCCTCATAGAAAACTCTCCTGAGCACAGATGGGAAGGGATCAGGCAGGGGAGAGATGAGTGGGGCAGAGTCCCACTTCAGGAGCCCAGGGGGCCCCATCCCTCCCTCCCTCTGGCCCCCTACCTGTGCTGGGAGTCACTCTGGTCAGCCAAGGGGACAGTCAGACACTCATCGTGGCCATGGAAGAACCGCACCACGTGACCACCGAGCAGGTACCCTGTGGGAAAAGACACACACACACCCCCAGCCATGGGGGGGCCACACAATCAGGCCTGTGTCCTCCAACCACAAACAGAGGTGTGGCAAGTGAGGGTCTCCCCGCGGCGACCTCTCGTGGGCTTGTTTCTGCCCAGGGCAGCCCATCCGGAGGGTGCTGCTCTGTGGCCAGCACAGTGCCCTGCACGCAGCAGGGCCTGGGGCAGGTCGGACCAACCAACGAGGGTAGGGGTCATTTGGGGGGGTGGGGGGTCCAGCACGCAGGACTGACCCTCCACGATGCCACCGGCTGAGCAGGTGGGGTGCACGTTCCACAGGGTCTGCAGAAAGGCCGCGTCCACACCGATGACACCATTGGACACTGACAGGTGCTGCAGCAGAGGAGAACCATGGCACCGCTGGCCAGGTCTTTGCAGGATGCAGCACCGAACCCACAGGAGCAAGACCCACAGCTCCACTCCGCGGAGTGGGAGCCTCCAGCTTCAGGGGGCAGAGGGGGTGGGTTCTTGCAGCTCAGCCAGCGTGCATCAGGCCTGTCCTTTGGGCCTGGGCAGAGCCACTGATGTGGTTTCCCAGGGACCACACTGTTGGCCCCACCCACATGGTGGCGACAGTTGTTGGGGGGGCATGGACCCCCACACTCTGGGGATTGTCCGAGTTCGCTCCCCTCCCCCTCACCAGATATCTCTCAGAGGAGACGCTGACGAGGATGAGGTCATCGCCAATCCGGACCTTCTCGCCCTCCGAGCGCTGCTTGGAGGTGGGGTGGATGGTCCACCAGCAGGCTTCACCTGGCCAGAGTCCACAGGGTCAAGGGTCAGCAACCCCCGACTCTCCCTGTTTCCCTCACCCACCCCACTCTGCCCGAGGGAGGAGGTTGAAGCACAGATTCCCCAGAGAGTCATGACTCAGCCAAGATGGGGAGCGGGGAAGAAGGTTACAGGGAATTGGGGAGCTCAGTTCAGAGAAGGGAAGGCTGAGGAGAGAGAGAGAGAGAGAGAGAGAGAGAGACTCTCTCTCAGATGGTGGGGTGCCAGGCAGCTGCTTTGTTACCTTCCAGGCTAGGGAGAAAGCTGATTGCCAATTCCTGTGACCCCTGAGAACCAAATAGGCAAAACTGCAGCAGGAGAGATTGAGGAGTTCCTTTGCTCCATGGCCCCTGGAGTTCTGCAGGGGGTCAGCAGCCTGGTCCAGCCCCCCACCATAGTCTTTATTAAGAGTTTACTCTGAACCAAATGCAAGGCTCGATCCAACATAATCAGATCACAGATAGTCCCTGAGCCAGTGGGAGGGAAAGCAGGGATCTTATTTCCACTTTGAAGAGGAAGAGACGAAGGCCTAGAGAGGTGAGGTGACTTGCCCAAGGTCACGCGGCAGGTGAGGGGCAGATCCTGGACTAGACTCGCATTGGTTCCCATTCCTGCACTATTTGCACTAGGCCACACTAACCCCAGGACCCCTCCTCTGGCCCATTGACTCCATCCCCCTCCCTGCCCTGAAGCCCCATTTCCAGGGAAGAGGTCCCCTGAGGGGTGGAGGGGCACAGAGGGCCCCAGCCCCCATTCATCCTGTCCCCCTGGTTCACCTGGCATGTCCTGCAACCCCCAGTATTCACCCCATCCCCCCTTTTCTGGAGCCGGGGCGGGGGGGGGGGGGGGGGGGCAGCTCACCCATGGCGTGTTCCCGCAGCCCCACGTCAAAGGCCAGCTTGTCCGTCTGGGACCGCGACGTCGTCAAGCAGGTCAGATACTGCAACGATGGCCAGGGTGGTCAGCAACAGGCCTCCCCCAGGGGCTCTCCCTGCCCACCTCGCGTGTCTCACCCCGCCCCCAGCCCAGACCGGGCAGGGCACCCACCATCCCACTGAAGGCGTGGCGCAGCAGGAGCGCGTGGCCATACAGCAGCGTCCGGTGGCTGCCCCCTTGAACGGCCTGCAGGAAGCAGCAAGGAGAAAAAGGTCCAGCTGGGTCCCACTGACCCCGGGAGTCACCAGCTGCAGCCTCAAGCAGGGGGCGACGACCCCGAAGCTGTAGGCTCCAGACCTAACCCAAGATAGGAGCGCCCCACGCTCGGCCAGAGGGCCCAAGCCCAGAGCCCCTTACCTGGGTTTGGAACTTCTCAACAGCATTCGACATGGGAGAGAGAAGAGGAGGTGATGTCGCCGTGCGGGCTCATGGGTGGGCCCACTGACTGACCCCAGGAGGGTGAGCCTAGAGGCCCTCCCAAGCCCCATGCCATTTCAGCCTCTGGCCTCCCTGCTCTCTGCCCCGTTCCCCTGCTCCCAACGCCTAGTGGACACAGCAGACCCCGTGGACCCTCAGGAAAAATGCAGACTGGCAGTGTGGCCTGAGGATGGACAGGGTCCCCTCAGGATCGAGCTGGACACAGCCTCGGGCCTGAACACCAAGCCCTTCCCACCCCACAACCTCTTTTCAGGGGAGGGGTGGGGAGGGCAACCGATCAGAAAGGAAAGAGACGTTGGGCCCTGGCCACGTCTGGTGGCTTCCTCCATTTCTTCGAGGCCACGTCTCAGACACTCACCCCGTCTCCTGGGTCCTCCCCACTGCTGGCCAGCATTTCCTGCAGTGCCCGCACAGACAAGGACTGCTGCAGCACGAAGTGGCAGATGCAGAGATCTGGGGGCACATACTGCCGCCAGGGCAGCAACGGGAGGAGTGAGGCCTGTGGCTCAAGACCCTCCACCTTCCCTGGACCTACATGCACACATGCGTGTGCACAGTCGCGTGCATGCATGTACGTGAGAGCGCACACACACACACATGCACGCACACACACACGCACACACACAAACACACACAGTGCTGGGCACTGAGGGAAGAAAGGGGAAAGAGGAGTACTGGGCTCTGCCCTCAGGGGACTTCCCCATCAGCCCCTCACAGAGGCTGTAAGTTCCAACAGCGAGTGAGGGAGACCAGCCACGTGGCCTAGTGAAAATAGCCCAGGCCTAGGAGTCATAGGACCTGGGTTCTAATCCGGGATCCACCACTTATCTGCTGTGTGACCTTGGTCAAGTCACTTCACTCTTCTGTGCTTGTTACCTCATCTGCAAAAGGGGGATTCAATTCCTGTTCTCCATCCTAAACTGTGAGCCCCATGTGGGACCTGATTATCTTGTATCTACACCAGTGCTTAGTACAGTGCTTGGCACACAGTAAGTGCTTAACAAATGCCGCAATTATTATTATCATTATAGGGCACAGTTGGTCACTTTGCCTAGGCAAGCCCTTCCAGAAGGTCTCTGAAGAGGTTGTGACAGCTAACACCCCCGCCATGCCCCAGTGACCAGTGGCTTTGAAGGTCTGATCTGGTGCTGACCCCGAGGGTATGGACCCCACGGGGTTCCCAGAGGGGATAGGTGGGTGGCACGGTCTTACTTTGGCTTCAGAAGTTGGTTCCAGAAAGCACAATCGGTTGCCCAGTCCTTCAGCTGCCAGACAGAACTTCCTCTGCTCCTTGTGGATGTTGGCGACACATTGCAGCACCACCTCGTCCTCCTGCAGATGGAGCACTGTGAGAGGGACGGGCAGGGGGCTGGGGGCATTCCAGAGGCCTCGTGACAGAGCCAGGAGCCCACCGCGAGACCCCCACCCTTTCCCACCGACCTCTATAGAGCCTTCCTCTGGAGGGGAGGGGGCCCTCTGGGATCACCTTCCAAAATCATCCAAAGTTAGGACTCCTCTTAATCACGTTTCCTTCCCCTGGCGTTTCTGATCTGGCCTCTGGGTGCACACCCAGCAACAACCAGCCAGTGCACCGGCCCATGCTTCCCCAAGCCGGCCACACCCAGAGTGTTCTTGCCCAGCTGGGTCATCGAGCCAGCATCTGGGGAAAACTGCTGAATCCGGGCTGTCCTTGGGGTGAGGTGGCTGAAAGAGGAAAGGCCAGGGGAACCTGGGTGGTAAGAGATTCCTCAGGATGGATAGCCAGGTTGCCGTTTCAGCAGCGTAGCCTACTGGAAAGAGCAAGGATGTGGGAGCCGGAGGACCTGCGTTCTAATCCTGATTCCACCACTTGCCTGCTTTGTGATCTTGGGCAGGTCATTTAGCTTCTCTAATGCCTCAGTTCCCTCATTTGTAAAATGAGGGTTCAACTATTCTTCCTTCCCTTAATCAATCATATTTATTGAGCACTTACTGTGTGCAGAGCACTGTACGAAGTGATTGGGAGACTACAATATTACATAGTCCATAGACACATTCCCTGCTTACAGCCTAGAGGGTTAAAGATGGGAAAATGGCTCTGTCCTGCTTTCTTTTAATGGTATTTGTCAAGCACTGACTATGTCATATTTGTTAAGCACTTACTGTGTGCCAGGCACAGTACCAAACACTGGGATAGATACAAGATCATCAGGTTGGACTCAGCCAATGTTCCACATAAGGCTCAAAGTCTTAATCCTCATTTTACAGATAGGTCACTGAGATAGAGAAGTTAAGTCCCGTTTAGTCTGTGAGCCCTGTGCGGGACAGAAAGTGCGGGCAATCTGATTATCTTATCTAGCCCAGCACTGCTTAGCATATAGTAAAAGCTTAGCCAGTACCCACCCCTATAATAATAATAACAGGTTTATTATTGTTATTAAGGGCTCCACACAGGCTGTGCGGGGCAGGTGAGGCTCTAGCTTGGAGGGCACAGCTGGTCACCCCACAGCTCAATCCCCAGAACCCTGGTCAATCCCCAAGAGATGAGGGCCCAGCTGGCCAGTTGTTATGGTTCAGTTCTCCCCTGTAACCAACCCCAGCACGATTTTGAGTTCCAGGGATTGCCCTTACCTGGGGGAGTGAGCATCCAGGAGGCACTTCAAGAGTTCTTCTTACCCGGCTCATGGGTTTGTACACCTATACCCTCACACAAGCACACACACACACAAACAAATACACATACATGTGCATGTGTATACAGGAAGATCGTGGCCTAGTGGGAAGAGCTGAGGCATGTCAGACGACCTGGATTCAAACACTGACCCTGACAGTTGCCTGCTTTAACCTTGGGCAAGCCATCATCAATGGTATTTATTGAGCACTTACTGTGTGCAAAGTATTGTACTAAGTGCTTGGGAGAGTACAACAGGGTTTGTAGATATATTCCCTGCCCAGTCAATCATTCAGTGGTATTCACTGAGCACTTACTATGTGCAGTGTATTGTTCCAAGTGCTTGGGAGGGTACAATACAACTGAGTTGGTAGACATGTTACCTGCTCACAATGAGCTTATGGTCTTAGATTACTTAAATTCTCTGTGCCTCAGTTCCTTCATTGTCAAATGGAGATTCGTTACCTGTTCTCCCTCCTCAAACTGTGAGCCCCATGTGCGACAGGGACTGTATCCAGCCTGATTAACTCTTATCTACTCCCAGTGCTTAGAGCAGTTCTTGACACACAGTAAGAGCTTAACAGATACCACAGTAACAGGAAATATTTTTCGCAGGGAGGCGGAATAGATGAAAAGGATAAAGGAGGGGCATGAGAGCGGAGTTGTTGGAAGGGAGAGAGGTGCCAGAGACAGAACTAGTTGGGGGCGCGGTCCCACCCTAGCTGCCCTGGGGGCGAAAGAGCAGGTGCAGCTGCCAGACCCGGAGCCCACGGGCCCCAGCCCGTGCAAACCCCAACCTCCGGGCCGCCATTCTATAGCCCTGCACGGCACGAGGGGGGAAGGGGTGGGGTGGGGTGGGGCGGGGGTCGACCCTCAGAAGTTTTAGAAGAGGAAAATAAAGGGCAGAAATGGCCCATAGGTCCTGCCACTCGCCGGCGGCCACCCCAACCGCCCCCAGACACACCCAGCCCGGTGACCCTGTCACCCACGATCACCGTCATCAGGTCTGGGGACCTGGGGACCTGGGGAAGTCCTCGCTCCCGGTCACAGGGCCTGCCCGCCAGCAGAGGACACTGTAGTGGACGCCCCGCCCTGCCGAGGATCCAGAGCCCGGGCCTCCCTCCCCTCTCAAACCTCCAGCTCCCCAAGGCCTCCTTCCTCCCTCCCTCCTTGCCCGCCTCCCCCGGCCCCCTGCGTGGTTAACGAACATCCCCAGGGGGCGGGGGATTAGAGGACCAGTGCCGTGCCTTCTCTTCTCACCTGTGACTCAATGGACCGAGAAAGTCGCCCCCTCCTCCCACGCCGGTGACCTAAAAAGCAGGGTCCCCGCGTCCCCGAACCAAGCCACAGGCCCTGTGCCCCCCGCTCCCGCCCCTCCTGCTCAGCCCTGCCCTATCCTGTGGCCCGGACTCATCCCTGGGGCAGGAGACTGGGAGCCCGTTGTTGGGGAGGAATTGTCTCTGTTGCCGAATTGTACTTTCCAAGTGCTTAGTACGGTGTTCTGCACACACTAAGCGCTCAACAAATACTACTGAATGAACGAATGACCACCACCACCGCCGCCCGGCCTGGCCCCGCAGCTCTTCATTCATTCAATTCAATCGTATTTATTGAGCGCTTACTGTGTGCAGAGCACTGTACTAAGCTCTTCCTTCCTTCATTCAATCGTATTTATTGAGCGCTTACTGTGTGCAGAGCACTGTACTAAGCTCTTCCCCCCCCACGGAGAGACAGGGGACCAACCTTCTCCGCTGACCTCCGACGGAGGGTGGTCCACAGACCCTTGCTGCTGGGAAAAGACGTTCAGGGACGGGAAGGGGGTCTAGACGCCCCAGGTCTTCTACGCGCACTTGTGGCCCAGGGCCTGAGCCACCCCGTGGCACGGCAGAAAAGGGACGGCCCTCTCTGCCCTCGTTCTGATGACAACAGGGGCCAGCTGGGGCGGGGGCTGCACCTGGCTCCGGAGGCCTGGCCTCTCCCACCCCCGCCGCACCTGCAGAAGGGGCTGCCGGGGTTGGGAAAGGAGATAATATAATAATAATAATAATAATGGCATTTATTAAGGGCTTATTATGTGCAAAGCACTGTTCTAAGCGCTGGAGCACAGATGGTGCGGGGCCTGGGCTGCAGGAAATGGGGAGGAAGGAGATGGGGGAAGTGGGCGTGCTTGGGGGGAGGGGCCTTGGGGGAGGAGCGGGGGACCCTGGGGGTGAAGGAACGTGGGGAAGGGGGATAAAAGAGAGAGAGAGAGATGGGGGAAGAGAAAAAACAGGGAGAAGGGGGAAATTTATTTATTAATAATAATAATGGTATTTAAGCACTTACTATGTACCAGGCACTGTTCTAAACGCCGGGGTGGGTGCAAGTAAATCAGATTGGACACAGTCCCTGTCCCAAGTGGGGCTCACAGTCTCAATCCCCATTTTACAGATAAGGTAACTTGAGGCACAGAGAAGTGATCACACAGCAGACAAGTGGCGAAGCGGGATTAGAACCCATGACCTTTTGACTCCCAAGTCCATGCTCTATCCACTATGCCATGCTGCTTCTCAGTATTATTGCTTGCCTCCCCCACTAGACTGTGAGCTCACTGGGGGCAGGAATGTGTCTGTTGTCATAGTGTACTCTCCCAAGTGCTAAACATAGTGTTTTGCACACAGTACGTACTGAATAAATATGATTGAATGAATGAAAGGTGTAGGAAGGGAAGGATGGTGAGGAGAGGAGGAGGCAAGCAATGATTCCCAGCCCAATACCAAGGCATGCCGCCCCTTCTAGAACTCTCTCCCCACGGGGTCCCCAATCTCAAATCTGCCAGACCACAGCTTTCTCCAGCTTCAAAGTCTCCTGAAATCTCATCTCCTATAGCAGGCCTTCCCAGATTCTACCCCATCTTCCGGGGCAGGTCATCCTCTCAGCCCCCTCAGCACTCACGTGTGTAAATGTTTCCGGATCTGTTCTTGTTTCATGATTCCCCTTGGGTGAATGGTTTGTCTCTACCTTAATCCCGTTAATGATTATCTGCCTGTCGATTTACAGTCGCCTGGCAGGTACTGAATCGATCAAGGACAGGAATCTTATCTTTCACTTCTTCTGTTATTCAGGCATTCAGTACGGCGCTGTATACGCAGCAGAAGCCCAGTAAAACGCTCCTCACACAGCTGAGATCCAGTACAGCACTTTGCACACAAGAGGTGCTCAGTACAGGACTTCGTGCCCAGTACAGCACTTTGTACATAGCAGGCACCTAGTTCAGCGCTTAATACAGTGCCTGGCCCATAGTAAGCACTTATGAATAGCATTATTATTATTACAGCACTTTGCACACAGCAGACGCCCAGCACAGCACTTTGCCCACAGTAGGAGCCCAGTACAGCACTTTGCACACAACAGGTGCCCAGTACAGTATTCTGCACACAGTAGGTGCCCAGTTCAGTAATAATAATAATAATGTTAGTATTTGTTAAGCACTTGCTAGAGAAGCAGCATGGCTCAGTGGAAAGAGCTCGGGCTTGGGAGTCAGAGATCGTGGGTTCTAATCCTGACTCTGCCACTTAACACCTGCATGACTTTGGACAAGTCACTTCACTTCTCTGTGTCTCAGTTACCCCATCTGTAAAATGGGGATGAAGACTGTAAGACCTACGTGGGACAACCTGATTACCTTGTATCTACCCCAGTGCTTAAACAGCATTTGGCACATAGTAACTGCTTAACAAATGCCATTATTATTATTATGTGCCAAGCACTGTTCTGAGCGCTGGGGTAGATACAAAGTAATGAGGTTGTCCCACGTGGGGCTCACAATCTTAATCCCCATTTTACCGATGAGGTAACTGAGGCCCAGAGAAGTGAAGTGACTTGCCTAAGGTCACACAGCTGACAAGTGGAAGAGCTGGATTAGAACCCACGACCTCTGATTCCCAGGCCCGTGCTCTTTCCACTAAGTCACGCTCCTTCTCACAGTACTCTGCACAAGGTAGACGCCCTGTTTTCACTGTTCCCCCCCCCCCTTTTTTTTTTTACATCCTTGCAGCCTGATTTCTCTCGCTGCCAGCCTGATTGGCTTAATAGCACGTCTTGCGGCTCGGCTCGGTATACCCCCGCCAGCTGGGCCGCCGAGCTCTCCCCTCCAGCTGGGGGCGGCGAGGATCTCCCTCCCGGGGAACCCGGCCGGATCTCGTTGCCATGGCGCCCAGGCTCCACGGGAGGATGACGGCCGGATCCAGAACCGCTGACACCGCGTTAGCTCTGTGATATTGTTCTCTCCCAAGCACGTAGCACACAGTTAAGCGCTCGATAAATGCCATTGATTGATTGATTGATTGCGTCTGTCCTCCCTACACCCCTTCCTCCGGAGGGATTGAGCGGGGGAGGGATGACCAGCACGGAGACCCCAAGAAGGTTCGGATCAAAGCTCAGCACACAGGGAAGCATCGCAGCCTAGTGGAAAGAGCACAGGCCTGGAAGTCAGAGGACCCGAGTTCTAATCGCTCCTCTGACAGTTCCCAAGGTCATACAGCATACCAGTCATTTAACTTCTCTGTGCCTCACTAAATCCTACTCCCTCCTACTTAGTCTGTGTGTCCCAGGTGGACAGGGACTATGTCCAACCTGATTATCTTCTAACTCTAGCCCAGCGATTAATACAGTGTTTGGCACATATTAAGTACTTAACAAATGTCACCACTGAGGGAAGTGTGGGGCCCTCACAGGACCTGAATCCACACCTCTCAGGCATGATAATGATGGTCCTGAGTTCCAGCTGATGGGTCGATGGGGATTTTTTTTTAAATGATATTTGTTAAGCCCTTACTATGTGCCAGGCACTGTACTAAGCACTGGGGTGGATACAAGCTAATCAGGTTGGACACAGTCCATGTCCCACTTTTTATAGCATTTATTAAGTGCTTACTATGTGCAAAGCAATGTTCTAAGCACTTGGGACTAACAGTCTGAATCCCCATTTTACAGATGAGGGAACATAGGCACAAAGAAGTTAAGTGACTTGCCCAGGGTTACAAAGCAGACGAGTGGCAGAGCTGGCATTAGAACCCAGATCCTTCTGACTCCCAGGCCTGTGCTTCATTCTCTAGGCCACAGTATTTCTCTGCCAGTATCCTGAAGAATATTAATGCCTGTCTCCCCCTCTGGACTGTAAACTCATTATGGACAGGGAATGTGTCTGTCATATTGTATTCTCCCGATTGCTAAGTACAGTACCCTGCACACAGTAAGCACTCAATAATTACTATCGATTTGTTGACTGATTGATCTGGGGGATGGAGCCCTAGTTCCCAGCTCTGAGCCACAGCCATTGCTTCCCACACAGCTGTGCGGGCTGGACCACAGCCTCACTCACTCTGGGTCCCCGACCAGACCAGAGGCTGGAAAAATCCCCCAGATTCGGTGGGCCTGTTCCAGCCGCCTTCCCCTCCCAAGTCCCACCCCACTGGCTATCCCCCTGGAAGCTTCTCTTTCCCCACCCTGCCCTCACAGGGACCGTTCGGATCTCTGCCGTCTTCCTTCCTCCCCTGCCAGACAGCTGAAGGACGCATCTGTGGCCCTGAGGAATGACTGCAGACGCCTCTCACTGCCAACGGTGGGTTCTGGGACAGCTAGAATTGGCAGGTCCTGGCTGGTTCCTGCAGGGCACAACCCGCCCAGAGAACGATGAGGGCCCGGGGCCACAGGAGATGATTGGATTAGTCCTAGCACCCCCGGGGGTCACTGATGCGGTCTTCTCCTCTGCCCCTCTGCCCCGGAAGCAAATATGAAGCCCAGAGAGGCTGAGCCCCTGCGATTTGAGGTCACACAGCCCCTTACCTCCCTCCCCCACTCCTCTTTCCTCCCCTGGGCCCGTGGGCGGCCCAGATGGGAGGACCTGCCTCTTAGCTTTGAGATCTGACTTCCTGACCATTCTCCAGGCAGGCCAGTTGTGCCTAGCAGGCTTTTTCTCAGGCCTGATGGCACCCAGCTCTCTCACCACCTGTTCTTGGGAAGTCCCTTGCCTTTCCCCTTGCCTCAGCCCCCAACCTATGAAGAGGACTCAGAGATGAGCAGTTGCCCCAGGACCCTGGTCTACAGATCCTCCCATCATCATGGAAAGGGGCAACCTGACCTGGGGGAGCTAGGTTTAGTTTCACTGCTGGGTGGACAAAAGACCAGAGCCCCAGGCTGGGGAGTTAAATCATCCCAGAACCAGCTGTAACCCAGCCAGGGTGGGACAACGGGACAGAAGGCAGGAGAGGAAGCTGCCCCCTCAGCCCACCTGAAAAGCTGACCCTATGGCAAGACCCCGTCAGGTCCGGGGGGGACATGACAGGGAGGCAAGGATATACTGGGCCAAGGTGAAATACGTGGGGTGCAAATGGGTGTGCGCATGTGCGAATGAGAGTAATGTCGATATATGCCCGTGGGATGGTGTGGGCAAGGGTGTTTGAACACCGTGTGCACTATCATCCATTCATTGCACCATCATCCCTGGCCACACCATCATCCTCGCCTTCACCACCACCACAATCGCATCATCATCCTCGTCCTCACCATTGCCGCGGGCACTGCCATCAGCATCACCGTGGCCAACCCCAAGTCAATCAATTAGTCCCAGTCCTAGCCACCAGCGGCGCATACCCTGCCTGTGCCAAGCATCCTATAAATGAGTTGGTCAGACCCCCAGCCAGGGATTGACCATCTGAAATTTCCCAGCTTCCTTCAGGGATCAAACACCTTCTCCCAGAAGTGGGGATCTTGGCAGCTGTCAGTTAGTCGATCGTATTTATTGAGCACTTACTGTGGGCAGAGCACTGTACTAAGCGCTTGGGAGAGTACAACAGAACAATAAATAGAGAGAATCCCAGCAGCCCTCACCAAAGGGGTGGAGTTATCAGGAAGAGGGGAACCCGGGACCTGCCTGCCCACTGCCGTGACCTGCCCCACTTGTTCTTAGGAGGGGTGAGAATATGGTGGGTAGTGGTGAGGCAGTGGGGAAGTGGACTCCTATTCTAAAGTCTCTCATCTTGGCAGCTGCAGGATTCAGGGCTAGAAATTAAAGGAGGCAAGGTTGAAGGCTCGGAGTTGGCGGAGGAGTTGTTTTTGGGGTCTCTGCCCGGGGTTGGGAGGGGTGGTTGGGGTCCCTTCTCTGGGTTAGAGGTCTCTGCTCGGGGTTGGCGGAGCTGTTGGGGTCTACCCCTCAGGAGTAGGGGCGTGATTGAGGTCTTTGCTCGGGGTTGGGGGCGGTTGGGATCTTTGCTCGGGGTTCAGGGGGCAGCTGGGGGGGTCTCAGCTCTGGGTGGGGGGGGGTAGCAGGGGGGATGGCTGGGGTCCCTGAATAGGGAGGGGGGCGGACGAGTGGGGCTCTGCGTAAGAGGAGCACAGGGTCGAGACCAGCGGGCCCCCAGCTCTAGAGGTCAAGATGTTTAGAAATGAGGTGGGGGGAGGTTTCCCGCCCCCGGCCTCCAGAGCCCCCGCCTCCCGGCCCCCCGCCTCCCGAGACGGCTCCTTAGTCGGCGCCCCCGAGGCCCCCAACCCGGCCCCACCGGCACGCACCGTCCGCAGAAACTGAATCTCATCTTCGGCTCCTTCGGCTCCCTCCGCCATGGCTCGGGGGACTGGGAGGGGGCTCAGGGGCGAGGAGATTGCTGGACTCGGCTCGGCCCGGTTCGGCTCGGCCCTGTCCGGTCCGGCAGCGTTCCTCGGTACGGTGCGCCGGGCGCTGGGCGCTGGGCGCTGTACCTCCCGGCTCCGGCTCCCTCCCCGCCCCTGCCTCCGCCCCGCAAAACGCGTTTCTCCGCGGGTCTTCTCCCGGGGCTTCTGGAGAGCGCACCGCACTGCAGAGTCCGCCCGGCGCACGGCTCCCGGCCCGGCCCGGCCCGGCCCCCGAGCCCCAGGCAGAACCGGACCGAAAACCGGATCTGGAACCGGAGCCGGAGCCTCAGACAAGCTCCGATCAGAACCTGAGCAGGAACTGGAGTCCCAGCCCGGAGCCTGCTCTCAAACCGAAGCCCAAGCCCAAACCCCAGTCGGAACCAGAGTCTGATCTGAAGTCGGGACCAGAAGCGAGGCCCGAGGCCGAGCCAGAACCAGATCTGGAGCGGGAGCGGGAGCCGGACCGGGAGCGGGAATCAGACCCGAATCCGGAACCACAGCTGGAGCGGAATTGGAACTAGAAATGGAGCCGGAACCCCAGCTGACTTCAACCCATTCCGGAGCCCAGAAACTGAGCTGGAACCAGACCAGAGGGCTTAAGCCCCCCACCAGCAAGGAGTCCAGGGGGCTGCACTCCGGAGGTCAGGAAACAGAGGGATCCGGCCTCCTCCTCCTCCCAGGACCCCGAATCCGGCAGTCTTCTCGCCCCTGCCGCCACCCAAACTATACAACTGAGACCCGCTCAGGGGTCGCCCTCCCCGTCCCCTGCCCCCTTAGTGCCTTTACTCTAGACCCCAAAGAGGTCGGAAGCCCTGCCCATGTTGGACACTGGTCCAGATGAGGCCAGATGCGGCCAGGGTCTAACATTGAGATGCCCTCCCCATCCTTCATCTGTGCCACGGAAACCCAGAACTGAGGCTCCGGAAGGCGGGGCAGGTGAGGGGGCGGAGGTGTTGGGGGGAGTTAAGGTCGTCTGCTGCTCTCCACGGCTCTAGTGTGGACACACAGGGCTCAGGCAGAGGGGCAGAGTGGAGGGGGACTTGGGGCACTAGGGGGGAGATCAGGACAGCAGCTGCCCCCAAGCTCAGAATGAGTCAGAATGAGCCCCCGCCCTACCTCCTTCCCCTCCCCACAGCATCTGTATATATGTTTGTACAGATTTATTACTGTATTTATTTTACTCGTACATATTTACTATTCTATTCATCTTGTTAATGATGTGCATTTAGCTTTATTTCTATTCATTCTGATGACGACACCTGTCCACATGTTTTGTTTTGTTGTCTGTCCCCCCCCCTTCTAGACTGTGAGCCCGTTGTTGGGTAGGGACCCTCTCTATATGTTGCCAACTTGTACTTCCCAACCTTTAGTACAGTGTTCTGCACACAGTAAGCGCTCAATAAATACGATTGAATGAATGAATGAATGAGCCCAGTCCCCTGATCCCGGTCTAGAGCAAGAATGGTAGAAGTAGGGCGAAGGGGGAGCGTCCAGGGCAGCGTCGTCCTTCCAGGATCCCAAGGGACAGAGCTAACCCTGGGTCCTCAGGTCAGGCTGTCTCCCCTCTGGAGTCAAAGCCACCCTTTCACCCCCACCGGATCGGGGGCTTCCTGAGGTCAGGGCTGTGTCCATCCCATCTCCCCCGCCGGACATGGAGCTCCCTGAATGCCGGTGTTAGGGATTTGTTTCCCATAAGCTCTGCTGTGCTTGGGGAAGTGCCTGGTGTTGCCTGTGGGGAGCCACCGGGGCTCCCCGCCATTCCTTCCCCGCGAAAGGGGCAGCTGCAGCTGTTTGCTTCTGGCTTCCCGATTGCGCCTGAGGCAGAGATCCGGCCACTGAGGAAGTGGCAATTGGCCCGAGTCCCTCTCGGCCCAGATCCAACACCTCTGACTTGGATTTCTTGGTTTTCGGGCCTCCCGGTAATTCGGCTACCGGGATCTGTGGGCGCTATTGTGAGATCTCTATCGGGGCTGCCTTTTCCGCCGGTTACCAGGCCGGAGCTTGGCGGCGGGGGGGACGGGGGTGGCGGTTAGTGGGTGGGTGGGGAGGGCAGACGGAGTGAGTCTCGCTGCCACAGAGGATGGAGGAGCAGGGTGTAAAACCTCGTTCCAGCTGGCAGGAACCGGGCTGGGTTTCCTGCGGCAGAGCTGTGCAAGGCCCAGCCTCCTCCTGCCATGGCCAGGGAGAGCATCTCGACCACACTTATCTGGGCGACGGCCTCAGCAAGCCTCATTCATCCATTCAGCGGGGTTTATTGAGCATCTTTGATATGCAGGGAGCTCTACGGCGGAGAGTGCTATTATGGACGCCCGCTGGGAGCCGGGAGCTGTCCGAGTCTTCAGAGATAATAAAAAGTCAACAATTCAGGCGTGGGCCCCTGGCTCACAGCGGGCTCACAGACTAGGAATAATTAGAGGGAGGGGAGAGAATTGGCGATGGACAGGCGAGGAGAGACTGAACTGATAAAAACTGTAAAACAACCTAAGAAAACAAGGACCGCAGTAAAAAGAATAAGAGCTACAGTTCCAGTAGCTTTAATTCTATTTGTTCTGATGACTTTGACATCTGTCTCCCCCTTTTAGACTGTGAGCCCACTGTTGGGTAGGGACTGTCTCTATATGTTGCCAATTTGTAGTTCCCAAGCGCTTAGTACAGTGCTCTGCACACAGTAAGCGCTCAATAAATACGACTGATGATGATGATGATGTCTACATGTTTTGTTTTGTTGTCTGTCTCCCCCTTCTAGATTGTGAGCCCGTTGTTGGGTAGGGACCGTCTCTATGTGTTGCCAACTTGGACTTCTCAAGGGCTTAGTACAGTGCTCTGCACACAGTAAGCGCTCAATAAATACGAATGAATGAATGAATGAATGAATGAATGAATGAATGAAAAGGAGCCGTTTACGGGGTCCAGGCTGCCCCTGCAGGTCAGTCAGAGTAACGCAGCCGCAGCGGCAGCCGCAGCCGCCTCTGCTACAACCCTGGGACCGCGTCAAAGGTAACGAGGGGCTCTGACGCTTCTCCTACCTCCCAGGGCGACACGGTGGCATCTCTTCTGGAAGACGTCACTCCCAAGCCTCGAAAGGCCAGCGTCCCCACACGGGAGAAACGATCCTAGTAATGAGAATCTCCCCGGAACACGAAAGAATCCTCCCAACTGTTAGGAACGGGCGAAGCCGGGCAGTGATGGGTTTGTCCCCCTGTTCAGAAGAGTCCTAGAGACAAGAAATGTTGGGGAAGCAGGGCAATCAATCCATCGGTGGTACTTGCTGAGCGCTTACTTTTTAAATGGAATTTAAGAGCTTACTCTGTGCCAAGCATTCATTCATTCAATCGTATTTATTGAGTGCTTACTGTGTGCAGAGCACTGTACTAAGCGCTTGGGAAGTACAAGTTGGCAACATGTAGAGACGGTCCCTACCTAACAGCGGGCTCACAGTCTAGAAGGGACTAAGCCCTGGAGTAGATACAAGGTAATCAGGTTGGACTTAGTCCATGTCCCACGTGGGACTCACAGCCTTAATTTTGCCGATGAGGACCTGAAGCAGAGAGAAGTTTAGTGACTGGCCTAAGGTCACACAGCAGACAAATGGAAGGGCTGGGATTAGAACCCAGGCTCTTCTGGGAGAAGGAGCATGGCTCAGTGGAAAGAGCATGGGCTTTGGAGTCAGAGGCCATGGTTTCAAACCCCGGCTCCGCCAATTTTCAGCTGTGCAACTTTGAGCAAGTCACTTAACTTCTCTGGGCCTCAGCTACCTCATCTATAAAATGGGGATTAAGACTGTGAGCCCCCCGTGGGACAACCTGATCACCTTGTAACCTCCCTAGCACTTAGAACAGTGCTTTGCACATAGTAAGCGCTTAATAAATGCCATCATTACTATTATTATTCTCACTCCCAGTCCTGTGCTCTATGCACTAGACCACGCTGCTTCTCAAGCACGGTGCTTCTGTGTTTAGAGCACTGTGCTAAGCACTCAGGGTAGAACCGAGTGGGTGAGATCTACAGGTAGGCTTTGGCTGTCAGCTGTCCTCACCTCAGCCTCAGCCTTCAGAGGGCCAGACCGACAGGACAGAGACACCCCTGAATCACCATCAACCCTTCTCTGCTTCTGCCCAGGGCCGAGCAAAAGACTGCCAGCGGGACAGGATCCCAAGAACAGCCCTCCCGGGGCACTTGTCATGTAAGGGGCCAGAGTCCGGAGGCAAGCCGATCATTTTAAGTGAAGAGACCCCGCTTTTCTAGAATGGTTTGGGTCTGTCTTTAGCCTGATGGCAGGGGGATGGGTTAGGCGGTAAATCAATCAATTGTACTTACTGAGTGTTTACTGTGTGCAGAGCATTATACCTAGCGCTTGGGAGCGTACAATACATAACAGAGTTGGTAGACATGGTCCCTGCACACCATGAGCTTATAGTCTGGAGGGGGAGACAGACATTAAATAAATAAATTATGGTTATGTACTCCACCCTCCTCCCATTGTGGCCCCCTAACCCCTAGCCCCACAGTTCCCCATCCCAGCCCACCCACACCCTCTCCCGGCACACTGACCCTAGACGTTTGCAGGGCTTCCCCACCTGAGAGCATTCATTCATTCATTCATTCAGTCGTTTTTACTGCGCACTTACTGTGTGCAGGGCACTGTACTAAGCGCTTGGAAAACACAATTCAGCAACAAAGAGAGAGAATCCCGGCCTACAATGGGCTCCCAGTCTAGAAGAGGGGAGACGGACATCAAAACATATAAACAGGCATCAGTAGCATCAATATGAATAAACGGAATTATAGATATATACATATTAATACAACAAATACGTACATATATACAAAAGTGCTGTGGGGCGGGGAGAGGGGGTAGAGCAGAAGGAGGGAGAAGAGAGCAGGAGTCATGGCTGAACGAGCTGTAAGGTGAGAGAGGTTGGGAGTGAGGTGACCGGCGCAGCCTGTCTCTGTTCTTTTCCTATGATTGTTCCCCACGAAAGACTGAGAAATCCCCTTTCCCCCTCCAATTCCCGGGAACCCACCTAGCCCGGAAGAGGTGGTTAGAGCGCCATCTGATGGGCGAGGCTACTCAGCACAGTCGGTACAGCCTTTCTCTTCTGAAGAGATGGAGCGAAATCAAGCCCGGCCTCAATGGCAACAGACAGGCTGTAGTGAAGGGGGAACCGTAACGAAAAGCGCACAAAGACGGCCCATGCTTCCTGGCGCTGGGGCAAGCCTCCAGGAGGCACAGGCAGGATGGGGAGGGGGAGGGGAAGGGGATGGTCATGGCCCTGCCGTCGTTTCCGTGGGGTGGAGGAATCGTCTGGGTGAGGGGCAAGCCAAGGACAGTGGAGAAGAGGAGGACGGATGATGAGGAAGAAGAAAAAGTGGAGAAGGGTGTACAGTGCAACCTCTCTGGACCCCACACAACATCCCGGACAGCAGACCAGATCAGCTAGGGTACCATCGCCCTGCCCCCTCTCTGCCCAGATCACTCCAGTCGGGTGTCCTTTCTATGCCCTGATTACTGCAGGGGGCCGGGGGGCGGAAAAGCCCCCTCGAGACTCTAGAAGCACCTTTCCCAAAAGGGGATTCTAGACCTCGGGGGACGGGCGGAGGGAAGGGGCGTCTATACAGCAATATTTTGGTCTGTCAGGCCCCTAAGGACCGTCTTCATCTCTCATGTAGCCACGAGGCCTTGGCTGAGAACAGAAAACTGCGGGAGGAGGGGCAGGGCCGGTTCCCTAAGGCAATCTGAAGTGGTTGCTCCCCGACTTCTACCACCCTGGCAGACAGGACAGAGATCAGAGCGGACCCTTGCTCCCTTGGCAGCCAGCCCCCTGCCTTCCCTCCTTTTATCCCGCCTTCCCCCTATGGAAGCCCCGGGGGCAGAACACAGAGTGGCCTTCTGCTCAACTTCGAGCTTGGGCATACGGGGTGGGAGAAGTTCGGGAGTGGGGGTGGGAGACTGAGAGGGATTTCTGTTTCCTAAACCCATGGTTGACTGGCTGGTTGGTGGGTGGCTGGGTGGGTGTATGGAAGGATGGATGGATCAGTGGATGGGTGGATGGAAGGATAGATGGATGGACAGAAGGATGGCTGGGGAGTTGGTTATTGAGTGTATTCACAGAGAGCTGGGGGAGTCCGAAGAAGTAGCTCGGAGCTCGGATATGTCCCTGCCCCAGTGGCAACCAACCAGTCTGAGTGGGTAGGTCAGATGCAAAGAACGCCGGCAATTATTGCCCCTGACAGTCAGCTACAGTCGGCAAATCAAGACCCAATATCTGGTAAAGGAAAGCCGAGAGTCCTCGAGCACTGTGCCACCCCACCAGACAGGTCACCTTCGTTCTAAAGGATCATGGGATCTCTACCCTGCAGGCAGGTGTAAAAACGTGGAGATGCCGGTGCAGGCCCCATTCCCAATCTCACTAGAGCATGGATTCGGGGGCTGTACCCGATGGGGGGGATGACTGTGTCTTGGCAGGGGATGCTCACAGAGGGGACGCCTTGTGGTGCTGTGCCCAGGGAGAGTATCCTTGGGTGCTGTATCCTGGGAGGAATTGCCCTGGAGGATGCTCTGGAGGGGTGTCCTGGGAGGATGTGCCCTAGGAGGTTGTGCCCTGGGGTGGGGGGGTATCCTGGAGGGAGTATCCTGTATACTGGCGGTGGGGGGGGGGGGGGCCTGGAGGAAGTGGCCAGGGGTGAAGTTTCCCAAAAAGGTAAAATGTTCTTTTCTTCACTGCCTGATCTTTCTCCAGCCCTCGGAGGATCCCGGAAGATTTTTGTCATGGAGGGGCCCAAGCTGTGTCACCGGAGGCTCCAATGCCTGCATCTCCACTCAGGAGACACCAACATCTGTGTCTCCCCAGGTTTCCAGAAGACACCAACAACTTGGTCTCCACTGATGCACCAAAACTCTGACGTCCAGGTCTCCACGGGCTCACTACGGGCTCACCACGGGCTCACCACGGGTTTATCACGGGCTCACAGGAGACTCCAACCTAACTTCAGGCCTCTCTCTTCCAGGTAGCAAATGGCTCCACCCGCCAGACCTGCCCTGACCCCGCTAAGACGAAAAGCTGATTAGGCAGCTAGGGCAGATGGAGGGGAGCAGGCCAAAGCTCAGCCTGGCCCTCGCTCAATGTCCTACATTCCCTATGGATATAATCTCCTGCCGCCTCCCTAGGGAGCCCCATCCTGATCCTTCCCGTGCTCCCAGGAAAAGGCATCGGGACTCTGGGCCCAAAATAGCAGCACCTGGGCTTGCCTGGAGGGCTTCGGCGTCACCAGAGTCGGTGAGGTGGACTGCCCGTGGCACCTCGTGTCCATCATAGCTAGTGTAGACACACCCCTGAAGAATGACTAGTAAAACACACCGTCAGGATTTCATAGTTTAGATTTCCCCCAGGCTTCGGATCCAGAATAACTAGTATAGACACACCCAAAGAGGATGGCCAGTGTACACATCACCAGGCTCCGAGACCTCTCAGTTTCTCCCCCAACACCCCACATCGATAATGACTAGTATAGAGTCATTACCAGGCTGAGCGAGCACCCCGAGGTCTCCTCAATTTTCTTATCATCCAAGTGCTTCGATGGCTGCCCAGATTGAGGAGGTCAAATTTCTAGCTCTCCCAAGCTGCTGAGACTAGGACCCCCACACTGAGCCCAGGGCCCACCGAGACCATGATCACCTTTCCCTGCCTTCCTCCCAATTCAGTCACCCAACCTGAGATCCATTTTAAGCAGCAAATGTTCCCAACGTGGGCGGGGTCAGTGTGCATGATGTGTGGTGGTCTCAGGGTGCATGATGTGTCATTATGTGTGACTGTGCATGTCCATGAATATGTGTGTGTGTGTGTGTGTGTGTGTGAGAGAGTGAGACAGTGACATGGAGTGTGTCAGTAAGTGTGTGTGTGTGTGTGTGTGTGTCTAAACAAAGCCAGCCCTACTGAGAGCTCACCTCCTCCAGGAGGCCTTCCCAGACTGAGCCCCCTTCTTCCTCTCCCCCTCCCCATCCTCCCCGCCCTACCTCCTTCCCCCCCCCCACAGCACCTGTATATATGTTTGTACAGATTTATTACTCTATTTTACTTGTAGATATTTACTATTCTATTTATTTTATTTTGTTAATATGTTTTGTTTTGTTGTCTGTCTCCCCCTTCTAGACTGTGAGCCTGCTGTTGGGTAGGGACCGTCTCTATATGTTGCCAACTTGTACTTCCCAAACGCTTAGTACAGTGCTCTGCACACAGTAAGCACTAAATAAATACGATTGAATGAATGAATTTGTCATAACTTTCTGAGATTAACCAAAACAAGTCCGGGATGTACTGAAGGTGTCCCTGAAGACCATCCAGCCCCTCTCCCAACGCCCCGCCCCTCACTTTCAGGCTGCAGATTTCGTCTACACCGTCCCTTTTCCAACTCACTATGCACTTCTTATCCCCGCGGGCCTGGTCTTGCCTGCCCCTGCCAACTCTCCTCACCCGAGGGCGGAGGGGGTAGACTGCTATGAGCCGGGGGAGGGGCCCAGAACGCTGTGGGGAAATATTTCCCCCCCCCCTCGCCGTCTCTATATGTTGCCAATTTGTACTTCCCAAGCGCTTAGTACAGTGCTCTGCACATAGTTAGCGCTCAATAAATACGATTGATGATGATGAAGTGAGAGGAAAGACTGGGGGTTCCCAGGCCTGTACAGGGAGGCGGGGGCTCAGGGGACAGTGATGCCCCTTGCCCCGTTTCTGGCTGTGAGTTTGTCCTCCTGGGAGCTTCCTTCTTTTCCTCTTCCTCTTCCCCCACCCCGCCCCACTTCGGCCCCGGCTGGCCCCAGGCCTGTCAGGGGTCGGGGTTGGGGGGAGGCGAGGGAGCAATCATCGGAGGGCCAGACCAGTGAGGACCCTGAAACCCTCTGCCCCAGCTCGGTTGGGCCGGCCTGTCCCTGTCCCTGTCCCTGTCCCTGCAGGGTCTGCTCCTCGGCGGAGCCGAGCCGGACATCCCGTTGGGGACACCCCCAGAGCCCCTTTTGGAGCATCATCGGGACCGCCCCTGGCCCCGGCCCCCTCGCCCCCAGCCCCTCGAGCTCCGCCCTCCCCTCCAGCTCTGCGGCTCGGCTGCGACCAGGGATTGGCCATAGGCCCTGCCCGTCCACCCTCCCGCTCCCTCCCCTCCCCCAGAATCAGGAGGGAGGCGGGGGGAGTCCAGGGCCGGACAGGGGGCAGGGCCGAGGACCGGACTCAGCATCCGCAGCATCCTGGCCGCCGCCGCCGCCGCCGCCGCGGAGCCTGAACAGGTAAAGTCCCCTCCCTCCCGGGCGCGCTGTCCCTCTCTCAATCTTTCCGGCCGGCCGACTGCCGTCCCGCTCGCCCGCGCCCACACCTGCGCTCCCCAGACTCCCGACGCCCATCGCTAACGACAGGGCCGGGGCAGAAGTGTCCTAGGGGCCGGGAGGGGTCCCTCGGAGCGTCCGTCTCTCCAGACCACCCCCTCCCCGCCCCCCGGCCCGGCACCTGGGCTGCGATCGGGAGGAGAGAGCTAATCCCGCTATCCAGCTCGGAGTTGTCTCTCGCCAATTAATCTTCCCGCAACATCCGTCCGCCCCCCCTCCCGCCCCCAACCCTCCAGCGTCCGGCTCTCCCCGTTTGGCCGAGCCTCCTTTCTCTGCCCATGAGCAGCTGGGTGACTCCGGACCAATCACAAAACCTCTCTGGGCCTCTATTCCTCACTCAGGGCCGTGGGAATAATTTATTATCATCATCTTCCCTCCTCCCTCCCCCACCCCTTGATTGGGATGAAGAAATCTGGATTTCTGCTCGTGAGAGCACTGGGCTGTTTGGCGCAAGTCTGGAAGGATATTTCGAGGTGAAGGAGAAGGACTAGGGAGCTAAGAAGTATTGGAAACTGATGGGGGAGATATTTATTGTTATTATTACTATTATTATTATTTTTAAAGCACTTATTATGTGTCAATCACTGTTCTAAGTACTGGAGTAGATGAAAGTTAATCAGTTTGGACATGGTCCCTCTATGTCATGAGGCTCATAGTTGAACTTGGAAATACTGAGAGAGTGCAGGAATGGGTGGGGGAGCATCATTTCCAGGACAGCCCCTGGGGTCACCCAGTCTGGGCCTCTGTCTCTGGTAGGGGCAGCAGGACACTTGGAGGAACAGGGTGCTTGCCCCCCGCCTTCGTGCTTAGGGATGAACTAGCTAACACCCCTAATTCTCTCTCCAGTGACCCAGCAAAGACCACCCAACACCCCTGACTCTTCCCTCTCCTTCCCTGACTCTCCCCCAGTGACCCAGGACAGATCATCCAACATCCCCGATTCCCCTCTCAATCCCTGACTCTACCCCACTGAACAAGCACGGACCACCCAACACCCCTGACTCTCCCCTCTCCATCCCTGACTCTCCCCTCTCCATCCCTGACTCTCCCGCAGGGGCCCAGCATGGGCACCAGTCCATGGATCTGTCCAAACCCTCCTGAACTTGGTGGTGTTTCCGGCTGCACGGCTTCCTAGAGGAAAGGATTTCCTCTGCTCCCTGTGGGGAAGAAGGGTTCCCTGCTGTTGGTCCTGAAATCGTACCCCTCCAGCTCCAACGGGACCCCCTCACTCTGGGCGGGGGAGGATTTGGGGACCTGTGATTCCATGTTCGCCCCTTCCACAGCCTCCATGGCTTTGCCTTGGGGTCAGCAGGCGGTTCAGAGCAATGACTCACCCTCCTGGATCTGCCTTTCCCGGTTGCGGGGGGAGGACCAGGGGGGATGATATGCCCCTGGGCAGGGTTGTCATGGTTGCCGAGGGCCTGCTCTGGAGATGCTCAGACCTCCTGGGCCTGAATTCTGCATAGCATCGCCAACCTCCAGCTAGGCTAGTTTTACAAAGCGAAATTGTATGCATGCGTTTGTATTTGGATGTCTGTGTGTTTCTATGGGCGGGGTGGGCGGGGGTGTGTGTGCGCGCACGTGTTTGTCTGCCTGCATGGAGTGGTGTCTGTGTATGTGTCTGTAAATTTGTGAGTGTGGATGCCGGGATGCGTGTGAATGAGTGGTTGTCGGCCTGCAGGGAGCGGTATGTGTCTATGGATAGCTATAGCTATAGCTGTGTACACAGCTATTTCTCCACATCTCTGCTGCCCAGGGAGTCGCCTCAGCCCGACTAACTGCCCCTGTCCCTCCGGCAGTGGCCTCGAACATAAGGAAAAGGGGCTTCTTCTCCCCTGGAAACGGGAGCGAGCATTCATGGGCTCTGGGCTCTAGGTGCTGGTTTCTGGGCGCTGGGTGCTGGGTACTGGACTCTGGGTGCTGGGCTCTTGGAATAGGGAGCTGGGTTCAGAGAGCGAAACTGGCCTTTGCCCAAAGGGCATCCTCCTTTCCTAAACGCTTTGAGCCCAGAGGCGGGTGGCAAGCTGGACCCTAGCCTCCCTGCCGCGTGCCCCCGCCACTCCCGCAGATACAGAGGATTTCCTCCACTAGGGCCACTGGAGAAGGAAATGAGGTTCAGCCCCACTGCCTAATTTCACCAGGCCCGCGGCCCGGTTTTTCCTAACTCCGGGCCTCTTTTCAAGGTTTCTAAGAGGAGGGAGGGAAGTTGAAGTGTGGGGTGGGAGGAGGAGGGAGGGGTCGGTTCCCCGAAGCTGGGAACGGCGGGCAAGAGGCCTCTCGATTCCTCCTAGACCGGAAGGCCGGAAGCCAGGCCCCGTGCCAGGCCCCGTGCCAGGCGCTCTCCATTACCCGCATGGTGCCCAGGGAAGCCTCCGGCCCCGCCGGCCACCGAAGGCAGCGGGCAGAGACTCCGGTTTCTGCTTACCCCGAGCTCCCAGGCCCCTCCCGGCTCCCCTGCTGTTTTTCGTTGTCTTCTCTGGCCCAAGGGAGCTCCTCGGCGGAAACGATACATTTCAGTCATCCAGTAAGGGGGAGGGAGAGACACTGAATCTGGTGCTATCCAATCCTAGGATTCCCCCTCGACCAGGCGCTTCTGGAGGAGGGGTTCTGTCCAGACTCTTCCTCGGGGATGTCCTCCAGGTTGGGATTTTAGGGCCAAACCTGGCCCAGCCTCTCCTCTGGTTCAGTCTGATACCTCTCTTCCAGAGCAATGTTGCTTGCTCCTGAGCCTGACGTGGGGGATGGGGGACCCATGGGGTCCTCAGGGACGATGGGATAGGGGAAACATTCATCTATCGTCATGCCAGCTTGGAGGGCCAAGCGCTCAGAGCGCTCCGCTGGGAGGTCACGGGGTGTGCAGAGGAGGTGGGGTCAGAGAGACCCCAATGATGGTCCTTAGTCACCAGGTGTTAGGAGCCGTTGAAGGACAGGGCCATCCACTTCCTGTCTGAAAAGGGCCGGAGAGGCTGAATGGATCTCTAGGAACAACTGCCAACTCCGGACACGGAGCTATGACGGGTCACTGCCGTCCAAAGGGGTTTGGTTTGGCCCATAGATGGTCCGTGCTGGGTCACTGGGGGAGTCAGGGATGGAGAGGGGAGAGTCAGGGGTGTTTGATGGTCCATATTGGGTCACTGGGGGACAGTCAGGGATGGACAGTCAGGGGTGCTGAATGGTCCGTGCTGGGCTGGGCCTGGGTGGATACTCCAAACGCCCCCATGGGAAAATTACATCCCTCCAAAATGGCTCCAAGCCCGACCCCCAGGCTTGGAAATGGTGAAAGTCCAGGGAGAACATGTTGCTGGACCACTTTCCCTGCGGGGCTCTGGAAGGGGGTAGAAAAAGACCAGGACGAGGCCGATGAGGGACGACTGAGTGAGCCTCGGACTCCCAGGGCTGGACGGCCCTCCAGGGGTCATGTGGTCCAGCCTCCTGCCTCAGAGGGGGATGACAGTCGGCAAGCTGACAGGACTGCCCTGCCTGAACCCCGGACAAGCTTCTCTGTCTTTCTTTCTCTCTCTCTCTTTCTTTCTCTCTCTCTCTCTCCCTCCCTCCCGCCAGGTCCTGGGTTCGAGGCCCGACAGAGAGTGCGGAGCTGCCATGGAACCCCGCCACGCGGCTCTGCGCCTGCAGCGGCCGGTCACGGAGCTGTGCCGTATCAGTTTCTACCCTCCGAGGCCCGGGGACCGCCCTCTCTCGGGATCCGCGGACCCTCCGCTCCGGCCCGCCGGTCCCGAGCCTTCCCCGGCCGCGTTCTCCCGGCCGTCGGCCGGCCCGCTCCTGGGAGGGACCCCCGGGGCTGTGGCGGGGCCCGACGGGGGTTTCGATGGGGAACGGGGTCAGCGTCCGGGAGGGGTGGCTCAGGAGCCCCCCGCTGCGTCCCCCGCCCCCGGGGGACGGCGGGGCTGGAGGCCTCCACCGCCGGGACGCAAGAAGCCGGGGCCGGACACCCTGGAGCCGGCTCCGGGGCCCGCGGGACGAGGGGGCAGCGGGGCCGTCGCGGGCAGCGACTGCCCTTGCGGGGAGGGCCCCGAGGCTCTGCCAGGCCGCAGGGCCAGCCCCGTGGGCCAAGGCCGTCCCCCGGCCTCGGACTCGTCCCCCCGGACGCTCCGGAGGGTGGAGAGCGAGGGCCGGGGAACCGGCGGGGCCCGGTCCTCCAGGCCGCGGCGTAAGGAGCCGGCGACGGCCGGACAGTCCCCAGGCCCCGGCCCCCGGCCCCGGCCGGCCCCGAGCCAGCCCCAAGCTCCCGCTGCCGGGGCCTCGGAGATCGGGGGGCCGGAGCTGGAGCGAGACCCCTCGGACCCCCGGCCTCCCCCGGAGGAGCCCCAGAAGCCCCCGGCTCTTCAGGAACAGAAGCCGGAGGCCAGGAGGAGGAGGAGGAGGAGGCAGCCGCAGCAGGCCCCAGGTCGGTCCCGGCTCTGGGCCCTCGGGGGTTTTCAGGCGAGGAAAGGGCCGGGCGGGGCGGAGAAGGGGGCAGCGGGGAGGAAGAGGAGGGAGCGGGAGAAAGGGCAGAGGAAGTTGGCTTTGTCGCCCCTTCCTCCGTCCAGCTGCTCTCCCCCTCGGGGTTTGGGGCGCGACAGTGCTCCCCTGATGTCCGCCTGACTCGGGAAGATGCCGTTCGAAAGTCGGCGGGATGGCGGGCGGGGAGCTCAGTTGGCCAGCACGAGGCCCGATCCCCCGGCTGAGGTCAGCTGGGCGGGTGGCCGAGACGGGGGATGGTCAGAACGAGGCTCTGAAGCTCGGGTTCCTCCGCCTTCCCTCGGCTTTCTAGGGGGCTGGGACCCCCCACCCACACATTCACAAACGGATACACTCTCAGTGACTCATACATCGCGGTTTAGTGGAAAGAGCCCGGGCTTGGGAGACAGAGGTCGTGGGTTCTAATTCCGCCTCTGCCACTAGTCAGCTGTGTGACTTTGGGCAAATTTCTAAGCTTCTCTGTGCCTCAATTATCTTTCATTCATTCATTCAATCGTATTTATTGATCACTTACTGTGTGCAGAGCACTGTACTAAGCGCTTGGGACGTACAAATCAGCAACACATAGAGACGGTCCCTACCCAACAACGGGCTCACAGTTTAGAAGGGGAAGTCAGACAACAAAACAAAATAAGTGTGAAATGGGGATGAAGCCTGTGAGCCCCACATGGGACAACCTGATTACCTTACATCTACCTCAGTGCTTAGAACGGTGCTTGGCACATAGTAAGTGCTTAACAAATGCCATCATTATTATACAAAGATACTCACGCATAAGCACAGTGATATGCAGTCACACCAAAAAAATCACATGCACTTTCACACATTCCCACACTCAGGGAATTCATTCACAGATACACCCACAGTGACACAGACACAGTGACACACAATTGCATAGAGCAACCCACAGTGATACCACGCACAGACAGAATGACACACGATTGCACATCCACAAATATGCAGACAAAAAGAAAATCAAATACACTTTCCCACACATTCACATACAGACAGCGGGAGACACGTGCAAACATGCCTTCACATACACTCTCACATACAGTGACATATCTACGGTGACATACACATAATGACATGCACACAGACGCACACCAACATGCAGACACGTGCAGATGCGTACTCACACACATTCAGACACACAGGATCATGCAGACACACACACTATGAGACACTGAATGAGAATTCCCTCAGGGGGTGCGTAGGTGACGTGGGCGGGATCGGGGAAGGAAGTGGAGAATTAATCAGTTTCCCAGCTCCTGTTCCTGGGTCCCTCTTGCTTTCGAGTCTCTCGTTACTATATCTTAGGACTGACAGGGCAGGGGACGGGATGACTGGTGTCTGTGGAGAAAAGACTGACGGGGTTGGGACCCTCCTGGCCCAGAGAAGCTCGGTGATTGCCCAGAACACACAGCGAGGCCTCGCCCGGGTGGGACCAGCCCTAGACTGTAAACTCCTTGGGGGCAGGTAGCATGTCTACCAAATCTGTTGTATTGTACTCTCCCAAGCGCTTAGTCCAGAGTAAGGGCTCAATAAATATGATTGATTGACCGACCATACCTGCCCCAGGGGGAGGGAGTGAGAAAAATCCAGAGGTCAATTCCAGCCCAGCCTTTCCGGCTTTGGTTTCCTCTCCCACTTGACTCCTTTCCGGCTTTCCTCTGTCCTCCCCTCTATTAGGAGGTCACCACCATCATCGATCGTATTTCCTGAGTGCCTATACGTTGCAGAAAACTGCACACTTCCCCAGCTAGACAGTAAGCTCCTTGAGGGCAGGGATCGTGTCTACTCTATTATACCTTCCTATGTGCTTAGGTCTGTGATCTGCACACAGTAAATGCTCAATAAATGTAATGAACTGATTGATTACTAAGAGCTTGAGGGAGTACAATAGTTAGAGGCACTATCCCTGCCCTCAAGGATCTTAGAGCCTAGTGGGGAAGACAAACACAAAAATAATTTACAAGTAAGGGGAAGTATAATTTACTTACAGAGAAGCAGCATGACCTAGTGGATAGAGCAAGGGTCTGGGAGTCTAAAGGCATGGGTTCTACGCCCGGCTCCACCCTTGCCTGCTGTGTGACTTTGGGCAAGTCACTTCTCTTCTCTGTGCCTCAGTTACCTCATCTGGAAAATGGGGATTGAGGCTGTGAGTCCCATACGGGACAACTTGATTTGCTTGTATCCTCCCCAATGCTTAGTACAGTGCCTGGCACAAAGTAAGGACCTAACAAATACCACTATTATTATTGTTGTTAATAACCATGATCCAGTGGAAAAGACCACAGGGCTGGGAGTCAGAAGACCTGGGTTCTAATCCCTTCAGCACTTGCCTGCTCTGTGATCTTGGGTAATTCACTTTAACTTCTCTATGCCTCATTCCCTCCTCTGTAAAATGGGGATTAAATGTCTATTCTCCCTCCCCCTTAGAATGTAAGCCCTATGAAGGGCAAGGATAAGATTATGTTGTGTCCAGTTTAGTGCTCAGCTCAGTGTTCGGCACATAGTAAGTACTTAACAAACACAACAATTGTCTTCATTCATTCATTCATTCATTCAATTGTATTTATTGAGCACTTTCTGTGTGCAGAGCACTGTAATAATAATAATAATGATGACACTTATTAAGCACTTACTATGTGCAAAGCCCCGTTCTAAGCGCTAAGTAGGTTACAAGGTGATCAGATTGTCCCACGGGGGGCTCACAGTCTTAATCCCCGTTTTACAGATGAGGTAACTGCGGCACAGAGAAGTTAAGTGACTTGTCTAAAGTCACACAGCTGACAATTGGTGGAGCTGGGATTTGAACCCATGACCCCTGACTCCAAAGCCCGTACTCCTTCCACTGAGCCATGCTGCTTCTCTACTAAGGGTTTGGGAGAGTACAATATAACAATAAACAGACACATTCTCTGCCTCCAGTGAGCTTACAGTCTAGAGGGAGATGTCTTTATAATCCCGATGTGATTATTTACACAATATTAATTATATTCTATATTATAATATAATATATTCATTCATTCAGTTGTATTTATTGAGTGCTCACTGTGTGCAGAACACTGTACTAAGCGCTTGGAAGGTACAATTCAGCGATAAGAGAGACAATCCCTGCCCACACCAGGCTTACAGTTATCAAAATAAGTAAATAGGCATCAAAATAAATAAATAGAATTATAGATATATGCATATATACATAAGTGCTTTGGGACGGGGAGAGTGGGGGAAGAGCAAAGAGAATGAGTCTAGGTGACATGAAAGGGAGGGGGAGCTGAGGAAAAGAGAGGCTTAGCCTGGGAAGGCCTCTTGGAGGAGGGGTGCCTTCAGTAGGGTTTTGAAGGGGGGAAGAGTGATTGTTGGATTTGAGGAGGGAGGGCGGCCCAGGGCAAAGGTAGGATGTAGGCCAGTGGTTGATGGCGGGATAGTCTAAATTGAGGCACAGTGAGGTTAGCACCAGAGGAATATATTATACTGTATTATATTATAGTAAGCACTTAACAAATGCCACAATTATTAGGAGGAGGAAAAGGATTTGCACCTGAGCTAATGCTTACAGTATATGACCGAACTACAGAAAGTGCCGCAGGAGATTGTGAGTGCATAAGTGCACAGATGTCATGGAAATATTGGACCTCTGTCCCTGGAGCTTGGCTCTCTGGGTGGTTCTCATGTTTCACCTGCCGGTCCCCCAGAGCACCACCCTGCTGCCTGGCTGGTCCTGAGCTTGGAGGCTTTCAGGGCCCCATGGTCTCGGGGGAGTTCCTAGCCCAGACATACTTGGCAATCAATCAGTCGATCCATCCATCACTTGGCCCACTGTGGGAGCTGGAAGGTTTGTGGCATCTGATTTGGGAATCCCCACCCCCACCCCCGAAAGCTTCCAGATCCTCAGGATGACAGCCAGGATTTGGGCTCTTCCTATAGGCTTGGTTGGAAGGCTGGAGACGGGAGAGTTGTGTGGCAGAGAAAGAAAGCAGAAGGTCCAGATCCTTACACTCTGCATTTTCCCTACCGATAATTTATTTTAATATCTGTCTTCCCCACTAGACACTAGACTGTAAGCTTGTCGTGGACAGGCAGTATGTGTACCATTTCTATTGCACTGGACTCTTCCAAGCGCACAGGGTAAACTCTCACTAAATGTCATTGATTGATGGAGGAGTCGGGGGACGGTGGTTTAGGGTGCAGGACGTAGGAGGAGGAGAAGGAGATGTGGGGAGAGGGAGGCGGGATGAAAGATGAGGAGGGGAAGGATGAGGGTAAGTGAAGGAGATGGAAGTGGAGAAGGGGGGAGGAGGAGGAGCAGGAAGAGGAGGAGGAAGAGCAGACGCTGTCGAGGACCATTCTCCCCACTGGTCCAACCGGCCTAGCCAGGCCCCTGGGGACCTGAGAGGAAGGGAGGAGACTGGAGGCAGTGACAACCCAGGGAGGAGCTGGAGCTGGTGATGACGTTGGCGAACTGGGACGATTTCCAGGCATTCTGGGGGCGGGGGGCGGGATCGCCCCGGGCTGCCGCCTTCACCTCCGCCTTCTTCCCCCTCAGCCTCCACCGGTGGAGGCTGCGTGCGTGGCTCCCACACCTCCTCCTGAGCCCTCCAGCTTGGCCGTGGCCCCGGGCCGTCCGGAGGGTCCTTGCTCGCTGCGCCCCACCCCTAGGGCCTACTGAGAAGCAGCGTGGCTCAGTGGAAAGAGCACGGGCTTTGGAGTCAGAGGTCAGGGGTTCGAATCCCGGCTCCACCACAAGTCTGCTGTGTGACCTTGGGCAAGTCACTTAACTTCTCTGAGCCTCAGTTCCCTCATCTGTAAAAATGGGGATTAAGACTGTGAGCCCCAGGTGGGACAACTTGATCACATTGTATCCCCCCCAGCGCTTAGAACAGTGCTTTGCACATAGTAAGTGCTTAACAAATGCCATTATTATTACTGCCGAGGGCTCAAGCTCCCATCCCCCCTCCCCCACCCCGCGCCTAGCTCGGTCGTCTAATCAATCAATCAATCGTATTTATTGAGCGCTTACTGTGTGCAGAGCACTGTACTAAGCGCTTGGGAAGTACAAGCTGAGCGAACGTCTTAGTGCTGCTGACAGACGCGTGGGCCAGGCGGAGGAAAGAGGGACGAACGAGGAAGTGTGTGTGTGTGTGTGTGTGTGTGTGTGTTTCATGCATTCATTCTATAGTATTGATTGACCTCTTACTGTGTACAGAGAAGTAGCGTGCCTTAGTGTAAAGACCACGGGATGCACCACTTGTCAGCTCTGTGGCTTTGGGCAAGTCACTTAGCTTCTCTGTGCCTCAGTTACCTCATCTCTAAAGTGGGGATTAAGACTGTGAGCCCTACATGAGACAACCTGATTACCTTGTATCTAACCCAGCGCTTAGAACAGTGTTTGGCACATAGTAAGCACTAAACAAATACCATCTTAATTATTATTATTACAGAGCACAGTATTAAATGCTTGGGAGAGTACAATATAACAGTAAACAGACACAATCCCTGCCCACAAGAAGTTTGTGTGTGTGTGTGTGTGTGTGTGTGTGTGCGTGCGAGTGCACACTGGGGGAGAACCAGGCGACCCCGAACCTCCCTAGAAAAGCTTGCTCAGCCCCCGGACTACGTCATCCCCCGGGCCTGGAATGCCCTCCCTCTGCCCGTTCGCCAAGCTAGCTCTCTTCCTCCCTTCCAGGCCCTACTGAGAGCTCACCTCCTCCAGGAGGCCTTCCCAGACTGAGCCCCTTCCTTCCTCTCCCCCTCGTCCCCCTCTCCATCCCCCCCCATCTTACCTCCTTCCCTTCCCCACTGCACCTGTATATATGTATATATGTTTGTACATATTTATTACTCTATTTATTTATTTATTTATTTTACTTGTACATATCTACTCTATTTTATTTTGTTAGTATGTTTGGTTTTGTTCTCTGTCTCCCCCTTTTAGACTGTGAGCCCACTGTTGGGTAGGGACTGTCTCTATATGTTGCTGACTTGTACTTCCCAAGCGCTTAGTACAGTGCTCTGCACACAGTAAGCGCTTAATAAATACGATTGATTGATTGATTGATTGATTGATTGATTGCTCTGCCCTGTCCTGCCCGGTCTCGCTGCTGCTTCAGCCCGGGACCGGCGGCCCGGTGCGGGCTCTGGGGGCCGTGAGGCTGGTCCGGGCTGCAGTCACGGGATGCATTTATTGGGCTCGCGCCGGGGCGGAGCTCCCGGGCCTCCCTCTCTCCCTCCCTCCGGCTCCCCGCAGGCACTCGCCTGGCAGCCGACCAGCCTCACCAGCCCCCCGCCCCGGCTGCCCTCGACTCTTCCGACCCCCGACCCCCTCCGGGCCGGGATCTGGGCAGGGCGCTGCGCGCGGAGGGGGAACCACAGGCGGCTTCGGGCAGGGGTGGACAAGAAGGAAGGAGCCAGGTCTACACTACTAAATTATCCCGAGTACGAGGGCGAGGGACGCCCACTGGACCTAGAGGGCCGCCGGCTCGGGACAAAAAGCAGGAAACACCGGCAGGGTCCAGAATAGTTTGGACAGTACAAGAGCGAGTTTCTAGGCTGGGTCACTGGAGGGAGAGACAGGGATGGAGAAGGGAGAGTCAGGAGGGTTGGGTGGTCCGTGCTGAGTGAGTGGGGGAGTGTCGGGAATGAGAGGGGAGAGTGAGGGGTGTTTGATGGTCCAGGATGGTTCACTAGGGGAGAGTCGGGGATGAAGAGAGGAGAGTTAGGCGTACTGGGTGATTGGAGACGGGGAGACTTTCGATTAGGGAGCAGTAATGGGGAATACTCTTCTGGGGGCAGTAAATTAGGAGATGGGGACCTTGGGGATTTTTCATGGGCGTTTTTGAAAATGAAAGTTCTTTGGGGGAGGGGTATTTACCCCTGGGAATTAGAGCTCCGGGGAAATCCATGAGGAAAACTTGTGAGAAATAGCTCTCATTTTTCCAGGCAGAATGACACCTTCCCTTTCCCCCACCCTGCCCAATCCGCTCTCCTACCCCCAACCCCGCAAGGCTTCCTGTCTATCGAGGTTGGTGTCAAGCCAGAAACGATTTTGCGGAGAGAGGAATTCCTCTTCGCGCTAATGAAAACCCTTTTCTCCAGGAAGCCCTCCCAGATGGGTCCCCAGTCCCCAGTCCCTAGTCCCTGGCCATAGTTCTGACCTTAGACTTTTCTGTTGTTGTGCTCGAGGGGGAATTTTATGTCAACGTATCCTCCCTTCGGAGGTGCAGAATGTATTTTAGCTAGTGAAGCTGAGTCCTTTTTCCCCTTGGGGATCAGTATCTGCCCTGTCTCCTCATCCGTCTGGCCCCCTGAGGGCGGAACCGTGTCTCCTCCTTCCTCTACCCTTCACCCCAGCGCCCAGCCCCCTTAAACTGAGATTGGTTAAAATGCTGAGGGTAATGATGGTATTTGCTTAAGACCTTACTATGTGTCAATCACTGTTCTAAGCGCTGGGATAGATACAATCTAATCATGTTGGACACAGTCCCTGTCCCACATGGGGCTTACAGGCTTAATTCCCATTTTACAGATAAAGTCAGTGAGGCTCAGAGAAGTGATGTGACTTGCCCAAGGTCACACAGCAGACAAATTGTCGAGCCGGGATTACAACCCAAGTCCTTCTGACTCCCAGACTCCTGCTCTATCCACGGGGCCATGCTGCTTCTTCCCTTCTCCCATGATCCTTCTGCTCCCAGCCCGTCCTCCCCATAGAGAAGCAGCGTGGCTCAGTGGAAAGAGCCTGGGCTTTGGAGTCAGAGATCTGGGTTCAAATCCCGGCTCTGCCACTTGTCAGCTGTGTGACTTTGGGAAAGTCACTTAACTTCTCTGTGCCTCAGTTCCCTCATCTGTAAAATGGGGATTAGGACTGTGAGCCCCCCGTGGGACAACCTGATCGCCTTGTATCTCCCCTAGCGCTTAGAACAGTGCTTTGTAGTAAGCGCTTAATAAGTGCCATTATTATTATTATTATTATTATGTCCCTCTCCTTTCCCCGCGAGACTGGCAGTGTCTGTGGAGGAACTGGGTAATATCAGGCCTCGGTTTTCCCATCTGAGAAGTGGGTCTGATCACCTGGGCCGCCTCCGAGAGCTTTTGGAAAGCCCCGGGGGGCTGAAGTGGTGCTGGAGAGAGAGAGAGAGAGAGAGAGAGAGAGAGAGAGAGAGAGAGTATGGGGGTACCCCCCTGGAAGAATCTGAGCTATTTGATGGCCCATCCGCTCAGGGGACAGACCCAAGCCACCCTCTTGAGCGTACTTCCGAGTGGGGCTTCAAAGATCCCAAATCTTCAAATCTGCCCCGCGAACTCTGCACCCTAACCCCTTCTCCCCAGCCCCAGCCCCGGCCCGGCCCCGTTCTCCCCGACCCGTCCCGTTCTCCCCACTCTAGCCAGGTTAGGACAGCTCTCCTCCCCCCATCCTTCCTTCCCCTCGCCCCCGCACTCAAACGCAGTGTGGCCGCGGGGCGCGAAGTGGGGGAACCTGTTCGCCCCCTCCCTGCCCCTTCCTCTCCCCCCACCGTGAGTCACGGCTGTTCACACGAGGCTCCCCCCGCCCAGCCGCGCCCTCCCCCTGTGCAGCCTCAACTGGGGCGGCCTCGTTCCCGGGGGGCTCCGAACCTCCCCTTCCCCCCCTTCTCCCCCCCACACAAACCGCGGACATGTTCGCTTCAGGCTCTCCGCCCTTCGGCGCCCGGGGCCGCTGCTTCCCGGGAGGGGCCGGGACCAGGCTGGACCCCTCCGCCCCCACGGGGCGGCCGGGAAAGCCCCGACTGTCAGCAAACCCCAAAGAAGGTAAGGACATTTGCTCGCACCGTGACCACCTGTTCGGCCCTAATGGAGACCCGCAAGGGCCCTACGGGATTCCGGCTCTCCCTCTCCCCCTCCCTGCCTTCTCACCGGTCAGCGAACAAATCTGGTAAATTACTTGGGCGGGGGCACCACGCTCAGAGACAGCCCATGGACAGGAAGATGAAACGGGAAAACTGTCCGGGGACTCCTCTTCCTCGCTCAGGGATGCCCTTTCAGAGACAGACAACTGGAGCTAGAGACCCAAAACCAGACAGAGACAGAGAGCGAGCTAGGAGAGAAAAAGAGAGACAGAGACTCAGGGATGGGTGGAATCCCAGTATTTGAGGTGAATGGCTGCAGGAGACGTTGGGTGGTTCGCTCAGTTCCCTCTGTGGAAGCAACCCCAGCTCAGCAGGGAGCCGGGAGGTTTCCTTTGAGTTTCTGGAGCGGATCGGGCCAGGCTAGAGCCTCAGTACTGCCCCTTCCACCCTCTCCCTCTAAACTACTATCCCCACCCTCCCTATGGTCGGGAGGGGCTGGTTTCCCGTTGCTGCGGCCGCAAAAGAAACAGAGGGAGGGTCTTGTTCCCTGCTTCCTCCTGGAATTTCTGTGCCTCCCTGGGAAAGACACTAACCCTCTCTGGGCTTCCCAAGCCTGCCCGATCGATTTCTCTGGAAATCCCCCGCCCCCGGCCCCTTGACACTCCCTTCTTCCCATAACCCCCATGGAAGGATTCCCCCTAGGAACAGGCGGAGAAGCTGAAGCCCAGAGAGGGATGATGTCGTCCCCAGGGTCATACAGTAAGTCCAGGAGGAGGGAGGAGTCTCCACCAAAGAACCGAAATTGATCTGGCTCTTTGGCTCACCACTTTCCCTCCTCCTTTCTGAGTGTTAAATCCCGGGCTGGAGTGGGTGGGGGGTGGTCCTAGAGACCCTCCCCTCGGCGCCCCCAAGCCCCCACCCACAGCTCGGGGGCGGTCGGTTTCTGGTGGGAGCGGCTGCAGGAGGGGCAGGGGTGAAGAGCCTAGGCTGCCAGGGGAGGGGAAGGGAGATCGTTGGGAGGACCCGCTTAATTTGGTGAGGGAAGATTTCCCACTTCTAGGCCTGTCCGTTCGCGCGTTTTTCCCACCCAGATCAGCCGGAAACAGCCCCACGTTCCGCCTCACGAACAGAGACCTGGTTCTCGGGTTGGCCGGAACCCTGTGTTTCCGGGCGGGAGGCTCTTCCCCTCTGGCGCCTTGAGGTGACTCGTATTGGGGGGCGGGGAAGACACACGGAGGGTATGCAGGTAGGGAAGGGGGGTGGTCAGCGTGAGAGATCTCTCCATACTGCATATATTTCTGTGTTCTGGGCAGCCCCAGAAACCGTCGGCACCCACCCCGCGCCCAACCACCCCATCTGTGACCCACCCTTATCCTTAGTTGCAACAGTCTCACCCCAACCCCACCCCAGCTGTGACCCATCATATAACCTGTCAGCCCCCAGTCCAGATGGACCACCCCCACCATCCCAGCTGGACATCCCATTACATCCCATTCCCAGTTTTGGCTCTCCCCCCTCCACACACACGTTTGCTATAACCTTCTCTCTCCAACTGTGACCCCCTACACACACACACACACACAAAAAAAAAAAAAATGTACCGGATTTATTCCTCCACATGCACTGACCCCAGTTGCACCTCTCACATCCCCAGCCTCGGTTCTCCACACTCACGCACACATGCACACGTCAGCTGTGACCTTCTGCTTCCAGTTGTACCTCTCCACAACACACACACAGCCATACACACACACACACACACACACACACACACACACACACACACACACGTGCCAGCTGTGGACCCCCCTACTCCAGCCGGACCCCTATCCCAGCTGAATGCCCAGCTTGGCCATCCCCCATCAACTGTGACCTTCTCTCTCCAGCTGTGGCTTTCCCCGTCCCCGTGTCCTTGTGACCTGGGATGCAAGGACGTGAGTGAGTCCGAGACATTCCTCCCCCGCGGTTTTTCAGTCCTCCTGTCACCTCGAGGCTTGGAGGCTCTAAGGGCTGCTGGGCCGGAGCTCCCATCTGAGCCTGGGTGTCCCGCCCCGCACCCTCAACGATTCTGCCCAGAGCTTCCCCCACGATTCCTTAATCTCGAATTCCTGGCAGGCTCCCTCCCTATGGTCTTGGGGAGGGGGAGCGCAGACTTCTTCATTATCCCGGAATGGGGTGAGGGAAGAGGGTCTGTCCCCTCATACTCGCAATAGAGCAAACGCCCTTTTCTGGCTCCGCCCCCTGGAAATAGGACCGAAGAGTGGGGTTCGGGGTCTGGGCTGCGGCCGATGGGGCCGGAGGGCCGAGGGAGGAACCTGTGATCCGGTCCGAAGCTGTCGGTGCCGCTGCCTAGGTCTCCGCCCGCTGCCTCGCCCCCCGGGGAGCCCGTCTAGGAGCAGAAGCCGCGGACGCCCGCGGCGCTGAGGGGGGTAGGATGGCCGGCTGCGGGAGAGGGGCTGGAAGCCGCCGAAGGAAGGCGGGGTCTTTGGGTCTTGAGGTCTTAGAAGCAGCATGGCCCAGTGGCAAAAGCAAGGCCTTGAGAATCAGAGGACGTTGGTTCTAATCCCGGCTCCACCACTTGTTTGCTGTGTGTCCTTGGGGAAAACACTTCACTTCTCTTAGAGAAGCAGAGTGGCTCAGTGGAAAGAGCACGGGCTTTGGAGTCAGAGGTCGTGGGTTCAATCCCGGCTCCGCCAATTGTCAGCCGTGTGACTTTGGGCAAGTCACTTCACTTCTCTGGGTCTCAGTTTCCTCATCTGTAAAATGGGAATTAATGTGAGCCCCCTGTGGGACAACCTGATCACCTTGTAACCTCCCCAGTGCTTAGAACAGTGCTTGGCACATAGAATGCACTTAATAAATGCCATCATTATTATTATTATTCTCTGTGCCTCAGTTGCCTCATCTGTAAAGTGGGGATTAAGACTATGAGTCCCACGCGGGACAACCTGATTACTTTGTATCTACCCCAGTATTTAAAACAGTGCTTGGCACATAGTAAGCGCTAAACAAATACTACTGTTATTATTATTATTTGTTGGGGGGGGGCTGCAGGGGTCTTTTCTGACTGGCTGAGAGAAAGCGATTTCTCGTGGGAGACCGTCCAGAGAATCTAGGGGAAAGCCGCGGGACCTCAGACTGGGCAACAGGCTCAGAGCAGGGCTCTGGACGGTCCGTGGCCCCGACACTGCTGCGGTGGCCATTTAGGCCGTGAAATCAAAATCGAACGGTGAATGCTCTCTTTGGAAAGATGCCAGCTGCCACCCCCATGTGATTTTGTCCAGGGCTGATAGCTCTTGCGGCCCTTACTGCGCGGGGTCCCTGGGGGCCGCGGATGTTGGGGGTTCGTTGAGGCTACTTCACCTCACATTAACTGCGGCTGGGACGCAGCGCCAAGGCCAAGTGGAGAGAAGCGGGGTGCTTGGGGAGGTGGGCGATCTCCTGAGGGACGGTTTCCTTTTCTCACGCCCCCCCCCCCACCCCGGCTCTCTTGCCCTCTTTCCCTCTACATTCATTCATTTATTGAGCGCTTACTGTGTGCAAAGCACTGTACTAAGCGCTTGAGACTATGATATAACAACAGACACATTCCCTGCCCACATGGAGCACGCAGTCTAGAAGGGGAGACAGATATTAATATGAATAAATAAATTACAGATATATACATATATGTTGTAAGGATGGGAGGGAGGATAAATGAAGGGAGCAAGTCAGGGCGACACATAAGGGAGTGGGAGGAGAGGAGGGCCTAGTAAAGGAAGGCTTCTTGGAGGAGATGGGCCTTTAAAAAGGCTTTGAAGTGGGGGAGAGCAATTATCTTAGGGAACTCTCTCTCTGTGTGTGTCTCTGTCTCTCTCTCTCTTCTTTTCTCTCTCTCTCTCTCCCTTCTCTCTCCCCCCCTGCTCCCTTGCCTCGGACTTGGGCCCGGGCAGGAAGCGGTGGGGCGGCGGGGGATCGGACCGAATAGAGGAGCGATTGGCAGAAGCGTGGTCATCCCTCCTCTCCGCATCGTCACGGGGCTCGAAGCCGGGGGCAGAATCGGGCAGGGGTCACGGGGGGAGGGGCGCAGGGGCGGTCAGGGGACAAACCCTGATAGATACGGAGGAGTTTTCTGGACGGAGCCGGCGGCTGGGGCAGGGCTGGGGCAGGGCTGGAAGCGGAAGCCTTTTCATCCCGAGATGAAGACGGAGATTTGAGGAAGGACTGTGTCTTTAACGGGTGAGCTGGGCCAATGCAGAATTGTCGCTTCACAAAGGGTCTCGGGTGAGTGTCTCTGCTGGATCAAAGGGAGAGTCAAGAATGGAGAGGGGAGAGTCAGGGGGAGTTGGATGGTCCGTGCTGGGTCACTGGGAAAGAGTTAGGGATGGAGAGGGAAGAATCAGGGATGTTGTGGGTCCGTGCTGGGTCACTGATGTGGAGTCAGGTCTGCTGGATGGTTCATGCTGGGTCACTGGGGGAAAGTGAGGGATGGAAAGGAGAGGGTTGAGACGTTAAATGTGCATTTGAGAGAGTAGCTAAGCCATTGCATTTTGGGGATGTGCTTTGGTCTGATAGCAGAGCCAGCTAAGAAGACGGGTAGGTAGATAGGTGGGCAGGTGGATAGGTGGGTAGATGGATAGATAAGTGTAGATTCCCTTCCTAAAGCGGGAAGGCGTTTCTAGCAAGAATCGCGGTGCCTCCCTCCTCGAGTTTTCTGAAGAAGTAGTCAGGCTCTTGTCCATGAAGCAATGAGCATGTAAGTTGGAGCGGGCACGCACATGATGGTGACATGTTGGGCTGAGATGGAGTGTGTACTCACATGGTGCCGGCGTGTTGGGCTGAGCTGTCGTGGGGGGGTGCTGGGTCGTCAGAAAAACCCGCAGATCCCTGTCCCTCGGGGTTCGCTGGGAGGGTTGGGGACTTCAGAACCGGTAACGTTTGGGGAATGAGGACTAGCCGGGATTCAGGGCAGCGCCGGGTCGCGCAGCGCTCATGAGACCGGAAACGACTGGCACTTGGAGGTCCCAGGTAACCGCCCCCTGCCCCCGGCCCCCGAAGAATCACTGACTGCGGGTCGGCCGAGCCTTGGCCCGAGGATGTGTGTGTGTGTGTGTGTGTGTGTGTGTGTGTGTGTGTGTGTGTGTGTGTGTGTGTGTCTGCCACAGAAGATGAGGTCCTACAAATCACGGAAAACCTACCAACAGTAAAACAATCTTGCTAATGAGCAGCTGCTGGGCGCAAAGCACCGTCCTGGACGCCTATTTTGTGGAGAGAGCGCCTGCTCTCTGCTAAGCGCCTGCTTGTGCCTAATCGACCCAGGGTGGCTACACTGTACAGGACGCTGTACTAGCTCCCACTGCGTGGAGTGTGCTGTGCCGGGTGCTTGGGACCAGACGACAGAAGACCCGGCACTTACCCCATCGATGGACGCAGTCACGTGTCCCCAGTCCCCTATTGTTTCCACTTTGCGAGACCCTCCGTGTGCCCTCGTCCCTCCTCGAGGGGGTCGGAGCCGTGAGATGGGCACGCGGTTGCTCTCCGCCGTTCTGCCCGGCAGCGTCTAGTTACCAGGTTGGTCCAGGGGCGGCCGGACCATTAGCCCAGGCCTTCCCAGGGCAGGCGGGGCAGCGAACTGAAGGGGTGTATGGACGAGTGTGTGTGTGTGTGTGTGTGTGTGTGTGTGTGTGTGTGTTTGTGTGTGTCTGCGCGCGTGTGAGTGTGGTGGGGGGGAGGGAATAATGCAGGCGGCACGGAGGAGATGATCAGAGTGGTCGGGATGTGGAGGATTTGGGGAGCCCGGAGGAGCTGTGGGGCTTCCCTGTGCCCTGTGCCGGTGGAAGAGCTGTGTGGGGAAGGAGCGGGCCGATCCAGCAGCAGTGCCTTCTCCCATCCCGCCCTTCACTCACGGCCCAGACACGCAGCCCCACGGGGCTGGTTTTGCAACCGAAGCCCCAGGCTGTTCTCAGCAGGGTCCCAATTTGCTCCTGTTCCATGGGGCCCTGCAGAGAGGAGTGGACAGTGTGGTCTGGGCGCTTTGGGTCAGTGTGGCCAGGGCCCTTTGCTCCCGGAGTGGGGTTGTCAATGTAGCTCAGGCACTTTGCTCCCATAACGGAGCGGTCAATGTGGCCCGGGCCCTTTGCTCCCGGAGCTGAATGGACAGTGTGGTCTGGGCCTTTTGCCCTCTATTTTGCCCTGTCATGGCTCGTCATGACCCGGTTCTAGGGGGTCGAGGAGGTTTTGGGGAAGTGACTGGGGAGGCCCTGGGGAGCTGGATGTGTATCTGGAGACCAGATAGGGAGAAGGGCCAGGAATCCACGTATGAGTTTCTAGGAGGACAGTCTACAGGGACGTCCACCCGGCTCTAATCGTGTTCTGGGGAAACCGGTGGACGGGGAGGGAGGTGGCAGTACTCAGAGAATCTGTTTCCTCGTCCACAAGGACCCCCTACACCCCAAAAGAGGTGGTTGTGGGTGGGCGGGGAACACACACTCCCCTATTCCCAGCCCTGAAGACATCCACCACCCCCTCCGTATCAGGAACTTGGACGGTGGGCCCGTGCCAAGAACCAAAAAAGGTTTCGTGCTTCCCACCCGGCCCCTCCCCAACCATCCCGCGCCAGACCCCTTGGGAATCGAGGTCAGTCAACCGTGTGCAGAGCACTATACTAAGCGCTTGGTAGACTACAACAATAAAAAGATACATTCTCTGCCCATAATGAGCTTACAGTCTAGATCTCTTCCCCGGGGAAGAGGAGTGGGGGGACAAGGAATAGCGGACTCCCGGCACGGTCCGCGAACTCCCGGGGGGGGTCCTAGCTGAGGTCTCGGGCCGCGACCCCCAAGGGTCAGCAATCTCTGAAATGAGCCTCAAAACAACGAGGTAGCAGGCCCTTTGGCAGAGCGCCAGATCCGGGAGGCGACGCGGTCTTCTGCTGCCCTCTGATGGGCGACGAGAGCTCCGAAGGGAGCGGAACCGGGAGCCGCACCCGTCCACCCGGGGGCCCTGACCATCTCCTCCTTTCTACCGGAATCCCGCAGGCCCCTCCCCGGACAACTCCGGCCCGGCCCACGCCTCCAGCCAGGACGGGCACGGACAGGTCGCAGGCCCTAGGCCAAGCCCTTCCCAGCCTCCCGGGGGTCAAGAGGAGCCAGAGAAGCTGAACCCGAGTGACTTGCACCTGGACCTCTGGGTGAGTAGCCTTAGGCGGTGGGCACTCAAGGGTCTGGGTGTCCATAGTGGTGGCCAAGGTATTTGCCGAACGTCTACGATGCAGGGCATTGTGCTGATCGCTTGGGAAAGTCCAACAGAGGCCCCAGACATATTCCCTGCCCATGATATAAAATAAAACTAAATAAATGATGGCATTTGTTTAGCGCTTACTACGTGCGAAGCACTGTTCTAAGCGCTGGGGGGGGATACAAGGTGATCAGGTTGTCCCACTGGGGGCACACAGTTTTAATCCCCATTTTACAGATGAGGGAACTGAGGCACAGAGAATTTAAGTGACTTGCCCAAAGTCACACAGCTGACAAATGGCGGAGTCGGGATTAGAACCCATGACCTCTGATTCCCAAGCCCGGGCTCTTTCCACTGAGCCACGATATACTCCAAGGGGGAACAGATAACAAACGTTCTACAAAAAGAGTGATCAAAATAAGCAATTGATCTTACATAAGTCATAATTCATAAGTCCTGAGAGCGGGTCTTGGCTTTTTAGGCTCGGCTGAACAGAAGCTAGGTCTCCCATCTCCATTATATTCTTCCAGGAGCTCAGTACAGTGCTCCCAGGTGCTCAGTACAGTGCTCTGCCTCCATCAGATTGGAACTTCCTTGAGGGCAGGGATCGTGAATAGTGTGGCCTAGCGGAACTTAGCTCAAGCCAGGGAGTCAGAGAGCCCGAGTTCTAATCTTGGCTCTGCCCCTTGCCTGCTGTGTGACCTTAGGCAAGTCACTTAACATCTCTGTACCTCGGTTTCCTCAATTGTAAAACCGAGATAAAATCCTCCTCCCTCCCCCTTAGATTGTGAGCCCTTTGTGGAACAGGAACTATGCCCAAACCGATTATCTCGTGTTTACCCCAGCACTCAGTACAGTGCTTGGCACGTAGTAAGTGCTTAACAAAATACCACAATTAGTATTATAATTATTATTCAGAGGCAGCAGGCAGGGAAGGGAATGGAGGAAGAAGCTCACAGTTTTTCTCTAAGGGTCTCTAGGTTGGCACGAGGCAGGCCACCCTGCCACCCCCATTTCTAATATTTGTAAATAATAATAATGTTGGTATTTGTTAAGTGCTTACTATGTGCAAAGCACTGTTCTAAGCGCTGGCTCTAGAAGTTGGCTGAACCACGTGGCCCTGATTGGTAGGGGAAGCAAGATGGGCTACTGGCTAGAGCCCGGGCCCAGGAATCAGAAGGACCTGGGTTCTAATCCTGTCTCTGCCACTTGTGTGCTGAGTGACCTTTGGAAAGTCACTTTACTTTTCAGTGCCTCAGTGACCTTATCTGTAAAACGGGGATTAAGAGTGTGAGCCCTTAAGTGGGACGGGGGACTGTGTCCAACTTGAATATATTTTATCCACCCCAGCGCTTAGTACAATACCTGGCACATAGTAAGCACTTAACAAATACCGCAGGGGAAAAAAAGAGATACAGAAGGAGGAGGAGGGGGAGGTGAAAAGGAGGAGATGTGCACAGAGACAGAGACATGCAGAAAGACACACAGAGACACGGAAAAGGACAAACACACACACACACACACACACACACACACACACACACACACACACACACACACACACACACACAAACACACCAGATGTTCTCAGACAGAAACCCATGTACAGAGACCCAGCGGTACAAACACAAGGATACCTTTTCACCTGTTGTCCTGTTGTGGAGATGGTGGGTTCTTGGGTTCTGTGGGCACGGATATGGTTACTGAACCCGGTAGGGCAGAGACCGGCCCCCGCCCCTTTTCCCCACTTCAAGCGGGGACAATGCCCGGGGGTCTCGCCACGTTCCCCTGTTCCCTTTTCCCGGTCCCAAGACGCCCCTCCGCCGGTCCTGCCATCCCGCCCTCTGACTCCTCCCACTCACCGGCCCCGCCCCAACCACCAGCCACATTTAGTATTCACAATTTCATCCGGGGCCTGAAAGACACCAGGCTACCGGCCTCGGAGCCTGCCCCGCCCCTCCGGTTCCTGGCCCCTTCCACGTGGCGCCGGGGGTTGGGGGACGAGCTGTGAGCCCCGGTCTGCGCAGCGAAGGCTGGGGGTGGGGCCCAGGCCGTTTGGGCGATCTGAGCGGGGACTTCCCTGACTCCGCTCCTGTTGACCAAGGCTCCTCTGGCCGCCCCCACCCCCACCCAGGGGAGTGCGTGGGGAGCGGGTTGGAGGTGGGGCCCCGACTCCAGCCCTCGGGCGGAGGAGGCTGTGACAGGCGTCCTTTGGGCGTCTGTAATTCTGCTGCCGCATCGGAGCCGAGGCCCAGGTGGGGCTGGTGGGAAAATAAAGCGAGTTCCTCAAGGTGGGCTTGGGGCCCTAGCCTGCCAACCCATTTCACGGAAACGGGAGCTAAAACTGGAGGAGGGTGTTGAATTCTATTCTCTTCCCCATGTGGAAGATTTAAAGACTTGAGGCCCGGACATGAGGGAAATTGACTAAGATTGCAGCCAGAAGGATTTCGGCTAAACCGTGGGAAGAAATTTTCAGGTTCCAAGAAGGCCATGAGCAATGGGCTGGGCCGGCAGAAGCGACTGAGGAGCCAAGCTAGGCCACTGTGGGTCTGGGGGAGGCAGGTGGTGAAATCTCAAGACGAAATGGGTTGCGGCCGCTGGGGGCTTGGGTTAGGGTGAGGGATGGGTTAGAAGTGACCCCTGCTGCCGCCTTGGGTGGGAGAGGCTGTCGAGGCCACGGGCCCACTTCGGGGTGCCTATTTGAGCCATCCAAATCTGCAGGCCAACCAGCCAGGCCCGATCGGACAGGGAACCGAGCTCGGGCCGCAGCCCTCTCACCGTCCGCACTAGGCAATGCCCACCCCTGATGGGCAGGGAAGACAGGGCGATGGGAGGGTCTCGGAAAGGTCTAGGAATCTTGCCTGGGGGCAGGGGAATGGGCCATTCGGTCCCAGGATCGGATGCTCCACTGGAGGGAACACCGTCCCCCGCCCCCCACCACAAGCTCACACACACAACAAGACACACACCTTGGAAGGCCGGTAGCCTCTCTCCCGGCATCCCCTGTGACTGGTAGTGGGCTGGGAGGTAGGGTCTGCTGCCCAGCAACCCTCCCTCCCCCGCTCTGTCCCCTCCCGGTCCCCTCCCCCGGCCCCACTTTTCCCGCCCCTCGGCCCCAGCTCGTCAGCTGGAAAGTCGGGTGGGACCCCGGGTTCGCGCCCCTTTGCTGTGGACCGGTAAACCCCGGTCAACTGAGCCGTGGTCTCTGGGGCCCCGGGTCTGGTGGCAGCGCGCAGGCCCAAGCCGGAGTCAGGCGGCCGTAACCCGAAACCGGTCGGGTCTGTTTCCCCTGCCGGGCCCCGCCGGCTGAGCCCTGCATTCCAGGCCAGACCTGCGCGGGCCGGTGGGGGCGGGGGCGGAGGCGGCTTGGATCTGCGGAGGGCCCCTCGGCCTGCCAGCGCCGGTTCTGGGTTCGGGTTCAGCCCGCCGCCGTCGTCGCCGGGGGCGGGGCCGCTGGGGGGAGGGGTCCGGGGGAGGGGCCCGGCCTGCGGACCCGGAGCCTCCCTTCGCCGCCCGCGGGGTCCCGGAGTGGCGGCCTGGCCCCGGCCGGCAGGACCGGCGAGGCTGCCCCGAGGTCCGCGCAGAGGCCGGGGCCTCGCTGGGCTCCGTCGCGGCGGGGCGGCCGGCGGCCGGCACAACCGGGTCGGACCCGCCGCCGGGAGCTTCGGTCCGGCCTCCGCGGACCCGGAAGTATCGGGAGGCATCCCTCTGGCCTGCGCGGGGCCCGGCCTCGCCCGCCGTCTCCTGCAGGCGAGGAGCCTGGGCGCCGCGTTTCCAGGGGTCGCCGGGAAGGCAACGGACAGCCAGGACCCCGGACTCTGCTCCCCAGAGGGGATCCGGGGCTCCCCCCGCCCGCAGCGCGGACATGGAGGGCGGGGGGCCCGGCGGGGCCGGCGCGGAGGCAGGGGCGGCCCCCGAGCCCGGCCTCCAACTGGCTCAGTCCATCCTCAGTAAGTTCGCCCTGAAGTCTCTGTTCGGCCAAGCCCCCGCCGCCGTCGCCGCCCCGGTGTTGAAGACGTTTCGGACCCTGGGGCCAGCGCCGGATCCGCCCCCGGCGCCCCGCGACGACAGTCCAGCCAGCCCCGGGACCGAGCTGGGCAGCGGAGACGGCCGGGCCGGGCCGGGGGAGACCGAGAGCCCCCAGCCTCCCCGACTCCCGGCCCTGAGGACGAGCGGGGAAGAGGCTGGTCTAGACCGTGGGATTCTGGTCCACGCCACCGGCTATTCCTCCGAGGACGGTGAGGGCGGAGGCCGGGAAGAGGAGGAGGAGGAGGAGAAGAAGGAGGGGGAAGAGGGAAAAGAAGAGGAGGAAGAGGGAAAAGAAGAGGAGGAGGAGGAAGGGGAAGAGCGAAAAGAAGAGGAGGAAGAGGGAAAAGAAGAGGAGGAGGAGGAGGAAGGGGAAGAGGGAAAAGAAGAGGAGGAAGAGGGAAAAGAAGAGGAGGAGGAGAAGAAGGAAGGGGAAGAGGGAAAAGAAGAGGAGGAGGAGAGGGAGAAGAAGGAGGAGGTGGTGGTAGAGGAGGAGGAAGAGAAGGAAAAGCGGGAGGATGAGGAGGGGCTCCATCCCTCCAGCCCTGCGCCGGACCACGCGGATCTGTGCGCTGTGCGGGCCGTGCTTCCCGCGGTTCAGGGAAAAAAGGCAGCCCCCGGCGGGAGAGCCGAGGTGGAGACGAGCCCTGCTGCCCCCGCGACGCCTCCCCCGCTGCCCACCCCCCAGCCGCTCGGCGAGGGGAGTCCACGGCCCCCGGAGTCCCTCCGCGGCGAGGTCGTTCAGGCTCAGGAAGACCCACAGTCCCCGGCCGGGGCCGGAGAAGAGGAGGAGGAGAAAGAGGAGGAGGGAGAAGAAGACGGGAGCAGAGACCGCCCGGGCGCCGAAGCGCCCCCCGCGGCCCCCGCCGGCGAGAAGCCCTTTCAACTGCCGGCCTTCTTCAGCGGCCTGCGGGTGCTCAGAAAGGGGGTCCCGGCCGCCCTTGCCGTGGAGGCCGCCCCCCTGGCTCCGCCCCCGCGCTCGCAGCCGGGCCAGAGCCCCAGAGTGGCCCCCGAAGCCACCCCGCCCCGGAAGGCTGGGGAGGCGCCTCTCGACCTCAGGCCTCCCACCTTCTTGGAACAGCTGAGCCACCTGCTGAGCCTCGACGTGCACAAGGCCGAGGCGAAGCAGGAGCCGCAGGACGGGACGGAGCAGGAGGCAGCGGCGGCCGGGGGGGAGGATGCGGGCAGCTTCCCGGACCCGGACGGCCGCGGGGTGGCCGGGCCCAAGCCCGCGGAGACGGCGCTGGAGGCCTTCAAGGCCCTGTTCACGCGGCCCCCGCGCAGGGGGGCCACCGCGGACGCGGCCGAGCTGGAGGCCATCAAGCGCAAGATGAGGCACGAGAAGGAGTCGCTGCGCGCCGTCTTCGAGAGGACCCGGCCGGGGGACTCCTCTACCGACCCCAAGAGCGTATGTGGCCAGAGGGGGGCGAGTTCAGAGACCCCCCGCCCCCCAGCCGCCCTGCACTGGCCGCGGGCCGGGAGAAGGTCCTGGGACGCTCCGACCGCTCACAGCCCGAGGAGGGGCAGCGGGGAGGACGGGAGGAGGCGGGAGCGGGGGTGGATGCAGAGATAATAGTTTTAACCAGAGGCAATACCAAGCCCTCCGTTGGTTTGACAGGACCCGGATCTCGAGTTCGGGCCCGACCGTGCTTTATGTCAGGGTCTGTCCTGCCCCTCTCTGGTCTTCCCTCTTCGTTCCTGAGGCAGACTCCGAGGCGGCCGCAGGGTTTGGAGAGCAGGCTGGGACAGCCAGGAATGGACAGTAACCCCTCCCCCCCCAGGGGCTTAAACTCGGCCGGCCCGCGCTGGACCTGTCCCCTCCGCGGGCTTGGCAGCCCCCAGGACCCTCTGGCCCCTCGGCCTGGGTTGGGTCGTAGTGGGTGAGTGCCCGAAAGGCTTTGAGGTGAAGCGAGGACAGGGCTAGGGGCTGAGTGGGCCGTGCGGCCAAACCGCTCTGTGAGCTCGGGGATGGGTCTACGTACAGTTCCGCAAAAAGGCACAGAGTCGCCCCCTTTCCCGTCCACGTGCGGCCCTCTCCCGCGCCCCTTCCTCTGCGATGGGCCGGCCTGGCGGCCAAGGGAGAGAGGGTCTCGCGTCGGCTACCAGGCGGGAGCCGAGGGCCGCGGGGCTGCCGCCGGAGGTGTGCGGTTTGGGAGTCGTTCCCGCACCGGACCCCGAACCCCTTCGTCCCTCCCCGGCAGGAGCAGAGCCCCTCCGAGCAGGACGATCGGACCCCCGGCCGCCTGCAGGCCGTCTGGCCGCCCCCGAAGGCGAAAGACGAAGACGAGAAGGTGGGATTGAAGTACACGGAAGCAGGTAACGCGGCTGCCTCTGCCCGCCACCCCCGGAGCCCGGCGTCCGAGATCGCTCCAGGGGAAGCTCGCCGCCGTTGTGGAGGGTCACCCCGGCCGTTTCCCAGTGCCGGCGGGGGGAGGGGGTGGACGGAGCTCTCGGGCCGGTGGGTTGGGGCGGTGGTGAGAGGAGGAGCAGCTCCGCCCTGGCCGAGGCGGGGTTCCGGCCGGAGTGGCCCGTGGGTAGCTGGGTGTCCGTGTCGGCTTGCCCCGTTCTCCTTTCTCTGCTCGGCGATGGGAGCAGATTTAGGACATCGATTATCCGCAGCGGCCACCTGATCCGCTGACGGCGGCCTCTGGCACCTGGAAGGGTGTGGGTGAGGAGGAAGGGGTCGGGATTCCAGCTAGTCCGGGCCCCACCAGGAGCCTACAAAAGCCCAAACCACAGGCCCGGAGCCTGCCAGCCTTTCCCAGTCGAGGGCGCGACGCCAACCTTCCCTGAACGGGTTTTGGGAGTTTCCCGGGGCCGGGCAATAAAGCCGAGGATCACGCTAGATATCCCAAAGTTGGCCTCTTGGGAGCGTCGCTCGCTGCCGAGGCTCTACTCCAGCAGCGGCCTATGCTGCCCTCCCCCCTCCTCCTCTTCCTACTCCCAGCCACCTCCCTCCCCCTGGCCAGGACTAGGCCGGGGCTGCAGGAAGGCCCCAGGCCCAGTGAGCCACCGCTTGTCTTTGTATTTAAGCCCTTATTGTGTGTCAAACACTGTACTAAGCACTGGGGTAGATACAAGTTAATCAGGTCGGACACAGTCCCTATCCCTCATGAGTCTCACAGTTTAAATGGGAGGGAAAACAGGTATGGAATCTCCATTTTACAATTGAGGAAAATGAGGCACACCAAAATTAAGCGACTGGCCCAAGGTCACACAGCAGGCAAGTGGCAGAACTGGAATTAGAACTCGGGTCTTCCGACTCCCAGTCCTGAACCATTATCTGCTTGGCCCTGCTGCTTCTCTCTAGGCCCCTTCCAACTGTACTGGCGGAGACTCTTGAGTTATGCTGGCTCTGCCCACTCCAGGGGACGTTGGGGCCAGTAAAGTTGGGAGGATGTCCTGGCTGTAGCCTCAGTTTCCCCATGTGTTTCGAGGGGACACTTTGGGAAAGGATGGGGACAGATTCTTGGGTCCCTGTTGCCACAGTCCTGTGACTACCATCCTGGGACCTGCGGGTGCATATTCCTTGGCCAGGTGGGTACTCGGCTGGCAGAGGTTGTGATGGCAGTTAAATGAAGCAGGTCTTGCTGAGCATGGGCAAGGTGGCCAGGGTGGAGATGGGAAACTGTGTGAGTGCACTTTCTGGTGACGTGAAGCCCAGTCGCCCTGAAGACACCCCACAAAGCAGACCGTGGTCCTGCCTAGCTTTATTTCACAGATGGGAAAACCAAGGCCCAGATAATTTTGTGAGAATTGGTTCCCACTCCTCGCTCCCCTCCCCCCCATCCCCAGAGGGCTGTAGGTAGTGTAAGAGTGGGCTGTGTGTTCTTGGCTAGGAGTCTGCACCCACCTGCTCCCTGGAGCTCAACCCTCTACTGTCTATTCCCTGCCTCTGTCCGCCCATCAAAAACACTGCCTGACTCCTTCTGTAGACTGCAGACCCAGGCACACAAACATGCATGTGTGCATGCACACACACACATACACACACAAACACAAGTGCATGCACGCACACACACAAACTCTATGCTGTGCACTGAGGGAAGGGCAGGGGGATGAGCAGGTGAGGTCCCACCCCAGGGGATGTCATTGTTGGGAACTGATTTCTCTCTTGCTCCTCAGAGTACCAGGCTGCTGTCCTGCACTTGAAGAGAGAGCACAAGGACGAGATCGAAGACCTGCAGGTAGGGATCTCAGGACTGTGTGTGTGTGTGTCAGGGGAAGGGGGGAGTCATAGCCCACAAAGCTCCTTCAGCGGGAGTGGGTCCTGAAGAGCCCAGGTGAAAGGGCATCATGGGATGGAAGCGTATCCCCAAAGGGTTGGGGCGGGAACTGGGGAACAAGGGGCTGAGGCCTGTCCCTGGAGGTCTTCCCTCTGCCCCAGAAGTGTCAGTCCAGCCTCTAGCCAGGACCCTCCCCCACACACACACCTCAGAGACAAGTCTGGTTGGACAACCTCCACAAGGAGGGAGTGGGGCAGGGAGCTTTTTTCCCTCACCAGACAGTCCACCCCACGGAGGGGTCTGTAATATTAAGACTCACCATCTGACTTTTTCTGGGGTTGTGTCTACTGCTCAAGGGCGAATGGATGTCAGGGCCTGTGGCCTGGCACCTGAGTTTGGACACAGTAAATGGCCTGTCCATGCTATCTTGCTGCATCTGCCTTGGCTAGATCTCTCTGCCTTGGGGGTCACCCTCTTCCCGATTCCTATTCCAGTAGTTATTCTCTTTTGAAACCTTGGAGACATGATGTCCCCTGCAGGCAGACAGGATCAGCTGGTATGGGTGGGGCCTGGGCAGCTGGAGGAGAGGGTTTCCTAGTCGGAGAAATCTTCTCACCGTGTGGGTGAGAACTCTGCCCCAGTGTGTAGTTTGGATTGTCATGGGTCAGCCTGAGGAGTGAATCATGAGGATCCACCCCCTGTGTGTGGTTTGGACTGTCATGGGTTCGGCTGTGGGGTGGACAGTGATGATCTGGTCCCGGTGTGTGGTTTGGACTGTCGTGGGTCAGGCTGCAGGGTGGACGGTGAGGGTCCTGCTCCAGTGTGTGTTTTGAGTCACCATGGGTCATGAGGACCCAGGCCCAGCATGTGGGTTGGGCAGCACAGGTTGTGTGCAGAGGCTGGAGGGCAGAGCCAGGGCAGAACAGCAGCTCCTGATACTTTGGCTGAGGAGCTTCAGACTGGCTTCTCCTGCCTGGACTCAGCTGTTTCACCTAGAGAATAGGTCTGCAGGACCGGGCTGATGGCCGTTGGACCAGGCCTGGCCCTGACCCCAGAAACTGACGGCAGGAGGCGGGTTAACCCAACCTAGTTGGGACGTCAGGCAGGACCTCAGTGAAATCGGGAGGAGGGTGAGGACAGGTCACAGCAAGAGGAAGCTGCAGAACCCAGGCACGGAATCCGGATGGTGCTGGGCTGAGGCCGAGACTGCTGGGCTCTGCGCTTGTGCCTGTAAAGGCAAGGAGGTGGCCTTGGGTCAGTGCCAGGGTCAGCTCCAAGGGTATGTGAGAGAGGAAGGGGATGTAAACTGTCTCGTGGCTCAGTGACAACAGCATGGGCTTTGGAGTAAGAGGTCATGGGTTCAAACCCCAGCTCCACCAATTGTCAGCTGTGTGACTTTGGGCAAGTCACTTAACTTCTCTGGGCCTCAATTACCTCATCTGGAAAATGGGGAGTAAGACTGTGAGCCCCCCGTGGGACAACCTGATCCACCTTGTAAACCCCCCAGCGCTTAGAACAGTGCTTTGCACATAGTAAGCGCTCAATAAATGCCATCATTATTATTATTCCCCGGGGCTCTGAGGGCTCCAGACCCAGCTCCCCTCCCCCAGCAGTCTGGTCCAGAGGGTCATCAGGACTCGTTGCTGCACAGAACTGAGGTTTCTGGGGAAGAAAATGATCTGTATCTCTTCTCCCCCTCTCTCCGGGACAGCGTTGACAACCCCACTTTCCCCCCACTCCACCGCAGCACCCCACCCCTTTGAGGCTAAGGCCTGTGCTCTTGCTCTGCGGCCTCTCCGTCTTCGGCCACTAGGGGGCAGCACGACCCCTTTCTGCCGAGCCTGCCCGGACCTTGCGACGGACCAATTAACCCTGGGCGAAGTCAGGTTCATTGGGTGGCCTCAGTCCCGGGCTCCAAGCCTTACAGGAATTTTCCTGGACACGGACAGACGGGAGGGGGCTAAAACAAAAAATATCCCTGGCCCGAGAGACGGGGGTCAGCAGCAAAATCCTTTCAGCCCCACCCTTACATCTCCACCTCCGTACCCCGCGGCCCAGAGGGGAAGGGTAGGAGCCGGAGAGCTGCCTTTGGGCACGGGGGACTAAGTGGCCCCATTTGCCTCCCAGGGTCGCCAGAGAGATGGTGAGATCATGGGTGGGCAGCACCAGGCATCCTCAAGGGATGATTTCGAGGAAGGCTCTGGGAGCGAGGGCCTCTAATCACCCAGTCAATCAGGCTTTGGAGAGGCTGTAACAATGCCTAGGGTGGTGGGGGGACAGACGCGGGTCACAGTTGGGGCAGGAAGTATGTAAAGAGCTGGTTTCCAGTGAAGTTGGGGAAGTCCAGGAGGTGGGGCTATTCCACCTAACATGATCGAGGACAGGTCAGCAGAGCAGACTGGAGTGGGTAGGAGTGAGGTGCCAGTGGGCAGCTGAGCAAGTGACATTTAGATAAGGGGGCAAGGAACCTTGTAAAAGAAGGGAGAAGTTGGTCAGACCCTCCTTTTCCCCTACGCCCTCCTGCTTTCCCATTATTCATGGTTCTCGCCCACCCGGGGGACTTGAGTAAGGCCCAGGTTCCGTTAAAATCAGACATCTGAGTGGGACCCTCGCCCGTCCACCTGAACGGTCAGCTAGCATTCAAACCGTTCCTTTGTGCTTTTTGAAAGGAGCAAAGCGACCCAGCCTGATGCGGATGGATATTTCTCCTCACGCCAAGCGTATCTGTGAGTGTGTCTGTGCGTGCATATGTGTATGTGTGAGCAGGTGTCCGTGCGTGCATTCCTGTGTACATGAGAGTGCCAGAGTGTGTGTCTATTTGGATGTGTGTGCCTGTGCTTTTGTCAGGTGATGTGTGTGTGGCATGAGCATGCCTAGTTTCATCATCATTGTTACTGTTGTTAGTAGTTGCTTCCACAAAGGACTGTCAGGGGACCAAACATTGTGCTGAACATTGGGAAGAGGACCCAGGACAGTGAATTAGACCCATCCACACAGCCGATGTCAGGGGCTCCAAGTCTTAAAAGTGGGGAGAGGGACAGACAGATCGAGAAATAACCAGGCAAATTCAACAGAAAGCTCAACTTTATAGTGGTGCTTTGTATTTTAAGACGACACCATTATCAGTGCAGTTCACCTATGGGTGGTGTGTGGCTGAAGAGGCCAACGTGGGATCCCGGTCACATTGAGCACATATAATAATGATAATAATAATAATAGCAGTGTTTGTTAAGCACTTACTACATGCCAAACACTGTAGATACAAAACAATCAGGTGCAACACAGCCCTGTCCCACATGAGGTTCACAATCTAAGTAGCAGGGAGAATAGGTACTTAATCCCCATTGTACAGTTGAAGAGACTGAGGCACAGTGAATTTAGGTGCCTTGCTCAAGGTCACATGGCAGGCAAGTGATGGACCCGGGATTAGAACTCAGCTCCTTTGACTCCCAGGCTCAAGCTCTTCCTACTAGACCCTACTGCTTCTGAAAAGGTCTTTCTTTGTGTGTTGTTTTACTTAATGTTTGTAGTGCCTGGGCTGTTTTTTTTCTTTTCCTCCTTGTCGACAAGTCAACCACAGCAAGAAGAGAAGCCCCGCCCCTCCCTGCTGGGGACCCTGGCTCCCACGGGAAGGGGCTTCTCCCAGGTTTGGCGGTGGAAAGAAGGGAAGGGCTGCCCGGCGGAGCCCGGAGTCCCAGAGGAGGCCAGTGTGCATGGGTGTGCGCATGAGTGTGTGCATGTGTGTGTGTGTGTGTGTGTGTGTGCATGTGACCGCTCACATGTGTGCTCTGAGGCACGTGTGCATGCTTGCATGTGTATATGTGGGTGGGCACGTGTGCCCGTGTGCCCTGTATGTAGTTCTTGGCCCTGTGACCATCTGCCTCCAAAGCCTTGCAAAACGACCCCAGGCCACCTGTCTAGACTCCACAGGGCTCCCTGCAGGCTGGCATCTGCTGGGCTCCCCCTCCCGAAGGGCAGCCATGAGCAAGGCACCCCTGCCGTGGGGCGCGGGCCGGCTCCGGGACGAGCAATCCACCACTTATTCGACCCGTACAGCGGCGGCACCAGTGGAAACCCAGCGTCTTTCCCTGGGGGATCGCTTCCTCCCCAGAGCAGGGCAGGGCTGGGACCAAAGCTGTGGCCCCGGGTGGATCCAGCGGCTTGCCGTTTCCACTGGGGGGGGGGGGGGGGGATTCTGACTCCAAATCCCCTCTGCCCCCGGGTGGGGCGGAGAGGAGGACCTTGATCCGTCTGACCACGGGACCACTTCCCCAACCTCTCCCGCCGTCCCCCTCCCTGCCCCTCTGCGGTCCTTTTCTCTGACTGTGGTCGGAGGCGTGAAGCCTGGTGTCCAGTGCAGGAAGTGAGTCACCAGCCCCTCGTGGGGTGTACGTTGGGAGGATTGGGAGGGGGCCGGGGTTGCGAGTGAGACTCTCCAGCGGATCCGGTTGTTAAAACGCCCTTGTCCGTAGAAGCCTCCTTCCAGGAGACCATGAGCCACGGGAAGGAGGGGAAACCCTTGGGTGGCAGATGGAGGTGGTTCTGGCCAATTCTGGTAGCAAAAAAACCCCTCGGTTCTGCCCTTGTCCAGACCCCGGCCCTCTCACCCTCCCTGCCAGGACTCAGTCTAGGAGCCCCACTCTACCTGCTGGTTGCCACGGGGGTTTGACCTGGTTCTGTTTTGGAGGGTCCTTTCGTCAATTCACGGATCGGCCTGTGTGGATGTCTGTCCGTCTGCAGGTCGACCCGTCTGTGTGTCCGTCTGTCCACAGGTCGGTCCGTCTGTGTGTCCCGTCTGTCCACAGGTCGACCCATGTGTATGTCTGTGCGTCTGGCTGTCCTGGCCCTCAGCGGTGCTGAGGTGACCGAGGGTCTGTGAGCTCCAGTCCAGCGTCCCCTGTGTCCTTGTCGTCCGCAGGCTCAGTTTGAGCTCCGAGCCTTCCGTCTCCGCGGGGAGCACGCACTGGCCACCGCCCAGCTGGAGGAGACCATCAAGACGCTGCGCCAGGCCCTGACGGCACGGCTGGGCGGCGGCGGGGAGCGCAGCCGGGACGTGTGTGTGTCCACCGACGAGGACCAGCCGCCGAAGACGTTCCGCAGCGTCTTCATCCAGACCGACCGGGAGACGTTCCTCAAAGGCCACGACGGGGACGGGGACGGTGGCGGCGGGGGGACGGGCAAGGCCGCCCAGCCCCCGCCCAAGAAGTTGACCATCTCCTCCCTGAACCAGCTCTCTCCGCCGGGGGACGCCACGGACCCGGGCTCTGCCCCCGCCACCTCGGGTCCCCTGCGGTCGCCCCCACCACCCCTGACCCTGTGCCCCCCAGCTCCCCCTCCCCCTCCGGCGCCTCCACTCCCTGCGCCGATCCCAGCACCCCCTCCTCTACCCCTGAACCCAAGGCCCCCGCCCCCGCCCCCACCGCCACCGCTGACCTCTCCAGCCCCGGGCCCCCCACCTCCTCCTCCACCCCCCCTGCCGTCCATCCTCACTCCCCCGCCCCCGCCCCCGGGAGCCGGGCCCCCGCCCCCGCCCCCTCTGGGGTTCTTGTCAGGGGGAGGGGCTGCCTCCCGCCAGGCCCCCCGCAAGCCGGCCATCGAGCCCGGCTGCCCCATGAAGCCTCTGTACTGGACACGAATTCAGCTGGGCGCCGGCAGGTACGGGCGCTGCAGGCTGGGGGGCCTCAATGTGGGTATCTGCCACGGCGGGTGGGGCCGGGGCAAGAGCCAGACCCCAACATGTCCCTACTTTGTGGGGACCCCAGACAAATGCATCCCCGCCCCCAGCTCCACGGCAACCGCTTCTCCTGCTCCTTCCCCTCCGAGGCTTTCTGAACTGTTGCTCCTACCTTTACCCTGCTCCCCACGCCCCAACCAGTTCTCCTTTCCCCAACAAATAGCTCCCTTCCCCCCCACCCGCAACTAGTTCTCCTTTCTCCCCAAACCAGCCGTCCTTTCTCCCTAATCAGCTCTCCTTCCCCCTTTCCCACCCCACCGGGGAAAAATTCACAGTAACCTTTAGGAGAGGAAAGAGTACCTCACAGTAACCTTTAGGAGAGGAAACATGCCCCCCTGCAGACAGCGACCAGATTATAGACAGACCTACTGGCGGTCCATTGGTTACTATGGGGAGAGTCAGTGATGCTGGAGGGTCCACCCTGCGTCACTGGGGGAAGGTCAGGGGTGTTGGACGGCCCGTGCTGGGTTACCAGAGGAGAGTTAGAGACAGATGGGTGAGAGTCTGGGTTGTTGGGAGGTCCATGCCGGGTCTCTAGGAGACAGTCAGGGATGGAGATGGGAGAGTCTGAGGGGTTGGACGAGTAGGTATTTAGAAGGATAACCACACACGGTCTCTCCAAGTGTCCTGTTGCCCCTGACAGATAAAGTCCAGGGCAAAGGGGTTTTGGGGTTGCCCCAGTGGGACGGTGCTCTGACGCTGAAGCTCTCTCCAGCCCCAGAGGCGTGGAGACCCTGAGCCGGGGAAATCATCGGCTGGGGGCCGATACCTGTCTCACCCCACTTTCCTGGCCCTGCTCCCCAGCCTTAGGGAGGCCCCCACGCTGTGGGACACCCTGGAAGAGCCGGATATCCGAGACCCCAGCGAGTTTGAATATCTGTTCTCCAAGGACACTGTCCAGCAGAGGAAGAAGCCGCTATCCGAGTCCTACGAAAAGAAAAGCAAAGTCAAAAAGGTATTTACCTATGCACGGCTCATACCCGTGGGAGTTGAGGGTTACTGATGGGGGTCCTCCAGATACACGAACCTGTGGTGACTTTAACGGCCAGGGGGAAGCTGCCCCCCCCCCCCCCCGGCACTGTGCCCAGGAAGCTTGACCTCCAGGTCTGCCTGCGCAGGGCTGTGCTCAAAGCCAAGGGTTTGGCCAGAACCGATGCCGTGGCGGCTGCTTTGTCGTACCGTTTTAGGGTTCTGTTCAAACTTTCGGGCCAACTCCTGCCTCCCCTAGCTCCCCCAGGGCCCCTTCTATCGCCTCGGTGCTGGCCAGGAGCCCCAGGGCCACCGCCTCCTCCTTGGCCCTAGTCCAAGCTTCCACAGTTGAGGCCCCAGGTGGCTCAGCAGGAAGATGGTTTGGTCTGGCCTGGGTATCCAAACTACTGATGACAGAACTGTCCGATCACTGGACACAGCCCCAGCAGGGCCAGGCCACAATTCAGCCCAGCCTTGGGCATTCCCCCATGATGGGCACTGACTGCCCAGGCTCTGATGGCCACCACGCTGACCCGTGCTACTGTCTCTATCCAGATCACCAAGCTGCTGGCAGGCAAGCGTTCCCAGGCCGTGGGCATCCTGATCTCCAGCCTGCATCTCGAGATGAAGGACATTCAGCAGGGTGGGTCCGGGGTGGTCTGGGGGCGGTGGGCTGGGGGAGGGGTCCCCGTGAGGCCATCGGGGGAATCCCTGAGGGTGGAGGAGACTCGAGCAAGTAGAACTGGCCAGGTCAAGGGGTGGAGGATAGGCAGTGCCTCATCGTTATCTTTCCAAACCCCACCCCCTGCCCCAACCCCACGGCAGCCATTTTCCAGGTGGACGACTCAGTGGTGGATCTGGAGACGCTGGAGGCCCTGTATGAGAATGTGAGTGCCCGTCTCTGCCAGACCAGGGTGGGCCGGGGTAGGGCATTTTGGCAGCTGCAATAGGCCGAGGGTCGGAGGCAGGGCCGGTGCCCCAGATCTTAGTTGTGCTCTGTTCCCAGGGCTGCTGGGGCGTCTCGCTCACTGACAAGCCCTCATCTCACTGGGAAAATGAACAGACCGCTTTGCCCCCTCAGCATTTCTCACTGCCTCAGAGCCTTCCCCCGAGCCTTCCTGCCACCCTGGCATCTGCTCCTGCCTCCCTCTGCTGTCCCGGCTTCTCCCCAACCCTTGGTCTCTAGCCGAGGCCACCGTCCCCTCACCCCTGGCTTTCTGCTGCTGAGCAGCGTGCCCAGCAGGATGAACTGATCCGAATCCGGAAACATTACGAGACGGCGAAGGAGGAGGAGGTGAAGCTGCTGGACAAGCCGGAACAGTAAGGACCCTTGAGGCTCTCCTTGCCCCTAAACATTATTAATAATAATAAATAATAATAATAATAATAACTAAGCCTAGAGAGAACAGCATGGCCTAGTGGAAAGAGTACGGGGCTAGGAGTGAGAGGACCTGGGTTCTAATTCTGCCTCTGCTAATTGCTTCCTGCGTGACCTTGGGCAATTCACTTAACTTCTCTGTGCCTCAGTTTCCTCAACTGTAAAGTGGGGATTCAATGTCTGTTCTCCCTCCTACTTAGATTGTGAGCCCCATGGGGGACAGGACTGTGTCCAATCCAACTAACATGTGTTGTCCAATCCGACTAACATGTGTCTACCACAGAACTTGGAACAGTGTTTAACGAGTAACTGCTTAACAAGTTCAATAATAATAATAATCATGTGTGAAACACTTACTATGGGCCAAGCACTGTACTAAGCACTGGGGTAGATATAAGATAGTCAGATCTGACGCGGTCACTGTCTCTCATTGGGCTCTTAGTCTAAGTAGGAGGGAGAACAAATATTGAATCTCTATTTTACAGATAAGCAGAGTGATGCATAGAAAAGTTAAATGGCTTGCTTACGGTCACACAGCAGGCAAGTGGTAAACTAACTCAAGGAGGGGTTACACACTGCCCCTGTTCCCTCCCACTGGCCCCTGTGAAGGGGCTGGGACACTGAACCTTTGCCAGCCTGAATCCCCAGTGTCTGTCCCAGACTACTTGCTTCAGCCCTGTTTCACCCCTGTTTTCTGGACTCTGGGGTGGGGAGAACATCTAAAGGAGGGGGTGGCTTCACCCCGTGTGAAGGGGAGGGGGGGACATTTGGGCAGAGGGGAGGTCATGTCCCCATCAACCGGCCCTCAGTCCGGGCTGGAATGGGTTGGGGGCCAGCGTTGGGGGGCAGGAGGTCTTGGGGCTCCTGGCTCTGGAATGAATGGAAAGCCTGGGGGATGAGGGTCAGTCTGGGAAGCCTGATGCTGGAGCAACGTTTGAAGGAAGGGCATCGCAGAAGCTGGGTCTGAAGGCCTGGCCCTATGTCCTCTGGACTGTGCCCCCTCCCTCCTGATCCTGCTCTGAGCTGCCTATCCTCGGGCATGTCTTCTCCCAAAAGCACCTGGGGGCACTAGTGGTATTTACTGACACCTGTTACCTTGTGGGAGACTCTGGGAGTTCAGGTCAGAATGGGGACCACCCCCAGCCTCCAACCCACCCAGTAAGTCAGCCTGGAGGGGTCATCCTCCCTGCCACCAATGGCTCACAGTGCATAAGACAGGGGTATCTTCTACCAACAACCTTTCATTGACTCAGCCTGGAGTTGCCCACTGCTTCCAACCCTCACAGTGAATCAGATTAGTGTTCCCCACCATCTGCCCCAACAGTAAATCAAACTGGAGCGTCTCCTTTACCACCTAGGAGGGGCAGTGAGCAGGAAGCTCTAATGTGGCCTCTGGTCGGGGGTGGGGGGTTTCAAAGCATTCTGGGACCTGTAGTTCCTGTCAGGGTCAGAGCCTAGAGCCAGGATCGATCCGTTTGTCCCCGCAGGTTTCTTTACGAGTTGGCCCAGATCCCGAACTTTGCTGAGCGTGCTCAGTGCATCATCTTCCGCTCTGTCTTCTCCGAGGGCATTGGTGCCGTGCATCGCAAGGTGGAGATCGTCACGCGGGCATCTAAGGTGGGTCGGCCGGTCATGGAGGTGCCAAATCACTTCCCTCAACTGCTGACTCCAGAGAACCATGGCAGCCCTGCCCGGTGGCAACGGGCTGGACCAGATTACCTCTGGAGGGTCCGTCTGGCCTTTAGGAGTCAGGCTTGATGGAATGTTTTAATCGGTCCTGGATCCCTGGGAAAATGGGTCAGACAGACAGCCCTACCCTTGGGAGGCTGCCAATCCAGCAAGAGGGATGGGACAGATGGACAGTCCTCTCCTCAGGGAACCCGCAGTCTGGCAGGAGAGGAGGGACAGAAGAGAGTCCTACCCTCTGGGAGCTGCCAGACTGGGAGGGAGACAAAGTCCCCCGTGTGGCCATCTACCCCTCAACTGGCCTCTTCACCACTGCCACGTGCCCTTTCGCCAGTGTCAAGGTGGGGTGGGGGGTTGGGCGGAATCTAGGCCGTGCACCAGCTTGGGGAGGGGGAGAGGTTGATCAGGTCTCCTGGATGTGCCTCGGGACAGGGCTTGCTGGACATGCAGAGTGTGAGGGACATCCTCGGCCTAATTCTGGCCTTCGGCAACTACATGAATGGGGGAAACCGGACGCGGGGCCAGGCCGACGGCTACAGTTTGGAGATCCTCCCCAAACTCAAGGATGTCAAGAGTCGGGTGAGGCCCGTGAGCCCCGTCGCCTGCATCCCTGGGGCCCCCAACTCCCGTCCCTGCCCCTCATGTCCCTGTGACCCCTCCCCCCATATCTGCACCCCTCCACTGCCTTCTTTTTCTGCGTCCTCACATCCTGGCACTCTGCTCCCAACAACTCCAAACACGCTCAGCCCAGCTGGTGGATTCTCATGGGAGCTCAGCGCCAGCCCCACCTACCCCTCCTGCTTGGGCCCACCCTCCCTCCTGGGAGCCATGGAGATCCTGGCCAGATTCCACAGACCCCGCTCTCTGACCCAAGGATTTCTATGCCCCAACTCAATGGAGGCAGCCCCGCCCCACCTCAAAGAGGGTTTCCATGTTTATCCCATCCTATAGGACAATGGGATCAATCTGGTGGACTACGTTGTGACCTATTATCTCCGGCACTACGATGAGGTGAGTGGCGCCCCCCCCCCTCCCCCAGCGCTGGTGTGGTTTAGGCCTCGGGACTCAGGAAGCACAATTTCCCAGACCCTCATGGGGTGTCACCCCCCGGTTCACGGACAGTGGCTGTCTTTCAGGAGGCGGGAACCGACAAGAGTGTTTTTCCGCTTCCTGACCCCCAAGAGCTCTTCCTGGCAGCCCAGGTCAAGTTTGAAGATCTCCTGAAAGACTTGAGGAAGCTGAAGAGGCAGCTGGAAGGTAAGCAGGGTCTTCATTGGCCTCTGGCTGCTAGAAAGCATGGCAGCCCCACCTGAGAATGGTCTCCTGCCTCAGTCTGTAAGGCGGTCAGCTAATTGGTCAGTCAGGATGTCGGTCCATCCGTTGGCCCATTGGTCAGTCACTCCGTCAGCACACTTGTCTTGGTAAGCCCTCTGTAATCAATCAATTGCATTTATTGAGAGCTTACTGTGTGCACAACATTGTACTAACCGCTTGGGAGAGTACAATATAAAGTGGTCATTGACGCACTGACACATTATGAACTGTATCTCCGATCTTGGCATCACTTTCATCCAACCAGCTTTGTCTGCTGGCTGCCCCCTCAGCCTCAGCCTCAGGGGTAGGGACTGTCTTTCATTCATTCTTTCATTCAGTCGTATTTATTGAGCGCTTGCTGTGTGCAGAGCACTTTACTAAGCGCTTGGGAAGTACAAGTTGGCAACATATATAGAGATGGTACCCAACAACGGGCTCACAGTCTAGAAGAAGTCTGTGTCTTCTAGACCACATCCTACAAAACACTCAGCAGAGGCCTTTGGGGTTTCCTGCAGAAGTGCCCAATAGTTGTTCTCCTTGGATGATGTAGAGACAGTCTCCTTGGTGGAGGCAAGTGGGGTTTCCTATAGAAGTGCCCAATCGTTGGTTCCTTGATGGAGCCCGTGAGGTTTCTTGCCCAGATAAGGCTTTTTCAGCCATGTCAGGAAGCTCTTTCCAGCTGTATTTCTTCTCCAGTGGTTTGGAGTTCATTCTCCTGGAGGCTTTAGTTTGTGTGCCGTGTGTTAGGTGGATCAGGAGCCAAAGTAGGGAAGATGTCAAGTGATGGTCAGCCTGGCAGATTCAGTATGTTCAATCCTAAGCTTCCCAGTCCTTAGGTGTATCCCTGACTTCTAGTTGTCATCTGGGTGGTCGATAGTTCATGGAGTGGAGACGATCAAAGTGGTTTGTTCTGCGTTCCCAGTCCGTGAGGACGAGTCAGACCCGTTAGTGTTTGTGTGGGTGAAGAACCGGCGGTGGACCGGACTCCCCGACTGCTGCAGCCTTGGGGGGCTGCACCCCGGAGGGGCTCTTCCCCCGAGGACATAAATATTGACCTCAGCACTGGTGCCAGGTGGCTGGGCGGCATGGAGGGGGCTTGGTGAAAGCAGGGAGTGCGTGCGGGGGTGGAGTCTGGCAATCTGGGCAGCCAGGGAGCGGGTGTGAGGCGGTGAAGGGTTTCAGCTCGGGACATTTTTACTTCAAGGCATAAAATAAACAAGTTCTAAAATGTTTATTGTAAAAGGGGTCGGGGGCTCTCAAATAGCCTGGCTCCGGGACAGGAGTCGGAGGTCAGTTCCCGGAGAGGCGGCAGTGGCGGCCAGACCGGGAGATTTCTGTGTCGGGTGGAATGCATGTGGGGGTCAGGGCGCCGGGGCCCCAGGACTCGGGTCTGTGGAAAAGCAAGAACAGGCTCCTGTGGGCTGCCACTTGCCAGCTCAGGGAGGGTGAGGAGCCCACGGGGGTGGGTTGCTGCAGCTGGCCAGATCAGGGCAGAGGACACCACCAGCCGACACTGACCTTGTTCTGGGTGCCGGCGGGAGGGCCCAGAGGTGGTCACATGGGGGTCGGGTGAGAGCGCTCTGCCTCCCTCCTCTCCCCTTCCTGGTGCCAAAACCCAACCTCATTAGGTCTTCGCCTTTCCTCAGCAGGAGGTGGGGAAGGGGCTAAGGGGAAAGGGCTGTGGGAGCCCTCCCGGGGCATAGCAATCTCCCCTCATCTCCCGCACTGATCATCTCCCACTGCAGGGTGGCCCCTTCTGGCAAGTTCGGTGGCCTGACCGTGGTCTCCCTGTGGCTAGCCCCAAAGGCACATGGAGAGAACTGCTGCCCTCACTCCCTCCGCCCCCTCCCTTCCACCAGGCCTGACCATCCCTTCGGAGAAAGGCTCCGTGAGAGAGGGGGCGATTTTCACACATACTGCGAGGTGGGCCGGGGGTGGGGGGGTTTACGACCGTCATTAAAGTGGCGAAGCTGTGGGCCAGACCCCAGCCCGCGGCCAAAACGAGACCAGATGTGACCGGCGAGTGGCTCAAAGTGGCTGGCCAGGACCCCGGGCCGCTGCGGCACTTCAGATGTCCAGAGGTGGAGGAATAGCGTCCACTGGGGGCTCCCTGAACCGCCGGGCTTGGGTGGGTGGGGCCAGCGGCCACCCAGGGGACGCTACTGACCAGGGGAGTGGGGGACCCCTGCCCGCGGGGTCTGCCATTTTGATGAGGAGACAGGACACACTCGTGCGCACACACACACACACACATCACTTTAGCATTCGGTGCAAGGTCTGATACTGTATAGAATCTGTGCCATTAATTTGAATTATTTATAGTGTCTACTATAAAGGTCCTGTAGGGAATTTCCAGACCCAGATAAATACAATGTCTCCCTTACCCTCCACCCGTCTCTCTCTTTCTCTCTGTCTCTCCCCCAACCCTCACTTCCTTCAAGCATTTAGAACAATGTATTGCACCAGTGGGCCCTCAATAGATACGATCCCCACCACTTCCCTTTCCTGCCTCATTTTTAAAATGGTATTTGTTAAGCGCTTACTATGTGTCAAGCACTGTTCTAAGCGCTGAGCGCTGTTCTAAGCTCATTCCTTTCCTCCCTCTCTCTGATCCTCCATCCTCCGTCCAACCTCCTGGTCAGTTAGTCCTGAAGGGACCTCTGCGCCAGTCATCCCACTCTCTAACTACCCCTACTTCCTCCCTACAAGCCCTGCCCTGCCCCCCGACCTGCCTGTTGGAAATGGGTTTTGACCCCCGACTCCCTCACCCGCTGGAAGAACAAAAGGAGACTGGGTGTGTGGGTGGAGTGGAATTGGGGTGAGACCCAGTCCGAGGACCTTCCCCCCCTCCACGCGCCCCTCTGCCCCCAGCCCCCGATCTGGACCTTCTAGGCGGGGCAGCGCAGCGATGGCAGCCAAGGGGATTAGCGGATTAGCATCGCTCCGGCCATTTATCCTTGGAAACTCTGACGCTCTGACGGGAGCCATCTGTCTGCTGGCGGCCACTGGGTGTGTTGAGTGTCCTGGGCACAGGAACCGAAGACTACTGCCCTGGGTCTCTGAGTCCACCGCGAAGCAAAGCAGGCCGGGGGAGGGGACACGGCCGGGGGTGCGAGAACTTCATTGAGAATGAGAGACGCCGGGGCTCAGAGGACGTTTAAATTTGCAGCTTGTAGTGACCTCCGATGTGTGGTGGTTTTATTGTCATTGTCGCTAAACTTAGTGGTGCTCCAGAGGCTTCAAACTGCTCAGCCCAAGGGGGCCAGGGCCAGGGACCACGGACTACCCAGGCCAGGATGCCAGGGCCATGGACCACGGGCTACCCAGCCCAGGGTGCCAGGGATGTTTGAGCAGCAGCGTGACCTACTGGAAAGAGCAACAGGCCTCTGAGTCACAGGTCTTGGGTCCTAATCCCGCCTCTGCAAGTTCCCTGCTGTATGAACTTGGGCAAGCGATTTAACTTCTCAGTGCCTCAGTTTTCTCATCTGTAAAATGAGAATTCAGTGCCTGTTATGCCCCCTAATTAGACTGTGAGCCTCATGCTAGCCAAGGACTGTGCCAGACCTAATTAACGTGGATGTACCCCAGTGCTTAGCACAGTGCTTAACAAATACCATAATAATGATGGTGGTAATAAATCGATCGGTGGTATTTATCGAGCTCCTCCTGTGTGCAGAACAGTGTATTAAGCGTCTGGGAAAGTCCAAAAGAGTTAGTAGACATGTTTCCTGTCTTCCAGGACCTTGATGTGTAGAAGGGAGTTGGCCGTTTGAGCAGGCGGTGATTGCGGATAGACTCTGCCCTACTCATTGCTGGTAGTTCGGGGGCCTCGGGCAGCCGGGGCTTAGCGTGGAAACGGGACCTCAGGCCCCCGGGGAAAACTCTTTGGTGTTGGTCGCTTCGCCTCTGTATTAAGCACTTGGGAGAGTACAATATGACAGATTTGGTAGACGCGTCCCCTGCCCACAACCAGCTTACGGTCTGGAGGGGGAGACAGACATTAATAGAAATTACGGATCTGTACATAAGTGCTGTTGGACTGAGGGAAAGGTGTAAAATGGGAGCAAATGCAAGTGCAGGGCATGGCGGGAGACGGGACGGTGGCCTAATCGCTATTGCGCGGCCGCCCAGAAGGCAGGACGCACTGTGAATTTCTGAATTTGCCAATCTCCCGCGAGGGAACCAAGCCCTGCATTAACGCTGGGAGAGCGGCGGGAAGATCCCTTCGGCTTCCGGGAGCGTGGGACCGGCGGAGCCGGTGGCTAGCACTTCGCCCGGTTGGTGGTTTTGTGCCCGGGAGGCGAGGGCCCTGCCTCCTCCCGGCTTCATGCGGTCCTCCCTGGGATGATAAGGGCTCTCCGGGGTCGGCCGAGCCAGGAGTTGAGACTGGATGGGACGCGGCCGATCCGGGCCACGCTGAGCGGGTTGTGATTGGATTGTACTGCGGAATAAGTTTACCGGAACCACAGGGTTTTGGACCGACCTAAGAACAGAGGTTTTGGACAGCCCATGTTGGGTCACTTGCGGGGAGAGTCTAGGGTGTTAGGTGGTCTGTGCTGGGTCGCTGGAGGCGAGTCAGGGGTGGAGAGGGGAGTTAGACGTTTTGGGCTCCCTGTGCTGGGTCACTGAGGAGAGTCAGGGATGGAGATGGGAAAGTTGGGGGTGTTGAATGGTCTGTGCTGGATCACTGAGGGAGAAACAAGGATGGAGAGGGGAGAGTCAGGGGTGTTGGACAGTCCATACTGGGTCACTGGGGGAAATTCAGGGACGGGGAGGGGAAAAGTCAGGGGAAAGAAAGTCCACCCCTAACCATGAGGATGGAGATCTAGGAATGCAAAACCCCTTTACTTCCGTCACGTGTTGGGCTCAGGGCAACCCCAGGTGTGCCTCTTTGGGGCAGGACCCTCCCGACCTCGGGGCCCGCGGGAAGGGAGGAGGATGGGGTGGGGGGTGGGGGGATGACCGGAAGGCTGACAGCTCCGTGATGCGGAACTTCTCTCCACAGACAGCAAGAAGCAGATGGCCGTGGTGTGCAAGGAGTCCCCGGCGGAGTATCTACAGCCCTTCAAAGACAAGCTGGAGGAGTTTTTCCAGAAAGGTAACAGTTTCTCGGGCTGTCCGGGGCCCGCCGGCCGGGCCGACGCTCCCGAAGAGACGGACCGGGGCCTTGCCTCTAACCTGCCCCCTGCAAGCCGCGCCAGGGCGAGGTCCGCGGGACATCGACGGCGGCCCTGCTGGTCTGGGGTCTCCCGTAGCTTGGACCCACCCGGAGCCCCGGGACCGGAGCACGGGAAGGACACGTGGGGAATCCCTCGGGGCCGGGAAATCGGAGAAAACGCTAGGCCTCGCTTTGCGCCGCCCGCGGGCCTGCAGGTTCTGACCCGGGGATTCGGGGAGCTCCGGTTGCGCATTCCGCGCGTCGGAATGAGAATAATAATTAAGCGACGTTCCCACTGCTCTCACACGTTCGGGGCCCCGAAATAAGGTCTGAAGAAGGAGGGAGCGATGGGGCGGTCAGCGGGTAGTGAAAGCCCGGTAGCTCCGTGGTCAGTCCCCCCGCACTCCCACCTCCCGCGACTACTCCGTATGAGGGATGGTAGGGTTTCGGGAGGCGATGCTGGAGGATGGAGAGGGGGCGCAGGCACGGGCACGGGTGGGTAAGGGTGGCACGGCCACCGCTTGGAAGGAGCGCCAGCGTCGGGGCGTGGGGGGTGGTGCGGAGGGGGCATGGAGGGGGCACGGAGGGGGCACGAAGCGGTCGCCTCGCTCTGGAAGACTTGGGCAATCGCGTTCCTGGTGGCTGAGTCACAGGAACGGGAGATGCCGGTTGATTCCCCGTTCGCAGGGCGGCTGCGGCGATCCCGCCACCCGTCCGTGGGCTTTCATTTTCCCGCGGCAAATCATATCCTGTGCCGCCCCCCAGCGCGGCCGCGGCGCCTTGAGCTGCGTCTGGGCGACGTTTAACGGCCCCTCGTGGCCTCCGCGGGGCGGGGCCGGGGGCGGGCCGGGGCGCGGAGGGGGGCGGGATCCCGGCTGTAAGATCATTTCCAGACCCCGGCGCGGGTCCCGTTCATGTCGGCGCGGGCCGCCTGCCCGCCCGGGGCCCCTCCCCGCCAGCCCGCCGGCGCTCAGCCTCCGCGAGACTCTGGGTTTCCCACCTTCACATCAAACGGGCTCGTAACAGCGCGGCCCTGGGAAGTGTGATGAGCGCATTAAAGCCCCCATAAAGCTAGCGGGGAGGCTGCCGCCGGCCTGATTGGACCCGCGCTCTGCCCCTTGTAGGTGGTCCGGCCCGCCCGGTTAATTGGCCGTCGGGCTTCCCAGCTGTCGGGGGGCGGGGGGGAGAGAAGAAGGGGAGGGGGGGCGAGAACGAGGGGGTTCGGGGGCCGCGCTGGCCCGGACTCTGCCTGCCTTCGAGGAGGAGGTGAGAGCCCTCCCGCGCCGCCCACAGGGCCGGGGCTATTCACCCAAGGGTCTCGCTGGGTCCGAGGAGCCCTGACAGGCGGCGCGGAGCGGAGAACTAAGCTCACACCTGCAGGACCAGAGTAGGCTTGGACGGGAAATATCCCCTGCCCCTTAAACATCCCCGCAAGCCGCTCGCCCTCATCATTCCTGGGTAATGTGGACATTATTAATAATAATAATAATGGTATTTGTTAAGCGCTTATCATGTGCAAAGCACTGTACTAAACGCTGGGGTAGATACAAACAATTCAGGTTGGATGCAGTCCCTGTCCCACATTTGGCCTCACAGTCTCAATCCCCATTTTACAGATGAGGGAATTGAGGCCCAGAGAAGTAAAGTGGCTTGCCCAAGGTCACACGGCAGACAAGTGGTGGAGTCGGGATTAGTACCCATGACCTTCTAACTCCCGAGCCCGTGCTCTATCCACTACGCCATACTGTTTGTTTCTCACGCCATGCTGCTTCTCATTTGAGCGGCCTGGGCCATGGGGGCATTAGTATCCAGCGACCCCCATTTGGGTCCTCGCCCCTGGCTCGTCTAGCTCAGTGCTCTGCCTCTGGAAGGAGGCCCCAAAACATTTGGAGGAACGGAGTGCCGGTTGCCCTCTTGGCCGCCACCCCCACGGTTGGGGATGGACCATTCAACATCCCTGGTTCTTTCCCTTCCCCACTTCTTCCCCAATGATCCAACATGATCCATCCATCATTCCAGATTCTCCCCTTTCCATTCCTGACTCTTCCTCAGTGACCCAGCAAGGAACACCCAACCCCCTGACTCTCCCCTCTCCATCCCCGACGCTCCCCCAGTGACCCAGCACGGACCACACAATACCCCCAACTCAACGCTGGTCATCCCTGATTCTTCCCTAGTGAACCAGTTTGGGCTGTCTTATCCACCCCACCCCCATTCCCAAACCCCTCGGTTTTTATCCTCCTCTTCACCCCCTGCTCCCAACCCAGCTCCAGTACTGTCAGCGGGATGTCTTCACGGGCACGTTTCTGTCTCTCGGCCCGGCTGCGGGGAGCTGGCTTGGAGGCTATTGGCAGAGTCTGCTATTGTGTTGGCGAGATGGACGGGGGGAGGGTGGGCGGGACAGCGTGACCGGTCCTTCGACCCCTCTCATTCCGCGACCTGCGCCAGCCCCGAGCTGCCCCCCTCACCCGGCTCCGCCCACCCCATGCCCTGCGCCAGGTTTGAAATGTGCCCACCAGTCCCGAGCTGACCTACTCGGCCCACCCTACCCCCCCCCGCCGCCCCCTCGCCCAGCTGTGGTGTTCAGTTTTCCCATGACCGGAGTCGCCTCCTTTTCCCACAAAGAGAAGGGAAAACCTTTTTCCTCCCCTCATTCTGGGCGGCCCTAATCTCTGGAGGCCGCACCCTGGGCGAGGGAGCGAGGGGGGAAGGATCCGCGGGAGAAAGGCCCCCCCTCCAATTAGCGCATCGTGGGGGGGCTTCCATCTCCCACCCATGTTCGAGGAGATCGTGTCCTCTTGCTCCTCACCGCCTGTAGGATCGTGGGTGGGGGAGGCCTCGGGGACCTCATCCTACTCCCCCAACTGAAAATCAGGGTTCAATCTGCAGGAAGATAGAGAGAGAGGCAACGCTTCCAGAGCGTCAGCGGTCGGTGGTCCTCGCGACCCCGCTGAGGTCCCCGGACATACGCAACCAATCAGCTGCCCACCTTCCCAAGGCACGGCAGAAGCAAACTGCAAATTCCCTGCCCTCATGGGAACTGGCTTGTCCCAGTGAACAAAGGGCTCACTTCAGTAATAATAACTGTGGCTCTTGTCGAGCGCTTGCTATGTGCCAAGTACAGTGCTAAGAGCTGGGGTAGATACAAGTTAAAATCAATTTGGACACAGTCTCTGCCCCACATGGAGCTCACAGTTTAAGTTGGAGGGAGAACAGGTATTGAATCCTGATTTTGTAGGTGAGGAAACCAAGACATAGAGAAGTTAGGTGAATTGCCCGAGGTCACACAGCAGGCAAGTAGCGGGAGGGCACCCACGACGTGATGGTGCTGTCGGTGATGATGATGATGATGGTGATGGGATGACAGTGGAAAGGGAAGGGGAAAGAATAGCTGGACTAGCAGTTCATCTTTAGTGCGTTATCTTCTCGACTGGCAAGACCCCTCATCTGCACGGAGTCTAATGGAAAGAATGCAAGTCTGGGGGTCACAGGACCTGGGTTCTAATCCAGATTCTGCCACTTTACCTCGTGTATGACCGTGGGCACGTCACCTAAAGTCTCTGTGTCTCAGTTTCCTGTTCAGTAAAATGGAGATTAAAGAGACCTGTTCTCCTTCCTACTTAGGCTGAGTCCCATTTGTGCTTATTATTTTGTATCTACTCCAACGCTTAACAGAGTGCTCGACACGTAAGAAGCGTCTAGCAAATGTCCCAATTATTAGTTGTTATGGAAAGGCCGAGATTCTCCGCAAACCCAGCGGGAACCAAAGCCATTGGCGGCGGTGGAAAAGCCCTCAGGAGTTTCTGCGTTTTCGTCTTTAAACGCCAAGACGTTTCTCATCTCAATGCATAGAAGACGCTTAATCGCTTTCTTCGCTTTCCTCGATGGGGAAGAAAATGGTGGGTTTTGTGTGCGTTGGGGGGATAGAGGGAGAGTTCTGTGTCGCCTTAGAATTGCTCTCAACTGCCGCCCCGCCGACCCGGCCCGGGGCAATCTGCGGCGGCGGCGGGGAACCGACTACTCGCTCTGGGAGAGCGCCCGGCCGCCCGCGGCGACAACGAGCCGAATAAATCTGCGGGGAATTAAATGTCAACCTCGCCATTGCCCTCCTGGGCCTTTACGGCCAGGCGGGCCCCGGCCCAGCCACCGGGCCTGGCTTTGCTTTTGCGATCAATCAGCCAATCAATCCATCAATAAGGGAATGAAGGGGCCGCGGGTCTTAATTAAGGAGCCGCGAAAAGGCAAAATGAACTTTAACGGCCCTCTCCCCCCGCCCTTCCCCTGCTCTTCCTCCCTTCACACCTTTTCCTCCAACGCCCACCTCGATTTCCTCTTACGCTGCCCCCTTAATAATAATAATAATGGTATTTGTTAAGCGCTTACTACGTTCCGAGCAGTGTTCTAAGCGCCGGGGTAGATAACAAAGGAATCGGGGTGTCCCACGTGGGGCTCACAGTCTTAATCCCCATTTGACAGTTGAGGTAACTGAGGCCCAGAGAAGTTAAGTGACTCGCCCAACATCACACAGCAGACAAGTGGTGGAACCGGGATTAGAACCCACGTCCTCTGACTCCCAAGCCCGTGCTCTAGCCACTAGGCCATGCTGCTTCCCCTTCCCTCTGTACCCCCCATTTTTCCCACACTCCCCTCCCCCCTCCCCTGCTTGAGCTCAGTCCAGGCTCATTCGGCAGGAGCGGTTTCCGTGCGGTGAGCCCCGGGTTCTCTCCCATCGCGGGAGGGGCAGCGCTACGAGTCTTTCCGCCGTGTTTGCATTTCGTGGCTCGGGTTCTGAGGGCATCTCTCCGCCGGTACGAGCTTCTCGGCTGCCGCACAGTGACCGACCCTCTCTACCCGGGCACGGGGAGAAGGGAGAGGGGACAGGGAGAGGGGCGGGCCGCGGGGGAAAGGCTCCCCCTCCAATTAGCACATCGTGGGGGCGCTTCCATCTTCCACCCATGTTCGAGGTGATCGTGCCCTCTTGCTCCTCACCGCCTGTAGAACCGGGGGGCCCTTCGGGGACCTCACCCTTGTCCCCCAACTGGAAGCCAGGGCTCAATAGGGAATTTATGGAAAAAAAATCATGGGAGGAAAAGGAAGATAGGGGACCCCCGTCCACGGAGGAATAGAGTCACACACACACACACACAGAGAGAGAGAGAGAGAGAGAGAGAGAGAGAGAGAGAGAGAGAGAGAGAGAGAGCCCGCTGTTAGGTAGGGACCGTCTCTATATGTTGCCAACTTGTACTTCCCAAGCGCTTAGTACAGTGCTCTGCACATAGTAAGTGTTCAATAAATACGATTGAATGAATGAATGAGTGAATGAGAGAGAGAGAGAGAGTGAGAGAGAGGAGAGAGAGAGAGAGAGAACACCCTCTCCCGGGGATAGGGACTCTCTTCTCTGCACCCTCCGAGCCAGATCAGCAGGTATCTTTCCTGAGAACCCCCCACCCCTCCCCGCCAACCCTCATTTTGTGTCTGCTGCGTCACTGGCAGTTGGAGCCTGTGACCAATCCGCCCTAGAGGACAAGGCCGAGGAGTCGGAGCGGGCTCAGGGTCCGAGGTGGAGGGCGGAGGGCGGACTAGGATACTCTTCAAGTTGTGGCGGAGGAGAGGATGGGCCCTCTGGCAGCACAATTGTTCCCCGAACCTCTGAGAGATCCAAAATGCAGTGGGAGGGATTTAGATAAGAGCTGAATTTCCGGGAGGATTGAATTGGGTTTCCGTGCTGGACGCTGTAAGACGCTGTAAGACGTTACCGGGGTGCTAGTATTTAAGAGTTCTCGGGTGTGATTCAGGGTGGGCTGGCCCAGCCGTCGGGGGCTGGATCCTTGTCATATCTTTGACGTGATCCTGGTGTACCCGGCGCTGTCGCCAGGAAAACCTCAGACGGCAGGACTAACCACCACTGTCCTCCCTCTTGGCAGCCAAGGAAGAGCTCTGCACCGAGGAGAGTCGCCTGGCGAAGGCTCAAGAGAGGTAGGGGCCTGTGTCCATTCCCGGGATGCCAACAGTGCGAGCTCCGGACAGGCCCTGGACTGTCCTTCTGGCCGGCTTTTCAATGGCCAGGCAGGGCGGACGGGACTTAACCCCCCCGAGGGCAGCACGCGACCCTGCTGATCCCTCCGGGGAGCAGTCCGGCCGGTCCGAGGCCAACCGTGAGCTGAGCTCCGGGTAGGGACCTGGTATCGGACTGGGCCGCGGAAGGAGAAAAAGAAGGGAAAGGGGGCAAAGGAAAAGTCACTGCTTTTTGTTCTGCCCAGTGTCCGGTGGGCTGGGGGTGGGGGGGCGGGGCTGGGCCTGGGGACGAGTGACAAGGCCCTGGGTTTAGCGCGAGAGGGCCTCTTCTCTCCCGTCTCCTTGTTTTCCCTGTTGCAGCTTCTGGTTGACGGTGGGGTTCTTCGGGATGAAGCCCAAGTCAGGTGAGAAAGAGCTGATGCCGAGCCACGTATTTTCCGTGTGGCACGAGTTCTGCAGCGACGTCAAGGCCACCTGGAAGCGAGAGAACAAGAACATCTCCCAGGAGAGGTAGGGCCAGCTGAAGGTCGGCTGAGGGTCGGCCGAGGTGGAAGGGAGGGTGTTCGGCCTCTGTGCCCGGGGCAAACGAGGTCCAGGACGTGCCCCGGACAGGGCCAGAGAACAGTCCAGGGACGGGGATTGTCCGGGCCTGGACGAGCAGTGGTAATTGGCTGCTGGCCCCGACGACACCCACACTGTCCTAAAACAAAGCCGACCCGGTGGAGGTGGGGAGGGCTACTTAGAAGTCAGCCGCCGGCAAGAAGCCTTCCCGGGCGTGCGGTAAAGGAGAGGGGTGGGAGCCCTGAGAAGACACTACCGAAATAGCCGGCGCTTCCCGCTGCCCCTGCCTAACTTCCCCCGGCCCCTTCCCTTCAGGCTGAAGGAGGCGCAGGCCACCGTCAGGAAGTTAACGGCAGAGAAGAAGGTGGAAACGCGAAGGATGAATCCCGCGGCTAGTCTGGTTAGAAACCCTGCCCTTTCGTGCCCCTGCTCCACACCCGCAGAGAACGGGGAGTGGGTCGGTGCGCGGATAATCAGTTCCCCGCCCAGTTCGAACTCCGGTCACCTCCCCTGCCCCGAGGCCGGGAACGAGCTGGTTTGTCCATTTGCATTAGTCCAATTCCCCGGGGAATTAAGGAAGAATTCCCTTCCTCGCTGAGCCCGCGAGAACCACCCCGACCTCTCGGTGGCCGAAACCAAACCGGAAAGCAAGAAACACGGTGAAACAACCGCGCCCCCCGATCCTGCTCCCCTCTCGCCCCCCGCCCCATCCCACCCCACCCCACCCAACACCGGGCTGCGTCCTGTGCAGTTCCAGGTAAGGGGCTGCCAGCTTTAGCCTCTCCCAGTCTGAGTCGGCACTACAGGCATTAAAGTTCTCTCAGCTGGAGCCGGGGGGCACCGATCCCATCGCCCACGCGGCGGGAAACGAGGGGATCCGGATTTAGGAGCGTGCGGGGGGCGGGGGGGCTCGGACCACCGGGAGAGGCCGGTGCTCTTGGCAGAGGGTTGACCGCGGTGACCCCTCTTTCCTCCAATTCGCAGAAAGAGCGGCTGCGGCAGAAGGAAGCCAGCGTTACCCCAAACTGAGCGAATCCCCTGCCCCAGGCCCAGCCGGAGACCCCGGGGGCTCAGAGTGGGGCGGCGCGAACCCGGCCGCGAGAAAACGCCGAAACGAACGAATCCTGGGCCTGGCCTCGCCGAACAACTGACCATGTCTGCCTTCACTTTCCCATTCTGTCCGGACTGGGATGGAGCGGGCGGGCCCCGCCACAGGACCTGCGTCCGGAGCGAGCGTCGCGGCTTGGGGAGAGCTGTGCGCCGCGGTGGTATCCGTGGGCCACCCTCCGGGCAGGGAGAAGTACACGTAGGCGCTGGCTCCCTCTCCACCGCATCTCTAGAGCCCAGGCAGCGAAATATTTATGCAGCGTCTCCCCAGGCGACTTCCCTGGACCGAACTCAGGACAAGTGGACGGAACCGGCCCGGCAGCCTTCTCCTAGCCCGCTGGTGGGGACAGCGGCTGCGATTCCTGCATCAGAGCCTAGGGGCGGGCAGAGTGGGGGCTGCAGGGGGGTCTAAGAGGGCCAAGAGGGAGCCTGAGTCCCCGCCGCGCCCCGCTTTGGCCCACAGCCCTGGGACTCTCCGTGAGGGGACGAGTCCCGATCCCGTGCATGGGTTGCGAGCTGTGGGAGGAGCCCCGCGGGGGACAAGGTCCCGGGAGTTTGGTCCAAGGAGAGGGCAGAGGGTTCCGGGAAGCCGGGTTCCCAGGCGTGCGCCGCGTCAACCGTGTATTGGAAACCATGTCAGATTTCCTTCCGGTTAGGCTCAGATCTGCCCCTCAAAAAGCATGAACTTCGCGGCCACAACCGCTGCGCGGGGCGGGGTGAGAGCGGGGTGGGAGCGTTATTTTTCTGAAATCAAAGCTCCATTGGCTTACTCAAAAATATTTTTGAATGAAATAAGGTCACTGATTCAGGTAACGAACTCCCTCTGGGTTTTGAAGATAATTTCCTCTCCACGCGGACCCCCACCCCAGCAAGCGCCTATTTATATATCCGTTGCGCGGCCTGCAGATTATAAATTGTGACTGAAGCACTCACCCTCTTGGTGATTTTTGTGGGAGCGACTGCTGATGGAGTTCCTGGGAGGATAGGGAGAGGGGACTGCCGGCCCTTATTCCTCTTCCCCCCGTGGCACGAGGTTTCAACCCCGAAGAAGGTGGGCAGCGAGGGGACACAGCCGGGGTCCCGGTGGGTGGAAAGGTCACTCTGGCCGGAAGGTGTTGTCCCCACTAGCGCGGGTAGAGAAGGCTAGGTCAGAGAGGCTTCTCCACCTTACGGGGCCCCCGAGATCTGCTGGTGAGCCTGCCCTCCCCGAAACATGGTCTTCCACCGCCTCCCAGTTTCTTGCCTGTGAGGGAGGCTGTGGTGTTGCTGTATAATAATGGTGCTATTTGGTAAACCCTTACCGCGTTGCATCAGTAAGTGCTAGGGAAGATACACTATAAGCGGACCAGACACAGTCAATGCCTAGGAGGGAAGGCAAACAGCTATTTTTAGCCTCATCCTACAGAGGCACAGGGAGGTTAACTGACTTGCCCAGAGTCACACAGTAGGCAAGTGGCAGAGTCAGAACTAGATCCTTTGACCTTCTGATTCCCAGGCGCGGGCTCCCGCCACTAGACCACGCTACTTCTCCTTACACAACTTACAACACCAGCGAGAGGAATGTGGGGGCGTCCGGGTGCCACTGTGGAGAAAAATGGGGGGACGGGTTAACCCAGGGGAGCTGGAGGAAGGGTCCTGGAAGGTAGGAGGTAGCAGAATGAATCTGAAAAGACTTCTGGTGGTGAGGGGTGGGTGTAGGGGGCGAAGAGAACGGTGCTGCGAACCCTTTGGCCCCCTTCCCCAGGAGAACCTCCTCCCCGTTCCCGTTCCGAAGCCGGTAAGAGGCTGAGAGGAAAGCCGCGGCAACGGGGTGACGTTTACTTGCGCTTGGGAGAGAAGAGAGCGGAATAGAGAGCTCCGGGCTGAGAGAAGGAGTGGGAGGCCTGGTCGGTTCGGGAGTCGGGCCTCAGTGTCTGGTTCCTGGAAACGCCTGCGGCTGAATATTTCGGGGAAACTTGGACTTGGAGGCTCAGGAATGACAGCGACGAGAATACTATTCGGTTAGCAGCGAGGCCGATAGAACTGACTTAGCGACATTGTTCTTCCACCGCTACCGGTGGAGCTTGTCCTGACCATCGTTCTAATGCGAGCACCTGTATCAAGCGGAAAATTTGTCAGAAATGAGGTGAGGCATGCCTGGATTTCAAGATATTTTAATGGGATTTTGTTTTGTCGGATATTTTGGTCAGCCCCTCGGCGGCTTTGTGAAGAACTCTGATGGCAAGCGTTGTAGGGTCGGGGGGGAGGGGGTGAAGGGAGAGACTATTGCTATTATTAGTATTATTATTAATATTAAGGGGAGTATACTTTCTCAAGACCAATCCTCAAGGCCCCCGGTTTGCAACAGTGGCGGAGGAGCCCTTTTGGGTCCGTGAGGGGATCCGGCCGGGGGGCTCGCTGGACCACCGGACTAAGGTTTTCTTGACTTCGCGAGGCCGGGCCCGAAATGGGGGAGGAGGTGCCGGGGGTCGGCGTGCAGGAGGGAACGGGCGAGGGCTGGTGGAAAGGGAGGGAAGGAGGGCTCGGGGGCGCTGGGTGGCCCGGCTGGTCGCTCCCCTCCAGAGCGAAAGGGCTGCTCCCCATCAACTTTCCCGTTCAGACCCCCGGGAGGCGGAGAACGGGGCGGGCCGCGCCCTCGGAGGGAAGACGAGGCGCTCCCAGGGTCGGAGGGGCCCTCGGATATCAGCCGAGGGCCTGCAGGGATCCTCTCCCCTGTGCCCGCGCCCGCCCGCACGCGGGTCCCCAGGCAAACGGCGCACACACCCACGTGCAATCACGCCCGCGAGCGTCCTCACCGGGGCGGTGAGGACGAGCGGCGGGGGTGAGGACCGGCGGGCAAAGGAACCAGGGACCCGGAGGGGTGGGTCGAGGGTCGGGGGCGGCGCGGGCTTCAGTCTAGGTCGATGGAAATGCAGCGGCACTGCTTAACTCGCGTGAACCGTTTCTTCCTGGTGGGGGGCTGCAGGTCCGGGCAGCTGAGCGTGACGGTCACGGTGCTGAAGGCCCTGGGCTTGCAGAAGGAGCAGGAGCGGAAGGCGCCGCCGTCCCTGCGGGCGCGCCGCGGGATGTAGAAGGAGTTGCACTGGCCGTAGCAGAAGTAGTTGAGGACGGTGCGGGTGGCGCAGCCCTCCTCGCGGATCGTCTGCTTGAGCGGCTGCGTCTTGCACCAGTCCCGCTTCAGATAGCGCCGCTCCGTCACGTGCAGCGCCTCCTGGCTCGACTCCAGCACCTCCTCCCCCGCGGGGCCCGGCCCCCGGCCCCGGCCCCGGCTCCGGCCCCGGCCCCGGCTCTGGGCGCCCGGCGGAGGCGGAGGCGGTGGCGGAGGGGGAGGAGGAGGAACCGACGACGGCGGCAGCGGCGGCTGCAACGTCTGTTCCGAGTCGTTGCGAAGCTCCTTGCCCGGCGGGGGCGGAGCGCCCTGGGTGCCCGCCCTGGGGCCCGCGGCAAGGACCGGCAGGGCTCCCAGCAGCGGGAGCAAGAGCAGGATGCTCAGGGCGCCGGCCCAGCGGGGCATCCTGCGGGGAGACCGGGACACTCCGTGAGGGAGGGGCGGAGGGAGGGCGGGTGATACAAACTTTAAAAAAAATGGTCATTGTTAAGCGCGTATTATATGCCAGGCACTGGACTAAGCGCTGGGCTGGATACAAGGAAATCGGGTTGGACACAGTCCCTTTCCCACGTGGGGCTCAGTCTCAATCCTCGTTTTACAGATGAGGAAACTGAGGCCCAGAGACGTGAAGCGACTTGCCCAAGGTCACACAGCAGACAAGTGGAGGAGCCGGGATTTGGACCCAGGACCTTCTGACTCCAGGTCCGCGCTCGCTCTGTCCACCTTCCCAGGCTATTTCTCATGTTTCTTAACTAGTGAATATTCGCCCGCTGGTGCCAATGGCATAGATTTCCAGCGCCGCGAATTCCTCGAGGGCACAGATCGGGTCTTTCACTTGGCCCGTCTGTCCCTAAGCGCCTAGTCGAGGGCCCTACTCCCAGTGGACTCCCGGTCCAGCTCCCTGGGCCCCAACACTGGTCTCCAAGACTCTCCCTTCTTCGTCTGGGAAGCCGCCGGGGAGAGAACGGTCATTCATTCATTCAATCGTATTTATTGAGCGCTTACTGTGTGCAGAGCACTGTACTAAGCGCTTGGGAAGTCCAGGTTGGCAACATATAGAGACGGTCCCTACCCAACAGTGGGCTCACAATCTAGAAGTCAGACCACTCGCTCGGCTTGTTGGAGATCCGGAGGCGGCGGCCCCCAGGGCCAGACGGTCTGAGCGACGAACGGGGCCGGGAACGCGCGCAGGTTTTTATCCATTTTCCTTTAATCGCCCAGTTCCCCCGGATCGGGTGGGTAAGAGGTCGGGGCTGGCTGCGCCCCTGGGGAGGGGGAGAGGGGGCGGGGAGTTGCAGCACCAGGAAGGGACGCCCCGGACCCTCCTCCATTTCCATCCCTGCAGGCAGGATCCGGGCCGGGGTCCCGGGCCCCCCGCATGGTGGACCGCTGGCGGGGTCCCGGGAGAGGAGGGGAGTCGGACTAGCCGGGATTTCGGGACGGGCGGCATCTGGTGCCGAGTCGGGAGAGGAGCGGGCCAGGCCGGGCAGAGCGGCTCTTCCCTCCCCAGGACCTGTCCCTCTCATTCATTCTTTCGATCGTATTCATTCATTCATTTATTCAATCGTATTTATTGAGCGCTTACTGTGTGCAGAGCACTGCACTAAGCGCTTGGGAAGTACAAGTTGGCAACATATAGAGACGGTCCCTACCCAACAGTGGGCTCACAGTCTAGAAGGTGGGCTCACTCTCCAGGGCCCTGCAGCGGTATTCAGGGGCGGGAGGAGGGACACAGCCCCCTGGCTCATTCATTCATTCATTCAATCGTATTGCATATGATTTACTGTGTGCAGGGCACTGTACTAACCGCTTGGAAAGTACAATTCAGCAATAGAGATAATCCCTGGGGGTCGCTGGCTCTGTCCCTCTTTCCGTCCCCCCCACCTTGGGGTTGCGGGTCCTGGAGTGGCTTGCCCCCCTCCCCCCACCAACGGGGAGACAAAAAACGGACATGTCGGGAAAGAAGGGGGTCTTCACCTGCCCCGGCTGGGCACCACTTCCTCCGCCCCACCCCTACCCCTGACACGCACGAATTAGTATTGTGTTACTTTAATCGCACTTTTAACCGTGACCCACCCACAAGGACACCCACTCGCGCAGCCTGCCGCCCCACACGGTCACACATGCCGCACTCCCACGGCCCTCCGGACCTCTCCCTTTCTTCGCCAAAGGCCCAGCGCGAACCTACCGACCCTGCCCGCCCCTTCGGGAATCTCTCCTCCCTCCTCCGCGCGCCCATCTCCGGCGACCCCCGGTCCGACCCACCTGCCGGACTGCGCTCGGTCGCGGAGGGTCCGGGATTCGCCGGTCCGAGGAGGGAAAGTGAGGTGCTAACGGCGGGGCTAGCGGTCGAAACTGGCTCCCGGGGTAATGAAGGGGCGGAGAGAGATCTCCTACCCACCGTCTCTGCTTAAATGTGCCCCCAGGCCCCTGCCCGCCCGGCTCCCACCCACCCCTTGCCAGCCACGCCCCCGCTCTCCATCCCGCCCCTTTAGGCGCTTGACTTGCTTCCTGGACTCTCTCCGCCCACCTCCGGCCGTGACTTTCCCTCGCCCCCCTTTTGTCATTAAGGCATCTGTAGTGACAGCCCTCTGAGTCCTAGTCGGCCTCGTTGAAACGGTATTGGGTCGGGACCTTCCTCCCGGAGAACAGGAAATCGGCGCTGGGGAAGGGGTGGGGGGATTGGAAACGGGTGCCCTCATTCTATTCCCCATCCCCCTGCCCTTAACCCCCAGGCCCCTGCCCCGAATCCTGCCCAGTAGGGTAGGGCGACGCTAGGAGAAAGGGCTTCTGGGGAGACAACCGAGGGGCCCGAGAGAAAGCCCATGTGGTCGACTGTACCGAATCAGAAACACACACACGTGCGCGCGGGCGCACGCACAAACACATCAATACATTCACTTCCATGAATTGACACACACTGACCCACGTTCACATATACAGACACCCGTTATCCGAAGCCGCCTCTGGCAGATGACTTCCCTGCCCTTCTAAACTTCCCCCGGCCCCCTCCCAGGCACGTGGGGCCAAGGTCTCGTGACCGATCCCTACTCTCACAAATCCCTCAGCCCATATTCAAAGCCCTTCTGCAATCCCAACTCATCCGGGCCCGGGAGTCAGCCTGGATCCTGCAGAGACAAACCCTCCCGCGTCGAGCGGAGTGACTCGATTCCCCCCGAGATGAGGCCCCGTGCCCGATGCCGAACAGAAAACACAGGCGCCGTTGCGTGATCCGTGCGACAGTGTCATAGTCCCAGCGGCCCCCGCCCCCACGACCCCCGGAGGGGTGGAGAGAAGCCGGTCATGCGCCCCTCCCCCGGCCCCGCCCCTCCCCCGTTCCCACCGGGCCGGCCCGGCCCGCTCATTCCGGGGCCTCGTCCTCCTCGGAGAAGCGCGGCACCGACTTTTTCGCCACGACGTTGTCCAGCCGCTGCCCCTGGAGGTACGGGTTCACGCTCTGCAAAAAGCCAGTTAAACCGCCCGTGAGGCCCCATCCAAGCCAGCTGGGGAGCAGCCGCCCGCAGAGCCCTGTGCTCGGACTGAGACAATCGCTCTTCCCCCCTTCAAAGCCCTACTGAAGGCGCACCTCCTCCAAGAGGCCTTCCCAGACTAAGGGCCCTTTTCCTCAGCTCCCCCTCCCTTCCGCTCCATCTCGACTCGCTCCCTTTGCTTTCCCCCGCCCCACAGCACTTAGTTATATATGTATAGAGAAGCAGCGTGGCTTAGTGGAAAGAGCCCGGGCTTTGGAGTCAGAGGTCATGGGTTCAAATCCCAGCTCCGCCAATTGTCAGCTGTGGGACTTTGGGCAAGTCACTTCACTTCTCTGGACCTCAGTTCCCTCAACTGTAAAATGGGGATGAAGACTGTGAGCCCCCCGTGGGACAAGCTTATCACCTTGTTATCCTCCCCAGCGCTTAGAACAGTGCTTTGCACATAGTAAGCGCTTAATAAATGCTATTATTATTATGTATTTATAATTCTATTTTTTATATTGATGCCTGTTTACTTGTATTGATGTCTGTCTCCCACTGCTCTGGACTGTAAGCCCGTTGTGGGCAGGAATTTTAGAAGCAGTAGTAATAGTAGGAGGTACGGTATTTGTTAAGCGCTTACTATGTGTCAGGCACTGTACTAAGCGCTGGGTTGGATTCAAGCAAATAGGGTTGGACACAGTCCCTGTCCCACGTGAGGCTCCCTGGCTCAATCCTCATTTTACAGATGAAGGAACTGAGGCTCAGAGAAGTGAAGTGATTTACCCAAAGGTCATACAGCAGACAAATGGCAGAGCCAGGATTAGAACTCAAGACCTTCTGACTCTCAGGTCCGGCTGCACCTGTTGGCTGGGCAGAGGGGCCCATCCCCATAGGGGCCTCTCTCTGCTGCCACCCAACCTCTCAGCTGCGGGGGCCATACCAAGGAGCGGTGGGAAGGAGCCAGACCCTCGTCATTTTTCCCCCTCCACACACTGACACAACCTGTATCTCGGCGGCTGTCATGGCCGGACCCTAGAGGTGATTTGGGGGTGGGAAGTCTCCACTGGGGGATTTTTGGCCTCAGGGCTCTGGGTCCTCCCCTCCTCGACCCCATCGGGATCTTGCCCTTGGCTCTCCCGGGGCACCGACGCCGTCATTCGCTCGTACCCGTCTCCGTCGCTGCCGCTGTCCGGCCCGTCGAGCCTCATAGAGAAGCTTCTTGCTCTGGGGAGACACAGCAGGGGCCATTCACGGTGGCTGAAGGGGTACAGATCCAGCCTTCCCGCGCTTGGCCCAGAGCCACCCCCGGACGGGCTGGGCTGCAAACGGACCCCCCTTCGACGAGCTCCATCTGCTAAGAGTTGCTCTGTTTCGCAGCTCGGGGGCGGGAGGGGATTTGGGACCTTGGAGCACAGAGTGGGAATCTCAGAGATAGGCAGGCAGAGATAGGGCCAGGGATGCAGAGACAGACAGAGGCGGAGTCAGAGCATAGGGATAGGGTCGGTGGAGACCGAAGATCCTGGGCGAATATCCACCCAAAACCGGGAATTCGGGTGGGGAGAGAGAAACTGGTTCCTCTGAGTCCCGCTTGCTCAGAGCCATCCGGGGCCCAGGAAGCAGTAAATTTATCCTGTAAGTGGCTTAGGCGATCAGATGTCCCCTCCATCCGACCCTCAACCTCCTAGATGGCCAAAGCCGAAGTCAGCTGGGACTGCTACTGTCCTCAGAGGAGACAAAGAAGGCCAGGGGCCAGTTTCCAACGCGATTTGGGGATCCGGCCCCAGAAGGGGCGTCCTGCCGGTTGTGGGAGGGGGCTGTCCGACTCGGGATCCAATAACGAGGGGAGAACAGGAGCATCATAAACAGGCAGGGCGGTGGGCTGCATGGCCTCCTGCCTGACCTTCCCTTCTCCTCCCGCCCATCCGGGGGTCCGGGGGGCTCACCCAGGCGCCCAGCCCGGGGTAGTCGTGCTCGGGGTCGAAGAGATGTTGGTGCATCTGGAACTCGCGGCTGAACTCGGCCGTGTCGGGTGTGTGCTCCAAGCAGCCGTCGGCCGCTGCAAACCGCCAGGGAGAGGCTTGGAGCGGCGACCAGAGGGGTGGGAGGGTCCCGGCCCACCCGGACTCACCCCACCATTTCCCCCCCGCCGGGGCCGGCTCAGCTCTTAGCACCCCCCCGCCCACCCCCAGGGGTACCTGTTTTCCCGACAGGGCAGGGGTTGGGGGGATCGGGGTAGCCCTGGCCCTCGCTGAAGTCCTTGGGGACATTGTCTCCGGCCAGCTCCGCCACGATGTTGGGGATGTTGCTGTAAGGACCCAGGTGCTGCAGCCCCTCGTGAGCGCCACCTGCCGGCGGAAGGACACGGACCGGTGGGGCCGGCGACGCCCTCCCGCACCGGAAAACCAGCAGGCCCGAGTGGGGAGGTCGCCCTGAGCCACTCACTCCCGATAACAATTAATAATAGTATGTGTTAACCGCTTATTAGGTGTTAAGCACTGAACCGGGTTCAGACTCGGTCCCTTCACGCGGAACACCCGGAGAAACAGCATGGTGTAGTGGATACAGCTCTGGCCTGGGAGTCGGAAGATCGTGGGTTCTAATCCTTACTCTGTTGTGTGACCTTGGGCAAGTCACTTCAATTCTCTGTGATTCAGTTCCCTCATTTGGGGATTGAGACTGTGAGCCCTACATGGGACAGGGACGGTGACCAACTCGGTTTGCTTGCATCCACCCTAAGGCTTAGTACAGTGTCTGGCACATAGTAAGCGCTTAAAAAATACCACCATTTATTATTAACTCCCCGAGCCGGGGCTAAAGGGCCCCCCGAAGGACCCGCCAACCCCGGCTCAGCTTCAGGATTGCTGAAGCTCCGGACAAGTTGCTAACCCGGACTCCGGACAAGTTGCTAACCCTCTCTGTGCCCGATTTTCCCGCCTCCTAGCCCAAACGCCTAAGCTCTCCCCTCAGCTGCACAGGGGACGGTCTGCAGGCCTCAGTCCAGCCCTTCCAGGCTCTCTCCTCTAGACTGTAAACTCTTTATGGGCAGGGAACGTGTCTGCTCATTCTGTTGCATTGTACTCTCCTTAGCACTTAGTACAGCTCTGCAGTAGTAAGCGCTCAATAAATACCACTGATGTTGGTTGATTGATTATGGCCCCGTCCCCCTGTCCCTTTGGTCTTCAGCTTCTCCGGCAGGTCTGGGGATCCCGATCCTGGGCGCCACCTTGTGGCCGAATAGGGGAGTTGCACGGGCGCCGCAGCCGGCCTCCTTGGAAATTCAGGTCCCCAGAGGGCCGCACCCATCCCCACCTTCTGCGTCCCGTTAAAGCAGGCCAGACCCACGGGGTAGGCGGGCGGGAGCAGCTGCTGGGGACAGCCTGGGGCCTCGACCTAAGCAGGGCCTGGCCCAGCCCTCGAGGAAAAAGGGACCGGGTTCCCGGGGGCAGGAGGATAATCTAAAAAAAAAAAAATAACGATGGCATTTGTTACGTGCTTACTATGTGTCAAGTACTGCTCTGGGCGCTGGGGTAGATACAAGCTAATCAGGTTGGACACAGCCCCTATCCCACATGGGGCTGTCTTAATCCCCATTTTACAGAAGAAGTAACTGAAGCACAGAGAAGTTAAGTGACATGCCCAAAATCACACAGCAGACAAGCGGCGGAGTTGAAATTAGAAACTAGGTCCTTCTGACTCCTAGGCCCATGCTCTATCCACTAGGCCATGCTACTTCTTGAGGTTTCTCCTCCCGTCGCTCACAGAGTGTACTCTCCCACAATCCCAAACCTTCATGTCCATATCCATAATTGACTTTAATGTCTGTCTCCCCCTCTAGACTGTGAGCTCCTTGTATTGGAATCTTGTTGTGGGCAGGGAGTGTGACTTCCAACTTTTAGTACAGTGCTCTACACATGGTGAGCACTCAGTAAATATGATTGATTGTTGTCCTCTCCCAAGCGCTTAGTACAGTGTTCCGCACATAGTAAGTGCTCAATAACTACCATTGATTGAAGAACACTGTACTAAGCGCTTGGGAGGGTACAATACAATTAGAGTTCATAGACACATTTCCTGACCACAAGAAGCTCACAGTCTAGAGACAGGCACTAAAATAAATCACAGATATGTACATAAATGCTATGGGCCTGAGGGTGGGGTGAATATCAAGAACTTAAAGGGTTTAGATCCAAGTGGATAGTAAATGCAGAAGAGAGAGGGAATATGGGGGAAAGATGGCTTAATTGAAGAAGACTTCTTGGAGGAGATGTTATTTTAATAAGGTTTTGAAGGAGGGGTGAGTGGTGGTCTGTCGTACAAGAAAGGGTTAGGGAGTTCCAGGCCAGAGGGAAAACATGGGCAAGGGTCATTGGCAATGAGGATGAGATGGAGATGCAATGAGTAAGTTGGTGTTAGATGAATGAAGTCTGCTGATTGAGTTGTAGTAGAAATCAGGGAGGTAAGGAAGGTGGGGCCGAGCTGAGTGCTTTAAAACCAACGATAAGTAGTTTCTGTTTGATGCAGAGGTGAATGGGCAACTATTGGAGGTTCTTGAGGAGTGGGGAGACATGGATTGAACATATTTTTCACAAAAAGGATCCAGGCAGCAGAGTGAGTGCTCTCCATACAGTAGGAGCTCAATAAATACGATTGAATGAATGAATGAATGAATGAATGAATTAAAGTATGTACTGGAATGGGGAGAGAGAGAAGGCAGGGAGATCAGCAAGGAGGCTGATGCAGTAATGGAGGTGGGATGTGGTAAATACTTGGATCAATATAGTAGCAGTTTGGGTGGAGAAGAAATGGTGGATTTTAGCAATGTGGTGAAGGTAGATCTGACAGGATTTGATGACTGACTGAATATGTTGGTAGCCTGAGAGATGAGTCAAGGACAGTGCCAATGTTATGGACTTGTGAGATAGGGCGACTAACTGTACTGTCTACAACAGCAAATGGAAACTCCTTACCGTCGGCTTTAAGGCACTCAATCAGCTCTCCCCCTCCTAACTTACTTGCTGATTTCCTATGACCCAGCTCGCACATTTCACTCCTCCAACATCAACCTACTTCCAATACCTCATTCTCACCCATCTCACCACCGACCCTTGCCCCATGTCCTCCTCCTGGACTGGAACTCCCTCCCCCTGTATATATGACAGACTACAACTCCCCCCACTCTCAAAGTCTTATTAAAATTACATTTCCTCCAAGAAGCCTTACGTGATTAAGCCCTCATTTCCTCTATTCCCTCTCCGTTCTGTGTTGCCTATACATCTGGATCTGTACCCTTTAAGCATTTGATATTCACCCCAACCTCAGCCCTGCCATAGTTATGTATGTATATATGTAATTTATTTTAATGTATGTTTCCCCTTCTAGATTGTAAACTCCTTGCGCGCAGGGAACATATTTTCCAACTCTGTTGTATTATACTTACCCAAGCACCTAATAAGTGTTCTGCACACAGTAAGCACTAAATAAACGATATTAATTAATATTGTTATGTACTACTGCAAATATTTTTATATCTGTCCCCTTGATACAATGGGAAGTTCCTTGCAGGGAATGTGTCCAGCGCTTAGAACACGGCGCTGCCCTCAAGGGGAGCTTAGTAATATATATATATATACACACTGTCATTGCTACTAATTTTGCCTGGTCGGGGTTCCCCCTCTGAGTCTGAGGCGCGCAGATACCCACCTTCGATGCTCTGCGGCCCCGCCACGTTGGAGGCCTCGTGCGCGGGGTACTCGACGCGCGGTTGGGCGATGCCCAGCTGCTCCATGACGCCGTGAAGAAGCCTCTGGATCTCGGCCTCGGACACGCGGTCCGGGGTGCGCGGGACGTGTGCGGAGACCAGGATCCCACCCAGCAGCAGCAGCGTGAGCCACGCGCGGGGCAGCCCCGCAGGCCACGGCACCACCAATTCCATCCTGGACCTGGAGGGAGGAGATGGGCGGTGGGCAGAAGGGGCGCGGGGAGAGGGGCGACCGTGGGAGTGGGTGGAAGTGGCCCCCGGGCCTCCTAGCGACAGCAGCAGCCTGCTCGGTAGGCCTGGTGCCAGGACGGGCTGGCCTGAGGCCTGGACCCCCGCACGACTCCCACTGACAGCCGGAGATCGGGCCCGGTCACCCGATGCCCAGTCCCTGAACACCGATCGCAATGTAGAGATGCTAAGGCCTGGGCTGATTCGGAAGACGCGGGTGACCACTCTTCCTGTGGCCGGGCCCAAATAGCCAACCCCCGCAGGGTCTGCCCGGCCTGACGCCCCCTTGAAGCACCGAGAAAGGCCGCGATCGCGATAGCCCCTTCTCCCCCCCGATTCCCGTACCTGTCGGGGCCTGCTCCTCTTCCCCCTCCTCACCTCCGGGGATGCAGAACGCAGGGTGCGGGGGAGGCTGCGGGAAAAGCGCTCGGCCGGAGCCAATCAAATAGCCGCGCGTCACCTCCATCCTCCGCCTCCTCCCCCGGCAGCGGGGAGGCCGCCCTATGCAGAGTCCCGGGGGCCGGAGGGGGGGGGGGTATCCCCCAGCTCCATCCTCCGCCCCCTCCACCGGCAGCAGGGAGGCCGCCCTATGCAGAGTCCCGAGGGTGTCCCCCTCCCCGCGGCTCCATCTTTGGTCATCAGAGGGGTGGGTGGCTGCAGTTTCACGGGGGGAAGGGAGCGTTGACGACCCCCTCCAGAACACGGCTGGTCCTGCCTACAGTTCCTCGCCACCCCCGGAGCTACCGCTTTGTCACACTCTCCCTCTTTGTTCTTAGATGGCCAGACGGGCAGGGCCAGAACACCGCAGCCCTTACAGAACAAGAAAAGGGGTAGGCAGGGCCAAATGGAATCGCTGCCCCCTAAATCCCACCCCACAGAAGCTGGTGGGCAGCAGGTTCAGAAGCAATAGACGAAGACATTTCTTCCCCGGACGGGGTATCTGTTCCCACAGGGATACGTTCAGCAGGACCAGAGGAATTTGGACAGATCTATTCACGTTGGATCATGGCAGGAGTCAGGGTTGGAGAGGGGAGAGGCAGGGGGTGCTAGATGGTTTGTGCTGGCTCACTGGGGAGAATCAGGGACAGGGATGTTAGATGGTTTGTACTGGGTTACAGAGGGAGAGTCAGGGACGAAGAAGGGAAGGTCGGGGTGTTGGTCTGTGCTAGGTCATGGAGAGTCAGGGATAGAGAAGAGTCTGAGATGTTCAATGTTCCACCCAATCCTGCGAGAGGCTATCCAGGTGGGCAATCAGCCCACAGTTCCTCCAGGGTTGTGGTGCCCCTGGTAGAATCAGAGGCCTGGCAGGAACACTCTCCTTCCCAGCAAGAAATCACCCCCCACGGTGTGCTCTCCAGGCCAGCAAAGTTGCACCAGTGTGAGCCAAGCCCCAGAGAGAGGAGGTTAGTATGGTCTTGGCAGAGACGAGGACTCAGTAGTGTCCTGCAGGCATCACTTTAATTTCTGGGCTAAATAAATAACACGATAGTATAAAAGATTCTTGTGGTTGAAGGACCCCACCCTGATGGACTCTCACAAGCAGGAAACCTAACCAGAGCAGTTTCTGGCTTTCTTTTTTGCCGCAAACCGTTTGGGTTCAGGCCCAACAGGGCAGGTGAACCACCCTCATAAGTCCCCCTCGCCCCTCACGGGCCCAGCATGGCTTGGTTCACCTGTCTTGTTGGCCTCAGCCCCGGCTGCTTGGCCAGGTTTGGGCTTGCCTCCCCCCCCACCAGCCCCACCCTTTCAGATGAGGTCAGGAACTCTTCCTCACAACTGAGGGCAAGGAAGCCACCTGAGAATCATCCAGGCCCTCAGCCTCCCCCTTTAAGCAAGCAACTGCTACAGGCATAGGCTGGGTGGCTAGGTGAGCCCAGCCAAATCCCAAAACGAAGTCCACAAATAGAACTGAGAGTTCTGTTGGAGTCCACCCCAACCCACAGCACCAGACCCGAGTCTTGCCATGACCCCAGACCCTGAATCCTGGAGGAACGACAAGTTGGGGCGGGTTGAGGTTAGGCTGAGCTCCCAACTAACCAGAGTCCACTGCAGTCTTTACCCCACACTGCTCCATCACCAGCGAGTGGTCAGTCAGCAGACAAGTGGGAGCTGCCGCTGCCATCACAGTTGGACTGGTCTGGTGGAGGGCAACAGTCTCGTGCTTGCGATGGGATTCTTCGGGGATCCCCTGTAGCGGGCCCGGTCTCTCCCGGACATTTTCCGGTGGGGCCCAGGGGAAGCACCGGCTGCCCGGGGACCCCTGTGTGCCCCAGCTGGTACAGGGTCCTGATTGGTCAGGTCGTCCAGGACTGGTTTAGGCCCACGGGGAGGGACGGGGGGACCCCGAGGGAGCAGCCTTGCCATTGCCACGGCACTTGACCGGTCTGAAAAGGAGGCCAGGCCACTGTCACAGCTGGCCGACTTCACCAGAGGGGACGCGGCTTGGGTGGCATCTCTGCCCCGGACTGGCGGGCGTTGCCCCAGCTGCCGGGGGAAGTCGCACAAGGAGTTGATGCGGCGCACAGACTGACGCACAGGGGTCCGCTGGAATGACAGCGGTGCCCGGGCTGGGGCGGTGACACTCGCCTCGCTCAGCGACAACTTGTTGAACCAGTGGATGTGGTCCAAGACCTTCCCCCGCACGCCCAAGCCCAGGGGCTCTACCTTGGCCTGCTCCTCTGCCCCAAGGGAAGGCTCTGACCTGGGCTGCTCCCCTGCCTCAGGGGTAGGCCGCTGGCAAGCGGGGGCACCAGGCCCCAGAGGTTCTAATGGCACGCAGACAGGCCGCTGGTCCAGGGAAGTCTTGCTGATGTCCACCACAGGACCTGGCGGATCCATTGTGGTGCTGGGATTGCTACGCTTTCCAGGCCGGCCAGCTGGCAGCTCTGCTTGGAGGCTCCCTGGTGGTGGTGGTGACAGGCCCTGCGGAGAACCACCCTTTGGGGCTATTTTTCTATCTGAACCCTGGGCCCTAGACTCAGACACTAGTTTGTGACTGGGTCGGGAGGGGTCTCTCTCCCAGACACTGGCTCCAACCTCTGGGGCAGGAGCATCCACCCTGTACCCCTGCCCATGCCCTCTCTGGGACCCCTCCACTGTGTCCCCTACCCCGGTCTGGACTGCAGCCGTATCCTTGGCAGTCGGCGGTTCCGCCAGGCTGAGCCCCTCTACTGGGCTCTCATCTCTCAGGCCACAGAAGGCTGTGGCTGCGGGCACCCCTGTGGCCCGCCCGCTGATTAGCCCGTTGAGGTCACTTCCAGACTGGGAAAAGGCTTTCTGAATCCTCAGCAACGTCTCACTGGTCAAGGAGTTGCCAGGAGGACTGGCCTCGGGCTCAGGGGCTCCAACTCCGGCGGTTGGCCGGGGGCTCCTGCCTGGAAGGGGCGGCTTGAAGGAGGCGCAGCTCCCTGCCTCGAGGCTGGCCACAGGGGGCTGGCCGACCCGAGGGGCCGGGCAGGCTGGAGGACCGAGGTCGGTCCATGACCCTCGCTGAGGCACCCGCCTTGGGCACGCTCCTGCTGGTGGGGTTCCTTCAGACAGGCTGCTACACCTTGAACCTAGAACCAAGTGGTTCAGCTGTTAGTCCTGGATGCGGTCCCCCAGTGCCCTCCAGGAAGTGCTGTTCTAGCATGCACCATCCAGAGCTCCTGTACCCAACACCAGACCCAGCACCAGTGATAGTGGAGGCCCTGCCTTCCACCCTGCCCACGTTTGAACCACTCACAGGCCCAAAAGCTTGGGCTGAGAGGTCAGCTTCCACCCTCGAGGGCAGAAAGGGAATTCTCCCACACCACCCACAGTTCTTGCCCAGGGGACTGTGTGTTTCCCTCTCTCCACCGGGCTCTCTCCTGGGTTCCGGAAGCACAGGTTCCCCTCGCTCCACCAAGCTCTTGCTCATCCAGACCGGGGAGCGGTGGTTCCTCACCTCTCTGTGGTGGGTTCTGGGAGGTGTCCGGGCTGAAGAGTGTCCCTGTTCTGATGGATCCCATCCTCTGTGCTAAATCCTGCTGGTGAGCGAGTCGGTGACCCACGCTTTCCAATCTCTTCGCTCCGCCACCCCCGTTCTGTCCAGAAATGAAAACACAAAGAACTTCACACATGAGACACATCCCCTCAGCCCCCAATCTGGGGGTGAACGATCCTCCCAGGTCTTCCTTAGTGCGCAGAGCAAGGCTTCAGGCAAAGCTTGCGCTCAGCAAAGGCCTTTGCTAATGACAACAGCAGCAACCACCACGGCCACCTGCGTCACCAAGGCCACCACCTCCACCCCGAGCCACACCCACAAGTTTGTTCCCAGCCAAGACGCCGCCTTGGCACAATCCAAATGCAGCTTGGTAGTAGGAAGAGATGTGGCCTTGGCAGCAGTGACCAAAACCTGGCCCACAGGTTCAACAATACATGACTTGTCTGTGGTGGTCACTGGTCACTGAAAACCGACTCGGGGTCCGGCCCGGAAAGCCCTCTGGGTCAGTGACCTAGGTGGACATGAAAGGAGACCCGAGCCTCACCGGGTCTCTGCCACTCCTGCCCAGGTTGAGCCTCAGGCGCAGCGACCGGCGCACCTTCTCCTTCCGGCTGATCTTTGGGGAGAAGCAGCCTGCTTTGCCTGAATCCACCCTGCAGGACAGAGAAAGAGGACTCATCCTGAGCAGGGCACAAGCCCTGGGAGCCAAGGGCACAGAGTGGGCCCTTCTTGGGCAGGGCACAAGACCCGGGGGGGAACAGAAAGGGTCTGCCCTGAACAGACTCACCCTGGAGGCAGGGAGCACAGAGCAGGTCCATCAGGAGCTGGGGAAGGGGGCAAAGGGGCACAAGGGATTGTGCGGCCTGTATGGCATCCAAGATCTCCTGTTTGCCACCCCAGAAGTGGGGCCCACTGGCTTGGTCTTTAGATGAGCATGCCGAGTACCGGGGAGGTATGGTGACTAGGTAAGGTCATCCCACCACCTCCTCTCTTGAGACCTCAGCAGAACCCAGTCCAACCAGTTACCTGCGCACGGACATGCCGGCCACCCTCTTGCTCCGTCGAAGCCCGCTCGAGTTGGGCAGCCACTCCTTGCTGATGGTCAGGGGTGAATGCGAGATCTGGGAAGGCTGGAGTCTCCCCCCTGGGCTTGCTTCCAGTTGAACTGCAAAGACACCCCCCACCCCCGTAGAGTTCACTTCGGGGCTGGGGGCAGGCCCCCCTCTTCACCAAGGGGCTGGGATGCAGCCCCTCACTGGGGCCATCCCCACGCTGGGCAGTGCCAGACCCGAGCGTGCCATCCACGTTCCCTAGTTTCCTTTTTAGGTGTCGGCGTTCTCGGGGGGCTGTGATGTAGTGCAGCCAGGGCCCGGGTCCCTACCTGATGCGGGCGTGGACATGTCGCTGGCAGAGCCGCTGACCGAGCTGCCAAAGGGGCCGCTTGGACACAAGTCCAGGTTGAGGTTGGTCCTGAGAGATTTCCGCTTCTTGCTGGAGAAGCCGTGGGAGGGCTCCATTGGCAGCTTGCGCTTGGTGCTTGGCGTGAGGGTCCCTGGGGTCCCCGGCGGAAGTACTGGAAATCAAAGGTGGACATTGTCCCTGGGAACATTCATCTCCGAGTTCCAGTGGTTCAGGAACACGGATCAGGTTTCCAGCGTTCCCAAGGAGCTCCCCAGCTGCGCCCAGCTCAGTTACCAATGAGAACACCAGGAGTCAGGGTGACACAAGGCTCCAATTCTCCACTGTAATCTCCCCTTCCCCAGGGTCAGGGGTGCCAGGAGCTATGACCGGACTCCCATTTCACAGAAACTGCCCTCTATAAAAGTCATTAATTACCTCCTTCTGGCTAAATCAAATGGACTCTATCTCATCCTAATCCTCGACCTCTCAGCTGTCTTTGACACGGTAGACCACCCAATTCTCCTGGAAACACTAGGAAACTTTTGCTTCACTGACACTGTCCTCTGGACACTCCTTTCCAGTGTCTATCACCGGCTCCTCCTCTGCCTCTCATCCCCTGACTGCGAACGATCTTCAAGCTTCAGTTCTGGGCCCCCTTCTATTCTCCATCTCCACTTACTCCCTTGGAGAACTCATTTGCTTCCACAGCTTCAGGTACCATCTCTAACGTAGATGACTCCCGATTATCTGACCTCTCTCCTCTCCAGTTTTGCATTTCTTCCTGCCTTCAGGACATCTTTACCCGGTTGTTCCACTTCTACCTCAAACATGTCTAAAACAGAATTCTTAATCTTCCCAGTACTCACCCAGACTTTTCAATTACCATAGACACCACCATATTTCCGGTCTCACGGGCCCTTAACCTTGGCATTATCCTCAACTCATCTCTCTCATTCAACCCACATATTTAATGTCATCAAATCCTATCTTACCTTGACTACTGCAGCAGCCTCTTCACTGATCCTCCTTCCACCCATCTCTCTCCTCTCTATCCCACAATTCACTCTGCTACAAGGATCATTCTTTTGAAAACACATTCAGTTCACGCCTCCTTACTCCTCAAGAATCTCCACTTATCCACCTCTGCATCAAACAGAAACTCCTTACCATGGGCTTTAAGGCCCCCTTTCATCTCCCCCATTTCTACCCTACTTCACTGATCTACTAAAGCTCAACCCGCACATTTCACTCATTTAACACCAACCTTCTCACTGTACCTCAATCTCATCTATCTTGCTGCCAACCCCATTGCCCACATCCTCCCTCTGCCTTGGAGCTCCCTCCCCTTCATATCCGAAAGACCAACACCTCCCAATCTCCAAACCAAAGCCCTACGAAAACCACATCTCCTACAAGAGGCCTTCCCTGACTAAGCCCTCCCTTCGACATCACCTACGCACTTGGGTCGGTCAGTTCCCCCTGCTTTTCCCTCCTTCGTGTTCATCCCCATTTGTCAATCTCTCCCTCTAGTCTGTAAGCTCCTTGTGGGCAGGGGTTGTCTCTACCTACTTTTTTGTATTATTCTCTCCCAAGCACTTAGTACAGTGTTCCGCACACAGTACGTGGTCAGTAAATGCCATTAACTGATTGATTGATCGACTCAGTCTCCTCTGGCCACGTGGCCGCCCGCCGGGAGGGGTTCGACCATAAATCCCGGCCCAGGCACCTACCCCACCGCTCTGACTGGGGAGGAGTGGATGGAGTCCGGTTAGATTTCAGCTTATTCAGGGCTCCGCTGACCATATCTAAAACACAAGATAGATAGAAGCAGTCAGGGTTCAGCTGGCCCTTGCCCAGCCTGCCCTTGACCACTCCTGCCCGGCCAGCCCTCACCCACTCCTACACACACCCAAGTGCTCCACTCTTAGGGCCCTGCAGAGGGGGGATGGTCTTCGATGAGGAAGAAAGGCCCAACCTATCACCCCTGTTAGATGCCGCTTCCCCGCCCCTGCCACTTGGGACCACTCCCAATCTGAGACCAGGCAAATGTTGGGGGTGGGCCCTCACCTCCCATGCTCCTTCTCCTCCTCCTCCTCCACTCTGCCGGAGACTCCCACTCGCCCTCCTCGCTGCCCCCCAGGCTGGGGCCCTCCGTGCCCAGCGCCGAGGGAATCTTCTCCAGGATGAATGCCGGCACATGCCCTGGGAGAGACAGAGCCAAGAGCTCGCAGGGTGCGCCAGACGCAGATGTGCTTGGGTAGGGGCTACTCCTTGTGGCACTTGGGGAGTGGGAGCACAATCAGTGCCCACTGCCACCCAACCACCAATGCCCTCTGAAAATTGTCCCATAATCTTAACTCTTCTGCCTCTAGACTGTGAGCTTGTTGTGGGCAGGGACTGTCTCTACTGCTGTATTGTACTTTCCCAAGCGCTTAGTACAGTGCTCTGCACACAGTAAGCACTTAACAAATACGACTGAACTGAATGAATGAATGCCTAGCCCCTTCCGGGAAATCCCTCTCCCTTCAAACCTGACTCCCCAGCTCTCTTCCTGCCAGCAAACCTCCATCCCAACAACCACCTCCTCCAAAAAGCCTTCCCAGAGTTACTCCCCCCTTGATAGTCACATCACCCCACAGGCTGCCTCAGCCCCGCTGGAGCTCCAGGTCCATTTATTCCTTTGGCCTCCTCTGGCTCTGGGTGGAGGATCTCTGTTCTGTCCCTGGTTCCTACCGTATATTCACGAAGTATGTCTGCTGGTCTCCCCCACCACACTGCAAGCCCTGAGGGTGGGAACTAGGGACTTCTGGGGTCTGTTTCTGGGCGCCTGTCCGGGGCGGTCCGTCAGCTCACCGATATCGGCCGCGCGCTCGATGAAGGTCTGCACCACGGCTGCCTGTAGGCGCAGCTTCCGCTCGCTGGGGGCTGCCGCCTTGGCCCGGCCGTCAGCCAAGTGCAGCAGGGTCGGGGCAAAGACCACAGCCAGATTGCTGCTGTCCATTTTGTTCTCGCTCGACCTTGGGAAATGTAAGAGTGGGCAGATCTGGTCCCTGCCGAGTACTGCCCCATCCCACGCCTTACACCACCCCCTCCCCAACTCCAGCCCGCCCACCCTGGGCCCCACCCCGACCTGAGTGCCACGCTCCTGAGAAAGCTGAAGAAGAAACGCAGCATGCCGATCGTGGTGTCAGCCATGAGGCAGGAGAGCAGAACGGTGGCGGTGTCCCGTTCCTCCCTGGCCAGCTGCTGGGCTTTCAACAGGGCTTCGTGGAACGCCGCTGGCACGATGGGCTCTGGCAACTCCCGGAAAAACTGCTTCAGAAGTCCGGCCACGTCACAGGCAGGGGCGGATGCCAGGCAGGGCTCCCCCTGGTCCAGCTTGCTCTGTAACCCACAGGTCAGTCAGGCAGCCCCCAAGGACTGGGCGCTGGCCACCGACAGGGGAGGAGGAGGAGGAAGTACTACTACAGGAGACCAGGCAGCAGCACCCGGACTACATCAGGATGGACCAGCTGGTAAGGGCGGCCCTGGACAATGAGCAGGTTCTCAAACAATGGCTGAGGGCAGCTGTTGGGATGTTGAGAGTGAATTGGGAAAGGCTTCCCGAAAAGGGGGCAGGGCAGAAGAGAGGAAAGATGGGGAGGGGAGGGATTGAAAGGGTCCCACCCCAAAACCTGTATTCTCCTCCTGTCCAACTCCTCCTACTTCACCCAGGCACTCCTGCCACCACCCAAAGCTTCCCAGGCTCCCTGCATGGTACGAGCTGGCTGCCGGGCTCCCCAGGCCTCTGTGCCACAGCTAACTGTCCAGGGTGCCCACCCCGGCAGGCCAGCAGCGCACTTCTCACCCACAAACATGCTCACCTTCAGGGCTTTCAGCCGCACCACGGAGCCGGACTTCCGGAAAAGGCCCTCGGTGTGGATGTGCTCCCGGAGAGATGTGCAGGCTTCCACCAGGAAGCTGAGGGAGGGGAGTGATCAGCACCCTTCCCCCACACTGACCTGGAATGGGGCAGCCCCAGCGAGCCACTTGGCAGCCCCAAGCCTCCTGCCCCTACCGCCCTGCCAGGGTCGCCTCCCCCTATCCTCGGGGTCTTGGAAATCGCCTCCTCAGCCATGTCACTGATCCACCTGAGGGCTATCTCCCCCGGTCCTCCAACCACCTTGGAAAGGAATGCTCCCTACTGTAGAGGTGGGGTGCGCCTCTACCTGGTCTGGGATCGGGGAGCATCTGAAGCCAAAACATCATTTTTGGGCCTGTTGTCTTGAGAGCTGAGGGAAGCCCGTGCCCCCTGTCCATCCTGGCTGCTCACCCCTTTCTCTGAACTTCACACTCCTTGCCCAGAGACCACCCCCAGCTCTCCTGGGCCCCATTTGCTCACCTGGGGACATGTCCAAACTCGGGCACTGTGACATGGGGCAAGGTGCAAAGCGGAGTTCCAAACGTTTTACCCTAAAGATACAATTCAGTGAGAGAAGACCTTACTCAGGGCAGAGGTTCGAACGTCCCCAAGGGAGACGGCGAAGCCAAGCTCCTGTCCCCACTGCCACCCGGCGCTGGCTCTGCCCATCCCCTCCATTTCCCCTTAGACTGTGAGCTCCCTGTGGGACACGACTGTGTCCAACAACCTGAGAATCTTGTATCTAACCCAGTGCTTAGTAAGGTGCTTGGCACATCATAAGCACTTAATACTATTATCACGGTCATCATGAGGTCAGGCGGGTCTGGGGAGAAGGGAAGGAGACAAGGCCAAAATAGGGACCCTGGCTCCACTGCCCTCGGCCCCCGTTCCATGGGTGGCACCTAACCGCAGGGTCTGGGGGAACCCGCGTGAAGCCAGGTCCAGTCCGGCTCTGCCCCCATTCTGCTGTGTGACCTTGGGCACGCTGCTTAGCCTCTCTGGGACTCGGTTGTGTCGCTGCACTGGGCCCGGGGCCAAGTGAGCTGGGGGAGAATCCAGGGGAGCATCCCATTCCCTTCCACCACATCCTATTACCTCTCCCCACCACCAATTTCTTCTCCCTGGCTCAGCCTCAGAGGATGCTGCCATTTCCTTACCAACACAACTTGGTCCAGGCCAAGCCACTGTCCACCGAGACACCCAAACCCTGGCCAAGCGCCCACCCTGGACACACCTCTGCTACCCAAGCCCACCCATGCTGCCTTCGAGCTCTTGAGCATCAGCTGTTCCCACCCCCCACTACAAAACTTTGATCTTTACAGCCAGGAAACTAGACCTCTTCCAAGGGCCCTGGCTGCCAGCCCTTCACCCCAGCCCACTGTTGGGTAGGGACCGTCTCTATATGTTGCCAACTTGTACTTCCCAAGCGCTTAGTACAGTGTTCTGCACACAGTAAGTGCTCAATAAATACGATTGAATGAATGAATGAATCATGGGGGAATTTCCCTCTCAAGGACCATAGAGAAAACCTCCTGCCTCACCCTACCGGGCACGGCCCGACGATGAGGGCAAGAGAAGCAGAAGCCACAGAAAGTAGCCTTCGCTCAGGTGGTGGACAAGGCCAGGGTTTTTGGAGAAGGGGTGAAAAGAGACCAGGGTTGGTGATGCCAAACCGATAGAGCCACTGGTGAGACGGTGACATCCGGGCTGGGTTGAGGGGCGTTCACCTTATCCCAAACACTGACTATTCCTAGGTAACTGTCCACAGTCAGTGACGATCCAGCTTTTACCGCAGGCTGCCCCGCCCCCTTCCCCCTCCCCCACTACTGGCCAAGGGCCACTTCCCCCTGCCTCCAGTCGCTCTGGCAACAGGGCATATGGGGGAAGTGAAATAAAGCAACTTGGCTTTTCTCAGTACCCGTAGCTCCAGGGAGTCTCGACGACCATGGTTATCGAAAAACACGGGCTTTGGGTTACCTGCCTGTCTCGATTATCTGCACCACGGCGCCCTTGGAGGCTCGGATAATGGAGAGCCAGTGGCCCCTGCCCTCTGTCCCTTTCTATCACTTGTTTCCTCCACCCACCCGCCCTCAACCTGGCAGCGTTTCCCGATCGAGCCGGGCTGCGGGGAGGAAGCAGTGTGGCTCAGTGGAAAGAGCACGGGCTTGGGAGTCAATCAATCAATCGTATTTATTGAGCGCTTACTGTGTGCAGAGCACTGTACTAGGCGCTTGGGAAGTACAAGGTGGCAACATATAGAGACAGTCCCTACCCAACAGTGGGCTCACAGTCTAAAAGGTCAGAGTCAGAGGTCAGGGGTTCAAATCCCGGCTCCGCCACTTAGCTGTGTGCCTTTGGGCAAGCCACTTCACTTCTGTGGGCCTCAGTTACCTCATCTGTAAAATGGGAAGACTGTGAGCCCCCCGTGGGACAACCTGATCACCCTGTATCCTCCCCAGCGCTTAGAACAGTGCTTGGCACGTAGTAAGCGCTTAATAAATGCCATTATTATTATTAGGAAGGAAGAGAGGGGATCCTCCGGCCGCTCCTTCTGCTCCTTACTACCCCCCCCCCCCCCAACCCCCCGGCCTTCACCAGGCCTCGAGCGGTTTATCCCGGGCCCCTCCTTCAGGGCCCAAAGCTTGCTCCTGACCCGGGGCAGGGACCCCCATCTGGCCCGCTGAGTTTCGCGTCGTGGGGGCCCGGTCGCCCAAGGCCACGGCCGGCCTTACCCCCAGCGCTGCCGCGACTTGCTTCCCGGGGTCCGGCTGGCCCAGGCCGGCCTTGACCTTGATCCCGTATGCGCTGCGGAGGTAGTGGAGGAGCGCCGGCCGCAGCCCCTGCCGGTCCAGCATGCCGGCCCTAAGCCCCCAGCCCTTGGCCCTGACTGCTCGGCGGCCCCAGGCCCCACCGTCCGTCGGGTCCTGCTTCCACTGCCCCTTCCTTCGTCTGCGGCCCCCCGACGCCCCGCTTCCCTCTTGCCCCCGACACCTTGTTCCCCTCCTGCTGCCCTGTCCCCTTTCCCCGCGATGGCTGCCCCTGGTTCCCTGCCCCCCAGCCCTCGCGACCACTGGCGCCCAAACAGTTCACTCCTTCCCGTCACTGACTGGCCGTCCTTTCTCCTTCATGGCCACCGTCACTGCCCCCCGGGTGGTGGCCTCAGTGTCCTTTCCTTCCGGTCACTGGCATCCTGCCCCTTCTCTTGCCTGACACTTAGGCTGCCCCTCTGTCCCTTCTCCACGCGGCTACCGACCCCCTTCTCCCCTCGCCCCCTGAGAGTCCTGTGCTCGCCCCAGCCCCTCCGTGCCCCCGCCCGTGCCCGTCTAAACCATAGCCCAGGGCGGGCCCCTTCCGCCCCGCCAGGGGCGTCCGTCCATAGCCCCCATGGCGCCGCGTCTCAAACGGCAGGGTGGAGCCCGCCCAGCCCTCTGATTGGTCAGTCCCGCTCTCGGCTTGCCCCGCCCCGCTCTGTGATTGGTCAGCCAGCGTTCAAAATTTAGGAACCCCCCCCCCCCCCCCCCCAGCTGGATGCCTAGGCCGCCTGCGAGGGCGGGGGCCTAGCGAAACCAGGCGAAAACGCGTGGTGCACTTTCCTTAACATGGGCATTTGGGATAATAATAATAATAATTGGCATTTGTTAAGCGCTTACTATGTGCAAAGCACTGTTCTAAGCACTGGGGAGGATACAGGGTGATCAGGTTGTCCCACGTGGGGCTCACAGTCTAAATCCCCATTTTACAGATGAGGTAACTGAGGCCCAGAGAAGTTAAGTGCCTTGCCCATATTCATTCAATCGTATTGATTGAGCGCTTACTGTGTGCAGAGCACTGTACTAAGCGCTTGGGAAGTACAAGTTGGCAACGTATAGCGATGGTCCCTACCCAGCAGCGGGTTCACAGTCTAGAAGGGGGAGGTAGACAACAAAACAAAACATACTAACAAAATAAAATAAATGCAATAAATATGCACAAATATATACAGGTAGTCCTAAGCCTAGTCTTTAGGGCCTCATTCATTCATTCAATCGTATTTATTGAGCACTTACTGTGTGCAGAGCACTGTACTAAGCGCTTGGGAAGTGGAAGTTGGCAACATATAGAGACGGTCATTCATTCAATCGTATTTATTGAGCGCTTACGGTGTGCAGAGCACTGTATTTATCGCTTAGGAGAATACAAAAATAAGCAGACACGTAGATAACAGCTCTCCCAATGTTCAAAACTCGCCTAAAATCCTACTCCTTCCAATAAGCCTTCCCCAATTAATTCCCAAGACCTCAAGGTGTATAGATCTCATTAATCAGCTCTAGTATTCATTTGTACCCCTCCTCTGCACTTGTATACAGGGATAATCATTTGTACAGTCAATTATTTACGCTGGCTATTCTGTAAATATCTTTAGGTCTGTGTCCCCCATTGGAGTGTGGACAGAGACCATGTTTTTTCATTGCGTTGTACTTCCCAAGTGCTTTAGTACAATGCATTGGGTGTTCAATAAATACCATTACTGCTACTGCTACTCTAGGTGGGTGGGCAGCTGCAGGGAAGAGGATTCACAAAGAGCCTCATACATGCACCCAAATTAAGGTACGCACGTTGTTAACTAGCGCTCCCCACCAAATACCTTTCTACTATCTCCCTCCCCCTCTCCCCCGGATGTTCCTGTGGTCTACCAACTCCGTTGTATTTTACGCTCCCAAGCGCTCAGTACAGTCCTCTGCCCACAGTAAACGCTCAATAAGTATAAGTATAATAATAGAGACGGTCCCTACCCAACAGTGGGTTCACAGTCTAGAAGGGGGAGACAAAGAAGAAAACATATTAACAAAATAAAATAAATAGAATATGTACAAATAAAATAAATATTCATTCATTCATTCAATCGTATTTATTGAGCGCTTACTGTGTGCAGAGCACTGTACTAAGTGCTTGGGAAGTCAATCAATCAATCGTATTTATTGAGCGCTTACTGTGTGCAGAGCACTGTACTAAGCGCTTGGGAAGTCCAAGTTGGCATCATCAATCATATTTATTGAGCGCTTACTGTGTGTAGAGCACTGCACTGAGCGCTTGGTAAGTACAAGTTGGCAACATATAGAGACAGTCCCTACCCAACAGTGGGCTCACAGTCTAGAAGGGGGAGACAGAGAACCGAACATATTAACAAAATAAAATAAATAGAATAAATATGTACCAATAAAATAGTGTAATAAATCCATACAAACATATATACATATATACAGGTGCTGTGGGGAGGGGAAGGAGGTAAGGTGGGGGGGGATGGGGAGGGGGAGAGGAAGGCCTGGGAAGGCCTCCTGGAGGAGGGGAGCTCTCAGTAGGGCTTTGAAGGGAGGAAGAGGGATCGATCGAAGGAGGGGGCTCAGTCTTTAGACTCAGTCTCCCCCCTTTTAGACTGTGAGCCCACTGTTGGGTAGGGACTGTCTCTACATGTTGCCAATTTGTACTTCCCAAGCGCTTAGTACAGTGCTCTGCACATAGTAAGCGCTCAATAAATACGATTGATGATGATGATGATGAGCCCACTGTTGGGTAGGGACCGTCTCTATATGTTGCCAACTTGTACTTCCCAAGCGCTTAGTACAGTGCTCTGCACACAGTGAGCGCTCAGTAAATACGATTGATTGATTGATCGAAGGGAAGGGCAGGCTGAGGCGGGCCCCTTTAAGACGGTGGGCCCCGTTTCCTCCGCCCCGGAGCCGGAAGTGCTGCCCTCTCGGGGCGGGAGTCGGAAGTGGGGGCGGGTGGGCGGGCGGGTGCGCGCGCACCGTGGGGCTTTGGGACTTGGGCTTCGGATCGGCCCCCCGAGCCGAGGCTGCGGCGTTTCCATGGCGACCCAGGCGGGCCTGGTGGCGAGCCGGGGCCGGCGCTTCAAGTGGGCCATCGAGCTGAGCGGGCCCAGCGGGGGCGGAAGGTCAGCGGGCGGGGGACCGGGCTGGGGGAAGAACGGCTCACAGCTCACTCATCGGGGGCCGGGGGCAGGGAGCCCACCGTTGGGGAGGGACCGGCTCTAGAGGTTGCCAACTTGGACTTCCCAAGCGCTTAGTACAGTGCTCTGCACACAGGAAGCGCTCAATAAATACGATTGAGGACGCTCCTTCCTCCCCAACACACACGAGTCCCATCTCCCCGTCGGGTCCTCGCGGCCCAGGCGGCTGGGATGCTGCCAGCCCAAGCGGAGGCAGGGGCCCGGACAAGGCCCTACTGAGAGCTCACCTCCTCCGGGAGGCCTTCCCACACTGAGCCCCCTCCTTCCTCTCCCCCTCGTCCTCCTCTCCATCCCCCCCGTCCTACCTCCTTCCCTTCCCCACAGCACCTGTATATATGTATCATCATTAATCGTGTTTAATGAGCGCTTACTATGTGCAGAGCGCTGTACTAAGCGCTTGGGAAGTACAAATTGGCAACATATAGAGACAGTCCCTACCCAACAGTGGGCTCACAGTCTAAAAGGGGGAGACAGAGAACAAAACAAAACATACTAACAAAATAAAATATGTATATATGTTTGTACATCGTCCCCCTCTCCATCCCCCCCCGTCTTACCTCCTTCCCTTCCTCACAACACCTGTATATATGTTTGTACATATTTGTTACTCTATTTTTTTATTTTACCTGAATATCTATTCTATTTATTTTATTTTGTTAATATGTTTGGTTTTGTTCTCTGTCTCCCCCTTCTAGACTGTGAGCCCACTGTTGGGTAGGGACTGTCTCGATATGTTGCCAACTTGTACTTCCCAAGCGCTTAGTACAGTGCTCTGCACACAGTAAGCGCTCAATAAATATGATTGATTGATTGATTACTTCCTTCCCTTCCCCACAGCACCTGTATATATGTATATATGTCCGTACATACTTATTACTCTATTTTGCTTGTACATACCTATTCTATTTATTTTATTTTGTTAATATGTTTGGTTTTCTTATCTGTCTCCCCCTTCTAGACTGTGAGCCCACTGTTGGGTAGGGACTGTCTCTATATGTTGCCAACTTGTACTTCCCAAGCGCTTAGTACAGTGCTCTGCACACAGTAAGCACTCAATAAATACGGTTGATTGATTGATTGGGTGTCAGTGACTCCCGGGGGTGGGTGGCGGAGAGGTGTGGGTCACCTCAGCCCCATCCCCGGCCCTCGCACCTGTCCACTTCCCCAAGGGGTCGCAGTGACCGAGGCAGCGGCCAGGGAGACTGCCTGTATCCCGTGGGCTACCTGGACAAGCAGGTGCCAGACACCAGCGTGCAGGAGACGGACCGCATCCTGGTGGAGAAGGTACAACGCCGGGGGGATGGAGGGGAGGACGGAGGGACCCCCAGGCGGTCCGGCTCCCGCCTCCACCGCCCCGCGAAGCCTGTGAACAGTGACACCCCCCGAGAGCAGAAGTAATGTGGAGCGGGGGCCCAAGGGTCAGCAAATTGAGAGGATGGAGTTGTCTTGGGCTCGAGAGATGGCGATCAAGACGGCGGTGACGGAGGGGGTGGCATCCTGATAACTGCCATCTTCTTCTAGCGCTGCTGGGACATTGCCCTGGGACCCCTCAAACAGATCCCCATGAACCTGTTCATCATGTACATGGCCGGCAACACCATCTCCATCTTCCCCACCATGATGGTGTGCATGATGGCTTGGAGGCCCATCCAGGCCCTCATGGCCATCTCTGCCAGTGCGTATGCCGGGGAGCCTGGGGAGGAGGAGGGAGGGAGGGAAGCGGGAGAGGCAGAGCGGAATAACCGAGGCTGGCCCGACAGTGCCTGCCTACCTACCATGTGGGGCTGGGCCAGGGTGGTAGAGAGCCAGTCTTGATCGGCATTTATGGCCGTTTCAGGCTGGGGGTGGGTGGGTGGCACAGACAGGTGGGGGCTGCTTCCATGGGACCCTAGCAGTTCAGTGCCTGCCTGGTCTCATGTGAGTTGGGCCCCAAGCCCCTCCCTTCTCCCTCCCCCAGCATCCCAGGTGGCCCCCAGTCCTTCCCCTGCAGGGAGCCCACCCCAATTGACTCGCGTCCCCCTGCCGCTTCTTTCCGTCAGCATTCAAGATGTTGGAGAGTTCGAGCCAGAAGTTGCTCCAGGGCTTGGTCTACCTCATTGGCAACCTCCTGGGCCTGGCCCTGGCCGTCTACAAGTGCCAGTCCATGGGCCTGCTGCCCACTCATGCTTCTGACTGGCTGGCCTTCATCGAGCCCCCCGAGGTGAGGCTGCTGTCTGCAGGGAGCGGGCTGGGCGGGAGGGGATGGGACCTCCTTTGTCCCCCAGGTGGTTTCACCCCCCCCTCTCCTTTTCTCTTGGGACAGAGAATGGAGCTCAGCGGCGGGGGATTGCTCCTGTGAGCTGGGACCAGGAGCCACCCTTCCCATCCTGCCGTTTCCTGGCCCAGGAAGACCCTCGCTGCCCACCCCAGAAACAGCCGCAGCCCCGGGCTAAAAATAATGTAGAAAACTTTATGTTTCCAGTAAAGCAACAAACAAGCTTCAGACTGTGTACAGTGGGCGGCCCTGCCCGCTCCCCTCAATAAATTAAACTGCTTGGCCTGGGTCCTGGAAAGGAGGAGGAGAAAGACTGGGCTTCGGGAAGGAGGCGGCAGGGCACGAGCACCGTTGAGGGGCCTGCAGGAAGCCAAGACTCCTCTTGGCCTCAGAGCCCAGCCACCGATGACACTGAACAAACATGAGCTGAGTGTGGTCTCTGCCAGCCGGCCAGAAACCTTCCTTGCTGTGGCCTACTCACAGCCCTTCCCCTAAAGTGCTTCCTCCCTTCAATTTGCCTATTGCTCTGTTTTGAAGTGATGAGAGTAAATTCAAGACGAGACACTTCACACCCATACACACACACACACACGACAAGCAGCACGCCGACAGAGGGAAGGAGCCCTTCTCTGTTCCCCATTTCATATCTGGGGAGCAGGGAATCTCCCAGGCCCCATGCCTCTGACTCACCAGGCCCAGGCAAGCCCAGCAGCAGTCGGACAGGACTCGGGCTCCTAGCACAGGGGAGGGAGCAGTGATGGGGAAGGATTGGGAGGAGTTCCAAACATCACTGTGTTGGGCTCCATCCACTCTACAAAGAAGTGAGGTGCAGTCCCGGCCCAGTCTGCTCCTCTTCAGGTCTACGGGGTCAGCTGCACCCCAGTCAACGACATATCAGCCAGCTAGGCTGGAAGCAAAGTCTCTAAGCCTTTGCTTCGCCTACCCCTTCCTTGCTGCAGGTGGGGAGGCTCAGGCTTGGCCTGGGGAACAGGAGCCCTGGGCTCTCTGCTCCTTGCGTGGTGGGGAGGGGTGTTGACCAATTCCCAAATAAGAACTCAACATTTGTCTTTATTTCCATGGCCAATGGCCCAGGGAATGACACCTGGTTGATCCAGGGACATGGGGAGTAGCCTGGGGACTTGGCTCTGAGTAAGGGACTGGGATAGACAATGTGAACTGACCCCAGCCTGAGGGACTCCCACAGGCCCCTGGACTTGACCTAGTTTGGAAATCGGGAGGGGCTCATATAGGTCTGAGGCCAGTGCATCCATCTTCCTGCTCAAGACCTTAGCTTGGGGTGGGGTCTACTCCTCCACAGGACTTGAGTCAAACCCTTGAATGGGACCTGCCACGTGGACCAGCGCAATGAGCATCTAGGAGGGGGAGGGTGGGACAGGACTGGTGAGAAACAACCCTCTCGCGCGCGCGCGCACACAGGCACACACACAGACACATGTAACAGGTAATACACGCTAACCTAGTTGCCACTAGCTCCCGGCCAGGGGACAAGGAGGGAAGAAAAGGTGCAGCCGCCTCATTGGAAGGAGCTGGAGGTGAGGGAAGGGGCCACCATTAAGGCGCAGCAGGAACTGGTCCCGGCCCAGGGCGCCACCTGAGGTGAGCGGCTCAGCAGTAGGGCACATTTGCTTCCGCTGTGGCTTCTCAGCCCAGACAAGCCCTCGCTGGCTCCTTCCTTATGGGCCAGGCTGGTGGACTGGCACCAAAGACACAGTGTAGAAGCAAGGGCTTGTGGGATCCATCCCTGAGGGCTGCAGGGCCAGAAAGGGGGCTTTGCTTTGGTTCTCGACCACTCCCCTCCCCGCTGCGCTCCCTCTGCCCCAGTCCCCTCCCAGCCGGGCACCCCCCAGGCCTGAGCACCCGCCGAAGGCTCATTCCCCTCCTGAGGTGGTGGGTCCGGGCGGGGAGGGGGTTGCGGGAGCGGGGCTGTCCCCGGCCCCTCCCTGGCTCCAGCAGAGGCAGCTCGGTCCGAGGGGGCCGTGCCAGGCCCTGCTGGGAGGGGAAGGGAGCCGAGGTATGTGCCGGTGGTGGGAGCTGGCACGGAGGATGGGTGGGCGCAGGGGGTGCAGTCGTCTAGGAGTAGATGGTGATCACTTCACTGCCCCCGCCCCTCACCAGTAGGACTCGCTCCAGCCCCTCAGTCAACACCTCCAGGAACTCCATATCTAGTGTGGTAGGGTCAAGGAGCAGGCTGGGGAAGGCCGTGTCCTACTCCCACAGCCAGTCCTAGTTGGAGCCAGGCGCAGGTGGGGCTGCAGGACTGGCCCACCAGTGGTGCCAACTCCCCCGAGGGTGCTGCTGGCAAGGGCATCCCCCAGCCTTGTCCCCTGCCCCGGCTCCCCCCAGAGAAAAGGGATTCAGGGCCTCTGGCCTCTGTTGCCTGGGGGTGGACCCTGAGGGGCTCTGACCGGCCAGGGCTGAGGTCCTCGGCAAAGGATACAGTTCTCATCTCCTTCGGGGTTCCGGGGGGGGCCTGGCATGTTCAGCAGGACCAGCTTGGCATCATGGGACTTGTTGACGATCACCTCGTTGAGCTTAACAGCTGTATGCATGCGCCGCACATTGGACTGGTCCCTGCCAGGGAGTAGAGGAGGGGAGAGGTCCTATCCCGACCTCTCGTTCCCACCCCTCTCCCCACACTGCCTGACTGAAACACCCTCTCCCTTCACATCTGCCAGTCCAGTGATAACCCAGCGCTTAGAACAGTGCTTGACCCACAGTAAGTGCTTAAATACCATCAAGTAATTATTATTACCACCGCTCTACCGATTTTCAAAGCCCTCCTGAGCTCCTGTTTCCTCCAGGAGTCCTTCCTTGACTACCTTCTACCTCCCCTAAGCACTTGGGGACTCTCAGCACCTACACCCATGTCTTTAAACACTATTGCTTCCTTCTGTCTAAAACGTGTCTCCCCTGCCAAGTCGGAAGCTCTTCTTGGGCAGGGATTGTGTCTCCTAACTCTACTGGCTCGCCCAAGTGCTCAGTCAAACGCTCTGCCCACGGCAGGCATCTGGCTAACACTAGGGGTTGATGAACTGGGGGTCCCAGAGGAGGGGTGTGAGAAGATGGATCCCAGGTAGGTGGACTGGAAGAAAGCTGCTCCTAAGCCCTTCCCCCATGGAGAAGGGCTGTACTGGGGTCGGTTGGGCGGAGTCAGGTGGGGGACACTCACGGCCTCATGTTGAGCAGGTCCTGGAAGCCCTCCAGGGTCTTGGGACGGTGGCCGCGGGCCGCCATGTACTTGTCCTTGGTCCAGGTCATGTGCACCTTCTCCTGGTAGGTCTCTGTCTCCTCGTCCTCGTCAGAGCCGATGCTGGTCAGGCGCAGCATGGAGTTCCGGTCCTTCACCAGCTGGGCCTGGGGGGCGGCCAACACCCCACCCCCCACCTCCGGTTTTTCTTCCTGCTGTCACGGCCCTTTCCCACCCAGCCCGGGGGGAGACGCCCCCCTCAGGGTCTGTCCCGGGGCCCCACGGTCTCACCTCCCGCTCCCGCTCCGTTTTGGAGAGCCGCATGTGCCGCAGCATCTGAGACCTCTGCTCCATCATCAGCGTGCGCTCGTACGTGTAAGCCGAGATGTCGCTGTCGTGCTGCCGGGACGTGACCCCTGGTCAGCGGAAGGACCTGGGCTGGGCCCCTCCACTTCTCAGCCACACCCAGCCCGACCATTCCCCCAACACAAGGACCATCCCGCTGGTGGCTACCCCAGCCCAGGAATCTCCCTTACTCCACCCACCCAGCCCAGTGATCCCTACTGTGTCCAGAGAGCAGGAACCCACAGCTCCACGAATAAGGCACTGGGCAGCTGGAACAATCTCAATCTCGGCCTGGCCTGCTCTGCCCCTGGCCCTGCTCCTGCACCTCACCCCGGCCCCCAGCCTGTCACACAACTCTCTCTCCCCTGCCCAGCAGGGTGAAAGCGGGCCCCTTCTCGCTGTCAGGCTCCACCACGAAGTGAGTGCAGCCAATGACGGCTCCAGCCCCCTGGGAGAAGCGGCCGAGGCCCAAAGGCTAGAGGGGGAGCCAGGGAATTGAGCCACAGTTCCCAGGAGTTAGTCAGAAATGAGACATCGACAGCCTCCAAGAACTCCCCTCCCCCGCAGAGCCAGGCCTCTCACCATCTCCACCACCTCCACTTCTGCTTCAATGCGTAAGTGGTATAGGAAGGTGGCCAGGTCCTTCTTCATCTGAATGCTGTTGTCCTCCAGCTGTGCCACTGTGAAGATGCGGATGCCACACTTCCGCCACACCTGACATCAACACACACACACACCCACAATTAGGAAGACCAAAACACCGAAGAACGGCCTTGCCCGGCCTAGGCCATCTGCCAGGACCCAGCTCTCGCCTCCCACAACTGGAGCCACAGTAAGTCACAGCCTCGGGGACCCAAGCTCTTGGATCGACCGAGGACGAGGTGCTCAAGGAGCCACACTTCCCAGGTGGCAGGCTCTGCCCCCGGCCAATCCATACCCCCTGTGAAGCACCCTGCCTTCGAGGTAGCCAACTCTCAGCATGCCCCATCTGCCCAGAGTCGTCGGATTGTTATGAAGCCTTCCAGGATCCTTGAACCCCCACCCCTTGGTCCAGAGGGAGGAAGTGGCAAGACGGCCTCATTCCCCTGATGGGGATACTGAGGCCTAGGGCGGTGAGAGGGCTGTGGTGGACGCTGAGGGAGGCACCAGGGGTTCAGCCACTGGACGCAGTGGGCACGAGGCACCTTGTGCTGTTTGAGCAAGAACGGCAGCAACATGAGCATGCCCCCGTCGTGCACGATCCACCACACATCCACGTTGCCCTCGACGAAGGGCTCCACATTGCTGGGGAAGAAGGAGACGTTCTTGGCCACCAGCAGGGCGAGGTGGGCTGCTGTCGTCACCCGTACTGTGCCTATGGAGCGGGGAAGGGAGAGACAGGGGGCTGAGGGCCCGCACAGGATTGGCCCTGGGCTTCCCCCTGAGCCCACCCCACCCCATCCCACCTCAGCGTTCTGCAGAGTAAGTCCCTGTAGCATTTGCCAAGCCTTTTTTTTTACTATAGGCCAAGCACTGTATTAAGGACTGAGGTAGACAGGACATGGTCCCTACCCTCCATAGGATTCTCAGTCTAAGTACAAAGAGGAACAGGTATTGAATCCCTACAGATTAAAGATGAGGAAACTGAGGCAGAAAGAGATTAAGTGTTTTGCCCACGGTCACATAGCAGGCAGGTGGCAGAGCCAGGATCAGAAGCCAGATCTTTAACTTCCAGTCCTGTGCTCTTTCCATCAGGCCACACTGCTTCTCACCCTGCTTCCAAATCCCTTCCTGGAGAGGGAGGGAAGGAGGTGAAGGAGAAGAGGAGAGGGACAAGGGAGACTGGGAAGGTGGACAGGAAGGAACAAGAGGTGCAGGTAGAAAGGCAAGAATTCAGTCCTCCCCTGTGGCCCTGTTACATAATCACCATCCAATTCCTCTTAAGGGACAACCCGGCTCCCCGCTGCCTCAGCAGCCCTGGGCTCCCCAATTCAGGGACTGGATGGCAGAAGGGCACCATGCCCACAACCCTTCCTGGAACCCAAGGGAGGTCAAGGATGCCCCATACCGATGAAGGTCTTCCAGGCGCGGGCATCCTCGCTCTGGCGCCAGCCATTGGGCCAACCCATGACCACGGTATTGTGCTTCATGCCCCCAAGGCCGCACGACTGGATGAGGTGGGAAATGCCCTCCCGCAGTTTGGCTGCCACCACGAGCTGGCAAAAACCCTTCACCTTCTCAGCCTCCATCAGGTGTTTGATTGTCTGGAAGAAGCACAGGTCACTGGAATGGCCCCATCGCTCCAACTGTCCCCTGCCCACAATCCCTCATCCCTGCCCCCTTCCCTGTCCCGTCTCCAATGTACACAGGGCTTTGAAACCTGAAGTCGGACTCTGGTGCCCCCATTTTCCCTTGAGCCACAGGTCATTCCTGGGTGAGGCAGTGCCCAGCCGCCCAGGCCTCAGGACTGCAAGCACCGCTCATTCCTACCCCCACAGCCCTGTCTCCCCTGACCCTCACTGTCCCTCCCACACCTGCTCAGCAGCCAGGGCCTCGCCGTAGTTCTCCAGGAAATTCCCCACCAGGACGGAGCCCACAATGGTGAGGCCTTTGCCGGCTTTCAGCTGGGATGCGAAGGTCAGCAGGCGAGGGTGCTTGACATGTAAGTCTTCATCCAGTTTCAACATCACCAGCAGCTGGGGCCTGGACACAGTAGCATGGGTCAGCTTGCTGTGAGTAAAGCCCCGGGGCCAGGGTGGCCAGAAAAACTGCAGTGGGCCCCCTCCAACCGTCCCCACCACCCCCTCTACTCCGAACCACCACCCCTCCCTACCAACAGCTCAGGAATCAGCAGGAGCCCAGGATGGAAGTGGAGTCATCCCGAACCTTCCAGCCTGGCCCACAGTCCGATCAGCGCAGCAAAGGGAATCAGATCAGGGAAGAAGCCGGGTCACAGATTGCCTTGTTGCCCAGGGGAAAGAGTGCAGGGCTGGGAGGCGGGAGACAGGTTCGGATCCCAGCTCTGTCCCGGCCCGCTGTGTCACTGGAGCCAAATCACATAAACTCTCTGGACCTCGGTGTTCTCCTCTGTCTGATGGAAATCAAATCCCTTGGTCTCCCTCTCTCTAGGACCATGAGCCCAGCCATGGAACGGCGACCATGTTTGCTGTCATGAGCCTGCATCTTCTAGACTGTGAGCCCACTGTTGGGTAGGGACCATCTCTATATGTTGCCAACTTGTACTTCCCAAGGGCTTAGTACAGTGCTCTGCACACAGTAAGCGCTCAATAAATACGATTGACTGATTGATCTACTCTGGTGCTGGGTACAAAGCGTCTAGTAAATGCCATGTTGACACTGATGTAGACAACGGTGACAACACTAACACTGACATTGAGGATGCTGGGCGGGAGGCCTGGGAGGAGGGGCAGGGGCAGCAGCTCCTTGAAGATTCAATTTGGTCCCAACCCAATCTCCCTCTCTCCTCACCTCCAGTTCTTGGTGTGCGGGGGCCCCTCCTCCAGTCGCAGCAGGGCGAAGCGGGCCGCACTCAGGGAGAGCCCTCGGATCCCATCACCCCATTCCTTCTCAGCTCTGTTGCGGGGTGGAGGGAGGGAAGGAGGAAGGGATGAAAAAGCAAGGGTTCACTTAGCCCCAGTCCCGGAGCTCCCTCTCCCTGCCATCGGCCTGGTGCCAACACGTAAGCCCCCAGCAGTGCCAGGCATCTGGGAGGCAGGAGCAGCACCCCCAGCCCTTCTATGCAGCCCACCCGCGTTTCAGACCCCAGTGGCATGTGGCAGGACTGGAGAACGGTCCCCACAGCGGGGCAGCCTCGGGGGATGGCAGTCACGTACAGCCACAGGGCAGACTGCTTGGAGAAGCAGCGTGGCTCAGTGGAAAGAGCACGGGCTTTGGAGTCAGAGGTCAGGAGGTTCAAATCCCGGCTCCACCAATTGTCAGCTGTGTGACTTTGGGCAAGTCACTTAACTTCTCTGTGCCTCAGTCACCTCATCTGTAAAATGGGTATTAAGACCATGAGCCTCCCGTGGGACAACCTGATCACCTTGTACCCTCCCCAGCGCTTAGAACAGTGTTTTGCACATAGTAAGCACCTAATAAATGCCATTATTATTATTATTATTTTTATTAATCAGGTCTGGGGCTGGGAGAGAACTCAGGACAGCAGGGATGGGCTGGAGATGGGAAGGGGAGGGGGTTGGGGTCCCCCACAGAGACCACTGAGTCTGAGTGGCCCCAGAGGGAGGAGGGGCAGCGTCAGCACCGCAGCTAGGACTACTCACCCTTGGTACTCGATGTACTTGTAGATCATGCCAGCGATCACCATGGCCACGATGGCATAGTACCATGAGGAAATGAACATCAGGGCCACGCAGATGCTCATGCCCATGAAAGACAGGGCCCTAGGGGAGGAACCAACACCATCATCTTCCCGAGTGGCTCTCGGGTGACCCATGCTGGCATTTAACCACCATCTAAAATCATGTGGGTGGGAGGTGCCCCAGGGCAGGGCATGGGGGAAGGGCCAGGTCAGCACTCTGCAATCCTCAGGAGGAGCTGGACTACCTCTGAGGCCTGGGCACCCCAAGATGAGCTTGGATCAGGTCAGAGCTCTGGGCAGAGAAGAGGTGAAACAGCATGGCCTAGTGGAAACAGCATGCGTCTGGGAGTCAGGGGACCTGGATTCTAATCCTGATCTGCCAACTGTTTGCTATGTGACTTTGGGCAAGTCACAGAACTTCTCTGTGCCTCAGTTACCTCATCTGTAAATTGGGAATTAACTCCTCCTCCCTCCCACTTTGACTTAACTCCCTGTGGGACAGAGACTTTGTCCAACCTGATAAATCTGTCTCTACGCCAGGACAGTGCTTTACCCATAGTAAGGACCTAAATACATTAAAAAAAAAAAAGCTATCTGGCATTAACTCCACACTGCACCTTTCCTCCTTTGGCTCCTCGGAGACTCTTCCGAGCCCAGGAAAGTTAGCTCAGTCACCCCAGAGCCTCTGTGGGGATACCAGACTTGGGCTCCAGGGAAACATTCAGAGGCTCTTGGAACAGAGCAGTGGGAGGGGCTTGTTCGGGGCCCATAAGCCAGCATCTTTTCTGTGTCGGGACAGGAGGCCCGTTTCAACCTCTAAGGGTCCGGGGGAGGCAGACCCACCAGTGGTAGTAGCGGAAACGGGGCCTCCAGTTGGGGGAGCGCAGCAGTGTCTGCAGGGCACACGCCAAGTTCACAAACAGGTAACACATCAGGAAGAACCTAGAGGAAGAGGAGAGCAGGAGGGTGGAAGAGAGGAAGAGGGAGGGCTGTCACCCAGGAGGACACCAACCCAGGCCTAGAAGTCTGGCTGGGTCACAGCAGACCAGCATTCACGCAGGGGGAGCAGTTCCAAGCAGCTCTGCACACATGTGCATATGTGTCTTGATGGGGCAGATCCCAGCAGCCCCGCTCAATCCCTGGAACGGTGGTAGAAGGAGAAGAGAGGAGGGAAGGGGTCCCCCCCCGGCAGCACAGCAGCTGGAGCAGAAAAGCCCCGGGGAGAAGGCAGGGTTCTCACATGGAGAGGATCGGGGCCACGAGGTCCAGGGAGGCGATGAGGATCCCCAGCTCAGCGATGGCCGCTGTCAGCAGCAAGGCCCATGTGGGCTCTCCATTGGCTTTACTGTGTCCAAACACCTACAGGAGGAAACTGAATGTTAACCATTCCACCGGCAGCACCGACTGAGCGCTTTCTGGGTGTAGAGCAAGCATGTGCTGAGCACATACTGTGCACTGAGCACTTGGGAGAGTGTACCAGATGCACTCCCTGGACTCCAGAAGCTTACAGCATAGCAGGAAAGACAGACACTAAACGGATAACATCATGGAAGGAAGGGGAGAGATGACAACTGGGTCGAGAGGGAGCAGCAGAAAGGAAGGATCTCCCCAGCCCCCGCCAAGGCAGAGGGCAGCGATCTTCCCCGAGAATCCCCTCCACAGTCTGGTGGGGCACGCATCCTCAGCCACCTCACCCCCGACCGAGGGTTAGGTTTGTGTCCCTGAGGGGTGGCAGGGCTCTCCCCGACCACAGCTGGCGGGTCAATCCAAGGGTAAGGTCACTGACCCGCAGGAAGGGGATGATGCCGTCCTTGGCGATGGCCTGCAGCAGTCGGGGGGCCCCAGTGAGGCTCTGCAGCCCCGCCCCACACGTGGAGAAGAAGGAGCCGATGACGATGACCCACGGGGACGGCCATGATAAGGTGCCCACCACCAAGTTTCCCTTCACAGCATCCCCAAACCTGAGGGGAAGCAGAGAGGCCTGTGGTCAGAGGGAAGCCCAGAGAGGGTGTGTACTGGCCACTTCCAAGGGCGGACAGGGAATGGGTGAAGGGGACGCCCATGATGCGTGGGGGCTAGCAGCACAGGGAGAGCTCGTGGGGGGGCTCAGGGGATGGGCCCTTGGTTGGCAGGTGGCAGAATCCTCACTTGTCTCTGAGGACGACTCCTTCAACACAGGCCCCAAAGAGGACGACATTGCTTAAATCTAGGGCCCCATGAGTTAAGGAGATGTTGCTACTCCATGCGAGGAGGAAGGGAGAAAGGGGAGAGAGGGGAAATTGAGGAAACAGGGGTTGGGGGGAAGAGGGAAGGGCAGAATATTTACCCAGTCCAACCATCCCTCCCCAGGCAAAGCTCTGGTCTGATCCCAGCAATTACCTAGGTGATTTCCCATTTGGTTTCCCCTTTCTTTGGGAGGGAAATAAAGTTGAAACCCTAAGGGCCTGACCCCTGGTGGGCCCTGACTCCCTTCCCACCCAACAGCTGGGCCCAATGGGCCCCATGGCAAGGATACAGACAAAGGAGGTGGTCAGGATGGCCAGGATCGTGCCGATGGGAATGGACTTCTGAGCATCCTTGAGATCCCCAGACCGGTTCGATCCAGCCATGATGCCTGTAGAGAGGAAGCAGCAAAGGCGCTCCTTCAGAGCCCAGAGCTGGGCGGCTCTGAACGCCACTGGCAATTTATGAGAGCCGCCCGCTTGCCGAGGTGGGCCAGGAGAGGAAGTCCGAGGTCCCAGCACCATCCGTGGCTCCATCAGCAAGTCTGCAGTCAGCCCCCTTCCCAGTCCCCCACCCACCCCCAGCAGGGCCGTCAGCTTGCCTGTAACCGAGGGGAAGAAGATCCCCACCAGCAGGGTGAAAGAGGTGGTGATGTCAGCGAGCACATACTCTTGGTTCAAACTGCCCAGGACATCAGCTGACTTAGCAGAGGGCTTCTCGATGATCTCGCCCTTCAGCAGATAGTTACTCCAAAGATTTTCTGCAGTGGAGGGTGGGGCAAGGGGCAGCGGAAGGATGAGAAAAGTGAGAATGAGGCTTAGCACCAGAGCAGCAGTCCTGCCAATCGCTCTCGGTGCTGCAAAGCCAGGCTCTAGGCTGGTCTGCTTTTGAGGGAATAGAATGGGACCCGCAGTTTGGCATGGCTCCAGCATGCTAGCCTGAGAGAGAGCTCTGGCCCACCCACTCTGGGGAGCAAGGGATGGGCAGGGCTGGCTCAGAGCTTACTCCAGAAGTCATGGGACAAGCTTGCTCAGTGCCCAGGGTGGAAGGTAGAATGGGCTAACTCAGCCCCTGCTCAAGAGAGAACAGGACAGGCTGGCTCAGCACCCACTCCAGGGGGAACAGAGGGGGTGTTCTGGCTCAGCACCCTGGGAGGGAACAGGGGGTAGAGGGGATGGGTAGTCTAAACCAGACAGGGCCGAGCGAATCATTTCCTGATGACTCCCTGGGGCTGTGCAGTCCACGGTCACCTCTCAGAGGCAAAACTACTTTCAGGCCACAAGAGCTGCGAGCTAAGGCCTGGCTTAGGGATCCCAGTTCTTCTGTCACTGTGCGTGGGGGGACAGACGGTGGGAGGAAGGTGGTCCCAGACTGGCACCCTGCAGCCCTAGGATCTCCAGGGCCACGGCTACAACCGCTTCAACAGGAAGAGTTGCCCCTCGAAGGGGGCTCGCCCTGAAAAATGCCCTCATTTCCTGGGGCTGCCAGCAGCAGCTCGGCCCGGGCCCAGGGCCAGGGCTTCCGGCACATACTCCATCTAGGAGTGAGACCAGCCTCAACCCCTTCAGGCCAAGGGTGATGAGGGAGCGACTGCACAGAGGGTCTGATGATGATGATGGCATTTGTTAAGTGCTTACTACGTGCAAAGCACTGTTCTGCATGGAGAAAGGGCAAGGGGGAGGCGGGCCAAGGGCGGACCCACCAATCTGACGTCCGAGGAAGACACCACAAAACCCGAAACCCGCTCACCGGTAATCACACCACTGGCCAGACCAGGGATGCCTTGGACAGAGGTGACGTTGTTGTGGACAAAGTATTCGTCACAGGTGGCGTTGAGAGTGTGGCTGGAGTTGCAGAAGAAGTCCCACAGCTTGGAGGGGACGGTCAGGTTGCTCACCTCCTTCACCTTGGAACAGGCGTCGATGCGCCGGCTCGAGAGAGTCCGGTTACCCAGCAAGCAGACCCTGGCCGAAAGGGTCAACAGGGTCCAGTTACCGGCCTGCAGACCCTGCTGGCTGGTCGGGGGGGGCCCGAGAGGGTCCGGTCACTCAGAATGCAGACCCTGCCAGCCAGAAGGGTCAATAGAGTCCAACTACTGGATGTTGACCTGAAGGGCAATATCAGAGGAATGGGGTGGAGGCGGTGAGGGGATCCAGCCCGGGGATGGATATCTGCAGGGACTGTCCAGCAGGTTTCAGTGGGGAGGTACCGAGGTAGATGGTGAAGGAGAAATAGAGGGAGGGAGGGAGGGGTCAGAGATGGACTTACGGGAAGTTAGGTGGGGCGAAGGCGGACTTGATGGCCCCAGCGTATATGGCCAGGATGGAGACAATGACACAGGCCAGGAAGAGCGAGGCAAACTTGTTCACGTAGCGCACACCAACAAACACCACCAGCACCATGAGCACCAGGAAGGCTGAGCCGTAGACACGCATGTTGTTCAACATGGCTGCTGACTCCTTGAGTGCATCGTCACTGTGGAAGATGGCGGCCTGGGGCACGATGTAAATCTGCCAGGGCCGGGGGAGTAAAGAAGGGCCATGTTAGCTTGTTGCCATCCAGCCGCTTAATCACCCCAGGCACAGACTGGGAGCAAAGGGTCCCTACAGGGCCATGTTGAGCCAAGGGACACAGGAGAAAAGGCCAGGGATTGGGAACCAGGGCTGAATCCTGGGAGACTGGACCCCGGAGCTGGGACCCCTGAGCCAGGTGCTGCTGAAGTCCCTATCTCCCCACTGGACCCAGACTGGGGACAGGGTTGGGAAGCATAGTTACTTCCAGGGGAAGGAAGGACCAGCAGGCAGAGGTCCCCAGCTGTTCGTGAGGGGCCTGAGGGTTCTTGTTCCAAGGTCCCAGTAATGACAACTCATTAACACCCAAAGGGGATGGGGGGCAGGAGGGCAGGGCAGGAACCCCTCTTGCACTCTGAAAAGCATGGAAAAAAAGCCCTTGCCCAGCTCCATGGCCAGAGCCAGAGCCTGATTCTCCTTCAACCAGATGTGGTTTCTCTGCCTGCTATTCCCACACTGGTCCCCAGAGTCAGCAGCAGGCCAAGAGTGGTCCTGCCTATTGGTCTCCCTGGCCCAAGTGAAGCCAATCTCCCCAGGTGTCTTGTATCTACCCTAGCACTTAGTGCAGTGACTGGCACATAGTAAATGCGTAACAAATACCATTTGGAAAAAAAAATAGGTGGAGTCTGCCACAGTCCCCACCGGGGCCACTCACCAGGAATATTTCGATGGCCCCAAGGATGTACATGGCAGCTGCGAAGGTGGTGCCTAGGTAGAAGCAGAGGCCCACGGCCCCACCAAATTCGGGCCCCAGTGCTCGAGAAATCATGAAGTACGAGCCCCCAGCTGGAGAGAATCAAGGCAAGGGCGGGGGAGAGAATGAGTCACATGCAAGAGCTGGTCAGCCCGACCCCGAGGGAACTAATGGAGGAAACCACCCAACTCTTTGCTCCAACATCCTGGTGGTGCAAGGCAGAGGAGGGGTGTGTGGAAGGGAGAGGGTGGCCAGAGGAGGGAAGCATGGAGAGGAGGGGAAATCACGGAAGGGGCTGCAGATGCAGGGCTCTCACCCTCCCTCCGAGGAAGAGCTGGGGTCCCTGGAGCCTCTCACCTGGCACCACTCCATTAGTGGCAATGGCGCTCATGGAGATGGCAGTCAGCAAGGTCTACGGAGATGAGGAGATGGGAGTTACTCCTAGGACCATGGATGAGGGGTGCAACCTCCCCTGGTCCCCCGATATCTGCTGAGTACTTCTTCCTGTGTCTTTAGCTGGGTCCCTGCTCCAGGACCCTGTTGGACACTGACCCCATAGTGGCCGTGGGTGGGGTCGAAAGGTCTTTCTGCAGGGGCAGGGACTGTCCTGGGTTGCCCAGGAAGGCTGCTCTTCAGCGAGAATCCCCGTATCATTCCCAGCATCAGGCAGATCCTGCCTCTGGCCCTGAGGGCCCCGTCACTGGGGGTCTCTGCCTTGGGACGTGGCCATGGGGATTGGTCACCACCTGCTTGCTCTGGGCCAGAAATAAGTCAACCTGATACTGGCCTTCCCAATCTAGATGGACCTGCTTGGAAATCAGCCCCCAACTCTCAGGAAGACGCTCACTGGCCTCTCCCTGACAGGTCCAATCCTTGTCTAAGATGGCTCCTCATAATATTCCCTTTATTTGCAGCCCCCAGTCCTGACCAGCCCCTTGTCCACAGACCCTTTATCCTTACAAGCCTCTCCACACCCATTTTCAGACTAAGACTTCAGAGTGCTAGTCCTAGGCCCAGTCTACAGGTTCAGCCTAGCCCAGATCTGGCGGGGGCAGTAGTGGAGTGAGCACTTGGGGTTTTGGATTTTGCTGATGAAGGCATTTCATCACCTGAATCCCTCCCACAGAGGGCTGGCAGAGAAAGGTGAGAAGCCTGGGGAGAAGAAGGAGAAGGAGAAGTGGAGCTCCAAGGAAGCAGAACACAAGCTGGGCAGTCTGTGGGCAGTCTAGATAAGTTCCTGGGAAGCAGGTAAGTTCCATAGCAGGTGTTCCAGGGGGCTGTCCATAGCATGTTGGCTGGGGGGAGGGTCCCCAATTTCCAACGAACTCCCTGAAGCTCCCGCAGTTCCCCAGGACCAGATGGGCCCCTACCCCAGCCAGTCTCTGCTGGGAGCTGGCTCCCGGGTGGTGGTCCCCCTGGCCTCTGGGGTCAGCACAGTAGCTGGATCAGGGGGGTTGGGCTAGGACTCTCACCCCCAACCCTGACACCTACACAGCAGCAGCAGATGAGGACGATGGCAAAGGCCTGCAGCACTCCAGCTGTGCCCACCACCCAAGTGAGGCGTAGGAACAGGATCACCCCAAAAATGTTCTGCAGGCACGGGAGGTACACACCCATGACTGTGCCCATCTGGGGGACCTGGAAAGAAACAGACCAAGAGGGACAAAGTTAGCAGTCACGCGACCACCCACAGGCACCCTCCCTTCTGCCCAGCTCCCGTAGGATCTGCTAGCAGAGATGGCAGGATGTGGGGGTCCCCAAAGGGTCAGGTTCAAGGCAGAACGCCCATCTGGCAGAAAAAGATTCAGTGCCCCACTGGGCCGACAGCAATTGCTCCCGACCGTCGGGCCCTCCCACTGCCCAATCCTTTATCCACAGCTGGGCGACTCCACCACCCAAGGATCTGGGGAGTTGAAGAGATAGGATCATGGGGCTGGTGGGAGGCGGGGGCAGGGGGGGCTCGTCTCTCCCCTCAGCCAGGCCCCAGCTCAGCACGGGGAGGAGGGATCTGAGGCTGAAAGGCAGTGGGAACAGGATCATACAGCCTCCAGAGTCCCCAGCCAAAGAGCAAGGGAGAAATCTAATGTGGGAAAGCCACATATTGTTGCAGTAGTAGTATTTATTAGGCACTTACTGTGTGCAGAGATCTATACTTTGCGCCGGGAATGTGTGATTCAGGGTGAGGGCACCACAGAGAGGGGCCTGGTCCTTTGCCCAGCCTCAGCCACCATGGTCGCTGGGTCCGGCCCCCCTCTCTTTCTCAGTGCCAGTGCTCCTAGGACCTCACCTTGGTGGGCTTCTTTTTTCCCTCTGTGATGCTCTCTGCCTCCTCGTGCTCCTTCACCCCCTGGGTCAGGTTGGTGTAGTTGGCCATGCGGTTGAGGAGGGAAGACACTTTTGGCCTGGTATCCATCTCCTCCTTCAGATCCAGAAACACAAGGGTCATATGAGGAAGGCCTGCTGGATTTGGCTACTCAAAGCTTGAGACAATGCAACCTGGCAGAGCCACTTGGGAGGGAGGGCCCACCCCTGCCACCCCTGCCACCCCTGATAATAATAATAGCATTTATTAAGCTTACTAATTGCTTACTATGTGCAAAGCACTGTTCTAAGCGCTGTGGAGGTTACAAGGTGATCAGGTTGTCCCACAGGGGGTTGTCCCACAGTCTTAATCCCCATTTTACAGATGAGGTAACTGAGGCCCAGAGAAGTTAAGTGACTTGCCCAAAGTCACACAGTTGACAATTGGCGGAGTCGGGATTTGAACCCATGACCTCTGACTCCAAAGCCCGTGCTCTTTCTACTGAGCCACGCTGCTTCTCATAGCCACTGATAGCCACTACAAGAAGATGCGAGGAGTCTGCCTTGAGGGCACAACTCCAAATGGCACAGAATCCTTTGTCAAGAAGCCAAACGTGCTTAATAGGAGCTGAGATACTTGCCTTGGGCCTCTTGGGGCCAGGCTGCACCACCACATCTGCCTCCATCAGCCCCAGCAGGTGCCATCAGGTCCCTCTCCAAGCCAGGGACCTTTGTGGTTGCTAGATGCATAGCATCTCTGACATCAGGGACAGGGCACCTACTCAGTGTAGTTGCTAGAAAACGGCTTCCCAGGTTTCCTCACACTTTGCCCAGGCTCCACAATCGGCTCTAGGCAGAAGGGGAAGCAGAAGCCACCGGGCCCAAACTACTCAGGGTGGGCAGGCAAATGAGCCCAGGGCACCTGGCCCCGCGACTCCAGGTCTCCAGGTGTTCCACCCAGGGTTTAGCTGCAGTGGGGGCGGGGTGTCACTGAAGACCCAGGGCTCAAGCAACTACCCAATTTTCCACCCTAAATTTTCAATTCCTTTGAGTATGTGCTGTGGGAAGGTTACCATTTTTGCCAATGTCACAGTCAGCCCTAATACAAGAGTGGTCTGCTAATACCGCAATGTGTGAAGCAGAGATTTTCAACAGCTAAGACATTAGGGAGTTGTTGGGGCCCAGAACCATCGAGGTTGGACATGCCGGGGCCTAGACAGTTGAGTCCAGAAATGCCAGGGCTATGCCCGCTGGCATAAATGAAGCCTAGGCACAACCAGTCAGCCATGCTGCCTCTCTTTGTCAGAACGGATGGTCTGGGTGGCTGGGAGGAGGCGTGGAGTCTGCTTTTCTCTGGTTGAGCAAAATCAGGAGGGTTTCCCCTGAGCCTTCTGCTCTCCTCTCTTCTCCATGGCTCTAAATAGGCTATAAATTCACTTCATTCACATTTATTGCTTGCTATGATTCATAATTAATTACTAAGGCAACCTACAAGCCTAATTATCACTAAACGATCTAACTGCACAGTTCATTTCTGAGCCACTTGGCTCCTGAGTCGGGTGGAAAGAGTGGGGACAAATGGGCATTTCCTTTCCCCTCTTCTGAGGAGGGACCCACAACTTGCTATACCCCAGAGCCCCTTGCCCTTTACACCCCTGCTCCGCTTTCTCCTAAATGGTACCTCGAAGAGAGCCAGGTTCCGGTCAAAGTATTCATCCCCCTCCTCGTAGCTGGAGTTGTTGAGATAAGCATTGCGGGCTTTCTTGTGCCCCTCATCTAAAAAAAAAAAAAAAAAGGAAAAAAAAAGGAGGACAAACTGTTGGGCGATGTTTTTACTTGGAGGTGGGGAGGGGGAGGAAGAAGACGAGAAGGAGGAGGAGATGGAAAGGAGGAGGGAGATGGAGGAAAGGTGGAGGAAGAAGGCAGGGAAGCAAAGGAAGAAGGAGAAAGGGTGGAGGGTATTTAGGAGATAGAGAAAGGGAGGAAGAGGCAGAGGAGAGGGAGGAAGCACTGGAGAAGGACGCAGGGGAGAAAAGAAAGAGGAGCGGTGGAGGGAGGCTCAGGGTGGTCAGGATGGGAACTGTCCACTGGCACCAGTGTGACCAGCTATAGCCCAGGGGAAGAGAGCTGGAGCAGGTCCTGAACAGAACTGAGCACCGGTCATCCAGCTTGGGGACAGTTCGGTGGTCCCTCCATGGAGCCCAGCTCTTCCCACCTTCTGCCAGCTGGGTGCCCTCACCCTGGAGGTGGCAATGAGACCTCACTCATGGTCACTAACACCACAGTGCCCTGGATGGCTGGCCAGGACTGAGCCACACACTTTATCACAGCTCACCACCCCATAGGATTTGAGACAACAGGTCAGCCAAGAAAAACAAAGCTTGTACCCAGCTTGAAAAGCCCAGGCCAGCTGCAGTTGTGCCCTCTCAACACCTAGGACCTTCACTCAGAGTGGTGCTGCTGGACCCCTTGCAACCTCCCTCCCAAACCCTCTCCCCGACCTGACTTTCCCATCACAGCTGACAATACTGCTATCCCCACTGCCTCTCAAGGCTGATGCCTTGGCATTACCCTCGACTCCTCTTACTCGTTCTACCAGCATAGTCAGCCCAGCTCCAAATCCTGTCGTTTCTTCTTCCGCAACATTTCCAGAATCCTCACCTCCCCCTTCATCCAAACAGCCACCATGCTGGTCCAGGCACTAGGTATACCCCTACTGCATTAGCCTCCTTGCTGACCTCCCTTCCTCTTGTCTCTCCCCTCTCCAGCTCCGCTTTCACTCCGACGCCTGAATCATTTTTCTAAAATGTCATTCCACAAAACATCTCCCCACTCCTCAAAACCCTCCAGAGGTTGTCCATCCCTCTTCACATCAAGCAGAAACTCCTGACTGTTCTTTAAAGCGCTCACCCAGCTCTCTCCCCTGCTACTTCACCACTTAACCTGAGGAGGAACGGTTAAGGATCTTCCCGAACCTGGGAACCCTGACTGAGCCAGAGCTGACCCCAGCTCTTGACTGCTCGATCTGGGCAGATGTCTCCTGGCCTGGCCCAGTCCAGCTCGAGATCCCAGACCTTGCAACAGCAGTTTCCCTCCCACAGCGGCTTATGTTTCTCCCCAGATTGGTAAGGAGACTTTTGGAGGAGATCGAGGAGTCAATGGGAAGGGCATTTGGAATGAAGGTCTATCCCTTGCTGGCAGAAAGCCACCGTTGGCTGCAGTCTAAAAGAAAGTTCAGTTACCAACACAATTCAGCAGAAGGAGTGGAGTGGTGGTGGGATGGGTTTTCACACTCCCCACCCTCCACCCCAACCAGACTGTCTGAGATGGGGCCTCCTCCACCCCAGGGGTGCTGCTCCAGACTTTAGGTTCTGGGCCCAGCCTGACCCAGGCCCCTCATACTTATTCCCATTCAGGACTCTCAAAAGGTGGCATGGGCAATTCCAGGTCCTGCGTTCCGGAGCTGTCCATACCCCCTCCTCATGCCCTGGGATTCTGATCCACCTGGCCCACAGTGGAGCAAGGACCACACTGCGGGAAGGCCAGCTCGGGGCGGCAAGACCCAACGCCCGAGATGGTCAGTGAAGAAGCAAATGCCACTCTATGCCTATCGAGAGCAAGGGGAGAAAAGGTGATCATGTAAGCCAGCCTTTGTATGGCAACAGAGAGATCAACATGCTATCGCCAATTCTGTCCGGGGCAGAGACAAACCACAGAGATAAGTTTAGAAACGGGCCAGAGACAGGGCCGAGAGAGAGCCAGGAAAGGGGTCAGTGGTGGCGCCAGAAATGAGGCTTGAGGTGGGGCTCAGAGGTAAGCCAGAGATGAAATAGGGATGGGCCAGAGACAGAACAGAGAGGAGCCTAGAAACAGGGCTAGGGATGGGCCCCGAGACGAGCCAGAGATGGAAGAGAGAGATAGAGCCAGGGATGAGTCGGAGACAGAATAAGGGCAGGCCAGAGATAAGCCCTGAGACGAGCCAGAAATGGAACACAGAAGAACGGGCCCAGAGGTGACCCAGAGATGGGACCAGAGACAAGCCATAGATGGGATACAGACAGGGCAGAGATGGCCCCAAAGACAGAAAAAAGATGGGGCCAGAGATGAGCATAGAGACAGGCACACAGATGGAACACAGAGAGGCCCAGAGACAAGCCAGAGACAGACACAGAGACAGGCCAGAGACAGGTAAAGGATTGGTCCAGAGATGGGCCAAAGACAGACTTACTTCCTGGACAGGGTTGCTCCCTGACAACAACCAGGGGCCGAGAGCCTATATCCTGGGTGCGACCTGCAACCCTATAGACCTTTAGAGTACAGAAGACAAAGGTATCTGTATCCTCTCCACTTAGGAACCAAGAAAGCTGCTGGTACCCAGATTTGCTAGGATCCCTCCGACTACAGTCCCACAGGAACAAATAGGCTGGCTCTCAGGGGACCCGTGGGCTTGCCTTTCCATGCCCACATAAAATACCTAGTTTCTTGGCTGAGGCACAGGCCCAAAGTGTCACCTCACTTCCTCTGTGCCAGGTCACAGAACAAAGTGCTCTGGGTGAGAGAGAGAAGCCTGGCTCCTGGGGAAGAGGAGAGGTCTTGACCTAGCAGCCTCTTCCCCTGTGGCCAGCGGCACATGGGCAGCCACTGCCTTCCCAGAGAGAAAGCAGACCCTAACCAGTGGCATTTGGCCAGAGACCTGGAAACCCCAGAGGAGTGGGGAGGGAAAGGAAGAAGAGGGAGGGACTGGAGAGAGCAAATGGAAAGAAAGGGAAAAGGGAGAGAGGGGAGGGGGGAAGAGGAGAGGGAAGGAGAGGGGGAATGGGGGAAACTAAAGAAGTGGGCAAAGAGGAGGTGGTGGGATGGTGGGGTGGGGGAGAAGGAATGAAGGGAGGAAAGAAGAAAGGCGGAAAAGGAGGAGAAGAAAGTTAGATTCTCATGGAGCCAGATTGAGTTTGGTAGCCAACTGTAAAAGGGCCTCCAGGAATCCCCAACTTGTGGTACAAAAAGTGGGGAAAACGTTATAAGGCAGGAGGATAGAAGAAAAAGATGACACGGTAACAGGTTGGCATATTCATCTATCTCCCTGAGTTTAGGCAGAGGGTGAATGAGAGGAGAGGCTGGGAGGACAGCCCAGAAAAAAAGCCCGGGAGGAGAGCCCAGGAACAGAGACCAGAAAAGATCCCAGGAGGAAAGCCCGGGAGGAGAGCTCTCAGCAATACTATACCTAGCAGCTGGCTGTGCTCTCCCGTGATGGAGTGCTGACTTGTGTCTGAAAAACAAATAACCAAAAAGAAAGGGAAATACAAATGAGCAAAAGAAAATGATGAAACAAGCTGGTGCTCAGACACTCCCAAACCGGTCCGCAAATTCGGGACAAGTAGCATGGCAGACCCTGGTGGTGACCAAAACAAAGAGAAAGGACAATGAGCAGCAACACAAGGAAGGTGGAACCGCGGGAACCTGACCAGATCTGGTAGGACCCGGCAGTTTCATTAGAACTGGCTGGCTGAGGCTCAGTTGGCTCAAAAAGCACTATATTTCATGGTGGGGACTGAGGTCATTCCGTCCGTGCATCACTTAACTGGACAACTGGTCAGTAGTGTGCCGACAGAGGAACCGGTAGCCTCCAGGGAGCAAGCTCAGACTGGGCTTTCTCCCCAGGGGGTGGCCAGTTCAGGCTGGAAAAGAGGGGCCCCGGCTCCTTGCTGACCAACGTGGCCTCGAGGCTGCCTAAGGTTTGGCTCCAGATGAGCCAAAGAGGGCTAATAGAGGCACTCCCTCCCTTTCCCAGAACGTCACACAAAATAAGCTCTTCAACTCCAACTGAGACTGAGGAGTCTAAAGTTCAAGCTGCCAAGCCTGCCTCCAGTGCCTCTGTCGTCTCCACAGCCCAAGCCTCTAAGGTGCTAGATTTTAGAGATGGGAGCACTACAACCTGGGAGCAGAGAAAAAACACCTCTATAAGAATAATAATAATAATGGCATTTATTAAATGCTTACTATGTGCAAAGCACTGTTCTAAGCGCTGGGGAGGTTATAAGGTGATTAGGTTGTCCCACGGGGGGGCTCACAGTCTTAATCCCCATTTTACAGATGAGGTAACTGAGGTACAGAGAAGTTAAGTGACTTGCCCAAAGTCACACAGCTGACAATTGGTGGAGCCGGGATTTGAACCCATGACCTCTGACTCCAAAGCCCGTGCTCTTTCCACTGAGCCATGCTGCTTATCTAGGCCTCTAGGCCTGGGGTCTAGAACAGTCCCTCGGCCACCCTAGCTTTGCCCACCATTGACTCCGTTCTGCCTAGGTTTGGACTTCCCACCAAAAGGGCAAGCTCTAACCCCCAACCAGCTCCTCTGGGTTCCCCAAGGGCAGGTTTGTTGGGGTGGCACTTAGCTACTTGCTCCTTTTTTGCCCTGGAGCTGTTTCACCTGTGATGGAAGAGAGGCAAGGGGGGCAACACCACAACCCCACAAAGAGGCCCAACAGGTAAAAATCCCAATATGCTTTGCATTGCCACAAACAGAAAGAATCCATTTCAGATTCTCTCGTTTAATTTTACGGTATTTATTAAGTGCTTACTATGTGCCTAGCACCATTCTAAGAGCTGGAGTACTTACAAGCTAAGCAGGCTGGATACAGTCCCTTTCCCATATTGGGGCTCACAGTCAAGCAGGAGGGAGAACAGGTAATTAATCCCCCTTTTGCAGTTGAGGAAACTGAGGCACAGAGAAGTGAAGTGACTTCCCCAAGGCCACACAGCATGCAAGTAGCAGAGCTGGGATTAGGACCCAGGTCTTCTGGCTCCTAGCCCATTCTGTTTTCCTTTGACATCTTCCTACTACTATTACTACTTCTACTACCACTATTACTACTGCTACTATCATTTGTTTATGAGATATGATTCACTTGTGCCTCCTAGGGTGGCAGGGGGGGCATGAGGGACCATAAAGGAGTTTACGAGCTGGTAATGTTTGGGAATGTATTTATAAGGCCGTTATGCTGTTCACCCCTTTCCAGGGGCATGTTTATAGCTAATTTTAAGACCCAATAAGAGCATCCTGCCTTTTGCCTCTGCCCTGATTTTCACAGCAACGCCACTTGGCCAGCAAAAGGAGGCCCAGTTTGGTCGGAAGGAGGAATGAGCGGAAGTTCTGGGCTGTGGCTGGCTCTGGGCCCGATGAGGCCCTCCTTCTGCTTGGCCACTGCAAGAGGAAATGAGGTTTGTGACCCAGGACCTGTGGGGAAAAACTCACCATTAAGTTCCAAATGGCCCCGCAATTGCAGGAGTGACTGAGCACTTACTGGGTGCCAAGCCCTGTGCTAAGCGTCAAGGAAGATAGACGATAATGGGGCCAGGCCCGGTCCTTGTGCCACACAGACTCACTGGCTAAGAGGGCTAACCTTGGTCACCGAAGGGACAGATGCAAAACCTTCAGCTCCTCCAGGATCCCCCCGAGCCCACAGAGTCGCCTCCTGCTTTTCTTCTGGTCCCAGCTCCAGAACCTGAACCACTCACATCGCTCCATCAGGGAAACGAGGCGATGAACAGTGAAACCCCTCGGCTCCTTGGGCAGACACGGCGGGGATCTGAGAGCTCGGTGCAGATGGGCCAGGGGCAGTTGGACCACCCGGAAAATGGGTCCAGGCGGCTTGGCCAGTGGGCAGTCCAACCCCAGGGAACCGTCCTCAGCCTGGATCTCAGGGCTCCGTTCTATGTCTCTCTGCCAGCCCCCAGAGACTCAAGACCCCGGCTACTGTTGCCTCAACAAGTGCAGGGACGGCACGATCCTGGCCAGCTGCCAGCCCAATCCTGGCCAGCTGCCAGCCCATTGATCCCGAAGGCTTGCCTTATGTTCTTGTTCGGATATGTACCCAATTACCAATTCTAAGCCTGTCTCCAGGCCCAGGCCCCAGACTCACAGAAGGACAGAGTCTGGAGACCTGTGAAAAAGCCAGAGAAGCCTGGGACAGGGGTGTTCAGGTGGCAGTGGCAACCAGAGCAACAGTGAGCAGGAGCTCTGAGCAGACAGAGAGGTGACAGTAGCCGCTAATCTCCAACTCTTTGGGAGCTTTGTGCCAAGTTCTGCTCCCACTGGGTTGTTTGTTTTGACTCCTTTCCTCCAGAATCTGCTAAAAGGGTTTCACTGGAGCGCTCAGAACTGTCCCTGGCACATAGCCTGGACGACTAGGATGGGTCTTTCCTTCAGAGGCCTCACCCGATCCTGCAGACACCTCTCCTCACAACCCCCATCTGCACTCTGCCACATGAAAGAGATCTCATTTATACTCAAGTGTGTACAGAGAAATAAAAAGGTACCCTTTGGTCCAGAAGTGGGGATTTTCACTGGTGAGGACAATGGAGTGGCTATGGGTTTTCTGATAGGTTGCGACACACGAGGTATCAGATCACCGGCCCGGTCTGTAGGAGAGCCTGGGTCTCCCCTGCCAGCCCAGGCCCACGGGAGAGCCGTCTGGAGGGCAGGGGGCAGGGTCTCAGCTCACTAGCCAGGGTCTTTGGGGGAGGTAGGCAAGTTTTAGAGCCCCCTTCCTAGGCCCCCTCCTCATACAGGAGGATCGACACTTTCCTAAATGGGCTGCTCAAACTTCAAGGGGGCAACTGGCTTAGCTGTTGCCTCTTCAACCACCGAGTAGTCAATGCTTGACTAAAGCCATTAGCCTCACCCCCAGGCATAGGACCCCGAGTGCACTGCACCCAACCCCAGCCCTAGTCAGGCCCACCTTTCAGCTGCCAGGGCCAGGCCAGGCCTGTAGTCATGCAGGTCCTGCTCCTTCCCAGATGAGGGCAAGTATGCCACGGAGCCAGCCCCAAATCAGTCAGCCTCAACATTGTGCTTTGGTCCCACATCTTATGTCTGGTCTTACCTGGTCTGATCGGGCACTTTCCTGGACTCGGGTATAGTTGACACTGTCCCACAGCCTCTCTGACCCCCACTCCAGCTCCAAGGAGTAGAGTTCGCTTCAGTGACATCGTCATGCTGTTAGTCTCCCATGACCACCCTGCAGTGGGCCCCAGCCATCCCTGGTCAGCCCCCAAAGTGGGCCTCAGCCATCCCTGGTCAACCCCTGCTAGCTATGAGCAGCCCCCATCCCCCCTTTGCAGCATCACAAAGGTCCTCCTACCTATGTGCTTCCTGGAGGGCCATGGAAGCTGGGGGTCAGGGGGGTGGGGGAATGTCAAAACTTGAGATTCTCTCATCTAAATGGCCAATTTTGTACATTTGTGTACGTGGGAAAATGAAACTGCAAAGTTGTAGGTCACCATGGGGGCAGGGGACAGAAAGGTTCCCCCCGCCCCTTCTGGAGTCTGAAGCTAGAGTGGTCACTGGGCTCCCTACCCACAACCACTAACATGCTCGCAGAACCAGGAGGCACGTCCTTGACTCACCACTCCACTTCATGGGAGCCAATTAGCCAACTGCACTCAAAACTCAATCGGGGACTCTGGGCAGAGGGCCCAGAGGGCAGAATTCTGCTCTGCTGGGTCACAGACACTCCGGGGGCCCAGGGAGAGCTCAATTAAGGCCTTTTTGAAAATGGGCCATTAGCCAATAGTCCTGGCCAATTGTCAACACTAATAAAGTCACTCCATTCTGCAGGTCAGGGCTGGACAGGGCTTGGCTGGACAGGACAGGGCAAGGCAGAGCAGAACAGGGCAGGGCAGGGGAGGAGAGGTCAGGGTAACCCAAGGAGGAGATAGCAGAGGAGGGAGGAGGGATCCCTGCCCGGTGACTGAGGAGTCTTCAGTGACTCAAGGGAAACACATCCCAGGAGGCAGAGACAAAATGGCTTCTCAATCAGCTGACAAAAGCCACCCAGCCTTTGCCTACATTCCTGGGCCACAAACAGCGCCTGCTTCTCCTTGATGACACCAGCCAGCAGGCAGAACTTCCCAGTCTAGCACCCTCCCAGCCTCCCTTTCTCCCCTGATGCCAATCTTCCTGGGGGGAAGTCACAGGACCAAACGTATTCATGAGGACAGACCTCACCTTCACCATCCATTGTCATGCAAGAGAGGCCTGGAAGGACCACTTTTGCCAGAGTCCGGGCAAAAGCAAGCTGAGAATCTTTTCTGAGCTCTCTCCTGCCCAGACTCTGAAGTTACTGAGTTACTGAAGAGGGTAGAGTCGAGCTAAGGCCCATTCGGGTCAGAGCGGCAGCCAAAAAGCATTCAGCTAACTGGCAGAGGGCCAGATGGGATTCAAACACCAAGAAGCACTGACCAGTGGTTTACCGCTCCACTCCCCAACTACGAGACTGATTTTCTGGGCTGGCGCCTGGCACACACCCATCCCAGGCAGCAGGCACACCAGCAGGCAAGGTGGCAGGCAACATATAATCTGGGCTGCAAATGCTCCTGCCTCAGGTTCACTGTTGAGAGCCAGGAGATACTTAAAGGACACCTCCCTTACTGACGTTCCCCATTGTGCCTCAACTGATCCACACTATTAAGTGTCCTCTGAAGACACAGCTGGGCAGTGCACGGCACCTAGTGGGTGTTCGGTACGTACGACTACTACTCCTACTATTGAACTAAGCACTTGGGAGCTATATTCAGGAGAAGTAAGAGACAGGATTCCGCCCTCTGGGAGCATTTATTCCAAAGGGAGGGGCAGATAATAAATAATTTACTGATGGGAGGCTCTGTTATAATCAGAGAATGGAAAGAAGGCCTCCGGGCTAAACGGTAGAGAACTTAACACTGATACTATGTCCCAAAGGGCCTCGGTGAGGCTCGGGGGCTAGTGGTGCCAAATGCCAAAAGCTGGGAGTAGGGAGGACGTGATCTGAGAAGGAAATGACATGGGGAAGGAGGGCTTCCAGGAGAAGGAAACGAATTTGGGAAGGCTTTAAAGCCGGACAGCTGGGAGAACTGTGGTCCGGACTACTGGACATCTCTTCTCATTAGGGGATTAATTGGGTTTCCTCCCGAGGCCACATGTGCAAACCCAACTGACCACTAAAGGTCCAGGCTGGACTTGCTTCTGCCTTGGGCAGCGAATCAGCCTATGAGCGCTAGGTGGGACAGGGACTGTATTTTAACCCGATTGTCTTGTGTCTACCCAAGCGCTTAGTAGAGTGCCTGGTACACAGTAAGCGCTTAAAAAATAACATTACAAAAAAATGAATCATGATCAGCTCAGCCCCAGGGCTGGCCTGAGTGATAATGACCTTCCAAACAGGTAGGGCCAAACACAGCTGGACTTCCTGATGCTCAAGTAACTCCTGAGGCAAGCGGGGGCTGGTTTTAAAAGAAGCCAGAGCCAGGAGCAACTAGCATAAGCAGCAGCAAACACAGAACTCCTCTGGACTGAATGACATTTCCAGACCAAGTGAGGATGGAATGTCCACTGCCAGGGGCTTGGTCACGTCTCTGAGCAAGCACAATTTCTGAAGCTTCCTGACGCTCACTTCTGCACCTCAGAACACACCCCGAGGCTCAGCCCTGCTCAGCAGTGAGCAGCCTGCACTTTAGGCAGGGCCAGTGACTCTCTTACCGCCCTCCTGACTGTTCCTGTCCAATCGCTCTGCAAATCCAACTGGGGCCAGTCCCACTGTAATCCCGTTAACACCCAGTGCCCCGACCTTGGCAAACCCAATGGAACCACCCTGACCCGAGCTCAGATTGCAGCTTCAAGGACCAGAAAGGTCCGGGAAGGTTCCAAATGCCTTTGGCAACAGGAAGGAGCCAAGCTCACTTTCCCCAGCCATACAAATGCTAGGCCATACCAGCGGTGACCCTCTGGGACTAGAAGTCCAAGAAGAGTCACACGCTTGGGGCCAGAATGGTTCTGCTGGGTTTTCCAAGGCTGGGGCACTCGGCTTGGAACCACCCTCCCTAGGCCTCCCAGTTTGGGGTCAAGAAGAACAGGTGCCCGACAACCTGGCCTCCTGATCTGGATGTTCCACATGCCAACCCACCTAGCCAGTGTTGGCAGCTCTGTGGGCAACTGTTCCCCATGCATTTCTAGCCCATTACGTTGGCCCCAAGACGGATCCCAACCATGACAAAGCCCACAGTCGCCATCCTGAGTGGCTTGGCCTATTCCCACAGATGGCCAGAACAGCGAGTCCCCTACGATCTTTTCTGAGACAATCTCTCGCGGGAGACGTTGTGAGCCAGGGGATGTGGGAGTGTCTGGAGGAGCTGCCGACAGGCACTACAATCGGACGGCCCTTCCTTTTCCTGGGGGCCGACCGACTCGGTGGGAGGGTTGCCTTGGGCATTTTATCGGGAACGGAAGTTGTGCAACTTGTCTCTGGATCAAGTACGAGCCTGCAACACACCTAACCAGTCCCAACCTGCCCTCGCCCCACCTGGTGGGGTCCCAGAAGCCCTGCCCATCCCAGGGGGCAGAATCCCAGCAATGGTCAATGCATAGACTTAATTACCGCAGCAGTGGAACAGGAAAAAATGTCAAAAGGCTCAAAAGTGTTTGGATAAAGTCATGGGTGAGCAGTTCCGGCCGGGTGTTGGATGGCACATCCCCACCCAGGAGGATGAGTGGAAAGGGGACAACATCTCATTGTCCTCTAGGCATCCTCTGTTGCTGTGCCAAAGACAGAACAGTGGGCTGCATGGATCATAGTTCTGGACCAAGCTGGCACTGCACCTGGCAATGGAGGAGGAGAAGCCATGCTCCACCCAGCCCCAGGCATGTCCAGAAACCACATGGTCTTCAGCTACAGATGGGTCTAGAAACCTTGGGTGGGTGGGTGGGTAGGAGGTCTAGAAGCCACAGGGCACTTAAGGACGTGGAGGTGAAGAACAATTTTGGGGCAATGCCTAGGGGAACAATGACTTTGAGGGGGACTCCTAGATGGTAGTAACAGGAAAGCATGGCTTACCTAAAACAAAACAAAAGGGAGATTCGGGAAACACACAGTCTGGATCATATTCTGGCTCTCTCCGAAGGCTTCCCCATAAACTCAGCTGGGGAAATTACTCTCCCTGGCACTACAGCCTCAGCAGCGTACAAGGGGCTTGGCCCAAAAAATGTGCTAGTGTTGTCTCCCGTCATCCATCAGGGTGACTCACAGCAGGTCCTGAGCCCCCAAACCCCTGGAAATACCGGGCCTGATGCTTCTGTGCTTGGTGGACCCCAAAGCTAGGAGCAGGGAGCCCCAAGGGCCCAGCTTTAAACAGGAAAAGGGAGGGAGGACTGACTGAAAGAAGTCAAGGCCAACAGTTAAGGGTCACCTGGGCCGCCACCTTCTTGGCCCAATGGATACAGAAGCCCCGGAAAGCAGCCGCCTCCACAGCAGAGTCCAAAGAGGACCCTAGGGCAGAGCAGGGCCAGGGTGGGGGCCGATGGCCTCTGGCAGACCTCCCTAGGCGTGTCCTGGCGGGCCACCAGCTCCAGTAAGCAGTTGGGCCTGTCTGGGCCTGGAGGGGGAGGCAGCACCAGCCCCAACGTCAGCCCCTCCCCAAATAAGTGTTCTCCACATGCTGAAACACCAATTCCAGGTCCCTGAGGCCCCACCCAGGAAAGAAAAAGCCCATGGGGTGTGGGGTTTTCCAAACACGGAACACCGGTGAAAGCAGACACAGAGCAATGGGAAACACCACTCCAAACACTTAAAATCCAGGGGCAGGCTAGCAAGTGGCTGAGCCGGTTTGGGCTCCCAAACACACAGGCACAGACAGACAGACAGAAGGATGGACGGTCGGGAGGAGGAAACCTCCCCTAAGAAATGAGGCTGCCGGTTTGCTCTGAGATGAAATACCAGAGAATCAGGTTCCAGCAAAGCCAGTTATGGCTTCCCTGGAACTGTGGCCACTCAGGGTTCAGGGTCCTCAATTGGTGGAGGGGCAGTCAATGGGAGGGGAAGAGGGGGTACCCGACCGAAGCTCCTCCCTCACTCTCTTCTCCAACCGTGGCCTGAGGAGCAGATATGCTCCCCCTGGGATCCCAGGAACGGGTTCCTGCCTCCTTGCCCCAATTTGGCTCAGAAGGGCCTTGCAGTGCCCGCCTTCTGGGGGCGGGGGGGGGGGGGGGGGGGAGCACAGAAAGCAAGGAACTCCATGCTTCAGAAAACAAGGCCCAAGGGCAGAACGCTCTTGCCAGCCCACTAGGCCTGACCCAGAAGAGTTGGGGCATGGGGAAAGCCACAGAGACTAAACGTCTTCTTTCCCAGGAGATGCTGAGGAAAGTCTCAGGGATGGGTGTGACCTACAGGGTCAGAAACTGCCTCAGGGGAAGTTTCTGATTCACAGTGACTCCAAGGATATACTTTCTCCAGAACATTCTGTCCTCTGCTATAATCCACAACCTTTCTAATGGTTCTTCTGCTATTGTTGTTATGGTCTCTATCCATCTAGCTGCTGGTCACCCTCTTCCACATTTTCCCTGCACTTTTCCTAGCATTAGTGTCTTCTCCAGAGAATCAGTCCTCCTGATTATGTGTCCAAAATATGCTAATCTAAGTCGAGTCATTTGGCCTTCCAAAGATCACTTTGGTTTAATTTGTTCTAAAATCCACTTGTTTGTTTTCCTGTCAGTCCATGGCATTCGCAAAAGTCTTCTCCAACATCACGTTTCAGAGGAATGGATATTCTTTCTATCCTGTTTTTTCACTGTCCGGCTTTCGGATCCACACACTCACTGGAAACACCACTAGAAACACCACAGACTTGACAATTTGTATTTCTGTGGCAATTGCTACCTCGGTGCATTTTGTGACTTTTCTAGGCTCTTCACAGCAAGTCTTCCTAACATTAATTTTCAGCATATTTCTCGGCTACTAGAGCCATAGGATCAGGGAAACATTCGGGGATGGGAGTGAGCTCCAGGGTCAGAGACAGCCTTGGAGAGAGATTGTCACTGTCTGAGCTACAAGGTCAGAGACAGCCTCGGGGATTGCTGCTGCCTGAGCTACAGGGTCAGGGGCAGTCTGGAGACAGACCGACACTTTTAACACTGGTAAAATCCATCATCGTCACTTCCAAGAGCGCAGTATTTGGAAACGGTGCAGAACTTTGACAAATCAGTCAGTAACTAAATTGAGGCAGCATTCAGCTGAGGCTGCTTGGCCCGTGGGGGGTGGATACCGTGGGCAAGGGCCAGAGAGGGCGAGTCCTACCGTGCAAACCCCCAGCGATTACGATCAATCCTCCACTCGGGTTTTGGGCCCTCAAGCCTCGGCAGCAAGGCTCCCCGGGGATTCCCGGAGGGAGAGTCCAACCCGGATGGGTTGTTTCTCCAGCGGAAGATGGAGGTCAGGCAGCCGGCGGGCAATCAATTCTAGCAGCTGTCCCGTTAAGTGAAGATCCCAAGTGGTGCTCTGCCCTAACGGTACCGACTAACCTCCCGCAACCGCCCCCGGGGCTTCGCCCGCCTCCACAAGAAGCATACCTCTTCATCGATGGCCTTGAAGGGCCCTTTCCCAAGAAACGTTTCCTCCGTTCCGTTTCCCTGGGAAAGGCAGTGTCTGGCTCTGAGTGGGTAGCGGGGTAAAGTCCAGAGTCCTGGAGGCGGGAGCTGCTGCTGCCCCCGTCCCCTCCCTCTGTCCGTCCGTCCCTGCGCTCCGGGGCCCAGACCCTCCGTCAAGGCGGGCAGGCCTCCGCTCCGGAGGCGGAGGAAGAACATCAATCAATCAATCAATCAATCGTATTTATTGAGCGCTTACTGTGTGCAAAGCACTGTACTAAGCGCCTGGGAAGTAAAGTTGGCAACATATAGAGACAGTCCCTACCCAACAGTGGGCATCGCAGCTCCCTGGGGAACCAACCCACCGGGTGCGGCCGAGCCGGGCCGGGCCGAGCCGGGCCTGTCGGTGGCGGGGCTGCCTGTGCAGGCCCCCTCTGGGCGGGGACGGCGGAGACCGTCGTGCCCCCCACCCCCGGGGTTTGGGCCGCTGCCCCGGGGCCCCTCCCCCAACCCCCGGCCCCCGGCAGGGGCTCACCTGGTTCCCCGGGCCCCGGACTCCTCGCTCTGGCTCCCGCCCGGCCGGGCTCGGGCCCCCGGGCCCCGTCCCGCTCCGGCGGCGGCGAGGGCACCGGCGGCTCCTCCTCCTCCGGGGTCCCGGGGTTGACTCGCGGCCCCTCCGCCTCCTCCACCTTGGTCACGGTGAAGTGGGGCATGCCGTGCGCTCGGGCTGTGCCCGTGACCGGGCCGTGCCCGCTGGGGGAAGGTTGTGTCCCGGGGAGGCGGATGGGGCGCGGCTGGGGCCGCCCCCCGCCCGCCACGTGACCCGGCCCCGGGAGGTCGGTCCGGTCCGCTCCCGCCCCGCCCTCCCGCCCGCAGGTGCTCGGGGCACCGCGGCCCGGTTGGCTCCCCTCCGGCCGGGCTCCACCCGCCTCCGCCCCCTTGGGCCCCGGCTAACTTTGGAAGGGGCTGGTCCTGCGGCCTGCTCCCGGACCCCCATTACAGCACGGCTCCCGGCCCGGCCAAGGGGGCACCGAGAGAAAGGCCTGGCAGGAGGACCCGCTTGCCCCGGGGCCTGGGACTGACCCCGGGCCTCTGCTGGCTCCTGCCGGATTCTTGGCCGGTTTCACTGTTTAATCTGTTTCCGTGCCCTTAGATCTGTGAGCCGCTTTGTGACGGTGGCTGGGTCTTACTTAAGAAGGGCTCTCGGTTTCTCGGGAGGGTAACAGGAACGTCCCCAAGATAGTTTGTGGGGCAAGGCCTGCCCCTAAGATAGGCCTGCCTTCCGGGGGACACGGGAAGGCCCTGCCACCCAGATGAAACACAGGAGGGGCGGGATCCGGGCGGGTCAGGCCTGGGAATCCTTTTTGGAAAGTTCCTTGCCCCAAGAAGAAGAAGGGGTGAGGGGAGGACACACGTAAACATACCCATCCTCAGCACTCCTGGATACACAGTCTACCACTTCTGTTGTATTGTACTCTCCCAAGTGCCTCATACAGTCTTCTGCATACAGTAAACACTCAATACAATTGACTCTACATTTTTATTCACCTTAACTACTCTAGTTGTAAATATTTGTGTCACCTTGTTATCTTGTACTTCCCAAATGCCTAGTACATTACCTACTACTAGTCTCTGAAGCCCTTAGCACAAGAGTCCTGCACACCCAATAAATGCCCGATTGACTGAAAGTAGTCCAGTCTCCCCAGTGCTCGTTAGAGTGAGGAACAAAGCAGCGAGTGGAATAAGTTGGACTTATTTTGGATCATGAGACTCTTAGGATAAAATTCACAGGCCAAAAAGTTCCCTGCTCCACAGAGAGAGATCTTCTATCCGGATGGAATGCTCAGGCAGGAGCCTCTTCAGAACTCCCGGGGTCAGCAATGCAAAATCCAGCTCCATGTGTCCAGGAAGCAATGAAGCTTCTCCAGAATACAGGGAACAGCAGCACGTGGGCACTACCCCACTGGTATCCTTCCGCGCCATGCAGACTTGCCTCCAAAAAAAACACTTGCTTGCCCCGGCTCCCGTACTTTCCCAAGGCCCTGACCCACACTCCCCCAAAGATGTTTCTTTTCTTTTTGAACAGCAAGCACCAGGTCAGGATTGGCTAGCTCTTTCATCACTTGCCACTCCATCCTGTGGTCGGTAGGGCCGTGGGATGGGGAGAGGAACACAGGTGTGTACATGCATGCGTGCGTTTGTGAGCACATGGTGCAAGCCGATGGCCAGCGTGCCCTCCCCGACCACTAAAAAACTAGGCTGAACAGCTTGGACTACCCTGGGAAGAGTGGCCCTGACGGCCACTAACACCACCAGCTTCCTCACTAGCAACATCAGTGATGGGATGTGATCCAGCAGAAAGATGGGGGGGGGATGTGTGTGTGTGTGTCGGGTGTGTGTGTGTGTGTGGGCGCACGCGCCCAATACCAAAAGATCACATGTATGGGATCATCCTGAGATTTTAGCACCAGCCTGGAGGTGAACGTATATTATTACACCCTATGACTTCACGAACTTGATACAGATTAAAAGTCTGGATTTTTTTTTTATTCAGCGGAGCTATCGCAATGCAAATACAAGGAGCAGCCGAAAGGCTCCCCGACTCAAACAAGGTCAACCCAGCTGTCTCCCTTCCTTCTGCTTGTACTCTGTTCCCAATGTGGGGCCTTGAGCTGTGGAGGAGGAGGAGGAGGAAAGGAAAGGGCTGCCGGCCCCAGTACTATCCTGCCGGTTCTCTGGGTGACGGGAGGGCGGGAAGGGGATGCTATATCTTCCCAGGAAGTTAATGATGGCTAATCACGTGCAAGAAATGCCAAGTTAGAAAAGGCGTGTTTCCTGATGAAATGGTAAAGGAGAAGCCTCAGAGTCACCATCCCAGAAGGGAACACAAACAGATGGCGAATAAGTTGGAATAAGCCACAATGACAAGGGGTGAAATTTTAATGGAGCGACACTTAACTGCTTGGGAGTACTTCCTGCAGATGACACTGCTTAACTTAATCCCCTTAGGGAAGCTGGATCTCTGAGAATTTAAAAAGCAAAGGGGCCTCAGATCGGGAAATGGGCCTGCAGTTCTGAGGGGTAGTAAGGCTGGAGCAGCTGCTGGGGCCACCCAATCAGGGGGGCTGGGCCTGGGGCGGAGCCCGAGGGACAAGACCCTTGATGAGGAGGCTGGTAGGGAAATTTGGTCAATGTTAGGGTGTCACCTGAAATAATAATAATCGTGGTATTTGTTAAGCGCTTACTATGTGCCAAGCACTATACCAAGTGTTGGGTAGAGAGAAGATAATCAGGTCAGATACAGTCCCTGTCCCACACTGGGCTCACAGTCCAAGAAGGAGAGAGAACAGGCACACTGAATCCTCATTTTACAGATGAGGAAACTGGGGCACAGAGAGTGAGGTGACTTGCCCAAGGTTACACAGGCAAGTGGTGGGGCAGAATTAGAACCCAGGTCCTCTGACGCTAAGGCCCATGCTCTTTCCATTAGGCCACACTGTCTCTCCTCTCTCCAGGGTACCAATGGCAGGAGACAGCGGTGCTGCCACCACTAGGCCTCTGCCTCAATTCTCCCCTGAGCTGGAGGGAGGCTGAGTGTTGGCCTGGGACGAGGGCATCACAGGCTGTTCATGTCAGCAATCCAAACCCGGGCACTGAAAAGTGGCAGGGCACGGGAGGCTGGAGGAGCTACTCCTGGTATTTCGCAAGAGAGCGGGGCACAGCCTTACCTGGAGGCCCAGGAGCACCTCCACCCAAACCCCAGAGCTAGAAGAGCATGTTGGTGTTGGAATAAAGTCAGGGATGAGAAGTAATTGTATCTACCCCAGTGCTAAGTACAGTGCTTGGCACATAATAAGTGATTAACAAGTATAATAGTAATGATGATGATAATGGTAAGTCCAAAACGGACTCCTAGAGGGCAAAGCTGGAGTCAGTGGAAGAATCTGGAAGGGTTGGAGAAACTCTTGAGGGGAAAATAGGTGCGTGAACCATAAGAACAACCTGTACCTGTTCCCTCCAAACCTCCTCTGGAGATTTGTCTCCCTGTCTCCTGCCTTGGGAGACAGGATCCTGGGCTGGACTACCGGGCTGGCCCACCGGAGCATCTCAGCTCTGTTCTTGGACAGCGCATCGAAGCCCCGTTTTCAACAACTTGATGAGCATCCCCCAAACTGCCCCACTGCTCATTGGTGGGCCCACAGCGGGGATCAGTGTGACCCCTTTAAATGGCTGCAAGGCCTGAGCACAGCTCAGCAGAGCCTCCAGCTCCTAGTCAATGCAGCTGGGGAAAGGGACAAGGAAAGGGACAAATTAACCCCTCTTGCCCTCCCCCCACCCCTACCATCCTCTCTCTCTCCCACCCCACTCCCTTTTCCCTCTTCCCCACCCCGCCCATTTCCTCCGCCTGGTTTCCCCATTACAAAATATTTGCTGCATAAAGCAGAAAGCAAATGAACACAGGAACAGGTCCGTTTGTGGCAAATACAGTGTCAAAGATTAGGAAACACACTCAAAACCGAGGGCTCACTGTTTTTCTTCAAAAGAGAGGGAGGGTGGGAGGGGAAACACAAAAGACACAATCCACAATGACTGGTAAATTTCTCTCTCAAGAATGCCAGTTTTTAGAGGGCTTCCTTCGGTTCGAAACGCAGCTACTCAGCCTGCCCGGTACAATGCGTGATGATTTCCCAATGATTTTTTTCCCAAGAAAAAATGATTTCTTTTAGACTGTGAGCCCACTGTTGGGTAGGGACTGTTTCTATATGTTGCCAACTTGTACTTCCCAAGCGCTTAGTACAGTGCTCTGCACACAGTAAGCGCTCAATAAATACGATTGATTGATTGACTGATTGATTGATTCCCAGCATGACTGGTTGTGACAGCTAAGGTCATGAGGCAGCTGCTCTCTGGGCTAGTGAGAGCCGGAACTGTGGTCAGCAGTCTGGGCGCTGGGCACGTCACCCGTGACCGTACACTACCCAAGCCTGATATCCAGCTCTCAGTTTTCAGCTACCACAGTGACCAGGACTGGCCTGCAGATTGGAACAGGTGGCCCCCAGGGACACTAGCTAGGGATCCGGCCTGCAGAGCAGAACAACCATAGCAAAATTTGAGATTGGTTGCCATTTACACAATCTCCAACTCGATAAAGCCTTCTAAGGACGTGGGGCCTGAATTCCACGACATTCCAGGCCCACCTGGAGTACTCGACAAGACTCCTGGCAGTCTCAAAGGGTCCCTTGAAGGGAAGGATGTTAGGATTCAGGCCCTTAGGTCTCCAGGGGCGAATGGGGCTGGGTTGTACACAATTAAGGGGTAGGGAAGGTTCATCTGTTTTTGCACTATCCCTACTCCCCTCAACTCCTATGACTGACCTTCCAAATTCAGGAGAATCAACAGTACTTTTCCTGTTGCAATCAAATGTTTGTGGTTTGTTCCTACATAATGCCTAGTCAACTTGATTTCACTTTTGTGTTCCAATAGCAAGGCCAAGAAGCACCTTAAACAAATCTGCAATTTTGCATATCGGGGTTGGACAGAGGAGTCACGGGTGTTCAATGGTCGGTGCTAGGTCACTTGGGAAGAGTCAGGGGTGTTGGTTGGTCCATCCCTAACCATGAGGGTGGTGTCCTGAAGGGACACCAGCACACGGCTCCTCCAAGTGACCTGATGTCAGAGTCAGAATCCTGGATGGACCACTGGCCCAATTCAGGAATGGTACTTTCATGTTAAGAAATTTCATGAGCTGATCATTTTGAAAATCCTCGTTAGTGGAAAAATGCAGAGCATATGATTTGGAAGGAGGGAGCCAACCAGGAGCCAGAGTGCCAGGGAGTCCCACTGCCTATCAATCAATTCCCAAACAGGGGAACGACCAAGATGGGCCTGGGGGTCAGAGTGAGAAATCAGCCAGACCAAACCAAAACACACATTGCCTTGTTGGGCTCCACGAACTGCGACCTCCTTATCCATTCACGCAAACACATCAAACGGGATGGTCTCTGCACATGGAAACCGTTGCTAGGATTTCTAGCTGTGGTTCCCCAATGGGAAAGGCGAAAAACAAGGTCGAGTTGGCCCCAGCCTCTCTGACGGGAAAATAAATATTACAGGTAAGGCATTTTTCCCCTTCCTAGCCACTGGGAGTTAGTCTTTTAACACACAGGTATCTCCCCCAAACTAAAGGGCAATTGTCGACACAGAACTGCTCCATGCCAGGGCCAGAAGGCAAGTAGGGTGGTTCGACCTCAGAGAGATGTTACTTCTTGTTCCTAAGGCTGCTCAAGGTGTCCCTAAAACTACCACTCCGGAAAACTTCCCTTCTGAAATCCCAAAATGCTTTCGGAATTTCAGGCTCACATCACCTTCCCTTGGTCTCATTACATGGCTCCTCCCCTTCTGATCTAGCGTGGAAGCGAAGAGTGAGCCAGGACTCCACCGCAGCCCTGATGGTGCGGCAGGCCCAGCCCAGATCCTGGTTTGGGGCAAGGGTGGAGGGAATGGGGAGAAAAGCAGGCTGCTTTCTATGTCAAGCCCCGGGTTTCTGCCCAATCGCGGGCTAGCCCGCAGCTCTGAGAAACCCTCCCCAAAGCACTTAGAACGGTGCACTTAGAACGGCACATAGTAAGTGCTTAACATATACCATCATTCATAAAGCAACCTAAGAATCTCTCTGGCCAGTGATGGGGATTGTGGACGGGGGGAACAATAATAATAATGATGATGGTATTTGTTAAGCGCTTACTATGTGCAAAGCACTGTTCTAAGCGCCGGGGAGGTTACAAGGTGATCAGGTTGTCCCAAGGGGGACTCACAGTTTTAATCCCCATTTTACAAATGAGGTAACTGAGGCCCAGAGAAGTTAAGTGACTTGCCCAAAGTCACACAGCTGACAGTTGGTGGAGCTGGGATTTGAACTCATGACCTCTGACTCCAAAGCCCGTGCTCCTTCCACTGAGCCACACTGCTTCTTTGAGCCTGCAGTAGGCCGCTCGGGCCTTCACCCATCCCCAGCCTGGGGGTCGCACAAATCAGTGTTTAATGGAAACCCCAGGCCTCAAACATGGCCCCATGCAAGGAGGGATCTGAGCCCGAGGTGGAGGGAGTTTGTGATGGGGAGGAGCTCCGGGGGGTGGGGTGGGGCGGGGGGACGGACAAAGATCCACTCTGCTTCCACTGTGAGCACCTCTGACTTGGCCCTTTGAATCTTCAAACTTACAACTAGCTGGGGTTCTGAAGCATTCTCATGGGGCTGAGGAGGATTTAACCCCTTCTCCCATCCCACCCCACCCCCCGATACTCCCCAGAACTTGGAGGTCATTCCCAAATTTCTCCTCCCGGAACAGTCCATTGGACTCCTCCTAAATCTGAAGACCACATAAGATGCCATGTTCAAAATGATTAACAATAAATTAGTGTCGTTTTATCTTAGTTGTGGTGCATATAAAGGCACTTATTCTGTGCTAGGCACTGGGATCAAAACAAGGTAACCAGGCCAAGATACTCCTTGATCATGCCTTCCATCCTCCTGCATATCAGCAAGATCACCACTCTCCCCTTCTTAAAGACCTACTAAGATCACATCTCCTTCAGGAGGCCTTCCCTGACTAACATTTCATCTCTCTACCCAAGTCTCTCTTCGGCATCACTGATACACTTGCATTCATACTACCCAGCACTTTAATATTCACCCCAGACCCATCCCCAGAGAATTTATGTACATATCCTTATACTCTGTTGTTTCCCCTTCCTGGAATTTATTCTATTGTTCATCTCCCCCATTAGATTGTAAACTCTTTGTGGGCAGGGATTATCTACCACTTTATTGTACTCTCCCAAGTGCTTAGTATAGTGGTCTACATACAGTAAGTTCTCAAACACCACTGATGTATTGAGGCCAGGCTTGGTCCTTCATGGCATACATCTGAGAGAGAAGGACAGCAGGCATCTTTATCCCCATTTTACCAAAGGGAAAACTGGAGCCCAGAAAGCTTGACTTGACCGAGGTCCCACAGCAGGCCAGAGGCAGAAATGGGACTCCGAGCCCCGGGCTCTTTCTCCTAGGCCTTATTGCCTCCTTAGTAGAAAGCCTGTCTTTATTATGCAGCTGAAGTGTGGGTATCAGTGTAACTCCAAGCCCAGCAGCACAGTACAGCCCATGACTGCCTTCTACAATTACCAAGATCTGGCCTGAATATTGAACACCGATACTGTGCTATTTATTCATGGCCCAAGCCCAGTAGGCTACATGAGACAGACAAAAGACACATTAGAAAATGAGAAGCTGCATGGCCTACTGGATAGACCATGGACCTGAGAGGCAGAAGGACCTGGATTCTAATCCCAGCTCCACCACTTGCCTGCTGTGCGACCTTGGGCAAGTCACTTAACTTCTCTGTGTCAGAGTTACCTTATCTGTAAAATGGGGTTTACGACTGTGAGCCCCACAGGGGGCACAGACTGTATCCAACCTGGTTAGCTTGTATCTACCCCAGTGCTTAGTAGAGTACCTGGCACATAGTAAGTGCTTAACAAATACCACTTAAAAGAAAAAACACACACACCCAAAAACCTCCCAGGAAAATTACAGTGGGAAGAGCCAAGTGGCCACATAGGAGAAGAGATGGTTTACTGGTTCCCAGCTGTATCCAGTTTCCAACACGGTAAGAGGTAACTAGTGTCCAAGTTTCCACCCAGCAGTTCCAAAGCATCATACCTACAGGCCAGCTACACTTCCCCACTGAAGTCAAGTTCAGCAGACAAGGAGAAGGAAAGCCTAGTACGGAACCAACCAACCTTAACATTTTGCAAACCAATAAAAAAAAAATTAGAGAACTAAAAACATTCTGGTTTTCTGCACCCTCAGTTCAGAGCACCAGCATTTCCTGCCACCGGAAAGTGATCAAATCCGGCTCCCAAGAACAGAAGCTCGTGCCGCCTATTTGGGTGGCAGCAGGGACCAAGGATTAAACAACGGGTCACAGTTGAGCAATGGAGATTTACTGTCTTCAGGAAACCTAGAGAAAACACCCATCACCAGAAAGTTAAAAACAATGCACCAGAAAAATACTACACAGGGTAGGCAGCACAGTCTAAGGGAAAAGACTACCTTCCACAGGTTCTGGCTAGTGTGAGTGGCTCCCTTTTTTACGTCTGTCTCCTCCACTGAAGTGCCATCTCCTCCTGGGCAGGGAATGTTTTCTATTTCCTAAGCACCTAGTACAATGAATGCATGACACCAAAAGGATGCTCAATAAATGCTGCTGCTGTTACTACTACTGCCCTTGGCAAGTGTCTTCCATACGTCTCTCCACCTCTAGAACAGGGGTACGCCTTCTCACTCCCGCCTATAGTCCAGGGGCTTTGAGGTGAGTGATGATTAAAAGAGGGCACCTCTTCGGAGGAATGGTACAGACAAGTCCAAGATATTATAATCTGTACATCTCCTAACGGGCCTTAAACTTGGATGGCTGTCGCTCCAAGCTTCAAAGCAGACGTTTTCACCCCAGAGTCTTTACTCTTGGGGCAAAATACGAATTTAGTTAAGAGCTAGTTACCTTCTCACAACCACCCAGGAAGGCAGACGGCTAATTAGAGTTTCTAAATGAGGGAGAGGCAGAGAGGGGAAAGGGGGGCGGGGGGGTGAGGAGGTGGAGTGGGGGGAATTGTGCGATCCTCGGAAACAAGACGGGGGTCTGTTTTACCCTCCAAAGCACTTAGGGTGGTGTTCTTAAGCGCTTAGTACAGTGCACTGCACACAGTAAGCGCTCAATAAATACGATTGATTGATTCTGCGCAGATGCGCGGTGGACACCCCCTAAACACCACTGGTCGACCCAGGGGGAGAGGATGGGGGGGTGGAGGGGGACACTTGTCCCAAGGCGTCCCCATCTTACCTCCTTCCCTTCCCCACAACACCTGTATCTATGTATATATGTTTGTACATATTTATTACTCTATTTATTTTACTTGTACATATCTATTCTATTTAATTTTGTTAGTACGTTTGGTTTTGTTCTCTGTCTCTCCTTTTAGACTGTGAGCCCACTGTTGGGTAGGGACTGTCTCTACATGTTGCCAATTTGTACTTCCCAAGCGCTTAGTACAGTGCTCTGCACTGTAAATACGATTGATGATGATGATGATGACGAAGGCGTCCGCACTGAGCCTGGCCGTGGCCCCCGGATCGGGAGAGCTCCGTCCGGGCCCGAGGTCGAGCATCCCGGGCGGGCCCCGGCCCCCCACTTCCTCAACTTACCCTCTGCGGTGTCCGGCGGGTTGGAGGTCCGGTCGCTGGGCGGGTCCATGGCTATGGTGGCCAGCGAAGTGGTGGCCCCGGACAAGTCGCTGCCGGGCTCGCTGCGGGTGGTCTCGGGGACGCTCTCCCGGGAGCTGAAGCGGACCCGGGAGCTGGAGCGCGAGCTGAGGTCCGGGCTGGTGTCCGACAGGCCCGGAATGTCATCGATCTTGGTCGGGGTCACCATGAAGCGCACCGAAGCCATCTTGGCGGGGCTCTCCGGAGGATGCGGGGCGGAGGGGGAAGGCGGGCGGGCGAGCGGGCGAGCGGGCGGGCAGGCGGCCCCCGGGGACACTCAGCGGTGCCCTCCGGCTCCGGGGCGGCGCGGCTCGGCCATGGCGGCCGCCCAGGGCAGCCCGCTCCTCCTCCTCCTCCTCCTGCTCTCCCCGCTCCCCCGGCTCACGGTAGCGGGGGGCGGGCCGCGGCGGCCCCGGCTCATGGGCCGCGGGCGGCGCTCAGGTGGACGCCGACCCCCGGAGGAGGCGCGGACACTCCCGGGGGCTCCGACCGGGGAGGGCTGCGGGCATCACGGCTCCAAACCGGGAGGGTGGCGGGGGACGGGGGGGCCGGGGCGCCTCCAGCCCTACACACCGAGCAGGAGCAGGAGGAGCAGGGCGTCGGCGGAGCCTCCCGCGCAGTGATGCCCGGGCCGGGCCGGGCCGGGCCGGGGCGGGGAGACGCACCGAGGGGCCCCAGCTGGGGAAGCTGCGCGCGCAGCAGCTGTTGTTGCCCCCGCGGGCGGCTGCTGCGGAGGCGGAGGCGTTGGGGTGAGGGGGCCGGCCCACAACGACGCCGTCCCCCGCCCCTCGGTTAGGCGGGAAAGGCGACTGTCCGCACCGAGCAGTGACCGCTGCCCGGATCGTCTTTGCCCAGAAACGCTCCGGGCATATCACTCCCCTCCTCAAAAATCTCCAGTGGCTCCCAATCAACCTACGCATCAGGCAGAAACTCCTCAGCCTGGGCTTCAAGGCTGTCCATCCATCCCCTCGCCCCCTCCTACCTCCCCTCCCTTCTGTCCTTCTCCAGCCCAGCCCGCACCCTCCGCTCCTCCGCCGATAATCTCCTCACCGTTAGGCCTCGTTCTCACCTGTCCCGCCATCGACCCCCGGCCCACGTCCTCCCCCGGGCCTGGAATGCCCCCAATCCCTCTGCCCCTCCGCCAAGCTTGCTCTCTTCCTCCCTTCAAGGCCCTACTGAGAGCTCACCTCCTCCAGGAGGCCTTCCCAAACTGAGCCCCTTCCTTCCTCTCCCCCTCGTCCCCCTCTCCATCCGCCCCATTTTACCTCCTTCCCTTCCCCACAGCACCTGTACATATGTTTGTACATATTTATTACTCTATTTATTTATTTTACTTGTACATATCTATTCTATTTATTTTATTTTGTTAGTATGTTTGGTTTTGTTCTCCGTCTCCCCCTTTTAGACTGTGAGCCCGCTGTTGGGTAGGGACTGTCTCTGTATGTTGCCAACTTGTACTTCCCAAGCGCTTAGTACAGTGCTCTGCACACAGTAAGCGCTCAATAAATACGATTGATGATGATGAATTTGTACATATTTTTCTATTTATTTTATTTTGTTAATATGTTCTGTTTTGTTGTCTGTCTCCCCCTTCTAGACTGCGAGCCCGCTGTTGGGTAGGGACTGTCTCTATATGTTGCCACCTTGTACTTCCCAAGCAGTTAGTACAGTGCTCTGCACACAGTAAGTGCTCAATAAATACGATTGAATGAATGAATGAATTTGTACATATTTATTCTATTTATTTTATTTTGTTTATATGTTCTGTTTTGTTGTCTGTCTCCCCCTTCTAGACTGTGAGCCCGCTGTTGGGTAGGGTCCGTCTCCATATGTTGCCAACTTGGACTTCCCAAGCGCTTAGTACAGTGCTCTGCACACAGTAAGTGCTCAATAAATACGACTGAATGAATGAATTTGTACATAGTTATTCTATTTATTTTATTTTGTTAATATGTTCTGTTTTGTTGTCTGTTGCCCCCTTCTAAACTGTGAGCCCGTAGTTGGGTAGGGGCCGTCTCTATATGTTGCCAACTTGTACTTCCCAAGCGCTTAGTACAGTGCTCTGCACACAGTAAGCGCTCAATAAATACGATTGAATGAATGAATGAATTTGTACCTATTTATTCTATTTATTTTATCTTGTTAATATGTTCTGTTTTGTTGTCTGTCGCCCCCTTCTAGACTGCGAGCCCGCTGCTGGGTAAGGACTGTCTCCATATGTTGCCAACTTGTACTTCCCAAGCGCTTAGTACAGTGCTCTGCACCCAGTAAGCGCTCAATAAATACGATTGAATGAATGACTGGCCCCGCCCCTTTCTCCGCGGCGCTAACGGTCGGGGGAGGGAGCCCCGCCCTCTCCTTGAGCATGCGCACAACGGCCCGTAAGGGACAGCGCGAGACTGCCCCCGGAGGGAGGGCGGGTAAGGGCGGGCAATGACTGCGCCTGCGCGAGCACCCTAGGCCGGCCGTGCCGGTAATAATAATAATAATAATAATAATAATAATAATAATAATAATAATGGCATTTATTAAACGCTTACTGTGTGCAAAGCACTGTTCTAAACGTTGGGGAGGTTACAAGGTGATCAGGTTGTCCCACGGGGGGCTCACAGTCTTCACCCCCATTTTACAGATGAGGTAACTGAGGCACAGAGAAGTTAAGTGACTCGCCCAAGGTCACACAGCAGACAAGCTGTGGAGTCGGGATTAGAACTCATGACCTCTGACTCCCAAGCCCGTGCTCTTTCCACTAAGCCTCGCTGCTTCTCTGGTAAAGGTTGGGACAGAGTTAAAGGGGGAAAATTATACTCTCTTCCTCCCAGCGATTCAAAGCTGGGGTCTCCCCTAACTGGTGCATCACAGAACCGACTCTTCCTCCTGGGTGCTGTGGGACCCTCTCTGTTGCTCTTCCATGCATGCCTGCTTATGGGCAGGAGAAATAAAGGAAAGAAAATTACCCAAAAAGGTCACTCCTGCATGAGAAATTCCCCCTCGAAAACCTCCCCAGCGCTTTGCACTTAGTAAGCGTTTAATAAATGCCATCAATCAATCAATCAATCGTATTTATTGAGCGCTTACTATGTGCAGAGCACTGTACTAAGCGCTTGGGAAGTACAAATTGGCATCACATAGAGACAGTCCCTACCCAACAGTGGGCTCACAGTCTAAAAGCCATCATCATCATCACAACAATCCCTCTCAGACAACAGTGGGACAATAGCGTGTAGTACAGTGCTCTGCACACAGTAAGCACTCAATAAATAGGATTGACTGACTGATTTATAACATGATCCAGTAAAGAGGACACCGACCTGGTTGTCAGGGGACAAGCGTTTTCATCTGGACTCCACCTTTTGTGTTCTGTGTGACCTTGAGCATAGCACTCCAATTTCTGTGCCTCAATAAAATAAGGATTAAATGTCTGGCTGTCTCCCCTTTAACATGTGAGCCCCATTTGGGCACGGATTGTGACTGATCTGAGTGTATTTTAACTATCTCAGCACTTGGCACCCACTAAACATTTAATATCACAATTATTAATTTATTATAATGATGAGACCATCTTGACCCTCCCCAGTATGTGGCCAGGGGTGAGGGGACCCTGAGATAGGCCAGCCAAGCCAGTGCAACTTAGGGGTTGTTGGCAGGTTCATTGGTTTTACTCAGGGACAGGAACCTGACCCATCCTTGTTCTGGAGCTGCTGGCTGGCAGCAGACTCACCTGAGGTCTGGGTTCAAGCTGGGGCTCATCACCGGTCTGTTCACTCTCGCTGTGTTGCAGTGCAGGATCGGGAAGCGTGTCCCCAGGCCCCAGGAGTCCCTTCACCAATACAGGTCCAAGGAAGTCCTGGCATAACCAGGAATTCTCTCCAGATTTCTTCTCCCAACTCAGCGGCTACCTCTGCATGCCACGCTACCCCAAAGCCCCCCCGCTGGCTCCTGGTATACTCCAAACTCAACACTGCCCTTCCCCCTCCTGCTGAGCAAAGCTGCCCCCAACCTTGCCCAGAAGACGTTTGGTTTGCTTCAGGTCAGCAACTCCCACTTCAGCACCCCCTATCCCACCCCAGGATTGGGCTGTCCAGCACCCAGATCCAATACTCACAATCCTGGGGGAAGGGGTTGGAAAAAAGGGAACCCCCATCCTTCCTGGGCACTGAACATTAAGCGCTTAGTACAGTGCTCTGCACATAGTAAGCTCTCAATAAATACGATTGATGATGAACATAGTGGGCACCCAGGACAGGCATTCCTGCTAGATCGCGACTTTTTAAATCGTGATGTGAATAGAATGTGGTGGAAGAAGTTATTAGAATAGGACTAACATGATGCAACTCTGGTGGGGAGCTCTCTCAAGCAAAATGACAGAATCATGTAGCTATCATTGTGAGTAGATCACAAGCATTACACGAAGAGAACCAAGTGTGACAAATTCACTATTCATTAGAAAGTCATTGTTAGCAATTGTAAATTGGTTTCTGAGAGGTGCTAATATCTCCTGATCAGTTCCGAAGAGGTGCTGAAAGCTTTATAAAGCTTCTTTGACTTCCATAACCTTAAATTCCACACTGAGCAACCGAAGCCAGTTACTATTTTGATTATTTTCTAAACACCTTCCCCTTATTGCCCACTGAAACAAATGGTTGTCACAACTTTTTTATACATATATATACGTACATATACATACACACACATATATATATATATGAAACACAGTGGTTGCAGGAACTCTGATCTCGGGGAAAGTTGTATGTACAGGCTCTTCCCGTGGGGAGCATTCGATAAATACAAGGGCAACAACAACCCCTTCTTGGTTGGGGTTAGACGAAGGTTAAGGCTTAGGAAGTTCCAAAATTTATGCAGCAGACACGCAACTTTATAGCTCTCCATCACCTTGCCCCCTCCTACCTCACCTCCCTTCTCTCCTCTACGACCCAGCCCGCACACTTCAATCCTCTGGTGCTAACCTTCTCACCGTGCCTCATTCTCGCCTGTCTCGCTGCTGACCCCTGGCCCACAACCCTCCCTCCTCAAATCCACCAGGCAATTACTCTCCTCCCCTTCGAAGCTTTATTGAAGGCAAATCTCCTTCCATAGGCCTTCCCAGACTAAGCCCCCTTTTCCTCAACTCCCACTCCCTTCCGCATTCATTCATTCAATCGTATTTACTGAACACTGTGTGCAGAGCACTGTACTAAGCACTTAGAAAGTACAATTCATCAATAAAGAGAGACTACCCCTGCCCACACCGGGCTTGCATCACCCTGACTCGCCCCCTTTACTCTTCCCCCGTCTCCCCATTTCACAGCACTTATGTATATATCTGCAATTTTATTTATCCATATTGACATCTCTCCCCCGACCCTAGACCGTGAGCTCGTTGTGAGCAGAGATTGTCTCTCTTTATTGCTGTATTGTACTTTCCCAGGCGCTCAGTACAGTGCTCAGCACACAGCAAGCGCTCAATACAATTGAATGAATTAATGAACTGGCCCCAGGCAGCATGGTCCCGGAGCGTGGCTTAGTGGAAAGAGCATGGGCTTTAGAGTCAGAGGTCATGGGTTCAAATCCCTACTCTGCCACTTGTCAGCTGTGTGACTTTGGGCAAGTCACTTAACTTCTCTGGGCCTCAGTTACCTCATCTGTAAAGTGGGGATGAAGACTGTGAGCCCCACGTGGGACAACTTGTTCACCTTGTAACCTCCCCAGCGCTTAGAACAGTGCTTTGTACAAGTAAGCGCTTAATAAATGCTATTAAAAAAACCTCAGGCTTAACAAGGGTCATAGACTACTTCTACCCAGCGAGTCCGTGGAAAAGGCACACAAACAGCCCACAAGAGAGTACAGACATTTGAAATTTCGGCCTTTAATAGTACGGGGTCGTGTCCGGTTGTCTGCAGGGTCCCGGCTTAGAAGTGGGGGCGATCCGGCGGGGGCAGGGCTGGGCTGGGGGCCCCAGGGTGCGGGCTCAGAGAACGGTGCGCGGCTGCTGGGTCATGAGCACCCCGAAGCGCTTCTTGACGGTGATACGGTGGCGGGAGTACTTGTCGTCCGGGGAGAAGCGGGCAGGGTGCGCCGAGCAGGTCTGCTGGCCCGCGGGGTCCAGTTTCTTGGAGTTAGAGGGGGGGGGGGGGGGGGTGTCCAATGTGAGAGCAGGAGCCTCCGGCCACCTGCCCGGCCCAGCCCGCACCCTCTGCTCCTCTGCTGCTAATCTCCTCACGGGGCCTCGTTCTCACCTGTCCCGCCGTCGACCCCCGGCCCACATTATCCCCCAGGCCTGGAATGCCCTCCCGCGGCCCATCCGCCAAGCTAGCTCTCTTCCTCCCTTCAAGGCCCTACTGAGAGCTCACCTCCTCCAGGAAGCCTTCCCAGACTGAGCCCCCTCCTTCCTCTCCCCCTCGCCCCCCTCTCCATCCCCCCGTCTTACCTCCTTCCCTTCCCCACAGCACCTGTATATATGTTTGTACATATTTATTACTTTATTTATTTTACTTGTACATATCTATTGTATTTATTTTATTACTATGTTTGGTTTTGTTCTCTGTCTCCCCCTTCTAGACTGTGAGCCCACTGATGGGTAGGGCCTGTCTCTCTATGTTGCCACCTTGTACTTCCCAAGCGCTTGGTACAGCGCTCTGCACACAGTAAGCGCTCAATAAATACGATTGACTGACCCCCCCCGTCTTACCTCCTTCCCTTCCCCACAGCACCTGTATATATGTTTGTACATATTTATTACTCTACTTAGTTATTTTACTTGTACATATCTATTTATTTTATTCTGTTAATATGTTTGGTTTTGTTCTCTGTCTCCCCCTTCAAGACTGTGAGCCCACTGTTGGGTAGGGACTGTCTCTAGATGTTGCCAACTTGGACTTCCCAAGCGCTTAGTACAGTGCTCTGCACACGGTAAGCGCTCAGTAAATACGATTGATTGATTGATTGACTTCTGTGCTCTGTTACGCCCGCCGGGCCCCTTGCCTCGGCCTCCCTCCTCACCTTCAGGGTGTAGACCCGATCTCCCTTCTCGTTAAGGTAAAACTGCAGGAACATGGCTCCTTCGCCCTCGGGCTCCGGCTCCCGCAGTGACGGCGGCAGCGGGTCCCCCACGTGTAAGCCTGTCCGCCCCGCCCCGCTCAGGCACTTCCGGGAGTGTGCCCCGCCCCCATACGTCACTTCCTGTGGGCCGCCCCGCAGCATCCCGGGAATTGTAGTCCTCGTCCCTCCGGCCCCTGCCCGCCGAGAGGGGGCGCGCCGCCTCGCCGAGCCCCTCGCTTATCTCAATCAATCAATCGTATTTATTGAGCGCTGACTGTGTGCAGAGCACTGTACTGAGCGCTTGGGAAGTACAAGTTGGCAACATATAGCGAGGGTCCCTAACCAACAGTGGGCTCACAGTCTAGAAGGGGGAGACAGAGAACAAAACATATTAACGAAATAAAATAAATGGAATAAATATGTACAAGTAAAATAAATAGAGTAATAAATCTGTACGACCATATATACAGGTGGTGTGGGGAGGGGAAGGAGGTAAGGCGGGGGGGGATGGGGAGGGGGAGAGGAAGGAGGGGGCTCAGTCTGGGAAGGAAGCCTGGAGGAGGTGAGCTCTCAGTAGGGCTTTGAAGGGAAGAAGAGAGCTTCCACCGCCCTCACCCCTCCCAGGACTCCACCCGAGGGCGGGATGGGAGGTAGGCTTGGCACTCCACTCTGGCCTGGCCCACATGAACTGCCTGTCCCTCCCTCCTGACCCCCGTGAATTGTCACCCTCCCTGTCCCCACCCTCCGCCTGGTCCCCATGGACTATTCCCCTCTCCACCCTTTCCTCAGCACCCATGAACTGTCCTTTCCCTCTGGTCTCCATGGATTGTCACCCTCTCCGCCTCCCCCCTACCCTCCTGGTCCCCATGGGCTGTCCCACCCCACTCTCCCCCCACCCCTGTCCCCATGGACCGTTCCCCCCCCAACCCCCCCGCCCCGCCGATTGATTCTGTTTTGATTCAATCTCCCCCTTCTTCCCACTGTTGCCCCGGACCCCTGCGTGGCTGCTCCTGGGATCGGGAGCCCTTTCTCTGTGCTAAACTGGAGCCCAGCAGCGCCGCGTCGTTGGCGGCCAAGGCCAAGGAGACAGAACGGGATGGAGGTGAGGGTCGGGTGGAAAAATTTTCAGATATTCCGCTCCCACCCTCCCCCGCCCCGGAGAGAGGTGTGGGTGGGCTGGGCTGGGACAGGAGCAGAGAGGGTCCCGCAGCAACTGCCTGCTCTGAGCATCTGTGAACTGGGACAGGGCTCTGCACGGCAGATAATAGTAATAATAATAATAATGATAATAATAATATTAATAATTATGGCATTTGTTAAGTGCTTCCTATGTGCCAGGCACTGTTCTAAGAGCTGGGGTAGATCTGACCCTAAAGGACTCAGGGTCCTTCTGGAGACAGGATGCAGACTGTAAACTTATTACTAATATTATTATTATTATTATTATATAATATACATATTATTATTCCCTGTGAGCAGGAAACGTGTCTACCAATTCTAGTATACTGTGCTCTCCCAGGTGCTCAGTGCCATGCTCTGCACACGGTGAGCACTCAGTAAATACGATCGACTGATGGAGGGTAGGGCACCAAAACTCCAGACTTTCTCTTCCACTCCAAGAGTAGCTAGAAACTAGATGAGGGAGCAGCCAAGCTGAAAAATCTTCCCTTTCCCCCCTTCTTCCCGGAATTCCAGGGTCACCTCCCTCTCAGCCTATGTCCTGAGGGTGGCCAGAGCCATACAGGCTGGTTGGACGGGGCCACTGACCTCTGCCAGGAACCTGATGTTCAAGTCCCCCCACCCCCCTCCCGACCCTTCTACCCACTTTCTCTGCAGGCTTGGTTGGGCAGAAGATGGCCACGAAGCTCAGCTGCACCCCCTGTCCTGCCCTCCCCGACACCCTGATCCCACCGGCTCAGCCCCCCTGGAAGCCCCTCACTATGTTCCCGCTGGCCAGTCCCCTGCTTCAACCTGTTTTTCCTGGAATGATGCTGCTTCCAGGGCACAGGGCGGCAGCAGGAGTTTCTGCCCCTGGAAGAGTCGTCTTCAAGGTCCAGGCGGATGGGCATCCAGAGGAAGCCCTACACACTCAGACATTCGTCCTCACCCAGACCACCCTGAACTGCGTCACGCCAGGACCCCACGCTCTCCCAAACCCGGAGGGGATTCCTCCCCACTTCCCGGCTCCTTCCAATGTCAAGACCACCATGCTGCTGGCAAAGGCTCCCCCGGCCCCCCTCCCCCGTTCCGTTCCCCAGAACCAAGCCTGGGCAGCAGAGAGGGGTCCCAGGGGGTGGGGCCTGCCCTCAGGCCCCCCCAACCCCAGGACTGAACTGGGCAACTTGTCCTGCACCTCCAAGGGTGTCTATGAGAACTTCCGCCGCTGGCAGCACTACAAGATCCTGGCGCGGATGTACCTGCCCTGCAGCCCCGACACCGAAGCCCTCGCCTGCTTCCTTATGTGAGCTGAGCCAGGAGAGGGGAGTGGGGCTGGGCGGGCCCGGACCTCTGGCAGGGAGAATGGAAGGCAAGGGGAGCGGTTCTGGGCGCCTGTCATGTGCAGAGCCCTGTACTGGGCATCTACCGGGTGCAGAGTACTCTACTGGATGTCGGTTATGTGCAGGGCAGTCTATGGGGTGCTCTGAAGCATTCAGCTGTGGTAGAAGATGCAGTCCCCACCCTCGATTTGCTCTCACACTATAACTGTTTGCAGCCCAGTGCTGCGTTCGCTGGCCCGGCTGAAGCCAACCATGACCATAGAGGAGGCTCTGGCCCGGGCTGTGCAGGAGTGGGAGCGAAACAGCAATTTTGAGCGCATGATCTTCTATGAGATGGGCGAGAAGTGAGTGCTCCCACCCACCACTCTGCCACTGGTGGAGAAGTGAGTCTGTCTGCCACTCCCCCCTCTCCCCACTCCCTTCCGCTTCCCTCCCACTCCCCATCATGTCCCTGCTGCCCCGTGGGGTCCAGGCTCCCTCTTGGCTGGGGGATAGAAAGCCAGGAATGGCACTGTCTCCCCCAGCTCTGGGCTGCTCCGGGGCAGGGGGCAGGGGGCCGTGGAGACGTACCCCCCACCACCTCCCCCCTAGGTTCATGGAGTTTGAGGCCGAGGAGGAGATGCAGAGGATGCAGCTGTCGGGTGGCTGTCTGTATCCAATCCTCCAAGCTTTCCCGAAGGTTGACCCCTCAGGACTTCCGGATCCTGACGCCTGCCAACAACAAGGTACCAGCCGCTAGTGGGCTTGGAGCCATAGGTAAATGGGGAGCTGGAACAACCCCTCCGGGGCAGGATCCTGTTGATGACTCCCTCTCTTGGCAAACCCGGCTCCTTTGCGCTGGGGATGCTGACACCAAGAATGAGGAGGGGATGAGGAGGAAGAGAAAGAGGAGGAGGAGTGCGACCGGGACTGCGGCCCCCTGGCCCTTGTGAACTCTGGGCCCCAAAATGGCACCCATGATCCTTCATCTCCACCCCATGTCCTTGAGCCCTGCTGTGACCTGGGCTACCTGGAGCTCAGCTAGGCCTCAATCGTCAGCCTGAGCCCTGCCATGGCCCACCCAGCCCAGGACTATGTCATCAGCAGGGGCACAGGGATCCTTGGAGGAACCATGCTCTGGTCACCCCACTGGACACCCACCCTCATAGACAGGGATAGACTATCCAACATCCCTGACACTCACTTCTCCATCTCTGACTCTCCCTCCAGTGACCCAGTAAGGACTACCCAGAGACCCTGACTTTCCCGGCTCCATCCCTGACTCTCTAACAAATGACCCACAGCTGAGTTTGCACCCCCTGAGCAGTTAGGGACTCATCCCAGCTCCACCCTCTCACCCGCATCTGTCTAGACAGCAGAGTCCTGATGCTTCCAGTCTTTCCCTGTCCAGAGAGACTGCTCCATACCCCAGACCATCTTGGCTGCCCTGCTCTGCGCTGCTTGGGAAGCTCCTCCATCTCCTGCTTCCAAAGGGGGTCGGCGATGAGGGATTGGGTTGTGGGAATCCATCTTGGCTAGACACTCCTGGCCCTCACTCTGCCTTTCTTTCCCCTCCTTCCCAGTTTGCACCCCGCCAAAGGTGGCTTTCCAGATCCACCACCAGCACCACGCCCACCAGGGGCCCCTGCCCCCGCCTTTACCCCAGGAGAGCCCTCAGGAGGCCGTGACGCAGTGCGCTGACGTCATGGCGGGCCTGACGGGAGCTCGGCAGGGCACAGCCCTGGGTCAGTGGCAGGAAAAGCCAGAGGAGGCGGAGGAGGCGGAGAAGGTGGAGGAGGAGGTGGAGAAGGTGAAGGAGGTGGTGGAGATTGAAGAAGTGGAGGAGGCAGAGCAGGCAGAGGAGGCGGAGGAGTCAGCTGAGGAGGAGGAGGTGGAGGAGTCAGCTGAGGAGGAGGAGGTGGAAGAAGTGGAGGAAGTGGAAGAGATGGCGGAGTCAGAAGAGTCGGAGGAGGGGGCGGAGGAGGCCAAGGAAGAGGTCTATCTGGACCCTGGACTGTTGCGCTACATGGAGGAGCTTTGCACCCAGGATGCCTTTGTCTCCAAGGTGAGCCGGACACTGAGGCGTCTCGGCCTGCCAGAGACTCAACTCCTGGTTGGGATTTAGGACCAAAATGAAAACAACAGAGGCACCCCATAAGCCCCCATTCTTGGTCAGTCCGGTGACTTCCCTGTTACGATGATGCGGTTTCCAGGCACCCTGCCAAGCTGACCCTGCGCCCCCTGTTGGCAGCCTGATGAGACAGCCCCAAGACCCACTGGCTTCAGGCTGAATGCCGGGGTCCCGTGGGGGCAGGGGGTAGGTCGCGGGTTCTGGAGCCGGAGACCCAGACAACTGGCAGGGGTGGGATGAGGAGGGTCTTGACCCCGGGACCTAATCTCTCCCCCACACCCCGACCTTGCCCCAGGTGGAGGCTGTGATCCACCCCCGTTTCCTGGCAGAGGTGCTGTCCCCCGAACTCCAGCGAGACCCTCTGGCCCTGAGTGAGGAGCTGGAGCAGGAGGAGGGGCTGACCCCCGCCCAGGTGCCTTCAGCGGGGGAAGGGGAGCCCGGGGGGTGGGGGGCGGCCCGTCAAGAGGGAACAATCCCAGCCCTCGACGCCTGGAGCGGAGAGGGGGGACGGGCGAGTGGGGTGCTGGGAGGTTAGTGGGGAGCTTAGGGGCATGTCGGAAGGGAGAAGGGAGGAGAATCTGCAAGCGCGGAGGGGAAGAGGGGGTGAGGACTGGGGACAGGGTAGCAGGGGAAGGTTTGGGGAGGCCCGAGGGAGGGATAAAGGGACTGAGGTGTCAAGACTGGAGGAGAGGAGATAAAGAGCCTGATGCTCCCACTTCTTCCTCTCCCCTCTCCCTCAGCTGGTGCAGAAGCGGTTCCTGGCCCTGCGGGAGGAGGGGGGTGGAGCAGGAGCCCTCCAGCTGCAGGGAGATGTCCAATTCCAGCCCCTCCTCTGAGGAGGAGGAGGTGGGGGAGGAGGAGGAGGAAGAAGAGGAAGAGAAGGTGTGGGGTCCACCCTGGAGGGGCAAGTCAACATCTCTGGGCAAACAGGGGAGGGGGTTGGGATGGATGGGGCCCAGCCAGGGATTCGAGCAGACAGGGGCAGGAGTCCCTAGGGGGGTCAGGAGGGGTGGGACCCCCGGACTAAGCGTCAATCCCTGGGACCCTCAGCAGGTGTCCCGGGCCCCAAGGGTGGGGAGTAGGGGACCCAACCCCCACCCTGAGATGGCCGGATCACCCGCCAGGAAGGGGCCCTCCCTATCCCCTCCCTCTGGGATGGAGACCAGGATTCTGAGTCCTCTATCCTGGGGGCAGGGTCCAACCCTATCTGGTGCCCCCCGAGAAGGCCCTGGGGCTTGGGAACATCAGTGCAGAGACCATCGGGGCTCCAAGGAGGAGAGGGTGACCCTCAGCCTGAGGAGGGAAGGGGGATGGGAATGGCCCACCCAGTCCACACCATCGGAGGAAGGACCCAGCCCTCCTGGGGCCCGAGCGGGCAGACAGGTATTCCAGGCGGCTCTTCCGGAGGCCAGCTCCGAGGCACAGGATCACTCTGAGCTCGTCAAAGGCAAAGATGGTGACTTCCTCCGAGAGTCCAGCAGTGCCCTCTCCCCGGCCTGCGGCTCCTCCAATCCCCAGGTCGGGCCTCCGGTGGGGCCGAAGGGAGTGGAGGGCGACAAAGACTCAGACATGACTGTCTTCTCCTTCCTGCTAGCAGCCAAGCTCAGCCTCTCTCCCCGGGGCCCCGCCTCCGGGTCCAGCATCGGGAACCCCTCCCCGAGGGGACCCCCACACTCCCTAGACACGTGGTCCCATCCCACGGAAACCCCGGGCCTAAGTGCCCGCAAGAGATGCCGAGACGGCAACGGCCCCGGGCGGCGGAGGAAACGGCGGAGAGGCCTATAGCGGGGCTGGGGGGAACCGGTCCCCTCCTCCCCGTTTTCCCACTGCAGTCTTATTTCACCTTCCGCTCCCCCCAAGTTAATCGCTGCTCTCCGCTGGCTCGCTGAAGGGTTGGGAGAGGCCCCTCATTGGCCGGATGCGGGATGAGCCATGCAGGAGGTGGTGCCTCGGGTGTTGATGAAATAAAGATATTTCTCACTAGAGTAGGCCTCATCAGCCTCCACCAGAAGGATATAGTGTCTGAGGTGCGGGGGTCCAGGCAGGAGCTGGGATGTCCTCATGTTTCCCACCGGCAGCCGGAGCCAGACCCAAGTGTCCTGCAGGCGGCCTGCCTGTGCAGTCGCCCCGGCCCCGGCGGTGGGAGCAGGCCGGCTCTGAGATCCATTTTCACTTCCTTGCCCATCTTCTCAGATCAAGCCGTTCTTCCCTCTGCCTCTGCACTTGTGATCTGCCTTCTGTAAACCGGCTCAGTCACCTGAAAGTGCCTCTCTTCTGACCGCCATCCTTCCTGTGCAGGGCAGTGAGTCTTCCCAGACAGTCTCGCAGCAGGGGGCTAGTTAGGGCAGGGATAGAGAGAGTTTTGGGAAATAGGGCCCCAGAAGGAACGAGTGATGGGTGAAGGTGTTTCCATGTAGAAGGGAAGGCAGAGAGCTGTCCAGGGACACATTTCTCACTCCATTCCCCAGAGCACCCCCTACCCACCATCTCCGGGGGCTGAGCAGGAGCAGTTTGTCCATCTGGAAGCAGGGGGATGGTTGGGATGAACTTTAGAGAGCTCAGTCCCCTCGGACCCCAGCCAGGTTCTTGCACAGATGCATTGCCCACTGTAGAGTTTCCAGTTTTTAACTGATAGAGATATAGATTTATATTTATATACAAAATACTTTTTTACAAAAAACAAACAAAATCAACTTAAAAAACAAACGGAGGGCAAGGGCCATGACCCTGAGTCTGGGGGCTTGAGCGAGCTGGGCGCAGGAGATGTGGAGGGTAGGCGTCTCCTCAGTCACTCTTTGGCTTTGATGGGGTCACAGTCCCTTGAGCCAGGGGCCCATGGCCGCAGGCTGGGGCCGGGATGGGAGGTGCAGCCTGGGCTGGGCGGGGCGGATGCAGGTAGGTGCTGAAGAGCCTCCCATAGAGCGGGTCACGCAGGGAGAAATTTTGAAATTGGTCTGGGGATGAGATCGAGGGAGGGAGAGTCAGAAGAGGAAGAAGGGAGGGCAAGAGGGAGAAGGAGAAAGCGGGAAGAGAGAGAGAGGGAAGGAAGAAGGAAAGAAAAGGAGGAGTTGATAAGAGGAACCTCCACCTCTTCCTTCCCCAGATCAGGGGAGAATCCAGGCTGCCACTTCCCAGCCTCCTCCTCTCCTTGGGCCCAGTCATCCTGACCCTCAAACACCCCCCAACCCCCTCGCCCCCAAATTCCCTGGGCTGTCCCTGGAGTGGGGGAGACTCACCCAGAGAGAGGCCAGGTGCAGGTGCCGGTGCAGAGGCAGGTGCCGGGGGAGGAGCCGTTGTAGGTGCAGGTGTCAGGGGCGGGGCGGGGGTGGGGGCGAGCTGGCAGAGCTCGGCGTGGAGGGCCGTGGCCGCGGACGGCGGGGAGCCCAGTAGCAGATGCAGGATCGCCCCAAACCCACGAGCGTACAGGCGGCGACCAAGTACCCCAGGGTGCTCTTCGGCAAAGAGCTGGGGGGCAGGAGGGGCCTTCAGGTCCGGGATCCTGGTCCAGCTGCCCCAACCTAGCACTTCCCGGGCCCACCCTGCTCCCTTCAGCTGCTCCTGCCTGGGCAATGGAGCCTTCTCCTCTGTAGACTAGAGGCATCAAGGCCCCTCCTTCTGTGTGACTTCAGAGCATCTTACAAGTCTGGTCCCTTCACACTTAACTCCTTTCCGGGGGTGGGGAGGGGAAACCGAGTCCCAAGAATAGGGGAGGGGAGGGGAGCTGGCTTCCCAGCCCCTAGGCCCGGATGGGTGTGAGGGTGGAGTGGGGGGCCGGAGCCGCAGCCTGCGGTACCTCGAAGGCCAGGCGGGTGAGTTCCTCCAGGCGCCGCCCCGCACCGTCCAGGGCGGTGAGGGCCAGGGCCACATCACGGAAATCCACACAGCCATCAGCATCCTGCAGGGCCCAGAGAGAGAAAGGGTGGGCGGTCGTCAGGGGAGGGAGAGCAGGGAGGACGCTGACTCTCCAGCTCCGAGTCTACTCCCCAGGGGACGGGCCCAGTTGACCATCTTGTGTTGGCTGGGGTCACCTTGAGGCCTAGTTCTTGCTCGCTAAATCCTCTAGTAGTCTCCTTCTCCAGCTAGGTTTGGCCACCTCACCTCCCTCCCAGGTTGTGCTGACACCTCCGCCCTCTGGGGTAGCTGCCCAGCTGGGGCCTCTGGTCACCCTGGCGTGACCCGGGAGAGGGAGTGGGACCCAGGCCTCCCCAGTGCCCTCGTTCCCCCGGTCCCCTACCTGCTGAAAGAAGCTGAAAGCGCCAGCGACTGTGTGTGGGTCCGAGAGCTGCAGCTGCTGGGCAAACTCCTCACGACTGACCATGCGGCTGCTGCCTGGCTCTGCCCCAGCATCTACCCTGCCAGGGGACAGCCTGCAGCAGGGGCAGGGAGTCCGGGGTCATGGGGTCAGAGGTCAGTTCCCTTGATCCCTGAGGCCGATCAGTAACCCTGACTGGACCACTCCCCAGCCCCTCTGTGTCCCTCCCTCTGCCCAGATTTTCTTCTAGTCTCCCTTTCTGTCTTCAACTGAGTCACCCAGACTTGGGCTCTCCCTCTGCTCCTCTACTCCCCTCCCAGGCCCCCAGCCCTGGCTCCCATGCACGAGCCCTGGGCCCCTCTCCCCTTAGCCCCCACAGCCCCCATGGCCCCTCACTGACCCGGCTCTCCTGAGCACCTTTTCCAGCTCCCAGAGCCGTGGCTCCAGTGCCACCTTCAGCTGCCCCACCACAGTGACCGGAAGATTCCCTATAAACTCACATTCCGTGGCTGGGATGCCCAGGGCCCTGGCAGGGGGAGGGATGGGGGTGCTCAGTGAGCAGCCCATGACACCCCCACACTCTCCGGGACCCCAGGTCCTCACTCACCGATCTCCAGACCGCCCCCCCAGCCCCAGGCCTCTGGTCCCTCCGCCTCCACCCTCCGGCCTAGGTGTGGTCAGTTGCAAGGGCTCGGCACACTCACTGGGCCATGACCCGCTGGACATTGCTGGCGTACAGGGTAGGGTTTGCACTCTCCTCGGGGCTCGGCTGATACACGGGGAGGAACTGGAACAGGATTACCCATCCATATCAGAGCCTTGATCCCAGCTCCAACCGAGTCAGAGTCCTGATCCTGTCCCTCTCACCACCCAGAGCCCTGATCCCATCACTCCCACCCTGCAGGCAGATCTCTCATCCCACTCTCCCACCCCCCAGTTAAAGCCCTGATCCTGCCCCTCCAACCCCCAAGTCAGAGCCCAGATCCCACCCCCAAGTCAGAGCCCTGATCCGGGGCCTCCCTCGCCACCAGTTTTCCCCTCTCCCAGCCGTCCAGGGTCTCACCTCAACTTCCACGATGCTGCAAGGCTGTGAAGCCGTGAGCCAGAGCACCTTGAGCCTGAGGGAGAAGCAGGGGATCACGTCAGTCCGGGGTCAGGGCACCCCTGACCCGCTTGGGGAATGGGGAAGATCCCAGGGGGAGATAGTGTTTCCTTTGCCCAGTGGTCACACTCAGCCCCAGTCAGGCCCTAGCCTGGGCCTCTGCTGGCCCTGCCCCTAGAATCTGGTAGGGAATGGGAGAGGCATGGGCAAGGGACTGGAAATGAGCCTCCTGAACGAGGAGGGGACTTTGGGAGGCAGACACTGGGTGAAAAGGTCCAAGGGAAAGGATTCTTTAGTCCAGAGAAGAGACGGCTGAGAGTCGAGGTCTGAGAAGAAATCGCCACTTAAGTCAGGACTCGAGTTTCAGCAGGAGAGACCGAGGGCAGATAGCAGGAAGGACTTCCACACAGGGAAGGAGGAAGGGGTGTGAGACAGGGTGGAGGGGGGGTTGTGAGATCACCTTCCTGAGCTGAGGAGGAGGGGAAGGGAATAGGTCAGCTTGTCCAGGGACAGGGGGTGGACAGGTTGACCTCCACCTGTGACCCTGCCCCACCCACCCTGAGGGTGTCTGTAGGACTCACACTCCGGGGCCTCTCCATGCCCAGCTGGTGGTGTCCTGGAGAGAAGCAGAAATGGGCGAGGCTCACCCTCTCCCTAGAGACCCGCCCCACAGCTCTCCCCTCCCGGCCCTCACCCAACTGGAACTCACCACACTGTTGGGGTAGCGGATCAGAACTGGCTGCACCGGGACCCCCGCGATGAAGGCTCCTGCATGCCCCCGTCCCCCCACCCCCCCAGGGAGAGGTTAGCTGAGGGGGACAGACAGGGGACTGGCTGCCTCCCCACCCCTACGCCCCCACCTCTTTCCCAACCCACTCTCTCCTGGTGGTGGTGTTGGGGGTCTCTACCCCCATTTGGTTGCTCTCAGCAAGAGCCCTCTGGACCACACTCCTACCTGGTTTGAATTTGAGGAGAGCCTGTTTGTTAGAGCAGGTGCCCTCGGGGAAGAACAGCACCTGGAAGGCCAAATGGTGGGGCCATGAGGGGGACCCCTTGACGGGCCTGGGAACCAATGGGCTGGACAAAGTGACCCTCCTCAACTCTCTTCCATGGGACCTGGGCCTATGGGTGCAGGGGAAATCCTGTGAGATCGACCCTCACCTGGGGCCACCTGCCTCCTGAGGTCGCCCGCCGCCGCACTTCCTCCACCACGTTGCGGCGAGAGGCGGGGTCGTGGCGGTTCACCAAAATGGCCTGGTTGAAGCGGAGAAGCGCTGGAGGGGAGGGGACGGCGGGAGGGTCGGTCAGCTCGGGGCCTGAGGCCTCCCCTTCTCATTCTCCTCCTATCCTCCCCCCCTCCATTTTCCACATCTCTCCCTTTCCTCCCCACCCCGGCGCCCCCCACCTGGCCCCTCCCGGCCCGATCGCTGCCCCCTTCCTCTCCACCCAGCCGGACCTCCGATGACCGGCACGGAGAGGTTCTCCGCCCGGGACACGACCTTGGGCAGGTCGCAGGGCAGCAACACGATGGGGTCGAAAAAGGTGGAGTGGGGGGCGGCCACGAGGACGGGGGCCTGGAGGCGGGAGGCGCGCCGGCCCCGCACCCGGATCCGCAGGAAGCCCAGCAGGAAGAAGAGCAGCCGGCTCAGGCCCAGGACGCCGCCGTGGCACAGCGTCCTGTTGGGATGGGCGGCGGGGTCAAGGACGCGGTCCCCGGTGCCTCCCCTCCCGCACCCGCGGGCCCCCACCCGCCCACGCTCTCTCTGTCTGTCTCTCTGTGCCCCTGTGTGTCTGCGGGGCGAGGCGGGGTGGGCTTGGGGGTGCCCTCACCTCCTCCACCCGGTGACGGGCTCCCGGCGCAGCTGGTCCTCGGAGAGCCCCGCCACCTGCAGCCGGGCGAAGGGCCACAGCAGGAACAGGACGAGGAAGGCCAGGAGCACGCGGACCGGGGCCAGTAGCGCCCCCAGAAGGCAGAACTGGGCACAGGGGAGGCCAAGGTCAGGGCTCCGGCCAAGGCCCCGCGGCCAAGGGGCGGGCCAGGGGCGGGCCGATGGAGATGCGAGCAGCGGGGGATGGAGGAGGGTTCCCGGGCTCTTTCTCTGCGGGCCTGGAACGAGGCACGCGCGCGCACATTCGTTCGTTCATTCATTCAATCGTATTTATTGAGCGCTGACTGTGTGCACAGCACTGGACCAAACGCTCGGGAAGTACAAATCGGCAACGCATAGAGACGGTCCCTACCCAACAACGGGCTCACAGTCTAGAAGGGGGAGACAGACAACAAAACAAAACAAGTAGCCAGGTGTCAAAGCCATCAGAATAAATAGAATTATAGCTATATACACCGCCCCCCCGACACACCCACACACACATAGAGTCACACGTGCACGCGCACGGGCACACACACACATAAACACACACGCACAAGACCCTGGAGTGTTCGCCAGTAACCAGGGTGAGGAGCGGAAGAGGGAAAACAGGACAGGGTGGGGCGGGACTGCCAGAAGCCCGGATACTGGGTCGCGTCCGGCCCCAAGGAGACCGCGGATAAACAAGGGGGAGCAGAGACGGGGGAGGGGGCCATCCCATGCCCTCTCGGCCCCTCCTCTTCCCGCCCCTTTCCCTCCCTTCTCCCGCCCCCCCCCCCCCCCCACGCCCTTACCGCGTCCAGGCCCTGCGGATGCTGCAATGCAGGACGAGGTGGGGGCGAGGGGGCGTGGAGGGGCATGAGCCCGGCAGGCGGGGATGAAGCCTCCAGCCCCCGCAGCCCCCGCAGCCCCCCGCCACCGCCCCCAGCCCCCTCCTCGAGTTCGGTCGGTGGCCCCCAGCCGTCCCTTCCCACCCCGGGCTTTCTGCCTCCTCCTCCACACCTCCCCCGTCTCTCCTCGTTTGCTCTGTCAGACCACCTCCTCAAATCCCAGGGCCGGCCCAGTATCCCGGAGCCCCCTCCCCGGGCCCCAGGCCTCACCTTGATCCTCTGCAGGCGGGAGAGACGGAGCTCGTGCACGAAGGGGTTGGGGGCCGGGAGGGGGCTGGGGGAGAGATCGGAGGGGGCCCAGGGGCCCGGGTTCCCCCGGCTCATGGCAGCGGCGGCGGCCCCGGGCCCGGCTCTGCGGAGCGGCTGCGGCGGGCTCTGGCCCCGGGCCCGGCCTGATGCTGAGGAGGAGGAGGAGGAGGAGGAGGAGGAGGAAAGGAGGAGGAGAAGAAGGGGACCTGGGGCGGGGCTTCCTACCTTCCGAACCCAAGACCCCGCCCCCCGCCCCCCCAGCCTGGACTCCCCGGATGCTCCCCCCGCCCCCCCCCGCCCTCCCATCTCGCACCCTCCTTCTCCGCTTCCCACCGGCCCCACCTCCGCGCCCCCCACCCCCAGCTCCAGATGGCAGGAAAAAAGCGACCCGACCTCTCCTAGACCTCAGACGTCCGGCCCCCAGCCCCCAGCTTGAAGTCACCCCCCATGTCTTTGCCCCCACGGCGTGGGGAGGAACGGAGGGCATGGACGGGGGGGGGGGAGCGCTAGATAGACTTGGGGGTCCCAGATAGGAACTATCTGGAGGGGGAGCCCTTCCCTGCACGTTCCTCCTTCATCGAAGGCTGGTTAGAGTGACCCTTTCCCAGGAGGTCTCAGACCCAGATTGCCCGATGGCTCAGCCGGGTCCCCCAGTCCCAGTTCTCAATTTTACACCGGCCCAGGGACCAGGGAACGAAAAAGAATATGGGGGTCACCTTGGAGGGGCTGGCAGAATTAGCTCTCTCCAGGAGGGGCAGCTGGGGGCCTCTGCGCTGGAGGAAGAGAGGAATTTTCCCTAGCCAATTTTACTCTCCCTCCACCAACCCCTGCGCAAACATCCGCCCCGTGTTGGGTCCCTTCCCAATTTAGAAGCTCCTCCTTCCTAGGTACTGTATGTGAGAGCCCCCCTCAAGCCACCACCGCCATCCGCGGCCTGAGCTCTAACACCTAGAGCCACCCTGTCAGCCTGGCAGCAAATCATTTGTTTGTCACCAAGAGCTCCCCACTGGGGCTCCCATATTTGGGGTCTTCCCACATCGGGAACCCTAGGATGCCCTAGCATCTCTCTCTCTCTCTCTCTCTCTCTCTCTCTCTCTCACACACACACACACACACACACACAGCACCAGGACATCATGGATAGAATGAAATGTCCAATACCCCTGACTTCCATTTCTCTCCATCCCTGACTCTTCTTCTGAAACAAAACCTTCCGTTATTGCTCTCGGAGGAGGCTCGTTGCCATCACCTCTAGCCTGGCCCAGGCACTACTCAGAAGGCTAAAACACACACACACACACACACACACACACACACACACACACACACACACACACACACACACACACACACACACCCCACACACACACAGAGACTTAGAGTCAAATCCAAATACGCACAGTACAAATCATCGCAGAAGCTTTTGCCGCAGCGCCCTCAGGTGAAGAATTGGGTTAACTGCTTCTGTAATTCATTGCCGGCCTCCTCTTTTTGACTGATACTGTGAGTGTGACTGTGTCTGGTTTCTGTGTGTCTCTGTGCAGGCTGGACCTGTGTCCCTCTCACTAGCCCACTAAATGACTCTGCTCTTTTCGTTCCTGGAGCTTTTCTCAGTGGCTTCCCGGCTCAGGCTGAGTTGCTGCGTTGAGGGAAATTCCAGGGCAGGGGGAGCCTTGAGCTGGACGGGAAGGAACCCGGAGAGGCAAAAGAGTGCAGAGAAGGTTTGGGAAAAGGGAAAAGTAAGTGAAAGTCTATAGGGAGATGGATGGGGGCGATTCCAGAGCAGGGATGCAGCAGAGCTGGGAATGTAGAGGAAACGCTGGAGGGGAAGGGGCTGGGGAGAAGGAAGGACCACTGTAGATGAGAGTGAAACTGTGAGGGGGGGGACGAGAGTCGGGGAGGATGAAGCTGACGGTGAGGGAATTCTGCCTGGTCAAGGGTGTTCGGGAGGATACAGGAGTGAGCAGGACAAGGGGGCAGCTGGAAGGCTCAGATCAGAATCAGTCAATCGATTGTACTTATTGAGCACCTGTTGTAGTAATAATAATAACGATGGCATTTATTAAGTGCTTACTATGTGCACAGCACTGTTCTAAGCACTGGGGAGGTTACGAGGTGATGAGGTTGCCCCATAAAGGGCTCACAGTCTTAATCCCCATTTTACAGATGAGGTAACTGAGGCCCAAAGAAGTTAAGTGAGTTGCCCAAAGTCACACAGCTGACAATTGGTGGAGCCGAGGTTTGAACCCATGACCTCTGATTCCAAAGCCCGTGCTCTTTCCACTGAACCACACTGCTTCTCTACTGTAGGCAGAGCACTTTACTAAGCACTTGGAAGAGAAAATAGAATTAATAGACAAGGTCATGTAATTATAACCATCCTCAGCACTTTTGTATATACATTTATTCAATCACACATTCACATTCGTTTTGATGATCCAATTTGTAGAGAACTTTAATGTTTGTGTCGGTCAGTAGATAGAATTAGGAAGAATGTGACATTTACTTGTTTTGAACTTCTAAGGCCTTAATACAGCATTGCACCCAAGGGACGCTCAAAAACTGATGCTGTCCGTACTACTACTACTACTACTACTACTTCTACTACTACTACTCTACTATCAATTAATGATACTTTTATTAAGCTCTTATTGTGCAGAGCACTGTCCTAAGCACTTGGGATACTCCGATAAAGCAGAATTGGTTGACAAGTCCCCTGCCCACAAGCCTAGAGTCTGCTGGGGTAAACAGCAAGAGGACAGATATTTGGGTACTGGTTTTTGCTACTCCCAATAAACCAGGCTAGGAGGAAAGGTGACTGGGGTTGGAGAAGGGAAGACGGGCATAAAGGTACACAGGGAAACCAATAAAACCACAGGCAGATTAGTGGCAACATGTAATGGTGGCTGGAGGGAAAGGGAGCTAGAGATCAGGCAGGCAGAAAACTGACCACACCGTAGGGGTAGCCCCTTGTTTCCAGGGCAGTCCATCCAACTGGCCTGCACGGACACGTACTGGTTGGAGTTAATGGTCATGGCAAATAGTGGGTTCCTCTCCATGGGAACTTTCCTCCTCCTGATCTTTTCCTACATCTTCATCCTGGTCAGTGTTCGGAAACGCTCTTCAGTTGGGTTGTCTAAGGCTTTCTCCACCCTGTCCGCTCACATCTCGGTGGTGGTTTTGTTCTTCGGTCCTTGTATCTTCGTCTATATCTGGCCATTTCCCAAGTTGCCCGTGGATAAGTCCCTGGCCATCGTCGATGCAATCATCACCCCTTTCCTGAATCCCATCATTTACACCTTCAGAAACAAGGACATGAAGTTGGCAATGATGAGACTGAGCGTTCATCTGGGGAGACCAGCAAAATCTGCTAGGACTAGTTGATGGTAAACAGTTTTAAGCCCTGGGCGTCTCATAGTAATCTTGCCGTGGAATATACCACTACCTGAATTGTGCCACATCAGGTCAATTCAATTAGTCCTCCAGTGTGATTTACCACTACTGAGGAGACACTAGGCCTTTTCATTCATTCATTCATTCATTCATTCATTCATTCATTCATTCATTCATTCAATCGTATTTATTGAATGCTTACTGTGTGCTGAGCACTGTACTAAGTGCTTCTAAAGTATAATTCGGCAACAGATAAAGACAATCCCTACCCAACTACAAGCTCACAGTCTATAAAGAGGAGACAGACAACAAAACAAAAGAAGTAGACAGGTATCCACAGCATCAAAATAGTAAAGAGAATTATAGAAATATACACATCATTAATAAAATAAATGGAATAATAAATATATACAAATATACACAACTGCTGTGGGGCAGGGAAGGTGGTAGAGCAGGGGGAGGAAGTAGGGATGATGTGGAGGGAAGGAGGAGCAGAGGAAAAGGGGGGCTCAGTCTGGGAAGGCCTCCTGGAGGAGGTGAGCTCTCAGTAGGGCTTTGAAGGGGGGAAGAGAGTAAGTTTGGTGGATATTAGGAGGGAGGGCATTCCAGGCCAGAGGTAGGCCGTGGGCCAGGGATCGATGGTGGGACAGGTGAGAATGAGGCACAGTGAGGAGATTAGCAGGATAGGATGAGTCACTTATGTTGCCCAAGTCACACAAGTCACTTAACTTGGGTCCAGTTGCAGCAGATTGAGGATCAAGGCAGAGCTGGCCAGGACCCTGAAAAGGGACAAGCCCCAACCGCTGGGGTGGTCCCAGGTGGCATGGTGGAGGGCATGGGGACCAGAAGGATGCAGAAATGTTTGGAGAACGGCAGGCAGGGTTTGGTCTTGCCTGGGGGAGGGGGAGCAGGCTAGCTGATGCTGGGCTTTTTCAGCTGATGCTCCTGTAGTTTGCCCTCCCAGGTTGAATCGAAGGTGCCAGCGGGAACTGAGGGCTTTCTCCATTGTCCATTCGGGGTCAAGGGCCCCTCCCTACCCGGTCCATCCATTGCCAAGACAGCAGGGACAGTGGTCCTGAGCAGCTCACCTCGGCCCCTTCCCAGCACACGGCTATATATCAGTTGCGGAAAGGAGCCAATTAGTAGGCCCGGATCTTGGTGGCTAAGGGTGGTGCCCGCAGGGCCCTGGGACTGCAGGCTGAGCCCAAGGCCCCTGGAAAGACATCTTTGAGTCCCACTACGGGTCCCAAAGGGGATGTGCTGGCAACGTGGCCTGGTGATAGTGGGGAGGGGTTGGGCAGAGGGTAGAGAGAGTAGCAGGGGGTGGTTGGAGGGTTGGAAGCTCTCAGTGGGAAACCAGTCCTTCCAGTGAGAATCCAGGGTTTGATCCCTCGGGAGAGTCTGAAGGAAAGGGGGGAGAAATTCTGCAGCAGCGCCTTGGGAAGAACCTATCTATCTGTAAGTTTTCCCTGAGACTTGAGACCTCTCTTCCTCTGGGCCATTAATCAGTCAATCACGCAAATGTCTTGAAGGTCTCCTGGCAACTAGGCACTGTACTAAATGCTTGAAAAACACAAGATTAGCCACACCCTCGTTTCCTGTTCTCAAGGAGTTCCAGGCTAAAGGGGGAGACAGACAAAAATTATTTACAGATTGTCAAAGTGGTAGAAGAGCAAGGAAAAATAAAGCGGGGCAAGTAACAAACAAAACAGGCCCAAACAATGGAACAAACAGCTGCATGTAGATAGAAAAATGAAATACATGAAAATATGCACATGTGTATAGGGCTAAACTTCCCTGCCTCTAGGGAGAGACATATCACTCTCAGAGGCAGAGATATCTCTCCCACTGGGCCAGCAACTTATCTCCCTTGGGATCACAGATGCTGGTCCTTGCCCAGAGAGTGCAGTCCCAACCTTGCTGTGATCCTGTCCCATCACAATCTTTTGTACCTTTCCCACTTCCCTTCCTTCAATCAGTGGCATTTATTGACTGCTTACTGTGTGCAGAGCACTGTACTCAATACCTGGAAGAGTACAATATAACAGACATAGTCCCTGTGTACAACGAGCTTACATTCTAGCGGGGAAACAGGTATTATAGTAAATTACAGATATGTACATAAATGCTGTAAGGCTGAGGGTGGGGTGAATTAAGGATGCAAATCCAAGTGCCAGGGTGATGCAGAAGGGAGAGGGAATAGGGGAAATAAGGGCTGTCAGGGAAGACCCCTTGGAGGAGATGTGATTTTAATAAGACTTTGAAGGTGGGCCATGTGATCCTCTAGTAGATAGGAAAGGGGAGGGAGTTCCAGGATAGAAGCAGGACGTGGGCGAGGGGTCGGTGATAATATAGATGAGACTGTGGTACAGTGAGTAGGTTGGCGTTAGAGAAGCCAGGTGAGCAGGCTGGGTTGCAGTAGGAAATCATCTAGGTAAGATAGGGGACAAGGTGAATGAGCACTTTAAACTGATGGTGTGGAGGTTCTGTTTGATAGGGAGATGGAGGGGCAACCACTGGAGGTCTTGAGAAGTGGGTAAACATGGACTGGGCAGCTTTTTAGAAAAATGATCTGGGCAGCAGAGTGAAGTATGGACTGGACTGGAGAGGGAGAAGGCAAGGAGGTCAGCAAGGGGCCTGATGCAGTAATCAAGGCAAAATAGGATAAGTGTTTGGATCAACGTAGTACCCATTTGGATGGGGAGGAATGGGTGAATTTTAGCGATATTGTGATGGTTGAACTGATAGGTTTGGGTGACAGATTGGATATGTGGGTTGAATGAGAGCAATAAGTCAAGGATAATGCCAAGAATACTGGCTTCTGAGGCAGGGAAGAGCATGACCAAGTGAAAAGAACCCAGGTCTTGGAGTAAGAAGGACCTGAGTTCTAATTCTGGTTGTGCCACTTGTCTGCTCTGTGACCTTGGGCAAGTCACATAACTTCTCTTTGCCTCAGTGACCTCATCTGATGAATGGGAATTAAGGTTGTGAGCACCATGAGGGACAGGGACTGTGTCCAACCTGATTAGCTTCTATCTACCCCGATGTTTAGCATAGTGCCTGGCAAATAGTAAGCGCTTAATAAATACCATTTAAAAAAGGAGGATGGTGGTGCTGGGAATGGGAAAGACAGAGGGGAGGACATGGTTTAGCTATGAAGGAGTTTTGTTTTGGAAATGAGGTTCTTGAGATGTTAGTGGGACATCCAAGTAAAGATATCCTGAAGGAAGGAGGAAATATGAGACTGAAGAGAAGGAAAAAGATCTGAGGTGAAGATGTAGATTTGAGAATCATCCTTATAGTTATGGTAGTCGAAGCCATGGGAGTGAATGAGTTCTCCAAGGGGGTGGGTGTAGATAGGGGGGAGGGGGGGGGGATGGCGGTAGATGTTTTCTTCATGAAGGAAGGAAACAGGAGGAGAAGCAGATTCCATGATTTACTGTTCCAGATCAGCTCTGGTGCACAGCTCCAGGAGCTCTGGTGCACAGCTCCAGGAGCTCTGGTAATCTCTGCTTCTGCTGGAGGGCAGAGATCCTGGAGCTGTGCAGGTATGAAGGGAGGGTTGGAGAGCTGACTCGACCCGAAGGGATTGAAAACCCCCACTAGGACCTAAACTGAAGCTCGCTCCCACCATTCAGCCAGTTCAGCACACCCTGGATGTGGAGCTGAAGCCCGGAACATCTCAGACATCCCGAATCGGGTCCCACAGTTTCCTATGGATCCAAGCCAGCTGGCCAGGAGCTGAAGTCGTCCCCCATGCCAGGCCTGCATCAAAAGACCCCAGATTCTGCCCTGCTCAGTGGAGCCCTCTGACCAATTCTTTCTATGGAGACTCCTGAGGTGCAGGTGATCCCCAGAGGACAATGCATTTTACTGCCTCCAGTTGCCTGAAACAAACCATTCTTGCTTCCCCTCCCAACTGGAATGAGGGAATCAGTTCTGGAGAGAAGGTATCAATTCTGGACTGAGATAGATCTGGATTGAATGAGCTGAATCCGGGAATAAAGGAGTCAGGCCCCGAATGTTGGAAGTGGCTCTGGAGTAAGGATGTCAGCCCTGGAGTGAGGGTCTCGGTTCTGGAGTGAAGGTGTCAGTTCTGCAGTGATGGTGTCAGTTCTGGAGTGAGGTAGCTGGTACTGGAGTGTGGGAGTTAGTCCTGGAGTGAGGGAGTTGGTTCTGGAGTGTGGAAGTCTACTCTTGGATGAGGGATTGTGTTCTGGAGGGAAGATGCCAGCCCTAGTGTGAGGCAGCTGACTCTGGAGTATCCCAGGACTGCTCTCTCTTCTTCACTTTCCAAAGTTCCAAACGAAAGCAACCTAGGAGAGCTGCCGTGGCCCTGGCCCGGCTAGGCCACTACTTCCTACCCTCTCCCTGCTGGCCACCACGGCTGAAACAGATCTAATCAGTTTTCTTTTCTCCTCTCGCCTCCTTCCTGGAGTCCACAACCAGCAATCGTGGCCGGTCCCTAAGGGTCCAGCAAAGCTGTCATTCTCCTCTCTCCTTTCTCCACCCCAACCATTCCCTCTGGGGTCACTCTCTGACCAGGCCCCGGGAGACTGCATTCTGCAACAGGACCGTCTGTCCTCTGGGCCCAGCACCGTGCTTCCTAGCATCCTGGAGGGCCCCTTGCCCGCTTTCGCCAGGGAACAACACCAATGGGTCCCCTGCTGAAACCCCGGGGAATGCGAAGCTGGGAACCCAGGGACACCAGGACCAGGCGGCTGCCACCGCACCAGGGCTCTGCAGGAGCTGCCCCTGGCCCGGAGGCCGAGATATAGCACTCGGCTCGGGGTGGACACTGCGCCAGCGGAGTGACCAGAGGACATTCCTCACGCTGCTGCCCAGAGTCTGGGATGGAAGAAGAAGGAGCAAGGGGTGAGGTAACTGCACCCGCCTCCCTCCTCCTCCTCATTCTCACGCTCTCCTTTCCCGTTTCCTTCTCCGTCCTTCCTGCCATCCCCCACTCCGGCCCCGCGTCTAGCGGGCGCTAAAGGAGAGAGAACACGAAGTCGAAAACTATTGTTTTTCCAATGCTCCCCTCCCTTTGCCTCCCGCCCCAGCCCTGCTCTCCCCAGCCCCCCACCCCGGCCCGCCGCCCGCCCTCCACCTCTCGCCGCCCCGCCCCCGCCCCGCTCTTCCCGCCTCCTGGGCGGGGAGCGGCAGAGCTGGGCGGGGTTGGGGCTGCCCGGCAGAACGCCGCAAACTTTCAGTTTATAGGAAACATTTGGTCCCACTGAGGGAAAAGTTGGAATAAAAAACAACAACAATGTGGTGCCCTTATAATCAGCCAGAGGCTGTAGCCCTTCAAAGTCTATGCGTGAACACGTTGTCAGACAAGAAAGGAAAAAGACATTCCTGGCTTTCTTATGGAGACTTGTCCAGAACAATGAGAGGAGATCAACTGGGACAGCTGCTCAAGACCCCAGCCGGACCTTAGGCGTGAAAGCAAACCGCTCCGTTCTTCTAAGTTAAACAATCAATCAAAAGTATATCGTGATCTCTAACTATATGCAGAGCACTGTACTAAACACTTGGGGGCCTGCACTACGCTCCTAAATAATAACACTAATAATGGTACTTATTAAGGCTTACTATGTGCAAAGCACTGTGCTAAGCGCTGGGGAGGTTACAAGGTGATCAGGTTGTCCCACGGGGGGCTCACAGTCTTAATCCCTATTTTACAGATGAGGTAACAGAGAAGTTAAATGACTTGTCCAAAGTTACACAGCTGACAATGGGCAGAGCTGGGATTTGAACCCATGACCTCTGACTCCAAAGCCCGTGCTCTTTTCCACTGAGCCACGCTGCTTTTCCCACGCAGTTCTCCCGTGGCTGTTGGGAGCGGCGGGCACGGAGCCCTGAGCGCTCGGCACGGAGCCACCCTGGAGGGCGACCGGTCTCTCCCGCGGGCGCGGCGCAGGGCTGGGCGGCCGGACGGCTGGGTTCGGGGCAGGGCGCAGTTGCCGACACCGTCGCTGTCTGCTGTCCTTGGTTCTGGAGGCTATCGGGAGACTCCTCTCTCGACTGGCGACTGCGGGCTCCTCGGCAATCCGATGACCGCCGAAAATTCCTCTGCGGTCCGTGATTTTCCTTCCTCTGCTTCCCCAACGCGCCGCTCGCTACTGACGCCCCTCCCCATTCCCGAAACCCCGCGTTTCTCTCCCGTGAATCAGAACCTCCGCCCGCTCCCCGGGGGCCCGTCCTGGCAGGACTAACGGGACGTTCGCGCGGACCCCGGCGATCCCCGCCTGCTCCCCTCCCCTTTCTGCAGGGGGGACCCGGCCCCGGCCCTGCTCACCGAGCCGATGGGCGGGGACAATCGCTCGGGAGTGACCGAGTTCGTGCTGCTCGGACTCTCAGACTACTGGGCCATGCAGCGTCTCCTGTCCGTGCTCTTCTCCGTGTTCTCCGTGGCGATTGTGTTGGAGAACACGCTGATTGTGCTCACGGTGGTCTCCGACCCTCGCCTGCACGCCCCCAAGTACTTTCTGCTGGCCAACCTCTCCTTCATTGACATCTACGTTTCCTCCAGCGTCACCACCAAGATAATTTACGATATCTTAAAGGAACCCAACGTCATCTCCTTTGTGGGCTGCTTCGCTCAGACGATCTTAATTCATGTCATTGGGGGTTCTGAGATGGTGCTGCTGTTGGCCATGGCCTATGACTGCTACGTTGCCATCTGTCGGCCCCTCCACTACATGGCCGTGGTCACCTTTCTGCTGTGCCTGTGGTTCGTGGTGGTAGCCTGGATCGTCGGACTCATCCATGCCACGATCCATGCTCCTCATTCATCTTCCCTCCCATCCCCAAAGCACATATGTATGCTTATACTGTACTTTATTGATCTATTTCTTTCTTTCTATTAATGCCAGTCTTTCCCTCTAGACTGTGAGCTCGTTGTGGGCAGGAGTGTGTCTATTTGCTGTTATAATGTACTCTACCAAGCGCTTAGTATAGTGCTTTGCATACATTAAGCGCTCAATAAATACGATTGAATGAATGAATGAATGTTACCCCCCTATGCAGTTTTCTGACTGCATCTGTACCTAGCTCCCTTTCCCTCCAGTCACCATTACACATTGCCACTAACCTGCCTTGCATTTTCATCAGTTTCCCTGTGTCCCTTCCTGACCGTCTTCCCTTCTCCATTCCCAGTCACCTTTCCTCCTAGCCTGCTTTAATGGAAGCAGCAAATATCAGCACCAACGACTCGGTCCTCTGGCCGTTCAGCCAGATACAATGTAGCTCTGTGAGGGCAGGAATCGTAGTAGTAGTAGTAGTAGTAGTAGTAGTAGTAGTAGTAGTAGTAGTAGTAGTAGGTAGGGTATTTATTAAGCATCTACTATCTGCCAGGCACTGTTCTAAGTGCTGGGGTGGATACAAGCAAAACGGGTTGGACACAGTTCCTGTCCCAAGTGGGGCTCACGGTCTCAATCTCCTCATTTTGCAGATGAGGTCACCGAGGCACGGAGAAGTGAAGTGATTTGCCCAAGGTCACACAGCAAACAAGGAGTAGAGCCGGGATTAGATGATTCATTAATTCTGGATGGTATTTCTCAGGTGCTCCCTACAAGCCAAACCCGGGGCTAGGCGTGGGTCAGAAACCCGCCCACTTGCTCAGAGACTTCCCACTCAGAGACCATCAGTGCCAATCTGGTATCTTCCCATCCAGGCATTCCAGCCCAAGTAGAGATGGACAGACACAGAGGACAGCAGTACATTGCAAACCACTCTGCACACGAAAGATTCCCGTGGAAGACATTTGACGAGAAGCTAAAGTAGGAGTGAGAGGGGAAAATCAAGAGTATTTATTGGGAACCTTTGATGTGCAGAATCCTCTACGAAACCCCCGGTCCTAAACAGCCCTCAGGCACCTCAGCGCTTTCAGGACACAGTCCTTCTAACCCCACAGTGTCCTGGCATCTGATCAAAGCTCTCGTCAAAGGCCCCATTGGGCATCGCTGATAACTGAGACCTGGGATCTGATTCTCTTTCTGAGCGTCCCTGCCTTTGAGGGGCTTCCTTGTGGGTCTATCTCTGACAGCTCGACCTGTCCAACTCTCTGAGGGTGTTAGTGGAATTCTCTGAACGTTTCATTCTAATTTTCAAGCCCTTGGTCTTCTCTCCACCCAGGAAGTGTTTTTTGGGGAAAGAATCTCATCCTTGAGTCCTGCTTCCTCCACCCACACGGTCTTCCGGGGAGATCCAGGAGGGTGGGGAAGGCGTTGCTGAAACTGACCTGGAAGTATGGACTGAGGAGGAGGTTGCGGATGCAGACCACTTCCTCCCCTGTTCCTCTCTTTCTCTCTCGGAGGGTTTCAGCAATTGCAGCCCATGTGAGCAGATCAGTTCCGCACGCAGGAGGGTCTCGATACTCTTTCCCGTTTTTTCCATTCTAAAGCTCCTTCGAACTTCCCTCGAACTTACTTCGAGCCTCCTTCTCTCTTGGAGCCTCCCAAAGCCAACAAGCGAAATTGCTGGGTCGCCCACGATCCATGCTCAGGTTACCAGCGTGGTTTAGTGGCAAGAGCCCGGGCTTGGAAGTCAGAGGTTGTGGGTTCTAATCCCAGCTCCGCCACTTATCAGCTCTGTGACTTTGGGCAAATCATTTAACTTCTCTGTGCTTCAGTTGCCTTATCCATAAAATGGGGATTAAGACTGTAAGCCCCACGTACGACAACCTGATTACCTTGTATCTACTCCAGCACTAAGAACAATGCTTGGAACATAGAAAGCTCTTAACAAATTCCATTACCATTACCATTATTATTATTATTATTATTATTATTATTATTATTATTATTACACACACCCCTACCCCAAGGGGCTAAGGGTCACTGGCACTGCCCCGCATGTCCGCTCCAAATTCCCGACTGTTCTCCCGATGCCCTCCCGAAACTACCTCCACCAGGGGCCTCCGGCCTCTCCCCTGCTCTTTCATTCGTTCATTCAATCGTATTTATTGAGCACTTATTGTGTGCAGAACACTGTACTAAGTGCTTGGAAAGTACAATTCGGTAACACATAGAGACAGTCCCTACCCAACAACGGGCTCACAGTCTAGAATGGGGAGACTGAGAGCAAAACAAAACAAGTGGGCAGGTGTCAATACCATCAAAATAAATGGAATTATAAATATATACACATCATTAATAAAATAGAGTAATAAATATGTACAAATATACACAAGTGCTGTGGATAGGGGAAGGGGGTAGGGCAGAGGGAGGGAGTGGGGGCGATGAGGAGGGGTGGAGGAGGAGAGGATAAGGGGGGCTCAGTATGAGAAGGCCAACTGGAGGACCTGAGTTCTCAGTAGGGCTTTGAAGGGCGGAAGAGAACTAGTTTGGCGGATGTGTGGAGGGAGGGCATTCCAGGCCAGAGGTAGGACGTGGGCCAGGGGTCGACAGGCGGGACAGGCGAGTACGAAGCACAGTGAGGAGGTTAGCGGCAGAGGAGCGGAGTGTGCGGGCTGGGCTGTAGAAGGAGAGAAGGGAGGTGAGGTAGGAGGGGACAAGGTGATGGAGAGATTTGAAGCCAAGTGAGGAGATTTGAAGCCAAGTGAAGCCACTGGAGATTTCTGAGGAGGGGAGTGACATGCGCAGAGCGCTTCTCTCCCTCACGTTGGTCTGGGGACACTGGAACCTCTGGCACGGCCGCTGACCCTTCCGAGCCGGAGCCAACTGCTTTCTGGGCGTGGTCAACGGCTGTGCCTGGCTTGCCCTAGCTATCATAGCGGTATTCGCTAAGCAGTTACTGTGCACTCTACTAAAGGTCAGGGTAGATACAAGATAATTAGGACAGACACTGTCACTGTCCCACAGCGGCTCACACTCTAAGGAAGAGGGATAGCGGGTATTGACTCCCACTTTTACAGATGAGGAAAATGAGGTACCGAAAAGTAAAGTGACTTGCCCAAGGTCACACAGACAAACGGTGGAAGGGGGATTAGAACTCAGATCTCCTGGGTCTTAGACGCAGATCTTTCCACTAGGCGGCGCTGCTTCTCTGCGTTGAGTCCTACTGGGTTGAGTGTGATCGGAGGAGAAGCACGACAGAACAGGCTGAGGGTGGTGGCTCACAGGCCAGGGCTTGGCTGTGGGAAGGACCCCGGGTCCCAGCGGTTCCCAACGGCCAGACCACACGGAGAGATAATTGGGAAAAGGAAGCAAGGAGGGAGCACTATGATGTGGACTGGGAAGCAGTGGTCAGAGTGACAAGACTAAGCAGTGAAGCCCAGAACAGATCAGTATTAATACATATCGGAAATAAGTAAGGAGCAGGAACAGGGAGTCGCAGACTTGACCGTCTTGGGGGGGGGGGGAGGGGAGAGTGTGAGCAGCAGACAACACCATCATTACATCAACAGTCAGCCAAATGACAATCCATCAATTGATCGGTAGCACCTACTGCGCAGAGCACTGGACTGAACGCTTAAGAGACTCCAACGGACGGGGGGACGAAAAAGGTTCCGAGGCCTCCATGGGCATGGGACTCGGTACGCTGGAATAGTGAGTTTGGGTGGGCAACAGCTCGGATGTACACGGCCACTGTAAACTGATATTGTGCAACCTCTGGCCACCACCCTGGAGAGTGGAGCAGAATAGCAGCCACTGCTAGAAGGGTGAAATTCAGTGGTTCTCCCAGGTTGCACCTCTGTCTCCACCAAGGGCAAAGGGAATTTGTCATCTTTGAGCTCTTCACCTGCAACCAGCTCTGGCAGATTTCCCTGGTCTCCTCAGATGGATGGTCAATCTCACCACCGCCATCTTCATGTCCTTGTTCCTGAAGGTGTAGATGAGGGGATTCAGGAAAGGGGTGATGACTGCATCGAAGATGGCCAGGTACTTATCCACGGCCAACTTAGGGAACGGCCAGATATAGACAAAGATGCAAGGACCGAAGAACAGAACCACCACCGAGATGTGAGCGGACAGGGTGGAGAACGCCTTGGACAGCCCGATGGAAGAGCGTTGCCGGACACTGACCAGCATGAAGATGTAGGAGAAGATCAAGAGGATGAATGTCCCCATGGAGATGAGCCCACTGTTGGCCGTGACCACGAACTCCAACCGGTACGTGTCCGTGCAGGCCAGTTGGATGACGCGAGGAAAGTCACAATAGAAGCTGCCCACTTCGTTGGGGCCACAAAAGGGCAAGTCCACAACAAAAACTAACTGGCTGACTGAGTGGATAAGGCCAATGGCCCAGGCCGCCGCCACTAGCCAAGCGCACAGTGGAAGGGTCACAGTGGCCATGTAGTGGAGGGGTCGACAGATGGCAACATAGCGGTCATAGGCCATGGCCACCAGCAGCACCATCTCAGAACCCCCAACGAAGTGAATGAAGAACATCTGAGTGAAGCAGCCCCCGACGGAGATGACTTCGGTTTCCCTTAAGGCATCGTAAATCAAATTCGGGGTGGCGATGGAAGATATGCAGAAGTCAATGAAGGAGAGGTGGGCTAGCAGGAAGTACATAGGGGAGTGCAGGTGAGGGTCGGCGACCACCGTGAGCACAATCAGCGTGTTCCCCAGCACAATCGCCACGTAGAACACGGAGAAGAGCACGCACAGGAGACACTGCATGGCCCAGTAGTCTGAGAGTCCGAGCAGCACGAATTCGGTCACCATCGAGCGGTTGTCCCAGCCCATCGGCTCCGTACGTAGGGCCGGGACGGGGTCCCACCTGCAGCAGGAGAAGGGAGGGGAAGGGAATAGCCAGGGTCCGCGCGAACATCCCGTTGGTCCTGCCTGGACAGTCCCCAGGGGAGAGATTGGAGGTTCTGATTCACTGGAAAGAAACGCGGGGCTTCGGGAGTGGGGAGGGGCGTCAGGAACGAGTGGCGCATTGAGGAAGCAGAGGACGGAAAATCACGAACCGCAGAGGAATTTTCGGCGGTCATCGGATTGCCGAGGGTCCCGCAGCCGCCAGCCGAGAGCAGCTCTCATTCCCAGGAGAGGCGAGAGAGGAGTCTCCCGATAGCCTCCAGAACCACGGACGGTAGACAGCGACGCTCTGAGCCCAGCCGCCCGGCCGCCCAGCCCGCCGTCGCGCCCGCGATCCAACAGCTCCCAACAGCCCTCCGACCTAGGAGCGTATTGCACGCTCGCAAGCACTTAGTACGGTCCTCTGCACATAGTTAGCGATCATGATATACCTTTGATTGATTGCTAAACTTAGAAGAACGGAGCGGTTTGCTTTCACGCCTAAAGCCCGGCTGGGGTCTAGAGTAGCTGTCCCAGTTGATCTCCTGTCATTGTTCTGGACAAGTCTCCATAGGAAAGCCAGGAATGTCTTTTTCCTTTCTTTTCTGACAACGTGTTCACGCTTAGACTTTGAAGGGCGACGTCCTCTGGCTGATTATAAGGGCACCATATTGTTGTTGTTTTTTATTTCAACTTTTCCCTCAGTGGGACCAAATGTTCCCTGTAAACTGAAAGATTGCGGCGTTCTGCCGGGCAGCCCCAACCCCGCCCAGCCCTGCCGCTCTCCGCCCAGGCGGCGGGAAGAGCGGGGCGGGAGCGGCGCGGGGAGACGTGGAGGGCGGACAGCGGGCCGGGGCGGGAAGTTGGGGAGAGCAGGGCCGGGGCGGGCGGCAGAGAGAGGGAAGCATTGGAAAAACAATAGTTTTCGACTTCGTGTTCTCTCTCCTTTAGCGCCCGCTAGACGCGGGGCCGGAGTGAGGGATGGCAGGAAGGACTGAGTGGGAAACGGGAAAGGGGAGCGCGAGGATGAGGAGAAGGAGGGAGGCGGGTGCAGTTACCTCACCCCTCGCTCCTTCTTCTTCCATCCCAGACTCTGAGCGGCAGCGTGAGGAATGTTCTCTGGTCACTCCGCTGGCGCAGTGTCCACCCCGAGCCGAGCGCTATATCTCGGCCCCCGGGCCAGGGGCAGCTCCTGCAGAGCCCGTGCGGCGGCGACCGTCCTGGCGTCCCTGGGTTCCCGGCTTCGCGTCCCCCGGGGTTTCAGTAAGGGACCCATTGGTGTTACTGCCTGGTGAAGGCGGGCAAGGGGCAAGCCAGGATGTCAGGAGGCACGGTGCTGGGGACAGGGGACAGGCGGTCCTGTTACAGAATGCAGTCTCCCGGGGCCTGGTCAGAGAGTTACCCCAGGGGGAAGGGATGGAGTGGAAAAAGGAGAAAGGAGTGTTGGGAAGCAAGAAAGAGAGAGTAGTCCTGGGATATTCCAGAGTCTGCTCCCTCACTCCAAGGCTAGCATACTCTCTTCATAACATACTCCCGCATCCAAGGAAAGACTTCCACACTCTAGAACCAAGGAAGCGTCCGTTGGGAAGCAGGGCAGTGTGTGTTAGGCAATTGGAGGCAGTAAAATGCATTGTCCTCTTGGGGTCACCTATTTCCCCAGAGTCTCCATAGAAAGAACTGGTCAGAGGGCTCCACTGAACACGGCAAAATCTGGGTTCACTCGCTGCAGGTCTGGCATGGGAGAAGACTTCAGCTCCTGGCCAGCTGGCTTGGACGCTCTGGCAACTATGGGTCCACTTGCATGGAAACCCAATTTGGGGCTTCTGGGACGCTCTGGGCTTCAGCTCCACACCAGGGGAATGCTGAATTTGTTGAATGGTGGGCGCGGATCTTTAATCTGGGTCCCAGTGGGGTCCCTTCGGGTAGAGTCAGCTCTCCAGCCCTCCTTTCTCACCCACTCGCCTCCAGGAGCTCTGCCCTGCAGCAGAAGCAGAGATCACCAGAGAAGATCTAAAGCAGTAAATCATGTAATTGGCTTTTCCTCCTTCTTACTTCTTTGGTGAAGGTGAAAACTGGGAAAAGCAAAAAAAGTTTGTGACGGGCAGAATTCCAGCAAGCTTGGCCCTACACTCTCTGGAAAAGGGCCAGCAACTGTGACCCCCGTGATAAGAAGTCTCTGGCCCAGTGGGAGAGATCTCTCTGTCTCTGCGAGAGATATGTCTCTCCCCAGATTTAGAGAAGTGTATCCCTCTACACTTGTACATATTTTCATGTGTGTCATTCCTCTATCTAACTATACATGCAGTTGTTAGTTCCATTTTTTGGGCCTGATGTATTTGTTACTTGCCCCATGTTATCCTTGTTCTTCTACCACTTTGACAATCTGGAAATAATTTTTGTCTGTCTCCCCCTTTAGACTGGAACTCCTTGAGGACAAGGAACGTATGTGTGGCTACCTCCTTATTCTTCAAACATTTAGTACAGTGCCTAGTTGTCAGGAGACCTACAGGATATACAAGAGATTAACCGATTGATTCATGGCCCAGAGGGAGAGAGGTCTCAGGTCCAGAGGGAAGACATACAAATAGGAAGGTTTTCCCCAAGGGGCTACTGCGAAATTTCTCCTTCAGACTCTCTTGACAGATCAAACCTCGAATACTCGCTGGAAGGACTGGCTTCCCACTGGGTTCGACTACCATCGCTATGTGCATGATTCCCAAATCTACATCTCCAGGCCTGATCTCTCTTTCTCTGCAATCTCGCATTTCTTCCTGCCTTCAGGACATCTCTACTTGGATGTCCCACCGACGCTTCAAATTTAAGTTGTTCAAAACAGAACCTCTTATCTTCCCACCGAAACCCTGTCCTCCCCATCACTGTAGAAACTGTAGACCTCCATCCTCCCTGTCTCACCAAAACCTTGGCATCACCCTCGACTTATCGCTCTCATTCAACCCACATATTCATTGTCATCAAATCCTGTCTTTTCAACAGCCACAACATCACTAAAATCCACCTTTTCCTCTCCACCCAAACTGCTACCTCGTTAATCCAAGCACTTATCCTATGACACCTTGATTATTACATCAGCTTCCTTCCTGACCTCCCTGCCTTCTGTCTCTCCCCACTCCAGTCCACACTTCACTCTGCTGCCTGGTTCATTGTTCTACAAAAACGTTCAGTCCAGTGTAGCCTAGTGAATAGAGCCCGGGTTTGAGAGTCAGAAGGACCTGGTTCTAATCCCAGCTCCACCACTTCTCTGCTTTGTGACCTTGGGCAAGTCACTTAATTTCATTCATTCAATCGTATTTTTTGAGCGCTTACTGTTTGCAGAGCACTGTACTAAGCGCTTGGGAAGTACAAGTTGGCAACATATAGAGACAGTCCCTACCCAACAATGGGCTCACAGTCTAGAAGGGGGAGACAGACAAACAAACAAAACATGTGGACAGGTGTCATCACAATAAATAGAAATAAAGCTAGATGCACATCGTGCACATTATTAGCAAAATAAATAGAATAGTAAATATGTACAAGTAAAATAAATAGAGTAATAAATCTGTAATTTCTCCATGCCTTCATAACCTCATTTGTAAATGAGCCCCTGTGAGCCCCTGTGGGACATGGGCTGTGTCCAGCAGGATAAGCTTGTATCTACCCCAGTGCTTAGTATAGTGCCTAGCACATAGTAAGCGCTTAACAAGTACTATAAAAGAAGTCCATGTTTCCCCACTCCTCAAGAACCTCCAGTGTTTTCCTATGTAAGCTCATTGAGGGCAGGGAACTTGTCTACCAACTCTGTTATATTGTACTCTCCCAAATTCTTAGCAGAGTGTTCTTCACATAGTAAACGCTCAATAACTAAAAATGACTAATTTATTGATCCACCTCCACATAATAATGATGGCATTTGTTAAGCGCTTACAATGTGCCAAGCACTGTTCTTAGCACTGGAGCACTGTTCTAAGAGCTGGGACAGAAACTCCTTACTCCTTTTGGCTTTAAAGCACTCAGTTACCTTGCCTCCTCTTACCATAGTTTCCTGATTTTCCTACAACCCAGCATACACACTTAGCTCCTCTACTGTTCACTATATCAATTTCATCTATGTCACTGCTGACCCCTTGCCCACATCCTATTTCTGGTCTGGACTGCCCTCCCTCTTCGTATTCTACAAATGATCACTCTTCCCACCTTCATAGCCTTATTGAAAGTATATCTCGTCCAAGGGACTTTCCCTGACCAACCCCTCATTTCCTCTTCTCCCACTCCCTTCTGCATCACTTTGCACTTGGATGTGCACTCTTTATTCACCCCTCCCTCAACCCCACAGCAATTATGTGCATATCTGTAATTTATTTATATTGATGTCTTCCCTTCTAGACTATTATCTCGTTCTGACATACTGTACTCTTCTAAGTGCTTAGTACAGTGTTCTGCACATAGTGAGTCCTCAGTAAGTACTATTGATTAATTGAATGATTGATTGATATTAGTAGACTCTAGACTGTAAGCTCGTTGTGGACAGGGAACGTGACTAGTAATTCTGTTGTATTGTACTCTCCCAAGCGCCTAGTACAGTGCTCCCCACACTTTAAGAGCTCAGTATGATCAATACAAACGACTAATTGATTGGGAGCTCCCAAACCTTAAACCACCTCCTGCTACCCTCTATGCCTTTTCCCCAACCCCTCCCTGCCGTCACCAGGCAACATTGTCAGTGTATCTTCTTCGGGACCTGTGGTGGGACTTGAAGACGTCTTCCTGGGGACCTTGGGCTCAGGCTGCAGTCCCAGGGCCCTGCGGGCCCCGCCTCTGGCCACCAGGATCCAGGCCTGCTAATTGGCTCCTTTCTGAATCTGAGATATAGCAGGGCGCTGGGAAGGGGCCAAGGTGAGCTGCTCAGGACCACAATCCCTGCTGCCTCAGCGATGGGTGGACCTGGTAGGAAGGGGAGGTGAGGAAGTGCTTCTCTTCCCCTTCCTCCATCATGCTTCTTATTGCTTTTAACCCTGCTGATGCTCCCCTCTCTTCCCCTGTTACTTCCAACTTCGCTGAGCTTCGTGATAGACTAGCACCTCTCAGGGATTTTCTGTTCGAGAGGGAGTTTCCTGGGCTCCTCCAGGCCCTTGACTCCGAATGGCCAATGGAGAAAGCCCCCAGGTCCCGCTGGCACCTTGGACCTGGGAGGGCAAACTCCAGGAGCATTCGCTGAGAAAGCCCAGCATCAGCCAGCCTGCTCCCCTCCTACCCTAGACAAAGCCAGACCCTCCCTGTGGTTCCCCATCATTTTCCTATTCCTTTGGCCCCCATGTCGTCCTTCATGCCACCTGGGGCCACCCCAGTGGCTGGGGCTTGGGCTGGTGGCTGGGCCGAAGCAGAGACTCTGGTCCAACTACTTGCCCCATTGGTGTCCACATCTTTGTCCACACCAGTGACAGATTTCAGTCGTCTTCTCTGCTTCTTTCTCAGGGCCCTGAGAGGTGGAGCCTCTTATTTAAGAATGGAAGATGGGGACCTGCCTGGAGCGTTAAGTGGCCCCTGTTCAATGTTGGGGAGGGAACAGGTGACTTCCAGGGGTCTTCTCAGTCCAGTGATTCTGTGCTGGGAAAATTGAGCATTGAAATAGGTGACCTCAGCTGGGTCCCGGGACCGTTGACCAGAGATCACAGCTGGACTCAGTGACCACGCCTGATCCTAGCACTGCTGACCAAAATTCCCCTCTGCTGACCCCTGGAGTCCGCAGGTTGGGACCAGGAACGTGGATTTCTTACAATGCGAGCAGCCAAGCAAATCAGTTGGGCAGGGATACTGTAGGGCTACAAACTGCTACCAGCCTAGGACCCACTAATTTTGCCTTCTGATTCCTCGGATTTGTTCAAGCAATGAATGATACTTACTGAGTACCGTCTGTGTATGGAGCACTGTACCAGGGCACTAGAGTGTCCATAGTGCTTGGAAAGCAAATCTAAAATCGCTGGACCGAGGTGAGCCAGGGGTGAGCCAGGGAGTAGCACACTGGACGGGAGGTGAATGTGAGCAGGTGGCCAGGACCTCCGAGATTAATCAGACCCACAGTGGTCTGGGAAAACCAGAGGAAAAAAATGCAGGGCAGCACTTGGTGGATGTAATAACAGGAACAGAGTATGAATGGACGGTATGGTGGGAATGGGATGGCCTGAAGAGCAAGGGGTGGATGGAGAGGGGGGAGGGGTGGATATTGACCACTTGGGCCCACGTATGTGAACTCAGCTGAGCGGAAGGAGGAGCCAGAGGAGTCTCCACTCGGGCCAGAATGCATGGCTGCTGGGTGAGTCCGTGGCCAGGGCGTCAGGGGCTGAAGGAGGCCTTCCCAGACTGAGCCCCCTCCTTCCTCTCCCCCCCCGCCTTACCTCCTTCCCCTCCCCACAGCACCTGTGTGTATGTATATATGTTTGTATGTATTTATTACTCTATTTCTTTATTTTATTTGCTCATATTTATTCTATTTATTTTATTTTGTTAATATGTTTTGTTTTGTTCTCTGTCTCCCCCTTCTAGACTATGAGCCCACCGTTGGGTAGGGTCCGCCTCTATATGTTGCCAACTTTTACTTCCCAAGCGCTTAGTACAGTGCTCTGCATACAGTAAGCGCTCAATAAATACGATTGAATGAATGAATGAATGAATGAGCGCAGTACAGAGCAACCATGGTGATTCACACCGGGGACCCCGCCCGGGCAGGCCCTCTCTCCAGTCCTTCATATAGTTCTGTTTCCAAAAACGGCAAAGCGATAGCGCCCCTGCATGATTGCCTGTCTTCTCCTGCCCACCATCCCCTCGCCCCCGAGTCCTCCTGGCTTTAATCCTTCCCCGGAGTCCCTCTCTCACTCAGCAGCACCGAAGCCCCAGTAATCGCAGCTCCTCCCCCGCTCCTAGTGCAGGGGGTCCCGTGCCAGATGTACGCATGGAGCCGAAGGGTGGGGAGAATCACTCGGTGGTCGCCGAGTTCGTGTTGCTTGGGCTCTCGGATTCCTGGTCGATGCAGCTTCTCTTCATCGTGCTCTTCTCTGTGTTCTACGTGGCTACTGTGTTGGGTAACACGCTCATTATGCTCGCAGTCGTCGCCGACCCCCGCCTGCACTCCCCCATGTATTTCCTGCTGGCCAACCTCTCCTTCATTGACTTCTGTGCTCCCTTCATTGCTGCCACCAAAATGATTTCCGATGCCTTGAAGGACACCAAAGTCATTTCCTTCGGGGGCTGCTTCACTCAGATGTTCTTCATTCACTTCTTTGGGGGTTCTGAGATGGTGCTGCTGGTGGTCATGGCCTATGACCGCTATGTTGCCATCTGTCGACCCCTCCACTACATGGCCACTGTGACCCTTCCACTGTGTGCTTGGCTAGTGGTGGCAGCCTGGGCCATTGGCCTCGTCCACTCAGTCATCCAGTTAGTTTTTGTTGTGGACTTGCCCTTCTGCGGCCCCAATGAAGTGGACAGCTTCTACTGTGACTTTCCTCGTGTCATCCAACTGGCCTGCACAGACACGTACCTGCTGGAATTCGTGGTCACGGCCAACAGTGGACTCATCTCCATGGTGATCTTCCTCCTCCTGATCTTCTCCTACATCTTCATCCTAGTCAGTGTCCGGCAACGTTCTTCCTTTGGGCTGTCCAAGGCATTCTCCACCCTGTCGGCTCACATATCGGTGGTGGTTTTGTTATTCGGACCTTGCATCTTTGTCTACATCTGGCCGTTCCCTAACTTGGCCGTGGATAAGTACCTGGCCATCTTCGATGCGGTCATCATCCCTTTCCTGAATCCCCTCATCTACACCATCCGGAACAAGGACATGAAGGTGGCGATGATGAAACTGACCATTCTTCTGGGGAGAACAGGGAAATCTGCCAGAGCTAGTTGCAGTTCAAGAGCTCGAGGACGACAAACTCCTTTGACCCATGGTGGAGACAAAGACCCAACCTGGGAGCCCCACTAAATTTCATCCCTCTGTGCTCCGGTGCTTAGCCCTGTCAGTCTAAAGACTCCTTCCCTGGTCACATCACAGCTTTCCCTCCCTGCTTCTTTTCCCAGTAACCTCTCTGTGTGGCCTGGCCTCTGGGAATTGGGGTCCTCCCCAAAGCCATGCCCCGCCCAAGCCCCCTCATCCTTCACTTTCCTGCTTCTTCCCCGACCACTCTCAACCTAGTGAGATTCAATGCAGAGAAGCAGTGTGGACTAGTGGAAGGATCCTGGTCAGTGTTCGGCAACACTCTTCTGCTGGGCTGTCCAAGGCGTCTCCACTCTGTCCACTCACATCTCGGTGGTGGTTTTGTTCTTCAGTCCTTACATCTCGGTATATATATGACTCTTCCCCACTTTGACCTTCGATAAATTTCTCCTCCTGTTCGATGCGGTTGTCACCCCTGTCCTGAATCCCATCATCTACACCTTCTGGAACAAAGATATGAATATGGTGATGAAGGGATTGGGCAGCCATTTTGCTGGTTCGGAGAAAACCTCATAGAAGACTTTGTTAATAAGAAATATGAGGACTTCTGAGCCTCTACGTCTGTGGTCACAAATAGCATCATGAATATCATTAATCTGGTAATCGGGACACCTTGAGTATCCTGTAGTGGCTGTATCGCTTCTAAGGTCTTTAATTGCATCATTCATTAGGCATGCACTGGGCATCGGGTTTGCATTGGACACTCAGTGGGCATGCATGGTGCACTGGTCATCAAGAATGCCTTGGGCAGTGGGCATGCATTGGGCATTGAGAAGTAGCATGGTGTAGTGGATAGAACATGGGCTTGGGAATCAGAAGGTTATGAGTCCCAATCCCGGCCCCGTCTCTCGTCTGCTGTGTGACCTTGGACAAATCACTTTACTTCTCTGTGCCTCAGTTGCCTGTAAAATGAGGATTGCAAATGTGAGCCCCTCTAGGCACGAGAACTGTGTCCAACCCGATTTGCTTGTACCCGCCCCAGCGCTTAGTACAGTGCCTGGCACATAGTAAGCACTTAACAAATACCACAATTATTATTATTGTCATTATTATTATTATTATTACTAGATGCACTGGCCAAACCAACAACTGAGGAGGCAGTGGTCTCCTTTGAGCTCTGTTAGCTTTGAATTAACTTACAAACCTCGGCCGATGTCCACTCCAGCCCCCGTTTCCAGCAACCCAACCCTAGGACAGAGTCCTGGCCCGGGAGAACTGTTTCTCAGGGGTGTTGGTAGCATGATGGCGTCATTGCCAGAGGCTGCCCATGCTGTTTCCTTCCTGTGCAGGTCAGTGGCCTGCTGTCTGATCTCAATCAATCAATCGATCCCATTTATTGAGCCCTAACTGTGTGCAGAGCACTGCACTAAGCTTTTGGAAGAGTACAGTATAACAGAATTAGTAGACATGTTCCATGCCCACAACGAGCTTGCAATCTAGAGGGGGAGACAGACATGAATATAAAGAAATAAATTATGGATATGTACATAAGTGCTGTGGGGCTGAAGGAGGGGTGAATAAAAGGTGCAAATCTAAACGGTCTCAAGTTCCCTTTCCGTCCTACTGCAATTAAACACACATGGCTATTGATCTGCCCCATGGTTTTGTTGGATTCCCTCTATACCTTCCTACCCTGCCTTTTCTCCTCCACCCACGATATTTTTACCTGGTGTAACGGGGATGGACTCTTTCTGATTGGTGAGTTATAAATATGCAGAAGGTGCATAATGTAAATTTGCTTATGCAAATTCCATAAAAAATGACTATGGTCACTTTTGCTGTCAGATTGCCAGTTTCTTCTGCCGAGGTCACAGTGCCCCCTGGGATTTAAAGGCAGAGTGGGGACAACCTCCACATTAGTACCTCCTGAGATGGTTGCAGGAGTTTGCTCCCACCATCCCGTGGCCTTGATATTTGGAAATATCTGATTCAGCTGGGCAGTCGTGCTCCTCGCGAATGGGCATGTGAAATTGGGGAAATGTTACCTGCTCCTGCCCCCCGTGACAGCAAGTCTCCAAATGAGTAAGTTCTGCCCACGGGTCACTCTGGATCTCTCTTTGTTTAGAAGTGGTCTGTCACAGTCTGAGACATTTGAACTTGTTCTTCACTTCTACCCAGGGGTTCCAGCCCCTGCCCCCGCCCCAGGCACACAGCTCTGCTGTCTCCAGCAGCTTTTCTGTGGGAAAGGTGCCCACGGGGTCTCCTGGCCACACTTTTTCCCTCTGCCTTTCTTAGCAGAAGCCTGGCAGGGACTGATTCTCCTTGCAGCTCTAGAATTTTCCCCCAATTTCTTAGCCCTGCCTCCTTGTCCAATCCTTCCCCCGTGATTGGTTTTGTTCCCACTACTGTCACCAGAGTTGGACATTCTGCACAGTCCCTCCAGCTGGTAAAGAACTAGTAGGTGGAGCAGATTCCCCATTCTAGGACTCCCTGAGCATCTCCTTTTCCCCTGTGAAGGCCACTGCCCAGATGGGCCACTGGAAGATATGACCATCATCATCATCATCATCGTCACCTTCACCATCATCAAGACTTTATTAATAGCACTCAGGATACATAGCCTTGTGCTGGGGACATGTAGATGGATCAGGAACATTAGCTGATAGTGGTGGAACTCTGTGGAGAGGGTTGGGGTCTCTCACACCAAACCTTTCATCCCAGTCACATGCCCAGATAAACTCTCACTTTCATAAGCACTATCTTTGGGTTTGGAGGAATCACCCACTCTTACGTATATAAATGTATAAATTATCTGATCAAATAGTGAGAAAGCTCTGTCCCCCAAGCAGCTCCCTAAGGACCATTCCACTCTACCTTCGTCCTGCCGCTCTGATCAGTGCCATGACTCCCCCAGTGTCGGGAGGTCCTTGACTCTCCCCTCTCTATTCCCTCCCCATAATTGCCAGGCAACGTTGCCAAAGCACTCCCCTTGGGACACACCGATGGACTCGGAGTCGCCTTCCCGGGGACCCTGCGCTCATGATGCAGCTCCGCCTTTGGCCACCAGCACCCGGGGCTGTTCACTGGCCGCCTTTCTGCTTCTGAGATATAAGCGTGCCCTGGGCGGTGGCATCCCGGGAGAAGGGGTGGAGGTGAGCTGCTCCGGCCCAGGTGGGCCCTGCTGCCGCAATCAACGAGTAGACCAGGTGGGTGGGAGAGGGGAGGTGGGACAGCATCCCCTTCCTCTTCCTTCCCGCTCTTTCCCCTGCTGGTGTTCCCCTCCTTATACCCTTCCCTTCTAACTCCGCTGAGCTAAATCTGGAGACTCTCACGCCTCCCAGCCCTGGGCTCCATCTCTGCTAACACTTCAGGTCCCTCCGATGGGCCCTGGAGCCCGGAGTGTCCGGCCTCGTCCATTCACCCCAACCATGTTGCAGCCAGGATGGTGAGGGAGCCTGGCGAGTTGAGGGCCAAAGAGGTCTTCCCTCTTCACTCTGCTCATCACAGCCTCGATCTCTCAGTCCCTTGCTCAGCATTTGCTCCCAGGGAATATCCCGGGGCCGAGTAGGGGCCGAGATGGAGTATACCCAGAACTCAAAAACAGAAAAGAGTTGGGCAATAGATCAGAGCGCAGGGCTGCTGGAGGCGTCTGGGCACCAACTTCTCTCCTCTCCAGCCTCTTGCCTGGGACCCCAGGAGGTGGAGACCCTTTCCCTGGACCCGTTTAGAAAAGGGAATAATAATAATAATGGTATTTTTTAAGGGCTTACTATGTGCCAAGCACTGTTCTAAGCACAGGGGTAGATACAAGGTAATCAGGTTGCCCCATGTGGGACTCACAGTCTTAATCCCCATTTTACAGAGGAGGTAACTGAGGCACCGAGAAGTTAAGTGGCTTGGTCCAGGTCACACAGCAGATAAATCGAAGAGCCAGGATTAGAACCCATGTCCTCTGACCCCCAAGGCTGTGTTTTTTTTCACTAAGACACTGACGCTGTGCTGGACCTGTAGCTGGGCTGGGGCTGAGCCAGGGCTGGGGCTGGGCTGGGGTTTGGGCTGGAGCTAGGCTGAAACAGGGTAGGGGTGGGCTGGGGCTCTCTCCTGTCCAGAGATGCGCTCAGTGACCTCTCCGGTTTACAGACTCACCTGTTCCCCAACAGTCCTAGGTAAAAGATGAGAGTGAACAGACTGCTTGGGACTTCGGTGACTAGGCTCAGAATCCAAATTGTTCATGCGTAACGAGAGCAGGGTGTTGTCCTGGAAACCTGTGCGGGCTCGGGTGGGGATGATGGACCGGCCCTGTCTCGGTATTTGTTAAGCGCTTACTATGTGCAAAGCACTGTTCTAAGCGCAGTAGTGAGGGGTGTCTCCGGGGACTCAGAATCCCGGCCCAGGGCTGGGCGAGGCCACGGGCGGGGGCGAGGGGCAGGAGGAGTACAGCACGAAGGATCCATAGGGGTTCCTCGCCTCAAGCGGACCTCCAGTCCAGCCCTTGGTCCAATTCGGGCTTCTCAACTTCGCAGGATCCCCTCCTCCGCTCCCGCTTCTCCCCAGGACTCGAAGACCTTGGGAGCTCCTGCGGGCTGGGAAAGGGAAGGTCACGGAGGGAGAGAGTGAGCGGTGCTCGTTAGCGAGGAGGAGGGTCTGAGGGAGGCTTACAGCAGGGTGGCCGCCAGGCCAGGACGACAGCTTTAGCCGGACTTGGAATGGAGCGGAAAGGCGTCCCCAAACTCTTGGCCCCTTGACAGAAGCGGCAAGCGGGGTCAAAGTGGGAGGGCACGGCCCTGCTTTGCGGCCCCGCCTTGGATCCGAGCCACCTACCGCTCCAGGGAGCTTCCCAAGGTGCCCCCCTCCCTGCTTCTCTTAGAGGTGTAGGGGGTGGGGAGGGTCTGTCGCTGCAACCGTTGTTGGCAAAGAGCTCGCTATCCTTTTAGGTCGGGGCTAAATTGCACAATACTGCTCCCAGCATCTGGCCAGGGCCAGGGGGAAAGGAAAAATGATTTACCAATTTTTTCATGTTATACCCACCATCATCAATCATCATCATCAGCAGCAGCAACATTTACTAAGAACCTACAGTGAGCAGAACACTGTATATGGTGACGCATCAATCAATCAATCAATCGTATTAATTAAGTTCCTACAGCGGGCATAACATGGTACTAAACACTTGGGAGAGTACAACAGAATGAACAGACATGATTCTTTCTGTCAAGGAGCATATTATTTAATTGGGGAGGTAGGCACTAAAATTCATTCTAGGTAGGAGGAAGTGATGGAGTATGATATGGACACATGTGACGAGAGGTTGTGAATACCTGAGTGATGAGGTTGGTGATGAGGAAGTGCTGCAGTGACAGTTGTTTGTGGGAAGAAGTAGGGAAGGAGATGAGGGAAGGCCTCTTGGAGAAGATAGGATTCAGAAGGACTTTGAAGATGGGGGAGAGCAGTGGTTAGATGGAGCTGAAGGGGAGGGAGTTTCAGCAAGGAGAAAGGGCATGAACAAGAGGTTAGTGGTGGAAGATATGAAAAGCAGGCACATTGAGTAGGTTGGCTTGAGGGGAATGAAGAATGTAAGCTAGGATGTAGTGAGAGAAGGGTGTGGGTACCAGCACTTAGAATAGTGTTTTGCACATAGTAAGCACTGTTAAAATGCCATCATTATTATTAGGGGGGAGAGAACTGATAGCCTTAAAGCAAATATAAGGTATTTTTACTTGACACACTGGAAGTTTTGAGAAGTGGGAAGATGTGCTCAAAATGATGTTTTAGATCATTCTGTTTGCAGAGCCCTGTCTTAAGGACATGCATTCAGTGTCAAACAACAACAACAACAACAAAAAAAAAAAACCGAGGCCCCTGCCCTCCATAAATTGACAATCTGTTGATCCACCTTGAAAACATGTTGGTTATTTCCAATAGGCCTATAACTGCTGATTCGGGCTCCTGTATTTGTGTTCCCTCCCTACTCGTGTTTGTTTTTCTAAGGGCCACTTTGCCCTCGTCGCTGCTGAGCCTCACACTCTGGTTTTGCCCATCCTTTCCTTATTTTTCTGTCTAACCATGAGCTCCGACCCAGATCCCTCTCACTGTATAACAGCCCTGAAACTCAGGGCCGACTTCAGATTTGATGAGGGCCCTTTCCATTCCCTTACTCAGGTTCTTCTCTGCAGATGATGCCTACAAGTGACTCCAGGACAGCCCTGTGTGGAATGCAACCACCGGACTGACCAGTGGTGGTGCCTGGAGCCAAGGAGCACCTTATGGACCGTGATCTCCGGTCTTAACTCAGGGAAGAACCAGCAGTGGGAGCGGGAGGCGGGCAGTCAGTTAATCAATTCATCAGCAGGCTGGGCATTCTAGAGAAGCAGCATGGCTCAGTGGGAAGAGCACGGGCTTGGGAATCAGAGGACTGGAGTTCTAATCCCGGCTCTGCCACTTACCTACTGTGTGACCTTGGGCAAGCTACTTAATTTCTCGGTGCCTCAGTTTCCTCATCTGTAAAATGGGGATTAAGACTGTTAGCCCCACGTGGGACAATCTGATTGCCTTCTATCTATCCCAGCGCTTAGAACAGTAGTCGGCACATAGTAAACTCTTATCCATACCATAATTACTATTCTAGAGTCATTCCAAGAGATGGAGAGGCCTCTGTTCTTTCGCCTTCGTTTCAAACTCGGCTGTGCAACTGAAATACAGAATCTTAAAATCCTCCAAACTTCGGGCCCCTGCTTCCCGCAAAATCTCCCTTTTTGGAGTCTCTCCCCTTAAGCCATTTTTCGAGTTGTTTGGGGTCGTCCAGCAGGGACCAAACCACCCCCTGGTAGACAGGAAGGGTGAATTCGCTTTACAAAGGTGCCCAACGAGATGGCGTTGGGGATCTGGTTTTGGAGAATCTGCCCATTCCTCTGTTCCGTTGGCTTCCTGGGAGGGAGGGAAGGCTCACTCCCAGTCGCTCACTCCCAGTCCATGTGTTACCTCACTCTCAAAACACCTGGCAGTTTTCCACCTTGGATTGATCCTGGCTGAGTCCGCAAAATTGGATCCTAAAGAAGAGGGTCCGATCGATCCCTATTAATGATATTGTGGCTGATGCCAGCTGCAGTGATTGCCATTCCAATTGGGCCATATTCAAGCGGGACCCCACACCCACCCCTCCCCACATCATAACGCGGAGGAGAAGCTCCCATGGGCTCAGGGTCTATGGAGCCTCGCAGGAGGGAGGAGTCATCCTTCAGGCCAGCATTGTTTAAGGGCATGCCCTTTAAGGGTCTTCCGTGTGTCCCCTTATGCGTTGTTGCCCGCCCTCTCCTTGCTCTCCAGTCCTCCCAGTCCTCCCAGTCCTCCCTCATGTTTACCTGGGGCCCGTCTCTAACACAGAAACACTTGATCCTCAGTAAACCAGGTCCCTCCCCGTCCCTGCTGCAGGGGATCTGGAGCCAGCTCTGAGCACGGAGCCAATGGGTGGGGAGAATTGCTCGGTGGTGACCGAATTCGTGCCGCTCGGACTCTCAGACTACAGGGCCATGCAACTTCTGTGCGTGCTCTTCTCCGTGTTCTATGTGGCGATTGTGCTGGGGAACACGCTCATTGTGCTCACGGTGGTTGCCGACCCACGCCTGCACTTCCCCATGTACTTCCTGCTGGCCAACCTCTTCTTCACTGACACCTGTGTTTCCTCCAGCGTCACCCCCAAGATGATTTATGACATCTTAAGGGAAACCAAAGTCATCTCCTTTGTGGGCTGCTTCACTCAGACGATCTTTATTCATGTCATTGGGGGTTCTGAGATGGTGCTGCTGGTGGCCATGGCCTATGACCACTACGTTGCCATCTGTCGACCCCTCCACTACATGGCTGTTGTCACCTTTCCGCTGTGTGTGTGGTTCGTGGTGGTGGACTGGATCGCCAAGCCACGAGCCTGGCAGCGTTTGTCGTGAACCTGCCCTTCTGCGGCCCCAATGAAGTGGACAGTTTCTTCTGTGACTTTCCTCATGCCATCCAGCTGGCCTGCACAGACACGTACCAGCTGGAGTTCGTGGTCACGGCCAACAGTTTTAGGCATTTTTTTAATTGCCATAATCTTTAGCTACAGGCCCCAAGAGAGTGTGCATATGTGCAGGCATGGGTGTGCGTGTGCTTCTGTGTGTGTGTGTGTGTGTGTGTGTGTGTGTGCGCGCGCGCGCGCACCTGTGCCTATGATTGAGCAGATCTTCTGGCATCTTGTGTTCACATAGAATCCAGGGTCAGCAGAACAAAGTCTCATCCAGTCAGGGAAAGTTTTGTCAGTCAGTGACTAGGGTTTTTTAAGGCTAATGAGAAATGGTGCATGGGGACCCCAAGGGGCCAATTAACACCCCACCTTCTTGTCCCAGGAGTCGCAGCAACCATCACCCATGCACTGTCCTTATTAACAGCCAAGGAATGTCACCTGGGGAAAAGGCCAATTACTGGCTCCCGCTGCTCTTCAGTCGGTCTTAGGCATTAGTGGCCTTACCTCTTGGGCTCCCACAGCCCCCTGGGCTCCCACATGGCTGACCCCGGGGCGGAGCAGAAAGGGAGGGAAGGAGGAGGAGAGACAGGGAGAGGGGATGAGTGGGGAAACCTGGCACCAGTGCCAGGGTGCCCAGGAGTCTGCCTTGGGGACATGGAAATGGAGCTGCAGTGTGAACGCAGAAGAGTTGGGTTGGGAGGGACGCTGGGGGGTGGGGTACTCATTGGGGTGGGCGTCTGTCTGGTAGGCTCTCCAGTCATCATCAATCGTATTTATTGAGCGCTTACTATGTGCAGAGCACTGTACTAAGCGCTTGGGAAGTACAAATTGGCAACATGAAGAGACAGTCCCTACCCAACAGTGGGCTCACAGTCCAACCCTTTTGGCTACTATAATAAAAATAATAATAACAATGGCATTTATTAAGCGCTTACTATGTGCAAAGCACTGTTCTAAGCGCTGGGGAGGTTACAAAGTGATGAGGTTGTCCCGGGGGGGGCTCACAGTCTTAATCCCCATTTTACAGATGAGGTAACTGAGGCCCAGAGAAGTTAAGTGACTTGCCCAAAGCCACACAGCTGATAATTGGCAGAGTCGGGATTTGAACCCATGACCTCTGACTCCAAAGCCCGGGCTCTTTCCACTGAGCCGCGCTGCTTCTTCTAGTTTCAAAGCCTCCGTTTGTTCCAGCTCCAAGGGGACGAAGGGGGAGGAAAGGGGTGTCTCTTTGTGACTAATCCTTTGCTTCTCTTGCCCAGGTGCCAGCGGCCATGTGCCAATCAACTAATGCAATCAACCAATGAGTGGCATTTGCTGAGCACTCCCTGGGTGTAGAGTGCTGTTCTGAACACTTGGTATGTACAACAGAGTTAAAAGTCACTCTCCCTGTCTTACAGGAATTTACAATCTAAGAAAGGAGGCTGGCAAGCAGACATAAATTACTAACAAATTGTGGGAGCATGAGAAGGAACAAGGACAGAACATGTAGCCTTAGTATAACCAGGAAGGAACAGCTGGATAAATAATTGAATATATAATTCATTATGCATATGTTCATAAGGGCCTAGGATGGAGATAAAACCCTAAGTGCTAAGGCTTGATGTGTCTTGGGGTGTTAGTACTAGATCAGAGACGATCTCCTGGAGGAGGTGGGATTGTAGGGGGGCTTTGAAGAGGGGGAGAGCTATAGCCTGGGGCATTTGGAAGCAGTGAGGGTGGAGAGGAGTGGGAATGTTTTTAAGAGGTGAGAAGGGATGAGGTCAGAGGCACAGGTAGAGAGTTGGATTTACAGAGCCGGCAGAAGACCACCTTTTGAGTCGGCTGGGAAGGAGGAGGAGAATGGTGATGAGGATGAAGGAATAGAAGGCAACAGAGACACTTTGGGAAGTTCCTGCCTGATTTAGTTATTACTCCCTTTATTCCCCCCTTTATGTGGAATAAACATAAGTGTTTATTCCAAAACACTTATGTAAGTTCATTGTGGGTAAGGAATGTGTCTACCAACACTATTGTATTGCTATATTGTACTTTCCCAAGCACTTAGTACAGTGCTCTGTACACAGTAAGTACTCAATAAATGCAATTGATTGATTGACTGTTGGTTTCTATTTACAGCAAAGTTATTAGCAAGCTCATGAGAGAGGAAGCTCCTCAAGGGAAGGGCTGCGTGTTTCCTTCCATGAATCTGTGATTTCTTGCCACGGAGTGGAGCACTCAGACACGGGGAAGCTTCTTGGACATTGTCTCTGACATCGTCTCAGGCTCTGTCTCTGCCAAGGTGAGAAAGGCTTCCACTCAACCTCTGCTGCTTGGAAGGAGGGGAAGGGAAATGGCCAGACCTATGACTGTGGGCAAGTCACTTAACTTCTCTGTAGCTCAGTTACCACATCTGTAAAAAGGGGTGAAGACTGTGAGCCCCCCGTGGGACAACCTGATCACCTCGTAACCTCCCCAGAGCTTAGAACAGTGCTTTGCACATAGTAAGCGCTTAATAAATGCCATTATTATTATTATTATTCTCACCTGGAGCTGGGCCCCGCCTAGCTGGGACAGGATGAGGTAAACTGATGCTTAAGTTTAGTTAAGTGACTTGCCAAGGTCCCACAGCAGACAAGTGGGGGAGCCAAGATTAGAACTCATGACCTTCTGACTTCCAGGCCCGTGGTCTATCCACTAGGCCATGCTGCTTCTCTGACTCCTGCTGTTTCCTGACTCTTTCCCTGCCCTTCTGCCTGCTCTAGAGAAAGATCTGGGCAGTGAGGTTAGGGCTACAAGATGTTTTCTCGTCATGCTGTGACCTGCCAGACCTCGCCACAGAGTTGTGGAGCAGTTCCTCTTCCCTGTCTCTGTGGGAGCTGTTGGGGTGCCAACCAGAGCAGTGATGGGTGGGAGCCCTGGGACTCCACCAGTGGAGGCAAGAATCTCAGCAGTCGGTTGTTTTTCCCAAGGCGCTAGGGAAGGGAACAGGTGAAACACTGAGTGGCTAATGGCAAAAGTAGTTTACAGGCAGGCCCCAGGTTCCAGATACCCCGAGGGAAACATCGCTACTGACTACCTTAACCCAAAATAAACCACTCCATGATTCAACCACTCTAGGGATGCATCGATATTGTCGGATGCCTTAACCCAAATTAAACCTCTCCAAGACACAACCAAAACCCCAGAGTTATATCGCTATTATCAGATGACTTATACCAAACTAAACCACCCCATGATACCACCACCCCAGGGATACATCGCTTATTGCCTTACCTTCTGCTAAAACCCAGAAGCCCTGACGTTTGAGCTGAATGTTATAGGCAAACGAATGCTTTACCACCTTTTCCCCAGCAATGACTGCATCTTGGAGGTAGCTCTGTCTACAGTTTGAATCAGATCATCAAGATGTAGGACAGACTCTTGAACAGTTTGGAAATGGACGATGCAGAGGTGGGTTAGCTAACCATAAGCATACCAAATTATTATCATTATTGTTATTATTATCTGCATCTCATTCAAAGGAATAATTAACCAACGAGGACCTCATCCAACTTCAACCATTCCCTGCAAAAGATGCTAGAACAGATGAAGAGAAAGCAAACGACCAGCTAAAATTGGGGGAATCAAGAAGGCTTGGTATTAATTTTCAAGAAAGGGGGTGAATTTATTAAAAAGTTTGACAAAGGTAAGGAGAAGGGTGTTCACAGATGTTGTAGAGGTGTTCAGAATCAGTTGTCTTATTACAAGACGCTTTATAGAGATGAAAAGAAAATGGTTCAAGTTATGGGGGAAAAATTTTTCACTGAAGTTGAAAAACCACAAGTCAGCAGAACACGCCTGCACTTCTAGACTGAAAACTCCTTTTGCGCAGGAATCATGTCCATCAACTCTATTGTCTTGTACTTTCCTAAGTGCAGTGTGATTTAGTGTAAAAAGCACAGGCTTGGGAGTCAGAGGACCGGGGTTCTAATTCCAGCTCCCCCACTTTTCTACTGTGTGACCTTGCACAAGTCACTTAACTTCTCTGGCATACGTTGGCCTTCATGGTGACCCTGTCTTACTTCAGTCACAATGAGGTGGATAACTGTTTGGATTTTTTTGGTTTGTTTCTTAATGGTATTTGTAAAGAACGTACTAAGTGCCAGGCACTGTACTTAGTGCCAGATAATTAATAATTGTGGCACTTATTAAGTGCTTACTGTGTGCTAAGCACTGGTTCTCGTCTTGCTCACCTCCTACACTATCAGCCTGCTCACGTTCAGGGTCTGATCAGGAGCCGGGTTGGGCAAGGCACCATCCATCAGCTAGGCCCAGGGCACAGAGGTCACTCTCTTCTCCATGCTGTGTGTTTTTATCTATGTGTGGCCATCCAGCAGATTCTTCTCAGAGAAGGGCTTCTCGGTATTCTACACTGTCTTAACACCCCCTCATCCCGAACCCCTTCATCTACAAGGTGAGAAATCAGAAGGGACAGGAGCCATATGGAGGCTGAGGAGATAACGTGTAAGCTTCCGATGAACATGGCCTCACAAGCAGGCTTCCCTGGGACTCAGAGCAAAACTCTTCTCGGCTGCACAATGCTCCAGGGTGACTACTGCCAACCGTGACACATGACACCCGGCCTTGCTCCTTCTCCTCAAACCCGGCAGGGGGTGTCACTGGGAGGGTAAAGGGTGAGGGGGTGGAGATCCTGCAAGGGAAAAGATGTGAGAAAGCAAACACAGAACAGTTTAAAAATAGTGGAGTAAACTTCCACCAGTGGAAGACGGGGCCTCTTCTAGGAAAGACTGTTGGAGTCATGGTGGAGCACCGACAAATCTGTGAGCAGAGGTGGAAGAAGAGTGGGCAGGAAAGGGAAAAACCACTTCCTGATGGTGGAAGCACTGGTCCCGGAAACGCTAGTGTGATCTATTTTCCTTGATTACCTGTTTTCTAGGATGGAATGCTGGTCTGGGGCCTGTTAGCTGCAGCCCCAGCCTGGCTCAAGTTTTGGGGCCCAGTCTAGCCCGGCCCAACAAAGCCCTGCCTATGCCAGTCCAGTCCAGCCCAGCCCACAACCCCCTAGCCCATCCCAGTCCTGCCCATCCCCACCCATAGCCCCATGCAGACCCACCCCCAGGCATTGCCGTGGTGACATGCAGTTGCCATGCTTTCCTGGGCCCTTGGTCTAATTCAAGCTGGATCCCCTGCTGCTCTGTGATTTAGTCTTAGGGAAACAAGTATCCTGTTCATCAATGGGTTTGGGGAGATGGACAGCCTGCTTCAAAGGGCTCCTTCTTATGTGGGTCATCCTACGTGAATAATGGGACAGCGCGGATGAAGGTGAGAACCTGCATGGCCAAGAGGAAAGAGCATGGGCCTGGGAGTCAGAGGATCTGGATCCTAATCCCGATTCTGCCACTCTGTGACTTTAGGCAAGTTATTTTTACTTCTTAGTGCCTCAGTTTCCTCATCCACAAAATGGGGATGTGATATATTCCCTCTCCATATACTGGGAGCCCAGTGGGGGACAGGGACTGTGCCTAATCTGATAATCTTGTATGTACCCCAGTGCTAGGTATATAATAAGCATAATAACAAATGCCACTTTTACTATTATTATTATGGCACTCCCTGAAACTCACTAGCACAGCTACAGAGAAACAGAGTTCCATGGATAAAATTGGTCATTTTCTGGGTACCTGTGGCAAAATATTGAATCTCACCTATCTTGTCAGCTGCTCCTGCTAATGAATTGAGAGCAAAATCAAATCAGAATCAAAGTCAGGAACAATGTCCCTAGGCTCCAAGAACTCAAAGTGCAGCCAGATTGGAGTTGAGGGCAGTGACAAGTTCAGAGTGACCAGTTATCTCCATCTTAATAATAATGGCATTCCTTAAGTGCTTACTATGTGCTAAGCACTGTAGTAGATGCAGGGACTGTACCTACCTGCTCATCTTGTTCAACATAGGGGTTATACTCTGAATAAGAAGGAGAATAGGTTTTGAAACCCCATTTTACAGATGAACAAACTGAAGCACAGTGAAGTGAATTATGTGACTTGCCTAAGGTTGTGAGGCAGATAAGTATAATAACAGGATTATAACCCAAGTCCTCCAACTCCCCAACCTGTGCTCTTTCCACTAGGCCATGCTGCTTCTAGGCCAAAGGTCCTTGCTTCAAAGAGACGCCATCCAGAACAAGGTGGTTTGTTAGGTCAGACAAGAGCTATGTAAGCTGCCTGAACGGGAGACAGACTTGTGTCTGGCTCTGAGTGTGGGCAGAATCTGTCACTCTCATTCCCCCGGGGGAAGCAGCTTTATTTACTATTTCTTTCAAGGTTAGGGGGACTGAGGCCATCCGGTCTGAACAGTCCTGTTCTTGGCGGTTTAGCTTTAATACCTAAGGCCTGTGGACAAGATGGAGAGCTGGAGAAGGGATCGGCTGGGGGAGTGGACAGGGGAGGGTGAGGGTGGGCTGGCCCCCAGGGGGCAGAGAAGTGTGGTCCTAGGGAGATCGTAGTGCACCCAGGTCCCAACGGGTCTTCTCCCAGCCATTCATCCCATTCAAGAGAATGAGGGGAGAAACGGGGGCAGAAACCACATTTTTAGCAATCACTCGAGACACCCCAGAGCAAGTTCAGTCAGTGTCTTGAGGAAGTAGAATGGAGAGGGAAGGTTGGAGTGGAGAAGCAGCGTGGCTCAGTGCAAAGAGCCCGGGCTTTGGAGTAAGAGGTCATGGGTTCAAATCCCAGCTCTGCCACTTGTCAGCTGTGTGGCTTTGGGCAAGTCACTTAACTTCCCTGTGCCTCAGTTACCTCATCTGTAAAATGGGGATGAAGACTGCGAGCTCCCCGTGGGACACCCCGGTCACCTTGTAACCTCCCCAGCGCTTAGAACAGTGCTTTGCACATAGTAAGCGCTTAATAAATGTCATTATTATTATTATTATTATTATTATTATTATTAACCTTGTCCTCACCATGGTTCTTCATTCCTTCAGGCTGATTAAGAGGGTCAGCATCAACTGGACTCACATGAGCCTGGTGGGCCCCAGTAATGCTTGCAAGCAAACTAATCCAATGCCATTCAGGAGTCCCAACAGGCTGTCTGGTGAGAAGAAGCCCTCATGGCCTGTGGAGCCAGAAAAGTGGGGAGTTGTGTCTCCCAGGCCGGGGACCAGGGGAGATTTTATGACCAGACCCTGGCTCCCCCTTCTTTTTTTTCCCCAAAAGAACACAGGACATTCAGGAGAGCAGAGCGTTTTATTTCATCCCAGAACTGCTACAGTAGCCAACTCCATACCATCAATGTCCAATAAAGGGACTATTTCCCTTGATGTTCTTCTGAAACAGCCATCACTCAGCACTTCCTGAAGCCACTGCGAGCAAGATTTTGGGGCCTAGGGTTAGGCCAGGAACCTGGTTGCAGACACCATCAGCAAGTCAATTATCTGTGTCAGGGAAGGAAAGGAAGGAAGGACAGAAAGAAGAAACAGAGAGAGGATGCAAGAATACTTGCAAATCTGAACTCATCTTCTGTCCCAAAACCTCTCCTCCATTTAACTTTCCCAAAGTTAACATCACCACCATCTCTGAAGCCTGCAAACTTGGCATGAACTTCAACACCTCCCTCTCTTTCAATCGCTCTACTGGTTCTGTTGCTAAATCCTGTCGGCTTTTCCTCCACAACTCTTTCAGAATCCACTCCTTCCTCTCCATCCAAACAGCCACAACCCTGGTCCAGAAACTTATCACATCCCATCTTGACGACTGCATCAGCATCCTCATTCATCTCCCTGGCTCCTGTCTCTCCCCTTTCCAGTCAGTCCACTTCTAACTCCACTATCCCAAATACTTCTCTAAAATATTGTTCAGTACACATTTTCCCATGCCTTAGAAACCTCTGATGGTTGCCCATTCTTCTGGACATCAAGCAGAAACTCCTGAGCATTGACTTTAAAGCACTCAATTGTTTTTAAAGCTCTGTCTCTTCTCAAACTTACACACCAGCTTGCACTCCTCATTCTCTTCAGGTTAATCTATTCAGGGTTTCTTCCTCCTGTCTCTCTTACCATTGACCCTCTGCTCATGACCTTCTCATTGCCTGGAATTCCCTCCCCCTTCAAACCTTCCAGGTCATAGCTCTCCCCATCTTCAAAGCCCTTCTAAAATGATATCTTCTTGAGGAGGTCTTCCCCAATTAATTGCTAGGCTCCCTAGGTAACTCTTCTGCACCACCTATCCACTTGTGTACTCACAACCCCTAACAATTATGAACTTACCTTAATGCCCTACTAGGTAGCCCCTTTGCCTTCTTCATTCTGTATTTTTAGTGTCTGTCTTCCTCCACTAGATTGTAACATCCCTGAAGACAGGGATTGTGCCCATTTCTATTTTACACTCTTGAGAACATATAACTGTGAGTCCCATCTGGGACAGGAACTGTATCCAACCTGATTAACTTATTTCTACTCCAGTACTTAGAACAAAGCTTGACACAAAATAAGAACTTAGTATGATAACTATAATAATAATAACATAACCAGTGCACTCTCCTGAGAGCATACTAAAATGCAATAGGTGCTTAATAAATACTAGTAATTTATTGATGAATACTCTGAATTTTAACCATCAACACCCATACTGTTCACTGCCTACCGAATTTCTTCATTTTTCTTAACAAAAATGCAGAGATTTCTCTGGGAAGAGTCAGGTTGGGAGACGTCACAGAAACCTACTCTGATCTCTCACTGTAATGCACACAGAGGCAGGTCTCAAGACTCTCTCCCTCAGCCTGGTCAAGGCTGTCTTCACCCCCCCATTCCAAGGCATAGATATCAGGCCTTAGGAAGACAGTGGGTGAAGACAGTGTACAACATGACCAGAGCCTTGTTTATTGTGTAGCGATTGAATGACCCAGGTAGACGGCCCCACACAGATGACCGTGACTACGGTGATGTGGGCATATAACACGGACCAAACCTTTGTCGTGCTAGCTGGAGAGCCGTTCTGCAAGATGACCAAGATGACTGCAAATGACATGACCAAGAAAAGAAAGGAACTCAGGGAGAGAAGCCTGCTGTCTGTGACCATCAACAAATTGACCATTGGGGTGTCCCACAGGTCAGTTTAGTTAGAGAGTCACAGAAAGAGTGGTCCACCTTACTGGAGTCCCAGAAGGGCTGGTTGGTGGAGAAGGCCCTGCTGGCTGGCCAAGTGGGTAAGTCCCAAGCTCCAGCAGATGATCACCAGCAGGACCCAGGCCCACTGGCTCATGAAACCCCAGTGGCTGCACTGAGCCCAGGGTCCAAATGAAATCGGAAACAAGTGGCCTAGTGATATAATGATCTGGTTCTGTCCTCATGTCTGGATAGCCAGAAAAACAGCAGGCAGGTAGCTATGGAAGTAGCTTTGGGAGACACACAGCTGCATCAAAATCTACAGGAAATGCTGGAGTTTCCTACTCTGGACAGCAGCAGAGCAGGCAAGTGGCCAATGGGTAGGAATAGACGTTTCTTTTAGATGAAAAGGCCATGAAATCTCCCAAAATGGGCACAAACAGCAGGTGAGTGAAAAGGAATTTTAACCAGAAGCTCAAAAGGTGGACGAGGGGCAAAGACAAAGGAAAAACAAGCTCTTGTGGGCAGTTATCCTTCACCAGATTGCCCCACATCACATCCCACACCACACCCCTGTCCCCTCCCCATCCTCATTTCAGTCCTGGCCATGTGGAAAGGGAGGTAGCAGTTTGGGCATCAGCTGGTGTCTGAGAGGCCCAATTCAGGAGCCCATGTTGGCAGACAAGGTAAGGGGCTGAGATGGGGGCTCCCACATTGGTGTGTGCACACTGCAAAGTGCACAAGAAATTCTCTGAAAAACACACTCATGGATACGCTTTTGCCTTTGCCTGCCTCATCTTGGAATTGCAGAACATGCTTCAACACTGCCACCCCTAACATGGCAGAAGCATCACCTGCCAGAGGTCTCTCTCTCTCCCCTAGGGCCCCTCCCCACTAGACCCATATTCTCCTTCTGATGGTGGTAGCCCAGAAGAAGACCCACTTATTGTTGTATTGTACTCTCCCAAGTGCTTAGTACAGTGTTCTGCACACAGTAAGCGCTCTATAAATACGATTGAGTGAATGAATGAATAAATAGAGTTTTGGCTGAGGAATCCCCTTTAGGTTAAGAGAGTCAACAGACTGGGGATTGGCAGCCATTGCTGATGGGTCAGAGAGAGTATGGGCTACTTTGTTTCCTTCCTCAGAGCCATGAAACGCTTTGCAGTCACAGCCTGAATACCCTCTCCCAACCCTTTGAGTGGGTGGGCAATGAGCCTAAACCCTACCAAGGGAAGGTCTTCCTCCCCAGAGACCCCTGGCAGGGCTTTGAGCTGAAATGGTGAGAACTCAGCTTCTTCAGAGCTGCCTTCATGTCCTTGTTCCTTAGCGTGTAGATGATGGGATTCAGGATAGGGGTGGCCACGGTGTAGAACACGGCCAGTACCTTGTCCACAGGGTAGGTGGTGAAGGGCCACAGGTAGATGAAGACGCACGGGCCGAAGAACAGGACCACCACGGTGATGTGAGCAGAGAGGGTAGCACGGGCCTTGGCCATGCTGGCAGCAGACCGCCGCCGCCAGACAGAGCCCAGGATGACCGTGTAGGAGGCCAGTAGGAGGACAAAGCAACTGGTGGAAATGAGGCCAGCGTCAGCAATGATGAACAGCCCCAGTACGTAGGTGTCCACACAGGCCAGCTTGGTCACCCGAGGGAGGTCACAGAAGAAGCTATCCACCACGTTGGGTCCGCAGAAAGGCAGGTTGACGGTGAAGGCCAGCTGGCTGGAGGAATGTATGAAGCCGATGACCCACGAGATCAATGACAGCCCCACACATTTCCGCCAACTCATGATGGTCACGTAGTGGAGGGGCTGGCAGATGGCCACGTAGCGGTCATAAGCCATGGCCACTAGGAAAACCTGCTCGCTGCCAGTGAAGAGGTGGACAAAGAAGATCTGTGTGATGCACCCATTGTACGAGATGGTCTTGGGCTCTGAGAGGAAGTCAACGATCATCTTGGGGGTAGCAAAGGAGGCCTGGCACACGTCGATGAAGGAGAGGTTGGCCAGCAGGAAGTACATGGGAGAATGTAGGTGGGGGTCGGAGGCCACGGCCAGGATGACAAGGAGGTTGCCCAGCACGATGGCCAAGTAGAACGCAGAGAAGATCACAAAGAAGGTCAGCTGCACCTCGCGGGAACTCGTAAGTCCCAGCAGCACAAACTCGGTCACCATAGATGTATTCGTTCCGTTCATCACTGGCCTTGCCGTTTGTCCTGAGATTGCCCCAAAGAGAAGAGAGGGTCAGAAAGGGGCCCCGGGGGTAGGTTTCCCGGTGAACTCACAATGAAGAGTGAGTTCATTCATTCAATCGTATTTATTGAGCACTTACTGTGTGCAGAGCACTGTATTTAGCGCTTGGGAAGTACAAGTTGGCAACATATAGAGACGGTCCCTACCCAACAGCGGGCTCACAGTCTAGAAGGGGAGACAGACAACAAAACAAAACATATTAACAAAATAAAATAAATAGAATAAATATGTACAAGTAAAATAAGTAAATAAATAGAGTAATAAATATGTACAAACATATATACGTATATACAAGTGCTGTGGGGAGGGGAAGGAGGTAAGGTGGGGAGGATGGGGGGTGGGGGAGGGGGAGAGGAAGGAGGGGGCTAAGTCTGGGAAGGCCTCCTGGAGGAGGTGAGCTTTGTAGGGAGGAAGAGAGCTAGCTTGGCGGATGTGTGAAGGGAGGGCATTCCAGGCCAGGGGGAGGACGTGGGCAGGGGGTCAACGGCGGGACAGGAGAGAACGAGGCATAATGAGGAGGTTAGCGTCAGAGGAGCAGAGGGTGCGGGCTGGGCTGTAGGAGGAAAGAAGGGAGGTGAGGTAGGAGGGGGTGAGGTGATGGAGAGCCTTGAAGGTTAAGACTGTGAGGCTGTATGTGGGACAGAGACTGTGTCCAACCTGATTATTTTGGATCTACCCCAGTTCTTAGCTCCGTGTAAGCACTATAAGTGCTTAAATACCATAAGAAAAAAAATAGTGGTGGAGCTGGGCTTAGAGCCTAGGTGTTCTAACTCCAAGACACCTGCTCTCTCCACTAGGTCATGTTGTTTCTCATGTGTGACAATTCATGTTTTCCAATGAGAAGAGGAAAAAAAGTAGTATAAAAGGACATGCTGTGACACATTTTACACGGTAATATTAAATGAAAATGTTTTGGGTTATCTAATCTCACTGTTTTGGGGGGCTCATCCCATCTATTCAGCCACCACTTAAAGTCTTATTGAAGGCACATCTCCTTCAAGAGGTCTTCCCTGAATAAAGCCCACCTTTTCTCTTCTCCACTCCCTTCTACGCTGCCTTGGAACTGGGATTGGCTCCCTCTCGTCAGCCTTCCCTGAAACCCACAATATTTATTCATTCATTCATTCACTCGTATACATTGAGCGCTTACTTTGTGCAAAGCACTGTACTAAGCGCTTGGGAGAGAACAATACAACAACAAGCAGACACATTTCCTGCCCACAACGAGCTCAGTTGCATATCCGTAATTTATTTATTTATATCAATGTCTGCCTCCCCCTCTAGATTATAAACTTCTTGTGGGCAGAAAACATGTCTTCCACTCTGTTATATTGTACTCTCCCAAGAGCTTAGTACAATGCTCTGCACAGAGTAAAAGCTCAATAAATATGATTGATCGATGGATTGATTGGTGAGTCTTCCTGCCCACAGATCTGAATTTGCTGAGCTCAGCCACCAGCCCCGAGCGCTTTTCTCCTCTTGAGAAGCAGTGTTGCTCAATGGAAAGAGCCCGGGCTTGAAAGTCTGAGGTCATGGGTTCAAATCCCGACTCTGCCAATAGTCTGCTGTGTGACTTTGGTCAACACTTAACTGCTCTGGGCCTCAGTTACCTCATCTGTAAAAAGGGAATTAAGACTGTGAGCCCCACGTGGGACAACCTGAACACCTTGTATCCTCCTCAGCGCTTAGAACAGTGCTTTGCACATAGTAAGAGCTTAACAAATGTTATTATTATTATTATTATTATTATTATTATTATTATTATTATTACTCTCCCAACTCTCCAAGAAGCTCCGTCTACTCACCTATCCCTATTCAGCTTCTGCCTCTCTTGTCTCTGCCATCTCCCTGGGGATCAGCTCATCCAAATGACCCTCTTTCCTAATACCCCAGACCAATTTAACCAGGACTCCCTGATTACCCTGCACTTACCCTTGAAACCTCCTGGACTATAAGTCAGGAGGAGTAGAGATTTAATGCCACATCCAGGTCAAAATCCGGGCTATCTCTGTCTGGAGAGAGCCAATGACTTAAAAGTACCATCGGGTGAACTGAGGTAATCTCTGCCATCCCGACTGGCTCCTCCATAGACTTGCCCTCCTCCAATGCCCCCTCCTCACCCAAAGTATCAGGTTTGGGGAAGTTAATGTCCTTCCCCAAATCCCAGAAAGGCATCTGCTGAGGCCAACAGTCTGCCATTCTATCCTAATAGAAGGGTATAATCAATCCTTAATTTGACCATCCTTATCCGGATGAATTCCTGTTACTCCCTGCTTCAGACGCATTCTTCCTCCTGTTTCCTCAGCTTGTATATCATTTCTGCCTGGGACCCCACTGTGCTTACAATCCCTTCCACCCACCTCGCCCGCCCTGCTGCCTCTCCTTCTTGGACACGGTAGTCCTCTTTACCTCGGTCTCCCCGCCGCCCCGAGCCCAGCCCCAACCGGATCCTGGCACACGGGATAAGAGCCGCTCCCACGGTTCCCCCCCAACCCCCCGGCGCTGCTGCCTTTTCCCCCATCATCATCAATCGTATTTATTGAGCGCTTACTGTGTGCAGAGCACTGTACTAAGCGCTTGGGAAGTACAAGTTGGCAACATATAGAGACAGTCCCTACCCAACAGTGGGCTCACAGTCTGGAAGGGGGAGACAGAGAACAAAACCAAACATATTAACAAAATAAAATAAATAGAATAGATATGTACAAGTAAAATAAATAAATAAATAAATAAATAGAGTAATAAATATGTACAAACATATATATATATATATATATACAGCTGCCGTGGGGAAGGGAAGGAGGTAAGATGAGGGGGAGGATGGGGAGAGGAAGGAGGGGGCTCAGTCTGGGAAGGCCTCCTGGAGGAGGTGAGCTCTCAGTAGGGCCTTGAAGGGAGGAAGAGAGCTAGCTTGGCGGATGGGCAGAGGGAGGGCATTCCAGGCCCGGGGGATGACGTGGGCCGGGGGTCGATGGCGGGACAGGCGAGAACGAGGTACGGTGAGGAGATTAGCGGCAGAGGAGCGGAGGGTGCGGGGTGGGCTGTAGAAGCAGAGAAGGGAGGTGCGGTAGGAGGGGGCGAGGTGATGGAGAGCCTTGAAGCCCAGGGTGAGGAGTTTCTGCCTGATGCACAGATTGATTGGTAGCCACTGGAGATTTTTGAGGAGGGGAGTAACATGCCCAGAGCGTTTCTGGACAAAGACAATCCGGGCAGCAGCATGAAGTATGGATTGAAGTGGGGAGAGACACGAGGATGGGAGAACAGAGAGAAGGCTGATGCAGTAGTCCAAACGGGATAGGATGAGAGCTTGAATGAGAAGGGTAGCGGTGTGGATGGAGAGGAAAGGGCGGATCTTGGCAATGTAGGGCGGATCTTGGCAGACCCTGTCCCCCCGACTCCGGAACTCGGACGGTGGGCCGGTAAGAAAAGAGCAGCAGGGGAGACCCTGCTCCAAGCGTCTTTCCCTCCCCGGCTGTTTCGCAGACCCGTCGTGTCCGGACCCAGGGTCTGACCCAGGAGATGTCTCCTGGAGGTCCTCTCCCCCCAATTCATTCATTCATTCATTCATTCAATCATTTAATCGTACTTATTGAGCGCTTATTGTGTGGAGAGCACTGTACTTAGCGCTTAGAAAGTACAACACAACAATGAAGAGACAGTCCCTGCCCACAACGGGCTTACAGTCTACAGGGGGAATAGTCTAAAGTGTTGGGGGGGGGACGACCCCCAAGTCAGTTTCAGAGCCGCGAGCACATGCAAACACACACACACACACACACACACACACACACACATCTTTAGTGACCCAAAAAGTGCTTCCTCCTCCCGGACTGTGGAGATACTCTCCCTTGCTGGACAGAGCAGGTCTGTCCCCTCGCCAAACTGCCCCGGGAACGGCAGGAAGAGCTTCCCCCATCTCCAACAGGGCCTGAAGTCAGAGTCGCTATATCCCCGTCCCTCCTCCCCAACCCTTCGCGCCCCCTCTCTCCGTCCTGTAGTGCTAACCCCCTCTGCCATCTCCTGCCCCCACCCCGGACGTCTTCCAGGCCTGTGGTGCTAGTCCCGCACCGCCTTCCCACCCCCAGTGAGCCCCTCAGCTCCAGGTATCGCGGACAGGCAAAGACTGTCCGCTGAAACAGGCAATTAATTACTGTCCAGGCCTGTGGCCGGAGCCCCTGCAGTCTGGCCCCGCCCTCGGTCCGGGTTCGGTCCAATCTCCGACGCTAATTCCGCCAGGGGCTGAAACCTGCTGAACGCCAGGGAGACGAGCTGTCAGTAGCCCCGATGTGGTCACTAGAAATATCACGGAGCCAGGGAGCCACCTGGGTCTTTCGCCTATGCCATATTTCCCAAGAAACGTTTTCTGGACAGAGGCTCTTCGGTGATGATCAGAAAAAATATAGGCGAAAGCAACTCCAAAACTTTTTGCCTAACTTCAATAATAAAATTCAATAATTACCTCTTCAAAATTGTTTGGTTTATTAGACCCGAAAGGGCCAGCCCGTGTTTACGTCCGGACGTAGGGGCTGGAGGTCAGCATCAGTCTCTGGCCGCACTCGTGCCCGTAGTTTCGCCGTCAGGTCCGTCCGCTTCCAGGGTCAAATCCACGCACATTCACCTTCACGGACACCTATCGTTTTCATCTGAAAAATTCATGTCTTCCTTACCCCGCCTCTGTTGGTTTTTCCCTGATTTCAGATCTCTGAATCATCTTCCTCCTCTAGAACCTCCCCCGTATGCTCACCCCTCGACCACCGGCCCCAATCTCCTCCTCCCTGGGCACCAACACTAATAGTTCCTGTTAGAAATTAGAATAGTGTTTGTGCTCACATTATCACCAGTTAATTCATAAAATTCTGTCCCCCCAGGAACTCTGCCCACTCCTGTCTCTCGGCTGACCACTCTACCCTTACCTTTCCCAGGGGTTGCTACAACATCTCTGAACTCGGACTCTCGTGCCCCTCCAAATTAGCCTTTAGGGGAGCCAAGCTTCGCTGATTTCTTGTCTTCTGCTTCGCTGCCTGGGTCTCTGTCCCCACCCTGTCTTTTCCGGATCCCCTCTCTCCCCCACCTACTTTTTCCAAAGCCCATTGGGGTGGGAGGAGTCGTCACGACGTCAGGACCCCGGCGGCTCCCACCAGCTGCAGGGCAGGACGGGCCTCAGACGAGAGTTATATCAACTCCTTCCCGCAGCCGCTGATTCCACTGGGCCTTAGTGACCGAGCCACGTCCTGGGTCCCATAGGGGTCGGCCTGGAGTCTCTGTGCCAGAAGAGTAATTACAGGAGTTACAGTAATTACAGAGAAGCAGCATGGTTCAGTGGAAAGAGCATGGGCTCGGGAGTCAGAGGTTAAGTGTTCTAATCCCGGCTCTGCCGCTTGTCAGCTGTGTGACTTTGGGCAAGTTACTTAATTTCTCTGTGCCTCAATTACCTCATCTGTAAAATGGGTATTACGACTGTGAGCCCCACGTGGGACAACCTGATCACCTTGTATCCCCCCAGCGCTTAGAACAGTGCTTCACACATAGTAAGCACTAAACAAATGCTATTATTATTATTATTATTAACTACCACAAATCAGCAGGACAAACTTCCACTTCTAGACTGAAAACTCCTTTTGGGCAGGAATCATGTCTATCAACTCTATTGTATTGTACTTTCCCAAGTGCAGTGTGATTTAGTGTAAAAAGCACACTATTAGAAGCAGCGTGGCTCAGTGGAAAGAGCCGGGCTTTGGAGTCAGAGGTCAGGGGTTCAAATCCCGGCTCTGCCACCTGTCAGCTGTGTGACTTTGGGCGAGCCACTTACCTTCTCTGTGCCTCAGTGACCTCATCTGTAAAATGGGGGTTAAGACTGTGAGCCCCCCGTGGGACAACCTGATCACCTTGTAACCTCCCTAGCGCTTAGAACAGTGCTTTGCACATAGTAAGCACTTAATAAATGCCATCATCATCATCATCATGGTCCTAGGAGTCAGAGGACCTGGGTTCTAATTCCAGCTCCCCCACTTTTCTACTGTATGACCTCGTGTAAGTCACTTAACTTCTCTGGCGTACATTGACCTTCATGGTGACCCTGTCTTATTTCAGTCACAACAAGGTGGATAGCTGTTTGGATTTTTTTGGTTTGCTTTTTAATGGTATTTGAAAGGACATACTAAGTGCCAAGCACTGTACTTAGCAACAGATAATTAATAATTATAGTACTTATGGTACTGTGTGCCAAGCACTGTTTCTCATCTTGCTCACCTCCTACACTGTCAGCCTGCTCACCTTCAGGGGCTGATCAGGAGCTGGTTTGGGCAAGGCACCATCCACCAGCTAGGTCCACGGCATGGAGGTCACTCTCTTCTCCATGTTGTGTGTTTTTATCTATGCGTGGCCATCCAGCAGATTCTCCGCAGACAAGGTCTTCTCGGTATTCTACACTGTCTTAACACCCCTCCCGAACCCCTTCACCTATACGGTGAGGAACCAGAAGGTACAGGAGCCATATGGAGGCTGAGGAGAGAACGTGTAAGCTTCCAATGAACATGGCCTCGCAGGCAGGCTTCCCTAGAACTCAGAGCAAAACTCTTCTCGGCTGCACAATGCTCCAGGGTGATTACTGCCAAACGTGACACATGACACCCGACCTTGCTTCTTCTTCTCAAACCCGGCAGGGGGTGTCAACGGGAGGGTAAAGGTTGAGGGGGTGGTGATCCTGCAAGGGAAAAGATGTGAGAAAGAAAACACAGAACGGTTTTAAAATAGTGGAATAAACCTCCAGCAGTGGGAGACAGGGTCTCTTCTTGGAAAGACTGTTGGAGTCATGGTGGAGCTCCGACTAACCTCTGAGCACAGGTGGGAGAAGAGTGGGCAGGAAAGGGAAAAACCGCTTCCTGATGGTGGTAGCACTGGTCCCGGAAATGCTAGTGTGATCTGTTTTCCTTGATGTACTGATTGCCTGTTTTCTAGGATGGAATGCTGGTCTGGGGCCTGTTAGTTGCAGCCCTAGCCTGGCTCAAGTTTTGGGGCCCCACCCAGCCCGGCCCAACAAAGCCCTGTCTATGCCAGTCAAGTCCAGCCCAGCCCACAACGCCCAGCCCATCCCAGTCCTGCCCATCATCATCATCATCATCATCAATCGTATTTATTGAGCGCTTACTATGTGCAGAGCACTGTACTAAGCGCTTGGAAAGTACAAATTGGCAACATATAGAGACAGTCCCTACCCAACAGTGGGCTCACAGTCTAAAAGGGGGAGACAGAGAACAAAACCAAACATACTAACAAAATAAAATAAATAGAATAGATATGTACAAGTAAAATAAATAAATAAATAAATAGAGTAATAAATATGTACAAACATATATACATATATACAGGTGCTGTGGGGAAGGGAAGGAGGTAAGATGGGGGGCATGGAGAGGGGGACGAGGAGGAGAGGAAGGAAGAGGCTCAGTCTGGGAAGGCCTCCTGGAGGAGGTGAGCTCTCAGTAGGGCCTTGAAGGGAGGAAGAGAGCTAGCTTGGCGGATGGGCAGAGGGAGGGCATTCCAGTCCCGGGGGATGACGTGGGCCGGGGGTCGATGGCGGGACAGGCGAGAACGAGGTACGGTGAGGAGATTAGCGGCGGAGGAGCGGAGGGTGTGGGCTGGGCTGTAGAAGGAGTGAAGGGAGGTGAGGTTGGAGGGGGCGAGGTGATGGACAGCCTTGAAGCCCAGGGTGAGGAGTTTCTGCCTGATGCGCAGATTGATTGGTAGCCACTGGAGATTTTTGAGGAAAGGAGTAATATGCCCAGAGCGTTTCTGGACAAAGATAATCCGGGCAGCAGCATTAAGTATGGATTGAAGTGGAGAGAGACACGAGGATGGGAGATCAGAGAGAAGGCTGATGCAGTAGTCCAGACGGGATAGGATGAGAGCTTGAATGAGCAGGGTAGCGGTATGAATGGAGAGGAAAGGGCAGATCTTGGCAATGTTGCGGAGCTGAGACCGGCAGGTTTCGGTGACGGCTTGGATGTGAGGGGTGAATGAGAGAGCGGAGTCGAGGATGACACCAAGGTTGCGGGCTTGTGAGAAGGGAAGGATGGTAGTGCCGTCAACAGAGATGGGAAAGTCAGGGAGAGGGCAAGATTTGGGAGGGAAGACAAGGAGTTCAGTCTTCGACATGTTGAGCTTTAGGTGGCGGGCAGACATCCAGATGGAGATGTCCTGAAGGCAGGAGGAGATGCGAGCCTGGAGAGAGGGGGAGAGAGCAGGGGCAGAGATGTAGATCTGGGTGTCATCAGCGTAGAGATGATAGTTGAAGCCGTGGGAGCGAATGAGGTCACCAAGGGAGTGCGTGTAGATCGAACCCATCCCCACCCATAGCCCCATGCAGACCCACCCCCAGGCATTGCCGTGGTGACATGCAGTTGCCATGATTTCCTGGGCCGTTGGTCTAATTCAAGCTGGATCCCAAGATGCTCTGGGATTTAGTCTCAGGGAAACAAGTACCCTGTTCAGCAATGGGTTTGGGGAGATTTACAGCCTGCTTCAAAGGGCTCCTTCATACATGGGTCATCCTACGTGAATAATGGGACAGTGTCGATGATGGTGAGCACCTGCATGGCCAAGAGGAAAGAGCATGGGCCTGGGAATCAGAGGATTCCTATTCTGCCACTTTGTGACTTTAGGCAAGTTATTTTTACTTCTTGGTGCCTCAGTTTCCTCATCCACAAAATGGGGATTCGATATGTTCCCTCTCCATATACTGTGAGCCCAGTGGGGGACAGGGACTGTGCCTAATCTGATTATCTTGTATGTACCCCAGTGCTAGGTACATAATAAGCATAATAACAAATGCCACTATTACTATTATTATTATGGTACTCTCTGAAACCCACTAGCACAGCTACAGAGAAACAGAGTTCCATGGATAAAATTGGTCATTTTCTGGTTACCTGTGGTAAAATATTGAATCTCACCTATCTTGTCAGCTGCTCCTGCTAATGAATTGAGAGCAAAATCAAATCAGAATCAAAGTCAGGAACCATGTCCCCAGACTCCAAGAACTCAAAGTGCAGCCAGATTGGAGTAGAGGGCAATGACAAGTTCAGAGTGACCAGTTACCTCCATCTTAATAATAATGGTACTTGTTAAGTGCTTACTATGTGCTAAGCACTGCAGTAGATACAGGGACTGTACCGACCTGCTTATCTTGTTCAACATAGGGGTTACACTCTGAATAATAAGGAGAATAGGTTGTGACTCCCCATTTTACAGATGAAGAAACTGAAGCATAGTGAAGTTAATTCCATGACTTGCCTAAGGTTGTGGGGAAGATAAGTATAATAACAGGATTATAACTCAAGTCCTGCGACTCCGCAGCCTGTGCTCTATCCACTAGACCACGCTGCTTCTAGGCCATATGTCCTTGCTTCAAAGAGAAGCCATCTAGGACAAGGTGGTTTATTAGGTCAGACACGAGCGATGTAAGCTGCCTGAACGGGAGACAGACTTGTGTCTGGCGCTGAGTGAGTGTGGGCAGAATCTGTACCTCTCATTCCCCCGGGGCAAGCAGCTTTATTTACTATTTCTTTCAAGGTTAGGGAGACTGAGGCCATCTGGCCTGAACAGTGCAGTTCCTGGGGGTTTAGTTTTAATACCTAAGGCCTGTGGACAAGAGGGAGAGCTGGAGAAGGGACAGGCTGGGGAAGTGGACAGGGGAGGGTCAGGGTGGGCTGGTCCCCAGGGGGCAGAGGAGTGTGGTCCAAGGGAGATCGTGGTGCACCCAGGTCCCAACGGGTCTTCTCCCAACCATTCATCCCACCTGAAGAGAATGAGGGGAGAAACAGAGGCAGAAACCACATTTTTAGCAATCAGTTGAGACACCCAAGAGCACGTTCAATCAGTGTCTTGGGGAAGTGGAGTGGAGAGGAAAGGTTGATGACCCTGTCATCACCATTGTTCTTCATTCCTTCAGGCTGATTAAGAGGGTCAGCATCAACTGGACTGCCATGAGTCTGGTGGGCCCCAGTAATGCTTGTAAGCAGCAATCCAGTGTCATTCAGGAGTCACAATAGGCTGTCTGGTGAGAAGAAGCCCTCAAGGGCTGTGGAGCCAGGCAAGTGGGGAGCTGTGTCTCCCAGACCGGGGACCAGGGGAGATTTTATGACCAGACCCTGGCTCCCCCTTCTTTTTTTCCCCAAAAGAACACAGGACATTCAGGAGAGCAGCGTGTTTTATTTCATCCCAGAACTGCTACAGTAGCCAGCTCCACACCATCAATGTCCAATAAAGGGACTATTTCCCTTGATATTCTTCTGAAACAGCCATCACTCAGCACTTCCTGAAGCCACTGCGAGCAGGATTTCGGGGCCTAGGATTAGGCCAGGAACCTGGTTGCAGACACCATCAGCAAGTCAATTATCTGTGTCAGGGAAGGAAAGAAGGAAGGACAGAAAGAAGAAACAGAGAGAGGATACAAGAATACTTGCAAATCTGAACTCATCTTCTGTCCCAAATCCTCTCCTCCATTTAATTTTCCCAGAGTTAACATCACCACCATCTCTGAAGAACGCAACCTTGGCATGAACCTCAACACCTCCCTATCTTTCAATCGCTGTACTGGTTCTGTTGCTAAATCCTGTCGGCTTTTCCTTCCCAACTCTTTCAGAATCTACTCCTTCCTCTCCATCCAAACAGCCACCACCCTGGTCCAGAAGCTTATCACATCCCATCTTGACGACTGCATCAGCATCCTCATTCATCTCCCTGGCTCCTGTCTCTCCCCTTTCCAGTCAGTCCACATCTAACTCCACTATCCCAAATACATCTCTAAAATATTGTTCAGTACACATTTTCCCATGCCTTAGAAACTCCGATGGTTGCCCATTCCTCTGCATATCAAACAGAAACTCCTGAGCATTGACTTTAAAACACTCAATTGATTTTTAAGTTCTGTCTCTTCTCACACTTACACACCAGCTTGCACTCCTCTTTCTCCTCAGGTTAATCTACTCAGGGTTCCTTCCTCCTGTCTCTCTTACCATTGACCCTCTGCTCATGACCTTCTCACTGCCTGGAATTCCCTCCCCATTCAAACTTTCCTGGTCATAGCTCTCCCTATCTTTAAAGCCCTTCTAAAATGATATCTTCTTTAGGGGGTCTTCCCCAATTAATTGCTAGTCTCCCTAGGTAACCCTTCCGCACCACCTATCCACTTGTGCACTCACAACTCCTAACAATTATGAACATACCTTAATGCCCTACTAGATAGCCCCTTTGCCTTCTTCATTCTGTATTTTTAGTGTCTGTCTTCCTCCACCAGATTGTAACCTCCTTGAAGACAGGGATTGTGCCTATTTCTATTGTACACTCTTGAGAACACATAACTGTGAGTCCCATCTGGGACAGGAACTGTATCCAACCTGATTAACTTATTTCTACTCCATTACTTAGAACAATGCTTGACACAGAATAAGAGCTTAGTGTGATAACTATAATAATAATAACATAACTAGTGCACTCTCCTGAGAGCATACTAAAATGCAATAGGTGCTCAATAAATACTAGTAATTTATTGATGAATACTCTGAGTTTTAACCATCAACACCCATACTGTTCACTGCCTAACGAATTTCTTCATTCTTCTTAACAAAAATACAGAGATTTCTCTGGGAAGAGTCAGGTTGGGAGAAGTAACAGAAGCCTACTCTGACCTCTCACTGCAATGCACACAGAGGCAGGTCTCTGGAATCTCTCCCTCAGCATGGTCAAGGCCACCTTCACCTCCCCGTTCCAAGGTGTAGATATCAGGACTTAGGAAGACAGTGGGTGAAGACAGTGTACAACATATAATAATAATAATAACATTTATTAAACGCTTACTATGTGCAGAGCACTGTTAGCGCTGGGGAGGTTACAGGGTGATCAGGTGGTCCCACGGGAGGCTCACACTCTTAATCCCCATTTTACAGATGAGGTAACTGAGGCACAGAGAAGTTAAATGACTTGCCCAAAGTCATAAAGCTGGTAATTGGTGGAGCCAGGATTTGAACCCATGACCTCTGACTCCAAAGCCTGTGCTCTTTCCACTGAGCCACGCTGCTTCTAACATGACCAGAGCCTTGTTTATTGTTTAGCGACCGAATGACCCAGGTAGACGGCCCCACACAGATGACCGTGAATATGGCGATGTGGGCATATAACATGGACCGCACCTTCGTTATGCTAGCTGGAGAGCTGTTCTGAAAGATGATCGAGATGACTGCAAATGACATGACCAAGTAAAGAAAGGAACTCAGGGAGAAAAGACTGCTGTCTGTGGCCATCAACAAATTGACTACTGAGGTGTCCCCACAGGCCAGCTTAGTCATCAGAGAGTCACAGAAAGAGTGGTCCACCATACTGGGGTCCCAGAAGGGCTGGTTGGTGGAGAAGGCCCTGCTGGCTGGCCAAGTGGGTAAGCCCCAAGCTCCAGCAGATGATCACCAGCAGGTCCCAGCCTCACTGGCTCATGAAACCCCAGTGCTGCACTGAGCCCAGGGTCCAGACGAAATCGGCAACAAGTGACCTAGTGGTATAATGATATGGTTCTGTCCTCATGTCTGGATAGCCAGAAAAACAGCAGGCAGGTAGCTACGGAGGTAGCTTTGGGAGACACACAGCTGCATCAAAATCCACAGGAAATGCTGGGGTTTTCTACTTTGGACAGCGGCAGAGCAGGCAAGTGGCCAAGGTTTGGGACTAGATGTTTCTCTTAGCCAGAAAGGTCATGAAATCTCCCAAAATGGGCACAAGTAGCAGGTGAGTGAAAAGGAATTTTAACCAGAAGCTCAAAAGGTGGGCGAGGGGCAAAGACAAAAGGAAAACAAGCTCTTGTGGACATTTATCCTCCAGCAGATTGCCCCACATCACATCCCACACCACACCCCTGTCCCCTCCCCATCCTCATTTCAGTACTGCCCATGTGGAGAGGCAGCATTCGGGCAGCCACTGGTGTCTGAAAGGGCAAATTCAGGAGCCCATGTTGGCAGACAAGGTAAGGGGCTGAGTTGGGGGCTCCAGCCTTGGTGTGTGCACCCTGCAAAGTGTGCAAGAAATTCTCTGAAAAACATACTCATGAATATGCTTTCGCCTTTGCCTCCCTCATCTTGGAATTGCAGAATATTTTTCAACACTGCCACCCCCAACATGGCAGAAGCATCACCTGCAAGAGGTCTCTCTCTCCCCTAGGGCAGGGTTCCTCCCCACTAGACCCAAACTGTCTTTCTGGTGGCTTCCCAAGTGGTAGCCCAGAGGGAGACCCGCTTATTGTTGTACTGTACTCTCCCAAGTGCTTAGTACAGTGTCCTCCACAAAGTAAGCACTCAATAAATACGATTGAGTGAATGAATGAATAAATAGAGTCTTGGCTGAGGAAGCCCCTTTAGGATAAGAGGGTCAACAGACTGGGGATTGGCAGCCATTGCTGATGGGTCAGAGAAAGTATGGGCTACTTTGCTTCCTTCCTCAGAGCCATGAAATGCTTTGTAGTCACAGCCTGAATACCCTCTCCCAACCATTTGAGTGGGTGGGCAATGAGCCTAAACCCTACCAAGGGAAGGTCTTCCTCCCCCGAGACCCCTGGCAGGCCTTTGAGCTGAAATGGTGAGAACTCAGCTTCTTCAGAGCTGCCTTCATGTCCTTGTTCCTTAGCGTGTAGATGATGGGATTCAGGATAGGGGTGGCCACGGTGTAGAACACGGCCAGTACCTTGTCCACAGGGTAGGTGGTGAAGGGCCACAGGTAGATGAAGACGCACGGACCGAAGAACAGGACCACCACGGTGATGTGAGCAGAGAGGGTAGCACGGGCCTTGGCCATGCTGGCAGCAGACCGCCGCCGCCAGACAGAGCCCAGGATGACCGTGTAGGAGAACAGCAGGAGGACAAAGCAACTGGTGGAAAGGAGGCCAGAGTCAGCAATGATGAACAGCCCCAGTATGTAGGAGTCCACACAGGCCAGCTTGGTTACCCGAGGGAGGTCACATAAGAAGCTATCCACCACGTTGGGTCCGCAGAAAGGCAGGGTGATGGTGAAGGCCAGCTGGCTGGAGGAATGTATGAAGCCGATGACCCACGAGATCAAGGACAGCCCGACGCACTTCCGCCAACTCATGATGGTCATGTAGTGGAGGGGCTGGCAGATGGCCACGTAGCGGTCATAAGCCATGGCCACTAGGAAAACCTGCTCGCTGCCAGTGAAGAGGTGGAGGAAGAAGATCTGTGTGATGCACCCATTGTACGAGATGGTCTTGGGCTCCGAGAGGAAGTCGACGATCATCTTGGGGGTGGCAAAGGAGGCCTGGCACAAGTCGATGAAGGAGAGGTTGGCCAGCAGGAAGTACATGGGCGAATGCAGGCGGGGGTCAGAGGCCACGGCCAGGATGACAAGGAGGTTGCCCAGCACGATGGCCAAGTAGAACACAGAGAAGATCACAAAGAAGGTCAGCTGCACCTCGCGGGAACTGGTGAGTCCCAGCAGCACAAACATGGTCACCATAGATGTGTTAGTTCCGTCCATCACTGGCCTTGCTGTAGTCCTGAGATTGTCCCAAAGAGAAAAGAGGGTCAGACAGGGGCCCCGGGGGTAGGTTTCCCGGTGAACTTACAATGAAGAATGAGTTCAAAGCCTTACTGAAGGTACATCTCCTCCAAGAGGCCTTCCCTGACTAAGCCCTCCTTTCTTCTTCTCCACTCCCTTCTGCGCTGCCTTTGCACCGGGATTTGCTCCCTCCAGTCAGCCTTCCCTCAGCCCCGCAACATTTATTCATTCATTCATTCATTCATTTATTCATTCGTATATAATGAGTGTTTACTTTGTGCAAAGCACTGTACTAAGAGCTTGGGAGAGAACAGTACAGCAACAAGCAGACATATTTTCCCGCCCACAACGAGCCAGGTTACATATCCGTAATTTATTTATTTATGTCAAAGTCTGTCTCCCCCTCTAGATTATAAACTCCTTGCGGGCAGGAAACGTGTTTTCCACTCTGTTATATTGTACTCTCCCAAGTGCTCAGTACAATGCTCTGCACAGAGTAAGAACTCAATAAATATAATCGATGGATTGATTGGTGACTCTTCCTGCCCACAGATCTGAATTTCCTGAGCTCAGCCACCTGCCACTGCCTGCTTTTCTTCTCCCAAGTCTCCAAGAAGTGCCATCCACCCACCTCTCCCTATTCAGCTTCTGCCTCTCTTGTCTCTGCCATGTTCCTGGGGGCAGCTCATCCAAATGATCCTCTTCCCTAATACCCCAGAAAAACTTAACCAGGACCCCCTGATTACCCTGCCCTTGCCCTTGAAACTTCCTGGACCATGAGTCAGGAGGAGTAGAGATTTTACCCCACATCCAGGCCAAACTACGGGCTACCTTGGTCTGGAGAGAACCAATGACTTAAAAGTACCGCCGGGTGAACTGAGGTAATCTCTGCCATCCCGGCTGGCTTCTCCATAGCCCTGCCCTCCTCCAGTGTCCCCTCCTCAAACAAAGCATCAGGCTTGGGGAAATTAATGTCCTTCCCCAAATCCTAGGAATGCATCTGCTGGGGCCAACAATCTGCCATTCTATACTGACACATGGGTATAATCGGGCCTTGATTTGACCATTTTTATCCAAACGAATTCCTGTTACTCCTTGCTACCACCGTCTTCTTCCTCCTGTTTCCTCAGTTTGTATATCATTTCTGCCTGGGACCCAACTCTGTTGACAATTCCTCTCATCCACCCCGCCCGTCCTGCTGCCCCTCCTTCTCGGCCACGGTTGTCCTCTTTACCTCGGTCTCCCCGCCGGTCCGAGCCCAGCCCTGACCGGACCTTGGCGCACGCGATAAAAGTCGCTCCCACGGTTTTCCCCTCCGCCGCGGCGCTGCTGCCCTTTCCCCAAGACCCTGCCCCCCCCCTCCTCCAGAACTCGGACAGTGGGCAGGTAAGAAAAGGGCAACAGGGGAGACCCTGTTCCAAGTTTCTTACCCTCCCCCGCTGTTTCGCAGACCCGCCGTGGCCGGACCCGGGGTCTGACCCAGGAGATATCGTTTGGAGGTCCCCTCCCCACCATTCATTCATTCATTCAATAAATCGTATTTACTGAGCGCTTGCCGTGTGCAGCGCACTGTACTAAGCGCTTGAAAAGTACAATACAACAATGAAGAGACAATCCCTGCCCACAACGGATTTACAGTCTACAGGGGGGATAGTCTAAAATGGGGTGGGGGACCCCCAGAGTCACTTTCAGAGCCGCGAATGCATAAACACACACACACACACACACACACACACACACACACACACACACATCTTTAGTGACCCAAAAAGTGCTTCCTCCTCCCGGACTGTGGAGATACTCTCCCTTGCTGGACAGAGCAGGTCTGCCACCTCGCCAAACAGCCCCGGGAACGGCAGAAAGAGCTTCTCCCATCTCCAACAGGGCCTGAAGTCAGAGTCGCTATATCCCTCTCCCTCCTCCCCAAGCCTTCCCGCCCCCTCCCTCCGTCCCGTAGTGCTAGCCCCCTCTGCCATCTCCTGCCCCCACCCCCGGGCGTCTTCCAGGCCTGTAGTGCTAGTCCCCCACCGCCTTCTCGCCCCCAGTGAGCCCCTCAGCTCCAGGTATCACGGACAGGCAAAGACTGTCCGCTGAAACAAGCAATTAATTACTGCCCAGGCCTGTGTCCGGAGCCCCTGCAGTCTGTCCCCGCCCTCGGGCCGGGGTCGGTCCAATCTCCCACCCTAATTCCGCCGGGGGCTGAAGCCTTCTGAGAGCCAGGGCGACGAGCTGTCAGTAATCCCGATGTGGTCACTAGAAATATCACGGAGCCAGGGAGCCACCTGGGTCTTTCGCCCATGTCATATTTCCCAAGAAACGTTTTCTGGACAGAGGCTGTTCGGTGATGATCAGAAAAAATAAAGGAGAAAGCAACTCCAAAACTTTTTGCCTAACTTCAATAATAAAATTCAATAATTACCTCTTCAAAATTGTTTGGTTTATTAGACCCGAAAGGGCCAGTCCGTGTTTACGACCGGACGTAGGGGCTGGCGGTCAACATCAGCCTCCGGCCGCACTCGTGCCCGTAGTTTCGCCGTCAGGACCGTCCGCTTCCAGAGCCAAAGCCACGCACATTCACCTTCACGTACACCTATCTTTTTCATCTGAAAAATCCATGTCTTCCTTACCCCGTCTCTGTTGGTTTTTCCCTGATTTCAGGTCTCTGAATCATCTTCCTACTCTAGAACCTCCCCCCTACGCTCACCCCTCGACCACCGGCTCCATTCTCTTCCTCCCTGGGCACCAACACTAATAATTCCTGTTAGAAATTAGAATAGTGTTCGTGCCCACGTTATCACGAGTTAATTCATAAAACTCTGTCCCCCCAGGAGCTCTGCCCACTCCTGTCTCTCGGCTGGTACCCCTCTACCCCCATCTGTCCCAGGGGTTACTACAACTTCTCAGAACTCGGACTCTCGTGCCCCTGCAAATTCGCCTTCTGGGGTCCCAAATTCCGCTGGTTTCTTGTCTTCTGCTTCGCTGCCTAGGTCTCCGTCCCCACCCCGCCTTTTCCGGATCTCTCTTTCCCCCACCTACTTTTTCCGAAGCCCACTGGGGAGGGAGGAGTAGTCATTCCAAGCCAGGACCCCCGTGGCTCCCCACCAGCTGCAGGGCAGGACGAGCCTCAGATGAGAGTTATATCAACTCCTTCCCACAGCCGCTGATTCCACTGGGCCTTAGTGACCGAGCCACGTCCAGGGTCCCACAGGGGTCGGCCTGGAGTCTCTGTGCCAGAGGAGTAATTACAGGAGTTACAGTAATTACAGAGAAGCAGCGTGGCTCATTGGAAAGAGCATGGGCTTGGGAGTCAGAGGTAATGGGTTCTAATCCCGGCTCTGCCACTTGTCAGCTGTGTGACTTTGGGTAAATCACTTAACTTCTCTGTGCCTCAGTTACCTCAACTGTAAAATGGGGATTAAGACTGTGAGCCCCACGTGGGACAACCTGATTACCTTGTATCACCCCCAGCGCTTAGAACAGTGGTTAGAACATGTCCAAGACTGAACTTCTTATCTTCCCTCCCAAACCCTGCTCTCTCCCTGACTTTCCCATCACTGTTGAAGGCACTACCATCCTTTCCGTCTCACAAGCCCGCAACCTTGTTGTCATCCTCGACTCTGCTCTTTCGTTCACCCCTCACATCCAATCCATCACCAAAACCTGCCGGTCTCACCTCCGCAACATTGCCAAGATCAGCCCTTTCCTCTCCATCCAAACCGCTGCCCTGCTCGTTCAGGTTCTCATCCTATCCCGTCTGGATTACTGTATAAGCCTCCTCTCCTATCGCCCATCCTCCTGTCTCTCCCCACTTCAATCCATACTTCACGCCGCTGCCCGGATTGTCTTTGTCCAGAAACGCTCTGGGCATGTTACTCCCCTCCTCAAAAATATCCAGTGGCTACCAATCAACCAACGCATCAGGCAAAAACTCATCACCGTCGGCTTCAAGACTCTCCATCACCTCGCCCGCTTCTACCTCACCTCCCTTCTCTCCTTCTACAGCCCAGCCCGCACCCTCCACTCCTCTGCCGCTAATCTCCTCACAGTGCCTCGTTCTCGCCTGTCCCGCCGTCGACCCCCGGCCTACGTCATCCCCCTGGCCTGGAATGCCCTCCCTCCGCACATCCACCAAGCTAGCTCTCTTCTTCCTTTCAAAGCCCTACTGAGAGCTCACCTCCTCCAGGAGGCCTTCCCAGACTGATCCCCCTTCTCCCCTCCCCCTCCTCCGCCTCCCTCCTCCCCTCCCCATCCCCCCCGCCTTATCTCCTTCCTCTCCCCACAGCACCTGTATATATGTATATATGTTTGTACGTATTTATTACTCTATTTTATTTGTACATATTTATTCTATTTATTTTATTCTGTTAATATGTTTTGTTTTGTTCTCTGTCTCCCCCTTCTAGACTGTGAGCCCACTGTTGAGTAGGGACCGTCTCTATATGTTGCCAACTTGTACTTCCCAAGCGCTTAGTACAGTGCTCTGCACACAGTAAGCGCTCAATAAATACGATTGAATGAATGAACGAATGCTTTGCGCATAGTAAGCGCTTAACAAATACCATCATTAGATTAAATTACATTAGAAGTTCCATTTCTCAGCCCCTGGGGAGAAAGAGCCCACGTCTTCTGGGTTACCTGGGGGATGGTGAGAAGGCCTAAGGCCACCTATCCGTTGCCGATGACAGTGACCCATATTCTTAGCTCTGAGCCAAGCCTGTACCGCGAGAGGCCAGAAGATGTCAGATCCGTAGTGTCTTCATCTGAGACGCCTTTGCTTTTGGGGACCACTGGGGCAGGAACCCAAACCCTGCCAGGACTGGGGCTCACTGGAAGGGCTAATTTGCTCTGCGTGGACCTGTGGTCCCATCAATCCGTTACGGGTAGGGCCCTTCCCAAAGGGAATTCAATTCATTCATTCAATCGTATTTATTGGGCGTTTACTGTGTGCAGAGCACTGTACTAAGCGCTTGGGAAGTACAAGCTGGCAACATATTGAGACGGTCCCTACCCAACAGCGGGCTCACAGTCTAAAAGGGGGAGACAGACAATAAAACAAAACATAGTAACAAAATAAAATAAATAGAATAAATATGTACAAGTAAAATAGAGTAATAAGTATGTACAAACATATATACACATATACAGGTGCTGTGGGGAGGGGAAGGAGGTAAGGCGGGGGGATGGGGAGGGGGAGGAGGGGAGAGGAAGGAGGGGGCTCAGTATGGGAAGGCCTCCTGGAGGAGGTGAGCTCTCAGTGGGGCTTTGAAGGGAATGGCAGGCAGCCCCGCGTCCACGCGTGCCAGCCCACAGATGGACAGTCAGGTGGATCCACTTTAGTCGATGCCAAAGGTGCCGAGCAGCAGGAACCTGTTCTCATTACCTGTCCTGTGGAAGTGTGCTTGTAAGGGGTGGGGGGACAAGAGCAGTCTACAAAGGCAGACGGGGAGGAAGAAGAGGGGAAAGAGAATAGTGAGAACAGCAACAATCATTCGGATGAGGAGGATGACGACAACAGTGTTAACCATAATCTTTGCATTCGTCTCTTAGCACGGCACCCAACCTTTTGCTTACGTCTTCTTTCCCTACTTTCAGGCTGGCCCTTTGTCCATGGAGTGACTGAAGCACGAATTTCTCAGCCTCTCTCTTTCCTCAGCACCCGCCAATCGACCCAGCCAAGGGCAGGATTGTATGTGCATTGTGAGCAGGTCACACCTTTCAGACACACCCAACACCCCCGTGTGCAACACCACACCATCAGTCCTGTCACCTCTGAAGATGAAGGGTCGATTCTATATATTGAAGAACCCAAGACCACCAACACCATCGCTATTCAGTCAGAACTCTAGTCCTCCCAGCTCAGAGTTCTGGGCTTTAATGGCTCTGACCCCGGAAAGGTGAGGGTCACCGTGCTGATGGAGCCATACATTTCGACATTCCCATCAATAACTCCAATTCATAACATAACAAATTAACACAACTTGTTCCCAATGTCTTGCACCCAGAGAGTGAGCACAAACTCCAGGTCCCACAGTTGGATTTGGGAAAAGCAGGTTTCCAGGGGTCATTCATTCATTCATTCAATCGTATTTACTGAGCGCTTACTGTGTGCAGAGCACTGTACTAAGCGCTTGGGAAGTACAAGTTGGCAACGTATAGAGACGGTCCCTACCCAACAGCGGGCTCACAGTCTAGAAGGGGGAGACAGAGAACAAAACAAAACATATTAACAAAATAAAATAAATAGAATAAATATGTACAAATAAAATAGAGTAATAAATATGTACAAACATATATACATATATACAGGTGCTGTGGGGAGGGGAAGGATGTAAGGCGGGGGGGATGGGGAGGAGGGGGAGAGGAAGGAGTGGGCTCAGTCTGGGAAGGCCTCCTGGGGGAGGTGAGCTCTCAGTAGGGTCCTAATTGATGTGCAGCCCCTTGCCCACATTGCAGTCTGCCCTGCATTTGACAAGACATGCTTTGGGCTCCATTCTTTGGGCTCCATCTCGACCAGTTATCATGGTCAAACCCACTGAAGGCCTTCCCTGAGATTCTTCATCTCCCCACTTTAGCGCTCCAACTGCCACTTCAGCACTTCCTTGTCACCTGAGCACTTAAGCATTCACCTTCATCCCTCTGCCCCAAATCCCTTGTGTGCATATCTTTACACTCTTATTACTTCCTCTTACCTGCAGTTTATTTCTGCATCCATCTCTTCCTCTAGACAGTAAGCCCCTTAAAGGCAGGGCTCGCATCTACTATCATGATCTCCCAAGTGCACATAGAAGATTTTCAGGAAATATTATTAATCGACTGATCCCTCTGCACCGACAGATTTTGGAGAATTAGGTTAGGGCAACACTACTGAACACAATCATTTCCACCCAATACACTTTGGGCAAAATTATCCGGATACTTCAAGTTCACTCTGGTTTTCATCTGGAAGCATCTGGCTTTTGGAGAGCAAAGCCTGTTGGGGCTGACAGGCCCAGGAAATGGGCGAGCTCAGAAAGCTGACTGTGTCTGACCTGATGATCCTGTACCTATCGAGGTGCTTAGTAAAGTGTTTGACACATAATAAGTGCTTTAACAAATGCCACCATGATTATTATTATACCAGATCCAGTCTACGTTACTGGCAGGCTTCCCCCTGCCTCCTGTCCCTGATCCACGTGGCAACAGCAAATAGAAATGTTTCCAACCGAAGATGTTGCAAGGTTTTTGGCGGGAGGTGGTGGTAGGGGGAAGGGGTAGACTTTAGCCTCAATAAGAGATGATCCTCGTGACCTGGGAGGTCCCAGCTACCATCCTAGTCCATAGGCATCGGGTCCTCAGGTGTCTCAGAGCTGCCTTCATGTCTTTGTTCCTTAGCGTGTAGATGACGGGATTCAGGATGGGGTTGGCCACAGTGTAGAATACGGCCAGCACCTTGTCCACAGAGTAGGTGTTGAAGGGCCATATGTAGATGAAGACACATGGCCCAAAGAACAGGATCACCACGGTGATGTGGGCGGCCAGAGTGGAGAGGGCCTTGGCCATTGCAGCCGACGACTTGAGCCAGAGAGTGGCCAGGATGACCGCATATGAGGTGAGCAAGAAGAGGAAACTGCTCAGCGAGATAAGCCCGCTATTGGCCACGATCAACAGCTCCGTGACATAGGTATCCACGCAGGCCAACTGGGTCACCCGAGGGAGGTCACAGAAGAAGCTGTCCACCACATTGGGGCCACAAAAGGACAGATGGACGGTGAAGGACAGTTGGCTCAGGGTGTGCACGAAGCCAGCCGCCCAAGATGTCAGCACCAGGATGGTGCAGAATTGTCGGCTCATGATGGTCACATAGCGCAGGGGCCGGCAGATGGCCACGTAGCGGTCATAGGCCATGGCCACCAGCAGCACCATCTCCCCACCAGTGAAGAGGTGGATGAAGAAGATCTGACTGATGCACCCATTGTACGAGATGGTCTTGTGCTCCAAAAGAAAGTCGGCTATCATCTTGGGGGTGGCGAAGGAGGCCTGGCACACATCGATGAAGGAGAGGTTGGCCAGCAGGAAATACATGGGCAAATGTAGGTGGGGGTCGGAGGCCACGGCCAGAATGACAAGGAAGTTGCCCAGCACGATGGCCAGGTAGAATGCAGAGAAGATCACAAAGAAAGTCAGCTGCAGCTCACGGGAGCTGGTGAGTCCCAGCAGCACAAACTCGGTCACCACAGATGCGTTGGTTCTGTCCATCACTGGTCTTGCCATTTGTCCTGAGATTGCCCCAAAGAGAAGAGAGGGTCAGACAGGAGCCCCGGGGGGGTAGGTTTCCTGTTGAACTCACAGTGGAGAGTGAGTTCAAAGCCTATTGAAGGCACGTCGCCTCCAAGAGGCCTTTTCTGATTAAGCCCTCCTTTCCTCTTCTCCACTCCCTTCTGTGCTGCCCTTGCACTGGGATTTGCTCCCTCTAGTCAGCCTTCCCTCAGCCCCACAACATTTATTCATTCATTCATTCACTCATATATATTGAGCGTTTACTTTGTGCAAAGCACTGTACTAAGCGCTTGGGAGAGAACAATACAACAAAAAGCAGACACATTTCCCACCCACAACGAGCTCAGATACATAACCACAATTTCTTTATTAATATTAGTGTCTGTCTCCCCCTCTAGATTATAAACTCCTTGCAGGCAGGAAACGTGTCTTCCACTTTGTTATATTGTACTCTCCCAAGTGCTTAGTACAATGCTCTGCACAGAGTAAGAGCTCAATAAATATGATTGATGGATTGATTGGTGACTCTTGCTGCCCACAGATCTGAATTTGCTGAGCTCGGCCACCAGCCCCCGCCCGCTTTTCTTCTCTCAAGTCTCCAAGAAGTGCCGTCTATCCACCTATCCCTATTCAGCTTCTGCCTTTCTTGTCTCTGCCATCTCCCTGGGGATCAGCTCATCCAAATGACCCTCTTTCCTAATACCCCAGACCAACTTAACCAGGACCCTGATTACCCTGCCCTTCCCCTTGAAACCTCCTGGACCGTGAGTCAGGAGGAGTAGAGATTTTACCCCACATCCAGGCCAAACTCCGGGCTACCTCGGTCTGGAGAGAGCCAATGACTTAAAAGTACCGCCGGGTGAATTTAGGTAATCTCTGCCATCCCGGCTGGCTTCTCCATAGCCCTCCCCTCCTCCAGTGCCCTCTCCTCATCCAAAGCCTCAGGTTTGGGGAAATTAATTTCCTTCCCCAAATCCTAGAAAAGCATCTGCTGGGGCCAGCAGTCTGCCATTCTATCCTGATATAAGGGTACAATCAGTCCTTGATTTGACCATTTTTATCCGGATGAATTCCTGTTACTCCCTGCTACAGCCCCCTTCTTTCTCCTGTTTCCTCAGTTTGTATATCATTTCTGCCTGGGACCCCACTGTGTTTACAATTCCTCCCACCCACCGCGCCCGCACTTCTGCCCCTCCTTTTCGGCAAAGGTTGTCCTCTTTACCTCGGTCTCCCCGAGGCCCGAGCCCAGCCCTGTCCGGACCCTGGAGCACGGGATAAGAGCCGCTCCCACGGTTTCCCCCTCCGCCCCTTCGCTGCTGCCCTTTCCCTAAGACCCTGTCTTCTCCCCCCTCCGGAACTCGGACAGTGGGCAGGTAAGAAAAGGGCAGCAGGGGAGACCCTGTTCTACGCGTCTTTCCCTCCCCCGCTGTTTCGCAGACACGCCGTGTCCGGACCCAGGGTCTGACCCAGGAGATGTTGCCTGGAGGTCCCCTCCCCCTCATTCATTCATTCATTCATTCATTCGTATTTATTGAGCGCTTACTGTGTGCAGAGCATTGTACTAAAAACATCATTCATTCAATCGTATTTATTGGGTGCTTACTGTGTGCAGAGCACTGTACGAAGAGCTTGGGAAGTACAAGTCGGCAACATATAGAGACGGTACCTACCCAACAATGGGCTCACAGTCTAGAAGGGGGAGACAGACAACAAAACAAAACATGTAGACAGGTGTCAAAATCGTCAGAACAAATAGAATTAAAGCTATATGCACATCATTAACAAAATAAATAGAATAGTAAATATGTACAAGTAAAATAAATAGAATAATAAATCTGTACAAATATATACAAGTGCAGTGGGGAGGGGAAGGAGGTAGGGCAGGGGGGATGGGGAGGAGGAGAGGAAAAAGGGGGCTCAGTCTGGGAAGGCCTCCTGGAAGAGGTGAGCTCTCAGTCGGGCTTTGAAGGGATGAAGAGAGCTAGCTTGGCGGATGTATGGAGGGAGGGCATTCCAGGCCAGGGGAAGGACGTGGGCGGGGGTCGACAACGGGACAGGCGAGAACGAGGCACGGTGAAGAGGTTAGCGGCAGAGGAGCGGAGGGTGCGGGCTGGGCTGGAGAAGGAGAGAAGGGAGGTGAGGTAGGAGGGGGTGAAGTGATGGAGAGCCTTGAAGCCTAGAGTGAGGAGTTTTTGCTTGATTCGTAGGCTGACAGGCAGCCACTGGAGATTTTTGAGGAGGGGAGTAACGTGCCCAGACCGTTTCTGCACAAAGATAACCCGGGCAGCAGAGTGAACTATAAACTGAAGTGGGGAGAGACAGGAGGATGGGAGATCAAACAGGAGGGTGATGCAGTAATCCAGTCGGATAATAATGACATTTGTTAAGCACTTACTATGTTCGAAGCACTTTTCTAAGCCCTGGGGACGATACAAGGTGATCACGTTGTCCCACATGGGGCTCACAGTCTTAATCCCCATTTTACAGGTGAGGGAACTGAGGCCCAGAGAAGTTAAGAGACTTGCCCAAAATCACACCGCAGACAAGTAGCGGAGTAGGGATTCGAACCCATGACCTCTGACTCCCAAGCCCGGGCTCTTTCCACTGAGCCACGCTGCTTCACGGAGCCAGTAAGCCACCTGGATCTTTCGCCTACGGATATTTCCCAAGAAACGTTTTCTAGACAGAGGCTGTTGGGTCAAAGCGAAAGCAACTCCAAACCCGTTTGCCTGACTTCTAAAATAAAATTAAATAATTACCTCTTCAAAATTGTTTGGTTTATTAGATCAGAAAGGGCCAGTCCGTGTTTACATCCGGAAGTAGGGGCTGGTGGTCAATATCAGTCTGCCTGGGGTTTCAGAATGACCCACCGCTGGTTTTTGAGGCTGCCTCTTTTATTTATCGAACGCCTACTTGGGGAAAGTGCCCAAGTGGAGCCGACGTAGTCGTCTGGGGGTGCGGGGAGGGGATGGTCGCCCCATCCTAAACCCTCGGGGGGTCCTAGAGACTCGTGCCTTTGATTTGAGAAGCAGCGTGACTCAGTGGAAAGAACCCAGGCTTTGGAGTCAGAAGGTCATGGGCTCAAATCCCGGCTCCGCCAATTGTCAGCTGTGTGCCTTTGGGCAAGTCACTTCACTTCTCTTTGCCTCCGTTACCTCATCTGTAAAATGGGGATTAAGACTGTGAGCCCCCCGTGGGACAACCTGATCACCTTGTAACCTCCCCAGCGCTTAGAACAGTGCTTTGCACATAGTAAGCGCTTAATAAATGCCATCATTATTATTATCATTATTATCCAGCCGCATCCGTGGTTTCACCATCAAGGTCGTCCTCTTCCAGGGCCAAAGCCATGCACATTCACCTACACGTGCACGCATCTTTTTCATGTGAAAAATCCATACCTTACCTTATCCCACCTCTGTTGGTTTTCCCCTGATTTCAGGTCTCTAAATCATCTAACTCCTCCAGAACATGCTCCCTATGCTCACTCCTCGGCGACCGGGTCCATTCTCCTCTTCCCTGGGCACCAACATTAATAGTTCCTGTTAGAAATCAGACTAGTGTCCGTGCCCACATATTCATGAGTTAATTGATAAAACTCTGTTGCCCCCACCCCCCAGGGGCTCTGCCCACACCTGTCTCTCAGCTGATGCCTCTCTATCCTCACCTTTCCCAGGGGATACTACAACTTCTCTGAACTCGGACTCTCTAGCCCCTCTTAATTCGCCTTCAGGGGTCCCAGGTTCCGCTGGTTTCTTGCCTTCTGCTTCGCTGCCTGGGTTTCTGTCCCCACCTCGCCTTTTCCGGATCCCCTCTCTACCACACTTACTTCTTCCGAATCGCAGTGGAGAGGGAGGAGTCGTCAGGTCAAGCCAGGAGCCCCGGGGCTCCCCACCTGCTGCAGGGCAGGACGGGCCTCAGACGAGAGTTATATCAACTCCTCCCCGCAACCGCTGATTCCACTGAGCCTTAGTGACTGAGCCACATCCTGGGTCCCCCAGGGGTCGGCCTGGAGTCACCGTGTCAGAGGAGTAATTACAGATGTTCTGTTTCTCAGCCGCTGGGGAGAAGGAGTCCACGTCTCCTGGGTGACCCGGAGGACGGTGAGAAGGCCCAAGGCCACCTATCCGTTGCCGATGACAGGGACCCACCTTCTTGGCTCTGAGCCAAGTCTGTGCCACGAGAGGCGAGAAGACGTCAGGTCCGTAGTGTCTTCATCTGAGACGTCTTTGCTCTTGGGGACCACTGGGGCAGAAACCCAAACCCTGCCAGGACTGGGTCTCACTGAGAGAGCTAATTTGCTCTGCATGGACCTGTGGTCCTACCCATCCGAAATGCGCAGGGCCCTTCCCAAAGGGAATGGTAGGCAGCTCTCCCTTCCGCACGTGGCAGCCCACAGATGCACGGTCGGGTGGATCCACTTTAATCGGTGCCAAAGGTGCCCAGAAGCAGAAACCTGTTCTCATTACCTGTCCTGTGGAAGTGTGCGTGTAAGGGGTGGGGGCCAAGAACAGTCTACAAAGGCAGACGGGGAGGGAGAAGAGGGGAAAGAGAATTGTGAAAACAGCAACAATCATTTAGATGAGGAGGATGACGACAACAGTGTTGACCATTCATTCATTCAATCGTATTTATTGCTTACTGTATTCAGTGCTTACTGTGTGCAGAGCACTGTACTAAGCACTTGGGAAGTACAAGTCGCCAACATATAGAGACAGTCAATACCCACAAACGGGCTCACAGTCTAGAAGGGGGAGACAGACAACAAAACAAAACCACAAACTGCATTCGTCACTTTCTATATGTTGAAGAACCCAAGACCACTAACACCATCGTTACTCAGTCAGATCTCTAGTCCTCCCAGCTCAGGGTTCTGGGTTCTGATGGCTCTGACCCCGGGAAGGTGAGGGCCACCGTACTGATGGGGCCAAACATTTTGACGTTCTCAGCAATAACTCCAATTCATAACGTAACAAATTAACGCAACTTGTTCCCATTGTCTTGCACCCAGAGAGTGAGCACAAACTCCAGGCTCAACAAACAGTTGGATTTGGGGTAGGCAGGTTTCCAGGGGTCCTGATTGATGTGCAGCCCCTTGCCCACATCGCAGTCTGGGATTTGGCAAGACATGTGTCTTTCTTTGGGCTCCATTTCAACCCAATTATCGTGGTCCAACCCACTGAAGGCCTTCCCTGAGATTCTTCATCTCCCCACTTTAGTGCTCCAACAGCCACTTCAGTACTTCCTTGTCACCTGAGTACTTGAGTATTCACCTTCATCCCTCCACCCCAAATCACTTGTGTGCATATCTTTACACTCATTACATCATCTTAGCTGCAGTTTATTTCTGCATCTATCTCTTCCACTAGACAGTAAGCCCCTTAAAGGCAGGACTTGCTTCTACTATCGTGATCTTCGAAGTTAATACAACAATGCTCTGCACATAGAAGGCTTTCAGGAAATATTATTATTCGACTAATCCTTCTGCACTGACTGGGCTACACTACTGAACACAATCATTTCCATCCAATACACTTTGAGTAAAATGATCCATATACTTCAAGTGCACCCTGGCTTTCATCTGGAAGCATCTGGCTTATGGAGAGCAAATCCTGTTGGGGCTGACAGGCCCAGGAAATGGGCGAGCCCAGAAAGCTGACAGTGTCTGACCTGATGGTCCTATACCTGTCCAGGTACTTAGTAAAGTGGTTGACAAATAATAAGTGCTGAACAAATGCCACCATTGTTATTATACCAGATCCAGTCTATGTTACTGGCAGGCTTCCGCATGCCTCCTGCCCCTGAACCATGTGGCAACACAAATAGAAATGTTTCCAACCGATGATGTTGCAAGGTTCTTGGCGGGAGGTGGTGGTAGGGGAATAAGGAAAGACTTGAGCCTCAATAAGAGACACTCCTCGTGACCTGGAAGGTCTCAGCTACCATCTCAGTCCATAGGCATCTGGTCCTCAGGTGTCTCAGAGCTGCCTTCATGTCCTTGTTCCTTAGCGTGTAGATGACGGGATTCAGGATGGGGTTGGCCACAGTGTAGAAAACGGCCAGTACCTTGTCCACAGGGTAGGTGTTGAAGGGCCACATGTAGATGAAGACACACGGCCCAAAGAACAGGATCACCACGGTGATGTGGGCAGCCAGAGTGGAGAGGGCCTTGGCCATTGCAGCCGATGACTTGAGCCAGAGAGTGGCCAGGATGACCGCATATGAGGTGAGCAAGAAGAGGAAGCTGCTCAGAGAGAGAAGCCCGCTATTGGCCATGATCAACAGCTCCGTGACATCAGTATCTACGCAGGCCAAATGGGTTACCCGAGGGAGGTCACAGAAGAAGCTATCCACCACATTGGGGCCACAAAAGGGCAGGTGGAAGGTGAAGGCCAATTGGCTTAGGGTGTGCACGAAGCCAGCCGCCCAAGGAGTCAGAACGAGGATGATGCAGAATTGTCGGCTCATGATGGTCACATAGCGCAGGGGCCGGCAGATAGCCACGTAGCGGTCATAGGCCATGGCCACCAGCAGCACCATCTCCCCACCAGTGAAGAGGTGGCTGAAGAAGATCTGAGTGATGCACCCATTGTACGAGATGGTCTTGTGCTCCGAAAGGAAGTCGACAATCATCTTGGGGGTGGCGAAGGAGGCCTGGCACACGTCGATGAAGGAGAGGTTGGCCAGAAGAAAGTACATGGGCGAGTGTAGGTGGGGGTTGGAGGTCACAGCCAGGATGACAAGGAGGTTGCCCAGAACGATGGCCAAGTAGAACACAGAGAAAATCACAAAGAAGGTCAGCTGCAGCTCGTGGGAACTGGTGAGTCCCAGCAGCACGAACTCGGTCACCACAGATGTGTTCGTTCCATTCATCACTGGCTTTGCAGTTTGTCCTGAGATTGCCCTAAAGAGAAGAGAGGGTCGGACAGGGGCCCTGGGGGTATGTTCCCCGGTGAACTAACCATGGAGAGTGATTTCAATGCCTTATTGAAGGTACATCTTTACCTCGGTCTTCCTGCCGGCCCGAGCCCAGCCCTGCCCGGACCTTGGCGCATGGGATAAGAGCCGCTCCCACGGTTTCCCCCTCCACCCCGGAGCTGCTGCCCTTTCCCCAAGACCCTGCCCCCAAGACCCTGCCCCCGCCCCTCTCCCGAAACTTGGACAGTGGCCAGGTAAGAAAAGGGCGGCAGGGGAGACCCTGTTCTATGCGTCTTTCTCTTCCCCGCTGTTTAGCAGACCCGCCGTGTCCGGACCCGAGGTCTGACCCAGGAGATATCGCCTGGAGGTCCCCTCCCCCCCATTCATTCATTCATTCATTCAATCGTACTTATTGAGCGCTTACTGTGTGCAGAGCACTGTACTAAGAAACAACACGGAGCCAGTGAACCACCTGGATCTTTCGCTTAAGCCATATTTCCCAAGAATCGTTTTCTGGACAGAGGCTGTTCGGTCGTGATCAGAAAAAATAAAATCGAAAGCAACGTCAAAACATTTTGCCTGACTTCAATAATAAAATTCAATAATTACCTTTTCAAACTTGTTTGGTTTATTAGACCAGAAAGGGCCAGTCCGTGTTTACGTCCGGAGGTAGGGGCTGGCGGTGAGCATCAGTCTCCAGCTGCACTCGCAGCCATGGTTTCGCCATCAAGGTCGTCCTCTTCCAGGGTCAAAGCCATGCACATTCACCCTAACGTGCACGGATCTTTTTCCTCTGAAAAATCCATACCTTACCTTATCCAACCTCTGTTGGTTATTCCCCGATTTCAGGTTTCTGTTGGGTAGGGACCGTCTCTATATGTTGCCAGTCCCCAGGGGCGCAGCCAGCCCCGACCTCTTACCCGCCCGATCCGGGGGAACTGGGCGATTAAAGGAAAATGGATAAAAACTTGCGCGCGTGCCCGGCCCCGTTCGTCGCTCAGACCGTCCGGCCCTGGGGGCCGCCGCCTCCGGCGCTCCAACAAGCCAAGCGAGTGGTCTGACTTCTAGACTGTGAGCCCACTGTTGGGTAGGGACCGTCTCTATATGTTGCCAACTTGGACTTCCCAAGCGCTTAGTACAGTGCTCTGCACACAGTAAGCGCTCAATAAATACGATTGAATGAATGAATCTAACTCCTCCCGAACCTCCCCACTACGCTCACCCCTCGGAGACTGTCTGCATTCTCCTCTTCCCTGAGCACCAACATTAATAGTTCCTGTTAGAAATTAGAATAGTGTTCGTGCCCCCATATTCACGAGTTAATTGATAAAACTGCCCCTCCAGAAGCTCTGCCCACTCTTGTCTCTTGGCTGATGCCTCTCTATCCCCACCTTTCCCAGGGGCTACTACAACGTCTCTGAACTAGGACTCTCGTGCCCCTCCAAATTCGCCTTCAGGGGACCCAGGTTCCGCTGGTTTCTTGCCTTCTGATTCGGTGCCTGGATCTCTGTCCCCGCACTGCCATTTCCGGATCCCCTCTCTCCCCCACTTACTTCTTCCGAATCCCAGTGGGGAGGGAGGAATCGTCAGGCCAAGCCAAGACCCCCGGGGCTCCCCACCAGCTGCAGGCTAGGACGGGCCTCAAACGAGAGTTATATCAACTCCTTCACGCAACCGCTAATTCCACTGGGCCTTAGTGATCGAGCCAAGTCCTGGGTCCCACAGGGCTCGGCCTGGAGTTTCTGTGCCAGAGGAATAATTACAGATGTTTCGTTTCTCAGCAGCTGGGGAGAAAGAGTCCACGTCTACTGGGTGACCCAGAGGACGATGAGAAGAACCAAGGCCACCTATCCATTGCCGATGACAGTGACCCACCTGTTTGGCTCTGAGCCAATTCTGTGTCTCTAGAACCCAGACGATGTCAGGTCCGTAGTGTCTTCATCTGAGACGCCTTTGCTCTTGGGGACCACTGGGGCAGGAACCCAAACCCTGCCAGGAATGGGGCTCAATGGAAGAGCTAATCTGCTCTGCGTAGACCTGTGGTCCCATCCATCTGAAACGGGCAGGGCCCTTCCCAAAGGGAATGGCAGGCAGCCCCTCGTCCACACGTGGCAGCCCACAGATACACGGTCGGGTAGATCCACTTTAGTCTGTGCCAAGGGTGTCGAGCGGCAGGAACCTGTTCTCATTACCTGTCCTGTGGAAGTGTGCATGTAAGGGGTGGGGGGACAAGAATACTCTACAAAGACCATCTGTCTTTGTATGTCTCGCCATACAAAGGCAGATGGCGAGGGAGAAGAGGGGAAAGAGAATAGTGAAAACAACAACAATCATTCGGATGAAGAGGGTGGCAACAACAGTGTTGACCAGAGTCTTTGCATTAGTGTTGACCAGAGTCTTTGCATTCGTCATCTACCAATTATTGAAGAACCCAAAACCACCAATGCCATCATTACTCAAGCAGATCTCTAGTCCTCCCAGCTCAGTGTTCTGGCTTCTGATGGCTCTGACTCCGGGGAGGTGAAGGCCTCCATACTGATGGGGCCATACATTTCGACATTCACATCAATTACTCCAATTCATAGCGTAACAAATTAACACAACTTGTTCCCATTGTCTTGCACCCAGAGAGTGAACACAAATTCCAGGTCTAACAAACAGTTGGATTTGGGGTAGGCAGGCTTCCAGGGGTCCTAACTGATCTGCAGCCCCTTGCCCACATCGCAGTCTGCCCTGCATTTGACAAGACATGTGTCTTTCTTTGGGCTCCATTTCGACCAGTTATCATGGTCAAACCCACTGAAAGCCTTCCCTGAGATTCTTCATTCCCCCACTTTAGCGCTCCAACTGCCTCGTCAGCACTTTCTTGTCACCTGAGCACTTAAGTATTCATCCTCATCCCTCCACCCCAAATCACTTGTGTGCATATCTTTACACTCTCATTACTTCCTCTTAGCTGCAGTTTATTTCTGCATCTATCTCTTCCTCTAGACAGTAAGCCCCTTAAAGGCAGGGCTCGCATCTACTATCATGATCTTCCAAGTGAATATAACAATGCTCTGCACATAGAAGTCTTTCAGGAAATATTATTAATCGATTGATGCCTCTGTATGGAAAGATTTTGGAGAATTAGATTAGGGCAACACTACTGAACACAATCATTTCCACCCAATTCACTTTGGGCAAAATTATCTGGATACTTCAAGTGCACCCTGGCTTTCATCTGGAAACACCTGGCTTGTGGCGAACAAAGTCTGTTGGGGCTGACAGACCCAGGAAAAGGGCGAGCCCAGAAAGCTGACTGTGTCTGACCTGATGATCCCGTACCTATTCAGGTGCTTAGTAAAGTGATTGACACAAAATAAGTGCTTAATAAATGCCACCATTATTATTATTACACCATATCCAGCCACATCACTGGCAGGCTTTCCCCTGCCTCCTGCCCCTGAACCATGTGGCAACAGCAAATAGAAATGCTTCCAGCCGAAGATGTTGCAAAGTTCTTGGCGGGAGGAGGTGGAGATGTGAGCGTCAATAAAAGACGCTCCTCGTGACTTGTGAGGTCTCAGCTACCGTCCCAGTCCATAGGCATCTGGTCCTCAGGTGTTTCAGAGCTGCCTTCATGTCCTTGTTCCTTAGTGTGTAGATGACGGGATTCAGGATGGGATTGGCCACAGTATAGAAAACGGCCAGCACCTTGTCCACAGGGTAGGTGGTGAAGGGCCACATGTAGATGAAGACACACGGCCCGAAGAACAGGATCACCACGGTGATGTGGGCGGCCAGAGTGGAGAGGGCCTTGGCCATTGCAGCCGACGACTTGAGCCAGAGAGTGGCCAGGATGACCGCATATGAGGTGAGCAAGAAGAGGAAGCTACTGAGAGAGAGAAGCCCGCTATTAGCCATGATCAACAGCTCTGTGACATAGGTATCCACGCAGGCCAACTGGGTCACCCGAGGAAGGTCACAGAAGAAGCTGTCCACCACATTGGGGCCACAAAAGGGCAGGTGGAAGGTGAAGGCCAACTGGCTCAGGGTGTGCACGATGCCAGCCGCCCAAGACGTCAGCACCAAGATGGTGCAGAATTGTCGGCTCATGATGGTCACATAGCGCAGGGGCCGGCAGATGGCCACGTAACGGTCATAGGCCATGGCCACCAGCAACACCATCTCCCCGCCAGTGAAGAGGTGGCTGAAGAAGATCTGAGTGATGCACCCATTGTACGAGATGGTCTTGTGCTCCGAAAGGAAGTCGACAATCATCTTGGGGGTGGCGAAGGAGGCCTGGCACACGTCGATGAAGGAGAGGTTGGCCAGAAGAAAGTACATGGGCGAGTGTAGGTGGGGGTCGGAGGTCACGGCCAGGATGACAAGGAGGTTGCCCAGCACAATGGCCAAGTAGAACGCAGAGAAAATCACAAAGAAGGTCAGCTGCAGCTCGTGGGAACTGGTGAGTCCCAGCAGCACAAACATGGTCACCATAGATGTGTTGGTTCCGTCCATCACTTGCCTTGCCGTTTGTCCTGCGATTGTCCCAAGGAGAAGAGAGGGTCATACAGGGGCCCCGGGTGTACGTTTCCCGGTGAACACAAAATGGAGAGTGACTTCAAAGCCTTATTGAAGGCACATCACCTCCAAGAGTCCTTCCCTGACTAAGCCCTCCTTTTCTCTTCTCCACTCCCTTCTACGCTGCCCTTGCACTGGGATTTGCTCCTCTAGTCAGCCCCACAGCATTTATTCATTCATTCATTCACTCGTATTTATTGAGGGCTTACTTTGTGCAGAGCACTGTACTAAATGCTTGGGAGAGAACAACAGAACAACAAGCAGCCACGTTTCCCACCCGCAACGAGTTCAGGTACATATCCGTAATTTATTTATATTAATGTCTGTCTCCCCCTCTAGACTGTAAGCTCCTTAGGGGGAGGAAACGTGTCTACCAATTTTGTTATATTGTACTCTCCCAAGTGCTTAGTACAATACTCTGCACAGAGTAAGTGCTCAATAAATATGATTGATTGGTTTGTCTTCCTGTCCACAGATCTGAATTTCCTGAGTTAAGCCACCAGTCCCCGCCTGCTTGTCTTCTCCCAACTCTCCAAGAAGCGCCGTCTACCCACCTACCCTTATTCAGCTCTTGCCTCTCTTGTCTCTGCCATCTCCCTGGGGGTCAGCCCATCCATACGGCCCTCTTCCCTAATACCCCAGATCAACTTAACCAGGACCCCCTGATTACCCTGCCCTTCCCCTTGAAACCTCCTGGACCATGTGTCAGGAGGAGTAGAGATTTTACCCCACATCCAGGCTAAACTCCAGGCTACCTCGGTCTGGAGAGAGTCAATGACTTGAAAGCACCGCAGGGTGAACTGAGGTCGTTTCTGCCATCCCGGCTAGCTTCTCCATAGCCCTCCCTTCCTCCAGGGCCCCCTCCTCACACAACACCCCTCAAGTTTGAAGAAATTCCCCAAATCCTAGGCAAGCATCTGCTGGGGCCAACAGTCTGGTACGTGGGTATAATCAGTCCTTGATTTGACCATTTTTATCCGGATGAATTCCTGTTACTCCCTGCTACAGCCGCCTTCTTCCTTCTGTTTCCTCAGTTTGTATATCATTTCTGCCTGGGACCGCACTGTGTTTACAATTCCTCTCACCCACCCCGCCCGCCCTGTTGCCCCTCCTTCTCGGCCACGGTTGTCCTCTTCACCTCCCTCCCAGCCGGCCCAAGCCCAGCCCTGACCGGACCCTGGAGCACGGGGTAAGAGCCGCTTCCACGGTTTCCTCCTCCGTCCCGAAGCTGCTGCCCTTTCCCCAATACCCTGCCCCCGCTCCCCCCCCACCCCCCGGAATTCGGACAGTGAGTAGGTAAGAAAAGGGCAGCAGGGGAGACCCTGCTCCAACCGTCTTTCCCTTCCCCGCTGTTTAGCAGACCCACCGTGTCCGGACCCGGGGTCTGACCCAGTAGATGTCGCCTGGAGGTCCCCTCCCCCCCATTCATTCAATCGTACTTATTGAGCGCTTACTGTGTGTAGAGCACTGTACTAAAAAACAACACGGAGCCAGTGAACCACCTGGATCTTTCGCTTAAGCCATATTTCCCAAGAAACGTTTTCTGGTCAGAGGCTGTTCGGTGGTGATCAGAAAAAATAAAATCGAAAGCAACTCCAAAACATTTTGCCTGACTTCAATAATAAAATTCAATAATTACCTCTTCAAAATAGTTTGGTTTATTAAACCTGGGGCCAGTCCATGTTTATGTCTGGACGTAAGGGCTGGCGGTCAGCATCAATCTCCGGCCACACTCGCATCCGTGGTTTTGCCATCAAGGTTTTCCTCTTCCAGAGCCAAAGCCATGCACAGTCACACTCACGTACACGGATCTTTTTCATCTGAAAAATCCATACCTTACCTTATCCCGCCTCTGTTGGTTATTCCCCGATTCCAGGTCTCTGAATCATCTAACTCCTCCAGAACCTCCCCCGCTATGCTCACCCCTCGGCGACCGGCTCCATTCTCTTCCTCCCTGGGCACCAACACTAATAATTCCTGTTAGAAATTAGAATAGTGATCGTGCCCACATTATCACGAGTTAATTGATAAAACTCTGCCCCTCCAGGAGCTCTGATCACTCCTGTCTCTCGGCTGGTACCACTCTACCCTTACCTTTCCCAGGGGTTACTACAACTTCTCTGAATTCGGACTATCGTGTCCCTCCAATCGTGCCCTCATTATCACGAGTTAATTGATAAAACTCTGCTCCTCCAGGAGCTTTGACCACTCCTGTCTCTCGGCTGGTACCACTCTATCCTTACCTTTCCCAGGGGTTACTACAAATTCTCTGAACTCGGACTCTCGTGCCCCTCCAATTTCGCCTTTAGGGGATCCAAGCTCCCCTGGTTTCTTCCCTTCTGCTTCGCTGCCTGGGTCTCCGTCCCCACCCTGCCTTTTCCGGATCCCCTCTCTCCCCCACCTACTTTTTCCAAAGCCTAATGGGGACGGAGGAATCGTCGGGCCAAGCCAGGACACCCGGAGTTCCCCACCAGCTGTAGGGCAGAACGGGCCTCAGATGAGAGTTATATCAACTCCTTCCCGCAACCGTTTATTCCACTGGGCCTTAGTGACTGAGCCACGTTCTGGGTCCCCCAGGGGTCGGCCTGGAGTCTCTGTGTCAGAGGAGTAATTACAGATGTTCCGTTTCTCAGCCGCTGGGGAGAAAGAGTCCACGTCTCCTGGGTGACCCGGAGGACGGTGAGAAGGCCAAGGCCACCTATCCGTTGCCGATGACAGTGGCCCACCTTCTTGGCTCTGAGCCAAGTCTGTGCCGCGAGAGGCCAGAAGATGGCAGGTCCGTAGTGTCTTCATCTGAGACGCCTTGCTTTTGGGGACCACTGTGGCAAGGACTCAAACCCTGCCAGGACTGGGGCTCACTGGAAGAGCTAATTTGCTCTGCGTGGGCCTGTGGTGCTACCCATCCGAAATGGGCAGGGCCCTTCCCAAAGGGAATGGCAGGCAACTCTGCATGCACACGTGCTAGCCCACAGATGCACGGTTGGACGGATCCGCTTTAGAGTGTGCCAAAGATGCTGAGCAGCAGGAACCTGTTCTCATTACCTGTCCTGTGGAAGTGTGCATGTAAGGGGTGGGGAGACAAAAATAGTCTACAAAGGCAGATGGGAAGGGAAAAGAGGGGAAAGAGAATTGTGAAAACAGCAACAATCATTCGGATGAGGAGGATGATGACAACAGTGTTGACCACAATCTTTGCATTCGTCACTTTCTATATATTGAAGAACCCAAGACCACCAACACCATCGTTACTCAGTCAGATCTCTAGTCCTACCAGCTCAGGGGTCGGGGTTCTGATGGCTCCGTCCCCGGGAAGGTGAGGGCCTCCGTGCTGATTGGGCCATACATTTCGACATTACCATCAATAACTCCAATTCATAACAAAACAAATTAAGACAACTTGTTCCCATTGTCTGGCACCAAGAGAGTAAGCACAAACTCCAGATGCAACAAACAGTTGGATTTGGGGGGTGGGGGGGGGGCAGGCTTTCAGAGGTACTAAAGCTGTGTGACTTTGGGCAAATCATTTAACTTCTCTGTGCCTCAGGTACCTCAACTGTAAAATGGGGGTTAAGACTGTGAGCCCCACCTGGGAAAAGCTAATTACCTTGTATCCCCCCCCCCCAGCGCTTAGAACGGTGTTTGGCACATAGTAAGTGCTCAACAAATACCATTATTATTATTATTATCTGCAGCCCCTTGCCCACATCCCAGTCTGCCCTGCATTTGACCGGACATTTGTCTTTCTTTGGGCTCCATTTTGACAAGTTATCATGGTCAGGAGGGGTCAAACCAACTGAAATCCCTGAAGGCTTTCCCTGAGATTTTTCATCTCCCCACTTCAGCTCTCCATTGCCACTTCAGCACTTCCTTGTCACCTGAGCACTTAAGTATTCACCCTCTTCCCTCCACCCCAAATCACTTGCGTGCATATCTTTACACTCTTATTACTTCCTCTTAGCTGCAGTTTATTTCTACATCTATTTATTCCTCTAGACAGTAAGCCCCTTAAAGGCAGGGCTCACATCTACTATCGTGATCTCCCAAGTGCACATAGAAGGCTTTCAGGAAATATTATTAATCGACTGATCCCTCTGCACTGACAGATTTTGGAGAATAAGGTTAGGGCAACACTACTGAACACAATCATTTCCACCCAATACACTTTGGGCAAAGTTATCCACATTCTTCAAGTGCACTCTGTCTTTCATCGGGAAGCACCTGGCCTGCGGAGAACAAAATCTGGATTCCCCCATTCTCTCTCTCTCTCTCTCTCTCTCTCTCTCTCTCTCTCTCTCTCTCTCTTTCTCTCTCTTTCTCTCTCTCTCTCTCTCTCTCTCTCTCTCTCCTGGGGGCGGCGGTTGCCTCTTCTGTGGCCTTGGGAACAGTGGGTGTCGGCGGGGAAGTGGGATGATCTGTCCCGCCGTCGACCCCAGGCCCACATCCTCCCCCTGGCCTGGAATGTCCTCCCTCCGCACATCCGACAAGCTAGCTCTCTTCCTCCCTTCAAAGCCCTACTGAGAGCTCACCTCCTCCAAGAGGCCTTCCCAGACTGAGCCCCCTTTTTCCTCTCCTCCTCCCCATCCCCAGCCCTACCTCCTTCCCCTCCCCACAGCACCTGTGTATGTTTTTACAGATTTATTACTCTATTTATTTTACTTGTACATATTTACTATTCTATTTATTTTGTTAATGATGTGTGTCTAGCTTTAATTCTGTTTGTTCTGACGACTTGCCACCTGTCCACATGTTTTGTTTTGTTGTCTGTCTCCCCCTTCTAGACTGTGAGCCCATTGTTGGGTAGGGCCCGTCTCCATATATTGCCAACTTGTACTTCCCAAGCGCTTAGTACAGTGCTCTGCACACAGTAAGTGCTCAATAAATACGATTGAATGAATGAATGAAAGTCTGTTGGGGCTGACAAGCCCAGGAAAAGGGCGGTCCCAGAAAACTGACTGTGTCTGACCTGATGATCCTGTACATATCCAGGTGCTTAGTAAAGTGATTGACACAAAATAAGTGCTTAACAAATGTCACCATGATTATTATTATTACACCAGATCCGGCCTACGTTACTGGCAGGATTTCCCCAGCCTCCTGCCCCTGAACCATGTGGCAACAGCAAATAGAAATGTTTCCAGCTGAAGATGTTACAAGGTTCTTGGCGGGAGGTGGTAGTAGGGGAGGAGATGGGGGAGATTTTAGTCTCAATAAGAGACGATCCTCGTGACCTGGGAGGTCTCAACTACTATCCTAGTCCATAGACATCGGGTCCTCAGGTGTCTCAGAGCTGCCTTCATGTCCTTGTTCCTTAGCGTGTAGATGACGGGATTCAAGATGGGGGTGGCCACAGTGTAGAACACGGCCAGTACCTTGTCCACAGGGTAGGTGCTGAAGGGCCACACGTAGATGAAAACACACGGCCCGAAGAACAGGATCACCACGGTGATGTGGGCGGCCAGAGTGGAGAGGGCCTTGGCCATTGCAGCCGACGACTTGAGCCGGAGAGTGGCCAGGATGACCGCATATGAGATGAACAAGAGGAGGAAGCTGCTCAGAGAGAGAAGCCCGCTATTGGCCACGATCAACAGCTCCGTGACATAGGTATCCATGCAGGCCAACTGGCTCACCCGAGGGAGGTCACAGAAGAAGCTGTCTAGCACATTGGGGCCACAAAAGGGCAGGTGGATTGTGAAGGACAACTGGATCAGGGTGTGCACAAAGCCAACAGCCCAAGAAATCAGCACCAGGATGGTGCAGAATTGTCGGCTCATGATGGTCACGTAGCGCAGGGGCTGGCAGATGGCCACGTAGCGGTCATAGGCCATGGCCACCAGCAGCACCATCTCCCCACCAGTGAAGAGGTGGATGAAGAAGATCTGACTGATGCACCCATTGTACGAGATGGTCTTGTGCTCCGAGAGGAAGTCGGCGATCATCTTTGGGGTGGCGAAGGAGGCCTGGCACACATCAAAGAACGAGAGATTGGCGAGCAGAAAGTACATAGGTGAATGCAGGCGAGGGTCGGTGGTCACGACTAGGATGACAAGGAGGTTGCCCAGCACGATGGCTACATAGAATGTGGAGAAGACCACGAAGAAGCCCAGCTGCAGTTCACGGGAGTCGGCGAGTCCCAGCAGGACAAACTCGGATACGGTGGAGCGATTTTCCCCAGCCATTGGCTCAGTCTCCAGCCTCCTCGGACCTGCCCTGAGAGGGTGGGAAAGCAGAAGGAATGGGGAATCGGCCGCTAAAACAGGGAGCACAGCGTCCGTGAACCTGACTCCAATAATACCGGCTGATAAACTCACAGTGAGTCAATCGATTAGTCAGGAAAACTCAAGGCTTTCAGCCCTCCTTTGAAGGGGGGCCAGAAACTTAATCATCTTGAACTGCTTGCTCCTGGTGCCCAAATGTGCTGAGCCCCTCCTACAATACCTTACCCCTCCCCAAGGTGTGAGCAGCCCATTACCCAGAGTCAGAGTCTTAAATCCCAACATGGTGGGGGTAAAAAAAAACAATTCCTGGGACCCAGTGGGAGTGGAGAAGCACCTTCCCTACTCCCAGTCCAAGCAGGGTGAGCAATCCCAGTCAAGGGGCAGATTGGCAAAAGGTCACACAAAGCAGTCTCTGAACGCCCAGGCAGCAGCTGTCAATCAATCAGATAGACCCCAGAACAATCAGGCGGCACCCAAAGTGGAAAGCACTGACCCCATCAAAACTTATAGGCCAACTGGACCCAGACTACTGACTTTTTTGTAGTATTTGAGATGGTGACAGTATTTCAGTAGTCTGCTCAACATGCCCACTCTGATCCTCAGAGATGTCAACATCCACATGGATGTCCCCGGACTCCTCTGCCACCCGCCCTCTAACTCTCCTTGATGCTGCCAACCTCCTGCTCCACCCCACCTCACCCACTCACCAACTTGGTCACACCCTCGACCTTATCATCTACTACCACTGCACTATCTCCACCCTCACCAACTCTGAAATCCCTCTCCTTGATCATAACCTTCTCACCTGCCTCCTCACTCACACTACCCCCGACCTGTAAATCTATATTACTACCCCACAGAGACCTCCGCTCTCTCGACCCCATCCATCTTTCTCCGTGCATCACTCCCCACCTTGCCTGCCTATCCTCTCTACCCAATCTTGATGACCAGATTACTGCTCTTAACTCCACCCTCTCTACTCAACTCAACTCATTCGCTCCTTCTCTCTTCGCCTCTCTCGTACCACTAATCCACAGCCTTGGATCACTGCCACTGTCCACCTCCGCTCTTATGCTTGAGCTGCTGAACACTGATGGTGAAAGTCTAAACACCAACTCCATCAGGTCTGAGCTCCGCAAAGTCGCTCCTTCCCCTTCTCCAACCCCCCTGCTCTCAACCCTCTCCGCTACTCTCCCATCCTTCCCAGACGTAACTTCAGATGAGATCTCCTCCCTCCTCTCAAGTGCCACTCCGGCCACCTATGCTTCTGACCCCATTCCCTCTCACCTTATGAAATCTCTCGCCCCATCCCTCCTCCCCTCCTTAACTTCCATCTTCAACTGCAAACTCTCCACTGGTTCCTTCCCCTCTGTCTTCAAATATGCCCACGTCTCCCCCATCCTAAAAAAATCCTCTCTTGACCCCACCTCCCCTTCTAGTTATTGCCCTATCTCCCTCCTACTATTCCTTTCCAAACTCCTTGAACTAGTCGTCTACACTCGCTGCCTCGAATTCCTCAACGCCAACTCTCTCCTCGACCCCCTCCAATCTGGCTTCTGTCCCCCACACTCCACTGAAACTGCCCTCTCAAAGGTCACCAATGACCTCCTTCTTGCCAAATCAAATGGCTCATACTCTATCCTAGTCCTCCTCCACCTCTCAGCTGCCTTCGACACTGCGGATCACCCCCTTCTCCTCAATATGCTATCCAAACTTGGCTTCACAGACTCCGTCCTCTCCTGGTTCTCCTCATCTCTCCGGCCGTTCATTCTCAGTCTCCTCTGCGGGCTCCTCCTCCCCCTCCCATCCCCTTACTGTAGGGGTTCCTAAAGGGTCAGTTCTGGGTCCCCTTCTGTTCTCTATCTACACTCACTTCCTTGGTGAACTCATTCTCTCCCACGGCTTCAACTATCATCTCTACACTGATGACACACAAATCTACATCTCTGTCCCTGCTCTCTCTCCCTCCCTTCAGGCTCGTGTCTCCTTCTGCCTTAAAGACATCTCCACCTGGATTCATTCATTCATTCATTCAACCGCATTTATTGAGCACTTAATGTGTGCAGAGCACTGTACTAAGCGCTTGGGAAGTACAAGTTGGCAACCAACTTGTACAAGTCCCTACCCAATAGCGGGCTCAAAGACTAGAAGGGGGAGACAGACAACAAAACAACACATATTAACAAAACAAAATAAATAGAATAGTAAATATGTACAAGTAAAATAAATAGAGTAATAAATCTGTACAAACACATATACAGGAGCTGTGGGGAGGGGAAGGAGGTAGGGCGGGGGATGGGAAGGGGGAGGAGGGGGAGAGGAAGGAGGGGGCTCTGTCTGGGAAGGCTTCCTGGAGGAGGTGAGCTCTCAGTAGGGCTTTGAAGGGAGGAAGAGAGCTAGCTTGGTGGATGTGCGGAGGGAGGGCATTCCAGGCCGGGGGAGGACTTGGACCGGGAGTCGACGGCGGGACAGGCGAGAACGAGGCACAAGTGAGGAGGTTAGCGGCAGAAGGGTGTGGGCTGGGTTGTAGAAGGAAAGAAGGGAGGTGAGGTAGGAGGGGACGAGATGATGGAGAGCCTTGAAGCCGAGAGTAAGGAGTTTTTGCCTCATGTCTGCTTGCCAATCTAAAACTCAGTATGTCCAAGACTGAACTCCTTATCTTCCCTCCCAAACCCTGCCCTCTCCCTGTCTTTCCCATCACTGTTGACGTCACTACCATCCTTCCCGTCTCACAAGCCCGCAACCTTGGTGGCATCCTCGACTCCGATCTCTCGTTCACCCCACACAACCAATCCGTTAACAAAACCTGCCGGTCTCACCAACACAACATCGCCAAGACCCGCCCTTTCCTCTCCATCCAAACCGCTACCTTGCTGGTTCAATCTCTCATACTATCCCCACTGGATTACTGCATTAGCCTCCTCTATCGTCTCCCATCCTCCTGTCTCTCCCCGCTTGAGTCTATACTTCACTCTGCTGCCCGGGTTATCTTTGTACAGAAACGCTCTGGACATGTTACTACCCTCCTCAAAAATCTCCAGTGGCTGCCTGTCAACCTACGAATTAAGCAAAAACTCCTCACTCTAGGCTTCAAGGCTGTCCATCACCTCGCCCCCTCCTACCTCACCTCCCTTCTCTCCTTCTCCAGCCCAGCCCGCACCCTCCACTCCTCTGCCGCTAACCTCCTCACTGTGCCTCGTTCTAGCCTGTCCTGTTGTCGACCTCTGCCCACGTCCTTCCCCTGGCCTGGAATGCCCTCCCTCCACACATCCACCAAGCTAGCTCTCTTCCTCCCTTCAAAGCCCTACTGAGAGCTCACCTCCTCCAGGAGACCTTCCCAGACTGAGCCCCCTTTTTCCTCTCCTCCTCCCCATCGCCCTCCGTCCTACCTCCTTCTCCTCCCCACAGCACTTGTATACATTTGTACAGATTTATTACTCTATTTATTTTACTTGTACATATTTAATATTCTATTTATTTTGTTAATGATGTGCATATAGCTTTAATTCTATTTGCTCTGATGATTTTGACATCTGTCTATATGTTTTGTTTTGTTGTCTGTCTCCCCCTTCTAGACTGTGAGCCCATTGTTGGGTAGGTACCGTCTCTATATGTTGCCGACTTGTACTTCCCAAGCGCTTAGTTCAGTGCTCTGCACACAGTAAGTGCTCAATAAATACGATTGAATGAATGAATAAATGAATTTGTTAAGCGCTTACTATGTGCCAAGTACTGTACTAAGCACTGGGGTAGATGCAAGCTAATAAGGTTGGACACAGTCCATGTCCCACTTGGGGCTCACAGCCTTAATCCCCACTATACAGATGAGACAACTGAGGCAAAGAGAAGTGACTTACCCAAAGTCACACAGCAGACAAGTGGAGGAGCCAAGATTAGAGCCCAGGTCCTTCTGACTCCCAGGCTTGCACTCTATCCACTAGGCCACGCTTCTTCTCAGTGTGTATTGACTTTCAGCCAATCCCAAAATAAACCAGCTTGCTTGAAACCCTTTCAAGTATGGCTGAAAATGAATGTTGGTGCATGGCGAGAAGCCGTCTCCCAGGATTCCAGGGAGCTGAGGGCAAAATGCATTCTCTCTGTCTCGAATGTGATGAAACAGCCTGTAAGCACACAAATTCCACAGATCCTGATTTATTTCCCAGCACTCTGAGTCAGATCATCTCTTCAGCCAACTCCAACACTTAAGAACTTATTTATATCCCCTCAGCGCTCATATATGTATACATATGCATTCTATTATATTTATTTTGACCACACTAGTTGTAAATATGCTAATGTTTGACTTCCCTGTTAGAGTGGAAGTTCCTTGTGGGAAGGGAATATGTCATTTTGATATTCTGTAGGGGGCTTCACATATTGTAAGCATTCAATAAATACCACTGACTGTTCATTCCTAAGGACCTAATACAGTACATCACATCAAGTGGATGTTCAGTAAAGGGTGTTGTTTCTAGTACTGCATAAGGCAAGCACAGATCAATACTAAAGTTTCACTGTTAACCAGACAAGACCCCAAGGACACGAAGACTTTGCAACCTGAAGAGACTTAATCAGCTGGATGAGTCAGGAGTACTTACTGAGTACTAGCTGTGTTAGGCACTTGGGAGAGTACACAGCCATCTCCAAACCTCATGTATTTATTTTTACCCTTCCTAAGCACTCGTGTATCTATGTGTAATCAATTACATAACCAATATTTCTGGTTATTCTATTAGAAAATATTTATGTCTGTCTCAACTTGCATTTCTGTTTTATTTTCCCAAGGTTGAGTGCAGTGAATTGCCCCCAGTAAAGGACATTCTCAATAAATGTCCATTACTTGTAATACTACAGCAGAAGCAAGAGACACAGTTTCCTTACAAAGACTCCCGGGGCTGCTACCTTTTTAATAATAATAATAATAATAATAATAATAATAATAATAATAATAGCATTTATTCAGCGCTTACTATGTGCAAAGCACTGTTCTAAGCGCTGGGGAGGTTATAAGGAGGTCAGGTTGTCCCACGGGGGGCTCACAGTCTTCATTCCCATTTTACAGATGAGGGAACTGAGGCACAGATAAGTTAAGTGACTTGTCCAAAGTCACACCTTTTCCTTTTCCTTTCCTTACCCTTTCCTTACCCTTTCCCTTTCTCTCCCCACGACTCAAAGCCCCACCGCAGAGTAGGCATTGGTCAGTGGTCTACTGTCTACTGGTCTAGGAAGGAGTTCTGACCGGTCACACACATATCACTTTCTCCCACTTTAGTGGCCAGTGGATGGTCTGGTGTCTTTAATAAGGACAATAGTGATTTAGTCCTTACTTTGAGCCAAAACATTATGCCAAACGTTGGGGTCGATACAAGATAATAAGATTGGATGCATCCCATGCTCCATTCGGGGCTCACAGCCCAAGGGGTAGGAAGAATGGGTATCTGATCCCCATTTTTGCAGATGAGGAGACGGAGGTCCAGAGAGGTTGACTTGCCTGAGTTCACCCACTCTCCTCAATTTACACCCCCTCTCTTGGGGAGCTCATCCACCCCCACGACTCACAGCTTCTAATCTCTAAGCAGTTGATTCCCAAGTCCCAGCCAGGGGAACTAACTGGGAAAACTTGGGTGCAGCCTGGAACTGGACGTCAGGAAACCTGGAAGTCAGGTTTTAGTCTCCATTCTGCCACTTGCCTATTGTGTGACATCGGACAAGTCACATCTCTGTGCCTCAGTTTTCTTGTCCACAAATGGGGATAAAAAGCCTGTCCTTCTTCCCTGTAAGACAGTGAACCCAGTATCGGCCAGGGACTGTGAATAATCTGATTATATTATATAACTCCCCCAACGTTTAGCACAGGGAAGTTGTTTAATAAATATCATCATCATCAGAACAGAGGATGAGACTGGTCTCGACCGACCCTCCGGAGGACCAGTCCAGCCCAGACTACCCTAGCCTTCTTTCAACTATCCCGAGTGGAAGGAAGCATATCGACCGGTGTGGCCAGGCAAGGAGGGAGGGACTGACGGTCGGACAGACCGAGCACTCACCCCTACTTCCACCCCCGCCCCGAGGACCGAGGGAAGAAGGGAGGAAGAAATGTTGGAGCTGGGGGATCCTGACCCTGTCAGGCGAGCTTGAGCCAGCCGGGAACCCCACGGAGAAGCCAAGAGGTGACAGTTTCCCCTTCCCGCCCCGGGTGGGTGCGGCTGGGCGGCCGGGACATTATTCCCCCGACTCCCGAGACCGGGCAGCCCCGGCCGCGGACCGGGAGGAAGATAAAGTCGAGGGTGAAGAGCATGAGGAGCAGGGGGAGAGGGAAGGCAGGGAAGGGCGGGCAGCCGAGAAACCGAACCTGGACAGCGGTGCGTCCTGGAGAAGATCTGGCTCCTTGCCTCCGCTTCTGCCTCAGGTCGTCAGAACAGGCGGCTCAGTTTTGCGGGGCCGAAGCACCTGGACTCTGCCGGCAGCTCGGGCTTTTTCCTCCCTTGTCAGGGGAGTGCGAGGCCTCCAGAGGGAGGCTCGGCCCGCCCTGCCCCGAGGGTCAGGAGGGTCCCTCTTGGACACCTCACCCCCCACCCCACTCCCGGCTGGGCGCTCCTTGCCAGCGAACCTCAGTTTGGGTCTAGCAGCGTGTGGGCGGCCGTGGCCCAAACCTGCTGGCCGCCGGGGATAAGGCTGGGAGAGGGGAAGCTAGAAGAAGTTCTCCTTTCAGGCGTTACCTGGAAAGCAGCCCCCAGGCTCACTCCAGAGCCCCTCGAACAAGCTATGTGCCAGGCACTGTATCAATCAATCAATCAATCAATCGCATTTATTGAGCGCTTACTGTGTGCAGAGCACTGTACTAAGCGCTTGGGAAGTACAAGTTGGCAACATATAGAGACAGTCCCTACCCAACAGTGGGCTCACAGTCTGAAAGGGGGAGACAGAGAACAAAACCAAACATACTAACAAAATAAAATAAATAGAATAGATATGTACAAGTAAAATAAATAGAGTAATAAATCTGTACAAACATATATACATATGCTGTGAGGAAGGGAAGAAGGTAAGATGGGGGGATGGAGAAGGGGACGAGGGGAAGAGGAAGGAAGGGGCTCAGTCTGGGAAGGCCTCCTGGAGGAGGTGAGCTCTCAGTAGGGCCTTGAAGGGAGGAAGAGAGCTAGCTTGGCGGATGGGCAGAGGGAGGGCATTCCAGGCCCGGGGGATGACGTGGGCCGGGGGTCGATGGCGGGACAGGCGAGAACGAGGTACGGTGAGGAGATTAGCGGCACTGTACTAAGCGCTCAGGCACTGTACTAAGAGCTGTGATGAATACAAGCAAATCGAGTTAGTTACAGCCCCTGTGCCACCTGGGGCCCACAGTCTTAATCCCCATTTTACATATAAGATAACTGATCTGTTGGCTGAAAAGGGGTCAGCATTATCACCAGCACCTTGGGACTCCCCTCTTAGAAGTTATTTACCACAGCGAACTGGAGGTGCTATGGCCACTGTGCAGGGGGAGATGGAAAGGGCGGGGGAAGGAGGAGGAGGAAGAGGAGGAGGAGGAGGACCGACTTCTGGCTCCTGGTGGCTGGGAATAGTGAGAGGCCCCATCTGGGACGAGGAGGGTGGAGCGGCCTGCAGAAGCAGTGTGGAGGGCGTGGATTGGGGCCGGGAGTGAGGGGAACTGGCTTCTCTTCCAGCTCCTGCACCTACTGACTGATCGTTTGGGGGAAGGGAGAGGAGGGAGGGTAAACTGTCGACAGAGCTGGAGGGCTCCAGGCTTACTGAAGGCGACTCTGTCAGCACCAGATCCGTGCGGTTTCACTGCTGGTTCAGACCCTGAGATGCTCACAGCCCCTGAGCCGTCTTCCCCTTTTTCTGACTTTCCCTTCCCGTCTCGCGCCTCACCGCTTCTTCTTTCTCTTCCCATCGGGCCTCCTTCCTGGACTTCCCTTCAGAATGCCCCGACTCACTCTGGCCCACACACGAGCTCATAGACACTCACAGGCTCGGCCACACTAGAGGCCTCTCCCAAACACACAAACACAAAACCCACAGACCTGCCCATGCTCATCCACCCTCGGGCTCTGCCCCTCTGACCATGCTGGATCAGTTCTCCACCCCCACCCCCGCCGGGCCATTTCCGGAAACTAAGCGAGGTGCAGGAAATAGTTTGGTGGCACGGATGCAAGCCAGGATTAATCAATCAGTGGAAATTATTGAGTACTCACAGTGGGCAATGCATTGTACTAACCGCTTGGGAGAGTACAGTACAGCAGAATTGGTAGGCACGTTCCCTGCCCACAAAGAGCTAATGACCCTTTGAATCTGTCCGGTCTTTTTTTTTTCCAAGGCCTTCTGGCAACAGTGACCCAAGACTGGGGGGTCAGAGGACCTGGGTTCCAATCCTGCCTTTGCCAATTTCCTGATGTGTGAGATGCGGCTAGTCACTTAATTTATCTGTGTTTCAATTTCCTCATCTATAAAACGGGGTTTCAATGCCTGTTCTCCCTCCTACTTGGACTGTGAGCCCCAGTGGGACAGGGGACTGTGTCCAACTTGATTAATTTGTACCTACCCCAGCGCTTAGACCAGTGCTTGACAAGCACCTAAACAATAAATAAAACAATAATCATGGTAATAATATCCTCACAATAATAATAATAATAATAATTGTGGTATTTGTTGAATGCTTATTATGTGCCAAGCACTGTTCAAAGCGCTGGAGTAGATACAAGGTAATCAGGTTGCCCCATGTGGGCCTCACAGTCTTAATCCCCATTTTACAGATGAGGTAACTGAGGCACAGAGAAGTTAAGTGGCTTGCCCAAGGTCACACAGCAGACAAGTGGTGGAGCAGGGATTAGAACCCACGTCCTCTGACTCCCAAGCCTGTAACCACCATCATCTCCCTACTTTACAAGTTAGGAAATAGAGGCCGAGAGAGACTAAGCAATTTGTCTGAGGTCGCAGAGCAGGCCAGGGGCAGAACTGGACCTCAAACCTCAAGCCTCGATCAGATCCGGAGCATCTCCCCAGCCACATTTCTGCACCACAGTGGCCCTGGGTGGAAGAAACCCGCTTTTGCGTCCCGGGGAGTCCCGTCACTTCCTGGTTCTACATTTTGGGACTGTTTTAGCCAAATGCACTTACCAATAAAACTTATTTTCTAGTTGCTTTGCAGAGCGGAGCAGAGAGGAGCGGGCAGCGGGCCAGGGATGTTGAGGTTGTGGAAGAGCTAACCAGCAGGTCCTTGACCATCTAGAATGCCAAATGGCCGCAGAAGCTGGCCGGGGCGGGGAGAGGAGCAGGCTCTAAGGCTTTGATTGCTTCCTGACCAGGCGCGGGTGGAGCGGGAGAAGAAGGGAAAAAGAGGAGCGGGGACCGACCAACTCAGTGACGTCTGGAGACCAGGCGTCAGGCGGGTGGGCACGGAGGCTAAGGGAGCCCTCCTCTCGGCCTGCGGAAAAGCAATCAGCTCACAATCAGCTGTGCCTCTACTACATCTGATCTCGCTTCTCTCCCACTACAACCCAGCTCACATACTTCGCCCCCCTAACGCCAACCTATTTACTGTGCCAAGACCTCGTCTCTGTCGTCGTCGACCCGTTGCTAACGTCCTCCTTCTGGCCAGGAACTCCCTCCCACCTTCGTATCCGGTAGATCACCACGCTCCCCACTTCAAAGCCCTACTAAACTCATATCTCCTCCAAGAGGACTTCCCTGATTATCCTCTCATTTCCCCCATCCTATTCTCCCTCCCTTCTGCCCCACCTATACAGTTGGGTCTGTATCCCCAAGCACTTTGACACTTTCACCGCTCAGAAGTTATGAACATGTCCTTATACTGTGCTAATTCCCCGATTTGTAATATATTTTTTACGTCTGTCTTCCTCACTAGATTGTAAACTCCTTGTAGAGTGCTCTGCACACAGGAAGCTCTCGATAAATACCATTGCTTGATGAATAAATACCATTAATTTGAGGATTCTCCGAGTTCGCAGTCTCCGGGACACAGAGCCCCGAGGGATCAGAAACAGAGCCAGCACCGGCCCCTGGAGAGCACCTAGAACGGGATGGACGAAACGCGAGGTCGCTGCCGGATCAGGTCTGGAGTCTCTCCCAATCTCTTCTCGGTCAGGTTTGGTGTCGCTCCGATCCTATCAGGTCTGGAGTTTTTCCTGATCAGTTCTGGAATTTCTCCCGATCTCTCCTCGGTCAGGTCTGCAGTCTCTTGTCGATCAGATCTGGAGCGTCTCCCCTGTCAGATTTCTGCGCCACAGTGGCCCGGGGTGGAAGAGGCCCGCTTCTGTGTCCCGGGGAGTCCCATCACTTCCTGGGGTCTTGGATCTTTCATCCACGAGAAGCGCTTTCCGAGCCCCATGTGGGACAGGGACTATGTCCGACCTAATTACCTATCTACCCCAGAGCTTAGAAGAATGTTTGACATATAGTAAGCGCTTAACAAACACCATTTTGGAAGTACCATGGCCTAGTGAATAGAACATAGGCCTAAGAGTCAGAAAGACCTGGGTTCAGGTCCTGACTCTGCCACCTGCCTGCTGTGTGCCCTTGGGCAAGTCACTTCACTTCTCTGTGTCTCAGTTATCTCTGTAAAATGGGGATTAAGACTGTGTGTCCCATGCTGGGTAGGGACCGTCTCTATATGTTGCCGGCTTAGTACAGTGCTCTGCACACAGTAAGCACTCAATACATACGATTGAATGAATGTGGGATAGGGACTCTGTCCAACTTGATTAGTTCGTATCTACGCCAGCGCTTAGAACAGTGCTTGGCGTATAGTAAGTGCTTAACAAATACCACCACCATCATCATCATCATCAAACCCCCGGCCCTCCTCCCTCGCCCCTTCCGGGAGCACTAGAAGTGCCAGCCCTCTGCTGCAGGCACGGAGGGGAGGATCCCTGATGGGAATAATATTACTAATAATTACCTCTTCTCATTGGCCACGTCCCTATCCCTGCGCCTCTCCCAAAGGTCTGGAGAGCTTCTGAGGCCAGCCCCACTGGACAAGACTGGTCAGCTGGGGTCCCACAGAGGAGTGGGGTCGTTTAGGATGCCAGGAAGGGCTGGCTGCCGGCAGGAGGACCTGCGTTCTGCGCGGTAGCCCGCCTTCGGCAGGAAGGGGCAGCAGAATCGCTCTGAGTGAACTCCCTCCTGGTTGTATCACACTGCAGCCTGGCCGGCCGCGGCCTGCCAAAAATATCCCCAGCAACCCCAGCTGGGTGGAAGTGGGGGAGCTATGCTCTATGCTTCTCATAGTGAAGCAGCATGATTTAGTGGAAAGAGCATGGGCTTGGGAGTCAGAGGTCGTGGGTTCTAATCCCCACTCCGCCACTGATCAGCTATGTGACTTCGGGCAAGTCACTTGACTTCTCTGTACCTCAGTTACCTCATCTGTCAAATGGGGATTAAGACTGTGAACCCCACGTGGGGCAACCTGATTACCTTCTATCTACCCCAGCTCTTAGAACAGTGCTCGGCACATAGTAAGCGCTTGACAAATTCCATCATCATCATTATTATTGTTTTATTAGTAGTATTATTATTATGGGGAGGGGGAGACACGGGGAAGCTGGGAAGGCCTCTAGTGAGACTGGGGCTGCCCTAGTGAGATATGAGGGAGGGGGCTGACAGGGACAGGCTCGGGGATGTGTTTTATGGCGCTTCCGCTTCCTCCACCCCGAACCCGGTCGCCGGTGTGGGCCGCCAGGACTCTCCCGGCCCTTCCCGGACACCCTCAGATCCGCAGAGCCCCAAGCCCCGCGGCCTTACTTGGGGTAACCGGAGGGCGCGTGACTTCTCTGAGACCGGCAGCCGGGGGCCTGCGGGACTCGGCTGGGAATGGAGAGCTCGGGGGGGGGGGGGGGCGTGCTGAGCCCCCTGCCGGAGCTCGGACAGAGGAAGAGGCCCAGGCCGCTTCCAGGCACAGGAGACCCGCTCCTCTCCTCTCCCCCGGGCTGAGCCGGGGACTTGGTCAGTCCCCCCGGCCCAGGCAGCCCCTCCGGCAGCCCGGGACAGGGCGTGGAGGGGCCCGAGGACGGTCCTCTGGGGTGGTGGCATCGGGGGTACTGATCCCCTCCAGGTGAGCGTCAGTGGAGACGACTCCACTGCTTCGCGCTCGGCAGCCTGGTGTGTGTGGGGGGGACTCTTCCCATCCCTCTTTCCTGGGGCTTCTAGCCTAATGACGGACTGAACGGGGACCTCTGGCGCTCTTCGACCCCACCCTCCGCCCCAGAAAACTGCGATCCCGGCCCGAGGCACAGCAGCGTCCCCCGGGGCTGGGAGAGCGGGGGGGAACAGGGGGCGGCCCAGCCGGGCTCCGTCTGCAGGGGCAGGTCACTCTCCCGGCCGGCGGCGGCAGGAGACAGCGAGCGTCCGCCCCAGCCTTTGGGTGGCCGCCTTCACCTCGGCGTTCCTCAGCGTGTAGACGAGCGGGTTCAGGCCCGGGGTGACTACGGTGTAGAAGACGGAGACCACCTTGTCGGCCGGGAAGCTGCGGAAGGGCCGCAGGTAGATGAAAACGCACGGCCCGAAGATCAGGCTGACCACGGTCAGGTGCGAGGCGCAGGTGGCCAGACCCCGTCCGTGGCGCAGGCGCGACCTCAGCGTGGCCAGGATGACGGCGTAGGAGGCGAGCAGGACCACGAAGCAGGCGAGGGACAGCAGGCCGCTGTTGGCCACCATTAGCACTTCCACGACAGCGGTGTCGGCGCAGGCCAGCTTGACGACCTGGGGGACGTCGCAGTAGAAGTTGTCCAGTCGGTTGGGGCCGCAGAACGGGAGGCGCAGCAAGAGCACGGCCTGCGTGGCCGAGTGCACGAAGCCCCCGGCCCAGCAGGCGGCTACCAGGCGGCGGCGCAGGAGCCGGTCCATGATGGCCAGATAGCGCAGGGGCCGGCATATGGCCACGTAGCGGTCGTAAGCCATGGCCGTGAGCAGGAGCATCTCGCTGGCCCCCAGCAGGTGGAGGGCGCACACCTGGGCCAGGCAGGCCGGGAAGGAGATGGTGTCTCGGCCCCGCAGGAGGTCTTCCAGGACCTTGGGCACCGTGACGCAGCCTAGGCCTAGGTCCAGGAAGGCCAGGTGGGCCAGGAAGAAGTACATGGGCGCTTGCAGGAGGCGCCGGGCAGCGCGCACGGACACCACAATCAGGAGGTTCCCCAGCACGATGGCCGCCAAGGCCGCCGAGAAGAGGCAGGAGAGAAGCAGCCGCGGCGCCCAAGAAGAGGGCAGACCCAGAAGGACGAACTCCGTCACGGCCGAGCTGTTCACCCCCTTCTCGGCCCTGAGGGCCCTGCAGACGGGAGAGTCTGGCTCAGGCAGGGGGCACTGAGCGCAGACCCCCCCAACCCCGCCGGCGTAGATTTAACCTGGAGAGAAGGAGTCGCCGCTGCGGGGGGTGGGGGGAAGGGGGACCCGAGCGTCGGGCCCCTTGTTTTTCTGCCTGGGAAAGGACAGAGCCGGCAGAGGGAGAGAGAGTGAAAGGACGGCTCGGGGAGAGCAGGAGAGGGTCGGGCTTGATTCCAGGGATACTGTTTCCCGGGAATCGGACTGTAGGGTCCCTGGGATTGGGAAGGGGAATGAGTCAGGGGGCGGGGCGGGGGGAAGTCCACCAAGGCCAGCGGGGCCACTGTGAGCCGGACAGGTCAGCCCCGAGGAATCCGTTCAGACCAGGACACCAGCACCGGCCTTCCGGGGACCCTCGGGTGGGTAGGGCGGGGCTCGGTGGAGTGGGGGTGGGGGCTACCTGTCTGACGGCCCGTGGCAGGCGCTAGGTGTCATCGGGGCCACGTTGGCTTCAGGCAGCTAAACAGGTACAGGTGCTCTTTCCGCAGGCAGGAGAGACTGTCAGACACCGTCCCCTCTTGCTTCCCCCGACCCCTGGTCCGTTCCGCTCCACTGCTCATCCCCCTGCACATTGGACAGTCCCACTGCTTCCTCCGCCCCCCCGCGCCCCGGACCGTCCCATCCCACTGCTCACCTGGACAGTTCCTCTGCTCCCTTTTCCCCTCTAGACCTCCCTACTGGAGGGAGTACCAGGGACGGGGGAAGAGTTTGAACGAAGTTTCCGAGGCGAGAGAATCAGAGCGAGGTCCGGTCAGACGGGGATCTGGGGAGGAACAGAGCACATGAGCACCGGAGTAGTGGACGAGGAGAGAGGAAAAGAAAGAAGCAGAGAGTGGCAGGGGAGCCTGAGAGATGACGTCTGGGCTAGGAGTGAGGAGGGCAGCTGTCAATCAGGTGAGCTCTTGGGCCAACGAGAACGTAGCCCAAGGATCCACTCAGAACAATAACCATTGTGTCTACGGCCTCGGCCTAGCTCTGTTCTGGGGGGGGGGGGGGGGGGGGGGGGGGCGGGCAGAAGAATGAATAAAAGCACCCGTCTTTGAGAGATCTGCAAGTACCGTGTTTTGCCTTTTCGAACTGATGATTGGTTTGGCTCGGCTCCCTGTGCGTGAGGCCTCCTGTGTCTGGGTGTAAGAAAGACTTAGGGGATAGGATAGAGAAGCAGCATGGAGTAGTGGATAAAGCACGGGCCTGGGTGTTAGGAGGTCATGGGTTCTTATCCTGGCTCCGCCACTGGTCTGCTGTGTGACCCGGGCAAGTCACTTCACTTCTCTGTGCCTCGGTTACCTCATCTGTAAAATGGGGATTGAGTCTGTGAGCCCTACGTGGGACCGAGACTGTGTCCGACACGATTAGCTTGTATCCACCCCAGAGCTTAGTGCAGTGCCTGGCACTTAGTGAGCACTTAGCAAATGCCACAGGAGAGGATTAGAGAAGGGTAAGACAACTGGGATGGTCAGAGAACGAGAAAGCATGGGCCTGGATATTCAGAATGCCCAAGAGAAAGTTGAGGAAACAGTCTCCTAACTGCGTTCCAGACCAGAGAAGCCATGACGACTTTTCTCGCTCCAGGGGGCTGCGCGGAAATGGACTTACTCTGCAGCAGGAAATACTTCAGGTAGACCCTTCGTGCAAAATGTAATAATTCTTGCTGCTCGCGGAGACAACGAAATCTCTGTGTTCAGAGAGTCCTGCAAAGAGGTCAGTGTGTGAGTCCCTTTTGCTTAGCAGCCATTCTTCCTGGGGACAGGGGAATTATCGTCAATGGTGTTTATTGATCGCTTACTTTGTGCAGAGCACTAAACTAAACCGGGATGGACCAAATGAGACGTTAGTATCCGACCCAGCTCCAAGGTCCCGAGACCTTGCCAGGGGCCGGGGCAGGAATCTCGGTTCGGCCTTAAATCTCCTCGTCAGGAGCTGAATCTGAAGTATTTGACCTCTCGGTATCTAACTAGTCCTTCAGCGCCTTCCATCCCGGGCAACTGTGGTAACTCGATGTGAGGCTGGAGATTTCCCCGCTATTCCGATCTGCGGGGCAGAGAAAGAGCAGGAAGCAGAAATTTGTCACCATGCAGAGCCACCCAACACCACGCTAGAATGCTGGGCGGGGGGGTTGGGGGGGGATGGCCCTGGAAAGGTCAACACCTCCCCATGAGCCCGGAGCCAGAGGACCTAGGGAAACTGCGAGCATTAGGGGTGGGTTTAGGCCCGCCGGGTGGAAGGGCCGTTCCGGTCTGCCCCCCAGCTCAGTGCCCGTCTCCACTGAGGGCAGGGGCTGGGCTAGTGGGAGGGGGAGGGAGAAGATGGTCTAGGATCCCGTCGTTCCCGCGCCCCCGAGACACACACACACACACACACACACACACACACACACACACACACACACACACACACACACACACCCCTCCCCCGCCCTTTCCGAAAGGCAGGGCAGCCTGCGGACAGCGGTTCCCGCGGAGTGGAAGGAGCGGGAGGCTAAGGAGGCGGAGGAGGGCGAGGGTAGAGGAGCGGAGGCCCCAGCGGAGGGGGCGAGGGCGGCTGTGCTGGGGCCTTTACCGGTCTGAGCTCCTGGCCAGCATTGCCCCAGTCTGCGCTCCGCTGGCCTCATCCCCTTATAAAGCTGGGCGGCACAGGGCGGGAAGGAAGACAGATGGCGGGTGGGGTCTTCCGTCTTGGGAATACTCTTCCCCTTGCCCCCTCCTCCCTCTCCACCGCCCTCCCAAGACCTTGCCGACTCACTCACCCAGATTAACGAGCTCTGTGAATTCCATAGCTGCTCAGGGTTGGAGGGAGCCCGGAGACGATGTCCCGAGGTGAAGGTGCCCCGAGGAGATGCCCTGGGGTGATGCCCGGAGGCGATGCCCCAAGGGGACGCTCCGAGCGATTGGAGGAACCTAGATGGGGGGAGGGCTGAATTTCCAGTGGCGTTTAATCTCGCTCCTCTTTCCACCGTCCTGCCCCCTTCACGACCGTTTGGGGCTAATGATGGAGCCGCAGCTCTCCCAAACCCTCCACCCCACCCCCCTCAACCCGATTCTGCTTCCAGAGGACGTGGGTTCTGAAGAAGCCTGGCTTAGTGGAAAGAGCCCGGGCTTGGGAGTTAGAGGTCATGGGTTCTAATCCCGGCTCCGCCACTTGTCAGCTGTGTGACTTTGGGCAAGTCGCTTAACTTCTCTGTGCCTCAGTGACCTCTTCTGTAAAATGGGGATTAAGACTGTGAGTCCCACGTGGGACAACCTGATTACCTGGTATCTACCCCAGCGCTTAGAACAGTGCTTGGCACATAGTAAGCGCTTAACAAATGCCATCTTTATTATTATTAATAGCGAGCTTACAGTCTACGGGGGAGACAGACAATATAAACTAGACTGTGAGCCCACTGTTGGGTAGGGACTGTCTCTATATGTTGCCAGCTTGTACTTCCCAAGCGCTTAGTACAGTGCTCTGCACACAGTAAGCGCTCAATAAATACGATTGACTGATTGATAAACAAATTAATTAAAGATATGCACATAAGTGCTGTGGGGCTGGTGGGCGGGGGGGGGCGTTAATAAAGGGAGCAAATTAGGGCGAAGCAGAAGGGAGTGGGAGAATAGAATGTGAGGGCTTATTTAGGGAAGGCCTCTTGGAGGAAATATGCCTTCGATAAGTGCTTTGTCTTGTCTTGTGCTGTCGAGTCGTCTCCGATCCATAGCGACTCCATGGACATATTTCTCCTACAACGCCCCATCTCCAACTACAATCGTTCTAGTAGCGTATCCATAGAGTTTTCTTGGTAAAAATACGGAACTGGTTCACCATTGCCTTCTTCTGCGCAGTCATTCATTCATTCAATCGTATTTATTGAGCGCTTACTGTATGCAGAGCACTGTACTAAGCGCTTGAGAAGTACAAATCGACAACACATAAAGACATAAACCCTAACCCTACCCAACAACGGGCTTGAGTCTCGGCCCTCCACTCTCTCCCATGCTGCTGCTGCTCAGCACAGGTGAGTTTTGACTTGTAGCAGATTGCCTTCCACTTGCTAGCCACTGCCCAAGCTAGGAATGGAATGAGTATCGTTCTGCTTGACTCTCCCTCCCGTAGCCGAGACTGGTAGAGGACTGGAAGCTCACCAAGTGCGATCCTGAGAGGGGTCAATAAGTGTTTACCAGTGTTTATTAAGCACTCACTTTGCAGGTAGCCCTGCACTAAAGCTCGAGGTTAAGAAAACACGGGTGAAAATTAGACAGGGTCCCTGGCATTTAAGGGATTCACAATCTAAGAATAAAGGGGGGAGGTGGACTGGCGACAAACACATAAGGAAAAAATAAAACTAAGAACACAAAAACAACCTAAAAGGCCAGGAGAGGAATAAATCCAAAAGACACTAAAATAAAAGCCGGGGCTGTGAGTAGGAGAGCAGAGTTTCGGGCTTCTCGCGGCTCAATCTAACAGTAAAGTCGCCATTTATTCCTTCATTCAATCGTATATTTTGAGCGCTTACTGTGTGCAGAGCACTGTACTAAGCGCTTGGGAAGTACAAATCGGCAACATACAGAGACGGTCCCTACCCAACAACGGGCTCACAGTCTAAAAGGGGGAGACAGATAACAGAACAAAACAAGTAGGCAGGTGTCAATACCATCAGAATAAATAGAATTATAACTATATACACATGATTAATAAAATAGAGTAATAAATATGTGCAAATATATAGAAGTGCTGCGGGGTAGGAGAAAAGGGTAGGGCAGAGGGAGGGAGGGGAGGAGGAGGAAGAGAGGAAAAAGGGGAGGCTCAGCCTGGGAAGGCCTCCTGGAGGAGGTGAGCTCTCAGTAGGGCTTTGAAGGGAGGAAGAGAGCTAGTTTGGCAGAGAGGCTTAACTTAAACCCGTCCTTTCCTCTCCGTCCAAACTGCAACCACGTTAATCTAAGCATTTATCCTATCCCTCCCCGATTACTGTAACAGCCTCCTTGCTGATCTCCCTGCCTCCTGTCTCACCCCACTCCAGTCCAGACTTCACTCTGCTGGCCGGTTCATTTTTCTACGAAAACGTTCAGTCCATGTTTCCCCACTCCTTAAGAACCTCCGGTGGTTGCCCAACCACCTCCACATCAAACAAAAACTGCTATTGGCTTTAAAGCACTCAGTCACCTTGCCCCCTCCTACCTCACCTTGCTACTCTTCTACTACAACCCAGCCTGCACACTTTGCTCCTCCAGGGCTAATCTTCTCACTGCACCTCTATCTCGTCTATCTCGCCGCCGATCCCTCGCTCACATCCTGCCTGGGGCCTGGAACGCCCTCCCTCTCAAATCAGACAGACAATTACCCTACCCAACTTCAAAGCCTTATTGAAGGCACAACTCCTCCAAGAGGCTTTCCCGGACTAAGCCGTCCTTTCTCTTCTCCCACCCACTTCTGCGTCGCCCTGACTTGCTCCCTTTATTCATCTCCCTTTCCAGCCCCACAGCACTTATGTACCTATCTGTAATTTTTTTATTTATATTAATATATGTCTCCCCCTCTAGACTGGCCCACCTGCTGGGGCCGCTGCCCGCGCTGCGGGTGCTGCTGCTGCGCCGCGTGGGGCCGAGCGCCCTGCCGGCCGGAGCCCTGGAGCCGGCGGGGCCGGGCCGGGGCCGGCTTCTCCTGGTGCGGCTCAGCTCCGAGGAGGCGCTGGCGCCGGAGCCGGGGCTGGAGGAGCGGATCCCGCGGCGGCCGGGCTTCGTCGACTTCCAACACGTGTTCTTCGCCTGCGGCTGCGACGGCGCCTGGCTGGACGCGTGGGCGGCCCGGGCCCCCGCCTCCTACGTGTCGGGCCTGGAGCGGGTCGAGTGCGAGAGCCAGGCCGCCGAGCCCGGTCCCCGCCGCTCCCCGCTGCTCCCCTTCCTGCACGCCCACTGCCCGCCGGAGGGCCTCGGCCTGCTCCTCTTCCTGGCCAGCTCCGCGCTGCTGCTGCCCCTGCCGCTCCCGCCCCCGACGGCGGCCGCCCTGCGCGCCCGGGCCTTGGGCTCCGCGCCGCGGGGCTGCTGCCCCCTCCTCCTCCTCCAGCTGCTGCGGCCGCGTGGCCCCTACCGCTACGACGCCTTCGTGGGGCACTGCGCCCGTCTCTCCCTTTTAGACTGTGGGTAGGGACTGTCTCTATATGTTGCCAACTTGTACTTCCCAAGCGCTTAGTACAGTGCTCTGCACACAGTAAGCGCTCAATAAATACGATTGATTGATTGATTGACCGGGACTGGGTGGTGCGGGCGCTGCTGGCCGCCCTGGAGGAGGCGTCCGGGCCGAGCCGGGCTCTGCGGCTCTGTCTGCCCGAGCGGGACTTCGTGATGATGATGATGATGGTGGCATTTGTTAAGCGCTTACTATGTGCAAAGCACTGTTCTAAGCGCTGGGGGAGGTTACAAGGTGATCAAGTTGTCCCACAGGGGGCTCACAGTTTTTTTTTGAAATCCCCATTTCACAGATGAGGTAACGGAGGCACAGAGAAGTGAAGTGACTTGCCCAAAGTCACACAGCTGACAGTTGGCAGAGCCGGGATTTGAACCTATGATCTCTGACTCCAAAGCCCGGGTTCGTTCCACTGAGCCACGTGCCGGGCCGGGCCCGGGCGGACGGCGTGGCGGCCGGGCTGGCGGCCAGCCGCGCCGCCCTGTGCGTCCTCCGCAGGCCCTGGCTCGCCCTGGCCCTGCGCCTCGCCACGCAACACCTGCTGGACGCCCCCGGCCCGCCCCGCCTGCTGCTGCTCGTCCGGGACCCCGTGGGCCGCGGCCGGCTGCCCGGCTGCCCCGGCCTGGCCCGGCTACTGGGCCCCGGGGCCATCCTGCGCTGGCCTGGGCCGGGGCTGGGGGCCGGGGCTGAGGCCGAACGGGCCGCGTTCTGGGAGACGCTGAGGGAGCGGCTGGAGGCGGCCGGGGTCGGGGGGAGCTCAGTGGAAAGAGCCCGGGCTTGGGAGTCAGAGGACGGGGGTTCTCATCCCGGCGCCGCCGCTTGTCTGCTGTGTGACCTTGGGCAAGCCGCTTAATAATAATAATAATAATAATAATGATAATAACATTTATTAAGCGCTTACTATGCGCAAAGCACTGTTCTAAGCGCTTAATAATAATGGCATTTATTAAGCGCTTACTATGTGCAAATCACTGTTCTAAGCGCTGGGGAGGTTACAAGGTGATCAGGTTGTCCCACCGGGGGCTCACAGTCAATCCCCATTTTACAGATGAGGTAACTGAGGCACAGAGAAGTTAAGTGACTTGCCTTGCCCAAAGTCACACAGCTGACAATTGGCGAAGCCGGGATTTGAACCCCCGACCTCTGACTCCAAAGCCCGTGCTCTTTCCACTGAGCCACGCTGCTTAATAACGGTATTCGACGGTATTTGTTGAGCACTTACTCGGTGCCAGGCACTGTCCTAAACTTCTCTGTGCCTCAGTTACCTCATCTGTAAAATGGGGATTAGGACTGTGAGTCCCGCGTGGAACAACCTGTTTACCTTGCATCTACCCCAACGCTTAGAACAGTGCTTGGCACATAGTTGGCGCTTAACGAACACCATTATCATTATTATTATTATTATTATTAGCTCAGGGTCGGAAGCTTTACGGTCACCGTCCCCTTCCCTCCCCAGCTGCATCTCTTTAGGCCCTTTAGACGGTTACTGTTTCCAGCGTCCACGTCCCGGTCACTTCTTTGTGTCCGCCTGCTCCTGCTTCCACTCTGAGTGCCTCGAGATCAGGAACCTCGTCTTCCAGTCCCTCTATCCTCCGGGTGCCCGCCACAGCGCTCTGCGCCCAGCGGGAGCTCAGACAATGCTGCTGGTGGGGATGATGATAATGATGACCAATTAATCAATCAATCATTCAGTGACATTTGCTGAACGCCTACCGTGTCCAGAGCACTGTACTAAACGCTTGGGAGAATCCGAATTAACAGAGTGGGTAGACATGATGGAGCGGAGAAAAAGGAAGAGGAGGAGAAGGAGGAAGGGCGGCCGAGGCCAGGAACGGGAGGGACACTGTTGTCCAACGGGTGGAACCAGGGGCGGCTATGAGCCCTGGAGGCGGTGTAGACAGCCTCCGCTGGGGTTAAGGCTACCGGACTCTCGTTGGAGGACGGTCCGGCAAATTGAACAAACTGTTTGTTCGTGAATTTTTCCGCTCCCAGCCTGGCTTGGCCTCCTGCCCGTCCCCCTTCTCCTCCCCTGCCCCCCTCCCCACTCTCTCCTTCAATCAATCAATCAATCAATCGTATTTATTGTGCGCTTACTGTGTGCAGAGCACTGTACTAAGCGCTTGGGAAGTGCAAGTTGGCAACATATAGAGACAGTCCCTACCCAACAGTGGGCTCACAGTCCTTCCAGATCCGAGCGGCCTCAGAGGAGACCGGGAGGCGGCTCAGAGGACGGGACTTGGCAGCCTTTAAACCGGCTCCTTCTCCACCGGGATCGGACCCAGCAAGGGTCAATCAGTCAATCGATCGACCGTATTTACTGAGCGCTTACGTATGCAGAGCAGTGTACTAAGCGCTTGGGGCGGAGGGGCTTCCGGCACCTGCCTCCTTCATGCCTGCCCAGATCCCAGGGAGGACCTCGGCCTCTCCCCCGGGGCTGCGTCTCTCCGCTCTAGTCCCGAGCAGACCCCAGGGGCAGCCGCCGGTTGGAGGGAGAGGCAGCGCTCACAACTGCCAAGAGGCCTCCTGCTGTCCCGGGGGACCGGAGTCGGGGCCACCCGCTCCTACCGTTTCCGCCAGGATAAATTCCAAATCCCCCGGAACGCCAGACCGCATTTCGGCCCTGTCGTGGTACCGGACTCAATCTCCGCCTATGGGTCCCGCTGACTGGGATTGCAGCTCGATTCGGGGAAGCGGCCAACGGCTTGAGGTAAAAGGGTGCCTCGGTTTCCCCACTGACACCTGAGAATTCCGGTAGCCCAGCAGTGAGGTGGAAGCAGGGCCACTCCTGTGGTACAGAAGGGCCCAAACCGGGTCTCGGGGAGTAATTGGGCCGGCGCTACCCGTCGCAGGTCCGGAGAGGGGCTGTCTCATCACTGACCAGCAGAGAGTAGGTCGGGGACGATTTGGGGTCTCGGGGGTCGGGAAAGCCTGGGAAAAAGGCACAGGGTCAAATCCTCCCGGTCCTGGGTCACATCGACCAATTTACATCCCTGCAGACATGTAACTTCAGGCAGTCCACCCCTCTCCATCCAGCCTCCAACCCATGCATCCAGAGAGGGACCAGCACAGGACACGTTCCCACAGGGAGCCATGCAGCCAGAAGCACCAGCGGGTCCGGGGGGAGGGCGTGGGGGGGGTGGGTTGGACAGATCCACGGACGAGTGTCCACTCAGTGTCACTGGGGGAGAGTCAGAGATGGAGAGGGGAGAGCCAGGGGTGTTGAACAGTCCATGCTGGGTCATTGGGGGGAGAATCAGGGGTGTTGGATGTCCCTGCTAGTTCGCTGGGGAAGAGTCAGGGGTTGAGAAGAGAGAGTCGGGGCTGTTGAATGGTCCGTGTTGGGTCATTGTGGGGAGATCAAAGCTTCCAAAGTCGTTGTGAAGTGAAGCCAGTATGGGCCCGGTTCCCTGACTCAAAATCTGGGGACTCACGGTTGGAAAGCCCCTGACTCATTCCTCCACACCCGCCAAAACCCTGGGCACTAAATGCTCTTTTGATTGGTAATTGACAGATTCATTCATTTGTGTCTACGACTGATAGTAGTAGCAATAATATTATTTACTGGTGCCCATTGGGTGCAAAGCACTGTACTAAGCACTTAGGAAATAAAACAGAGAAATTAGGCATTCCCTTCCCAAAAGAAGATAGCCTTCTAACGGGACAACAATATAAAACTATTTACAGAGTAATTTAAAAAAATTGGGGTAGACAGTTGAACAAGCAAATAAACATAAGTGCTAAGGATAGGTGTAAATAATCTATAGGAAGCAGTGGGGCCTATTTGAAAAAGCGTGGGCCTGGAACTCAGAGGACCTGTGTTCTCATCCTAGCTCCACCACTTGCTTGGGCAAGTCAATTAACTTCTCTGTGGCTCAATTTCCTCAACTGTAAAATGGAGATCCAACACCTGTTCTCCTTCCTACTTAGAATGTGAGCCCCACGTGAGCAGTAACTGACCTAATGATTCACTTTCCCCTCTAGACTGTTAATAACAATAATAGTAATAACAATAATAATGATACTTGTTAAGTGCTTACTATGGCTTACAGACTAAGTGGATTCAACTTCGGGCTCCTTACACTTTTAAAAGCTCTAGACTGTAAGCTCATTGTGGGCAGCGAAGGTGTCTACTAATCCTGGTATATTGTACTCTCCCAAGTGCTTAGTACAGTGCTTTCCATAAATACTTTGATAGATTGAGTGATTTTTGTTAAGTGGGGAGATATGGACTGAACTTTTTCAAAAAATGACCCAGACAGCAGAATGAAGTATGGTTGCAGGGCAGGAGGTAGGTAGGTAAGGAGAGGAGGCAGGGAGGTCAGAGAGGAGGCTGATGCCAGTAGTCAAGGCAGGAGATAAGTGCTTGGCTGAGTGTGGTAGCAATTTGGATGGAGAGGAAAGGATGAATTCTAAAGGTATTGTGAAGGTAGACTAGACAGGATTTGGTGACATTGAATATGTGGGTTGAATGAGAAGGATGAGTCAGAGATAATACTAAGGTTACCAGCTTGTGAGACAGGGAGGATGGTGATGGAAAAGTTGGGATAAGGACAGGGTTTAGGTGAGAATTCTGTTTTGGTCACAATAGTTTTGAAGAAAGATATGTCCAGATCACAGTACTAAGCACTTTGGAGCATGCAGTGGAGTTGGTGGACCTGATCCCTAGGGGTTTACAATCTATCAGGGGAGACAGAAATTAAAATTACAGATAGAAGAGAGCAATACAGAATAAAGATGTGTATTTTAGGGCTACAGGGTTGGGGAAGGCAGTGAATACCCAAATGCTTACATAATGCAGTGGTTATAGTGGGAGAAGTAGGGTAGAGAAATGAGAAATTAGTCAAAGAAGGTTCCTAAAGGAGGTGGGATTTCAGAAGGACTTTGAAGATGGGGAGGATAATGCTCAGCCAGATGTGAATGGGGAGGAAATTCCAGGCAGGTGGGATGGTATGAATGAATAAGAGGTTGGTAATGAAAAATCGAAGAATAAGGCCCAGTGAGTAGGCTGGTTGGAGAGTGAAGTGGGTGGACTGGGTTGTAGTGGTAGAGAAGTGAGGACTAATAGGGAAGAGAGAGCTGATTGAAAGCCTTAAAGACAATGGTTAGGAGTTTCTGCTGTGGATGTGGACAGGAACTGGCAACCATTAGAGATTTTGGAAGAGAAGTGAGATGGGTGTAAAATCATATCGTAGTAAAATAATCCAGGCAGCAAAGTGAAGTAGAAGCTGCAGAGGGGAGAGACAGAAGATAGGGAGGTCAGTGACGAGGCTGATGCAGTAATTGAGTCAGGATAAACAAGTGACGAGGCTGATGCAGTAGTTGAGTCGGGGTAAACAAAGTCAAAAATGCTAGAGGTGGCTATGGGTTTATAAACTCGGGGTGCTGGTAGTTAATCAGGGCATGTTTGCTGGAGGAGGTGAGATTTCAAAAGGGTTTTGAATATGGTAAGAGCTATGGGCTGTCGGATTTGAGGAGGAAGTTCCAGGTCATGGTAATGACATGAGCAAGGTCCAGCTAGAGGGTTTGCTTTGAAGGGATGAAGAGCATAAGCTGGGGAATAATGTGTGGAGAGAGCAGATATGAGAGATGGGAAGAATTGATGGAGAGCCTTGAAGCTTACTGTGAGGAATCTTTAATATGGAGGAAAATGGGAAGCCAGTAGAGGGTTTTGAGGATGACTGACGTTTGAAGAAGGTGATCTGTGCAGCATCACATAATATAGATTGGGGGGAGTGGAGGGAAACTGGCAGCCAGGAGACAGGTGAGGAGGCCAATCCAGTAGTTAACTAATGTATGCCAAGTGGACGGACCATGGTGGAAGCAGTTTGGCTGGAGAGGAAAGAGTGGATCTGGGCAATGTTGTAGAGGAAAAATGATGACAACAATAATAATTACGATAACAATAATAATAATAATAATAATAATAATAATGGTGTTTGTTAAGTGGTATGTGTCAAGTACTGTACTAAGTGCTGGGAGAGATACGAGATAATTAGATCCCCCACGGGGCTCACAGCCTAAAGATGAGGAGAACAAGTACTGAATCCCCATTTTGCAGATGAGGGAACTGAGGCCCAGGAAAGTGAAATGGCACGAGAAGTAGTATGGCCTAGTCAGAAGGACTCTAATCCCAGCTCCACCATTTATCTGCTGTGTGACCTTGGGCAAGTCACTTCACTTCTCCGTACTTCAGTTACCTCACCTTTAAAAAGGGGATCAATACTGTGAGCTCCTTGTGGGACATGGATTGTGTCCAACTTGGTTAGCTTGTATTTACCCCAGTGCTTACTACAATGCCCACACAAAGTACGTGCTTAATCAATCAATCGTATTTATTTAGCATTTACTATGTGCAGAGCACTGTGCTAAGTGCTTGGGAAGTACAAGTTGGCAACATATAGAGACAGAAAAAGTGGCTTAAAAGACAGTATCTACTGACAGAATGATTTATGAGAGCTGGAAGACGGTGACACATAGAGGATGACCCTTAGGTTGTGGACTTCTGGTAATAATTAAAATTCTGGTAGTAATAATAATAATAATAATAATGGTATTTGTTACGTGCTTATTTTGTGCCAAGCACTGTTTTAAGTGCTGGGGTAGATATAACATAATCAGGTCGGACACAACCCCTGTCCCACGTGGGGTTCTCAATCTAAGAGAGGGGAAGAACAGAGAACAGGGGAGGGGGAGGATGATAGTGTTATTGGCAGAGATGGGAGAGTTGTGAAGAGGAGCAGGTTTAGGAAGGAAGATCAGTAGTTTCATTTTAGCCGTTCTGAGTTTGTCTGAGGAACCTACGTGACATAGAGATGGAGAGGTCCTGGAGGCCAGAGGACCTCTACTTAAATGAGTAGTCGGGGCTGGAGAGTTAAATGTGGGAAGTGTCTGCACAGAGGTGGAAGTGAAGCTGTGGGAACTTATGGGCTCCCCACGACTGTGGTTGTGGAGTCAGAAAAGCAGGGGACCTAGCACAGCCACGCACAAAGCCCACAGTTAGAGATGAGAGGCAGTAGAGGAACTGATGAAGGAAACTGAGAAGGAGCGGCCAGATTAGATTAGAAGCAGGTCAGCAGAACCCGGGACCTCATAGTCGTTCCAGAAGGAGGGAGTGGTCCACAGCGTCAAAGGTCCAGAACTAGGGCGGATACCTAGTCTCTGGCTCCTAACTAGGAGAAATTCACCCAATTGTGCCTGCTACCTCCCTGTTGGATTTGAGTTCCTCTACCCCCTTTATTATGATATTTGTTAAGTGCTTACTCAGTGTCAAACACTTGTAGGAGCTTGGGGAGGCACAAGTTAATTAGGTTGGTCACAGTCCCAGTCCTACCTGGGGTTCACAAGCTAAGTAACCGAACTCTAATGCCCAGTAGACCGCTCTGCCCACAGTAGGCATCCAATAATAATAATAATAATGGCATTTATTAAGCACTTACTATGTGCAAAGCACTGTTCTAAGCGCTAGAGATATTACAAGGTGATCAGGTTGTCCTACGTGGGGCTCACAGTCTTAATCCCCATTTTTACAGATGAGGTAACTGAGGCACAGAGAAGTTAAGTGACTTACCCAAAGTCACACAGCTGGCAGAGCCAGGATTTGAACCCATGACCTCGGACTCCAAAGCCCGTGCTCTTTCCACTGAGCCACACTACTTCTCAATACAGCATGGATCCCCACCCAGGCCTTGCCCTAGTTTGTTCCTGTTGATGGCATGACTCCATTTCTCCTTTAAGGACAAATGGAAACCCTGGGAAGAAATAACCACTCTGGATCCGTGAGCGGGTTCATCCTCCTGGGCTTCCCGTGCCGGCGGGAGATTCGGCCCCTCCTCTTCTCCTTCTTCTCCGCGTCCTATGCCCTGACCCTGCTGGGGAACGGGGCCATCGTCTGCGCCGTGCGCCGGGACCGCCGCCTCCACACCCCCATGTACCTCCTCCTGGGGAGTTTCTCCTTCCTGGAGATCTGCTACGTCACCTCCACGGTGCCCAACATGCTGGCCAACATCCTTTCCGAGACCAAGGCCATCTCCCTCACCGGCTGCTTCCTCCAATTCTACTGCTTCTTCTCGCTGGGCACCACGGAGACTTTCCACCTATCGGTCATGGCGTTTGACCGGTTTCTGGCCATCTGCCGGCCTCTGCACTACCCCTCGATCATGACCCCGCAGCTCTGCGGGCTCCTGGTGGTCACCTGCTGGGTGGGCGGCTTCCTCTGCTTCGTCCTTCCTGTTTACCTGTTGGCCCGGCTGCCCTTCTGCGGCCCCAATGTCATCGACCACTTCCTCTGTGACCCGGGGCCCTTGCTGGCCCTGTCCTGCACACCAGCACCTGGTGTGGAGCTCATCTGTGCGGGGCTCAGCACCCTCCTCCTCTTGGGCACCTTGATCTTCATCCTGGGCTCCTACGCACTGGTGCTTCGGGCGGTGCTGAGGGTGCCCTCGGCCGCCGGCCGGCGCAAGGCCTTCTCTACCTGCGGGTCACACCTGGCCGTGGTGGCGTTGTTCTACGGCTCCGTCATGGGCACCTACGTGAGCCCCGGGGCCGGGAGCTCGGGTGGGGGCCAGAAAGTCGTGACCCTGTTCTACTCTGTGCTGACGCCGCTCTGCAACCCGCTCATCTACAGCCTCCGGAACCAGGAGATGAAGGCCGCCCTCTGGGCCGGGTTTGGGGTGAGGGGAGCGGGCCCGAGGCGGGGGAGGAGCTGGAGGGACCCGACCAGCCCCTGGGAACCACAGAAATGATCCTCGGTGGGCAAATGCTACAAACACCACTCGGTCCCCAACTGCTCACCCTGAAAATCTCGCCAATCGTGGCTCAGAGAGAGGCTAGGCTTGGGGCGGGAGTTGGGGTGTGAGCGGGCAGGAATACCATCTCTATGATAGGCTACTCACCTAAAACTTTAGTACATACAGGGAGAAGCAGCGTGGCTCAGTGGAAAGAGCACGGGCTTTGGAGTCAGAAGTCATGGGTTCAAACCCCGGCTCTGCCAATTGTCAGCTGTGTGACTTTGGGCCAGTCACTTAACTTCTCTATGCCTCAGTTACCTCATCTGTAAAATGGGGATTAAGACTGTGAGCCCTCCGTGGGACAACCTGATTACCTTGTAACCTCCCCAGCACTTAGAACAGTGCTTTGCATATAGTAAGCGCTTAATAAATGCCATCATTATTATTATACAGTGTCCTGTGCACAGCAAGCGCTCAGTGAAACCAGTGACTGAAATAAGGAACTCATAAGGGTGGCTCGGGCTTCGCTTCTGCTCTTAAGTCTTTGGTGGTCAAAACTGTGTTGGCTTGTCTCCTCTTTTAGACTTTGAGGTCCATGGAGGCAGGGATCACTCTTTGTATTTCTGAACCATCTCAACAAAATTTACTAAGCTTCTTCTGGGAACCTACTGTGTGCCTAGTACTGTACTGGGCATGGGGATGGAGTGTGGTATAATGGGCAGAGCACAGGCCTAGGAGTCAGAAGGACCTGGATTCTAGTACGGGGTCCATCACTAGTCGGCTGAGTCACCTTGGGCAAGTCACGTCACTTCTCCATGCCTCAGTTACCTCATCTCTAAAATGGGGATTAAAACTGGGCACCCCATGTGGGTGGGCCAGGGACTGTGTCCAACCTGATTAACTTGTATCTACACCGGCACTTAGTACAGTGCCTGGCACATAGTGAGCGCTTAACAAATACCTTTTTTAAAAAGCATACCGCAATGAGATTCTCCTGTGTGCACAGCACTGTACTGGACATCTACTATGTGCAGAATACCGTATTGGGAACCTCCTTTGTCCAGAAACGCTCTGGGCATGTTACTCCCCTCCTCAAAAATCTCCAGTGGCTACCAATCAATCTGCGCATCAGGCAGAAACTCCTCACTCTCGGCTTCAAGGCTCTCCATCACGTCGCCCCCTCCTACCTCACCTCCCTTCTCTCCTTCTACAGCCCAGCCTGCAGTAGACCAGCCTTTGCCACTAATCTCCTCACCGTGCCTCGTTCTCGCCTGTCCCGCCATCGACCCCCGGCCCACGTCATCCCTCGGGCCTGGAATGCCCTCCCTCTGCCCATCCGCCAAGCTAGCTCTCTTTCTCGCTTCAAGGCCCTACTGAGAGCTCACCTCCTCCAGGAGGCCTTCCCAGACTGAGCCCCTTCCTTCCTCTCCCCCTCGTCCCCCTTTCCATCCCCCCATCTTATCTCCTTCCCTTCCCCACAGCACCTGTATATATGTCTGTACATATTTATTACTCTATTTATTTATTTATTTATTTTACTTGTACATATCTATTCTATTTATTTTATTTTGTTAGTATGTTTGGTTTTGTTCTCTGTCTCCCCTTTTAGACTGTGAGCCCACTGTTGGGTAGGGACTGCCTCTATATGTTGCCAACTTGTACTTCCCAAGCGCTTAGTACAGTGCTCTGCACACAGTAAGCGCTCAATAAATACGATTGATTGATTGATTGATTTCCCCGGAGAGCCACTATGGACTCAGATCCAGCCTATCCACGTTTCGTCACGCCGGCAGGAGGTGCCTCAACCTCCGCCCCGCGGGCCCCGATCGGTCCCAGGGCTCCCGGCACCCGGCAGGGCTCACCCCCGTCTTGAGCCTGATGCCTCTGCCCTACGGGACCCGGCCCCGGGGCGCCCGGGGGGCGGGAAGGGTCCGGGGAGGACGCAGCGTCGCGGCGGAGAACACGTGCCGGTGTCAGCCGCAGGGAGAAGCCCCCGCAGAGCCGCGCGGGACCAGGACCCCTGGGTCCCATCGAGCCTGAGGGCGGCTGAGCGCTGCGCCGCGAACGAATTAAAAGCCTCAGGCGGAGCGTGGAGAGACCTTGGGGGCCGGTACCGCCGCCACCGTTCGCCATCAGCCCGCCGCCCCGCTCCCGCCGGCTTCCACCTCGGTCCTGCAGGTGCGTGCCCGCGTTCGTCCAGCGCGCTCGGCCCCGAGACCCGCGGCTCCGACCCCAAATTCCCCCTTCCACCCATAACTCCACCTGGGGAGAGTGCAATTCATCAGAATTAGCAGACACGTTCCCTGCCCATAACGCACTGACAGTCTAGGGGACTGTAATATCCTCGCTCTTCCTTCTAACAATAATAATAAAGATATCTGTTAAGCACTTTGATGATGTGCCAAGCACTGTTCTCAGTTCTAGGGTAGATACAATACAATCAGGTCGGATAAAGTCCTGTCCCACACGGGGCTCACAGTCTAGCAGTGGGGAGAATACTTATTTAATCCTCATTTTTCTAGATGAGGAAAATGAGGCACAGAGAAGTAAAGTGACTTGCCCAAAGTCACAATGCTCTCACGATTTGTAAATATTTTTGTCTACCTCTCCCATGAGATTGTAACCTCCTTAAGGATAGGGAACATGAGACTTGCTTCTGTTGAACTTCACCAAGTGTTTGTTGACTCTCAGCTCCTTGTGGGAAGTGATCACCTCCACCAAGTCTGTTGTAATGTACTTTCCCAAGTGCTTTAAACAGTGCTCTTCACACAGTAAGCACTCAATAAATACCATTGATTTATTTTTATTTTTTAATGGTCTATAAGCACTTACTATGTGCCAAATACTGTGCTGAGGGCTGGGGAAGAAACAAGGTAATCAGGTGGACACAGTCCCCACTTACATGAGGCTCACGGTCCAAGTAAGAGTAGGATTTAATCCCAATTTTAAAGATGAGGTAACCGGGGCACAGAAAAGATAAGTGATTTGCCCAAGGTCGCACAGTAGACAAGTGGCAAAGACAGGATTAGAACCTAGGTCCTCTGATTCCCAGACCTGTACTCTTTCCATGCTGCTTCCCAGTGATTGATTAGTTCAGAGCTTAGTACTCAACAGGTCGTCCAAAAATTGCAGTATTTTCAGTGCACTGTACTGAATATCTGCCCTATACAGAGCACTGTACTAGCTCAACGTCGAATGAGGAAGGCAAGTGGTTATGACTTGCAAGTATACAGTAGGTATGGATGAGAAAACCGGAGTAAACATCGGCAGATGCACAGATTGCTATACGGACAAAAGCTGAGGGAGTCGTGAGAGTGGAAAGATTGGGGCTCATAGGAAAGATTCCTGGAGGTGGAATTTCAAGAGGGTTTGTCAAAAGGAGGGCTTTGCACATAGTAAGCGCTTAATAAATGTCATTTTAAAAAAGTCGGTGGGGGAGGCCGAAGGAAGTTCCCCGTAGAAGGAAAGGCATCAAAAAGAGGTGGAAGCAAGAGAGTTGAGAAGGAAAGGGTAAAGAGGTTAGATGGGGAGGAGCAAAGAGTGTGAGCTGGGGTGTTGTGAGACTGCAGGGCAGGAGGTCTAGGGGGGAAGCAGCATTTAAGAACTTGAACCCAATGGTAGCTGCAGTATTCGCTCTTGTCACCACATGCCCTGCCCCCACCAATTAGGCAGAAATCACTGCCCATGCCAACGTGTTATCCACCTCACCCCCGCCCCGCCATGCCAACGGTCTCCTATCCCGGTCTCCCCCCTTCACCCGCCTGCTCTGCTCCCGCAACCCCGACACCCAAGCCACTGCTTGTTCCACTTCAGCCCCTTCCAGGCTGCGGAACGATGGCCCTTCCGGGCAGCAGTAACTTCACCGGCTCCAGGAACGGGTTCGTCCTCCTGGGCTTCCCGTGCCGGCGGGAGATCCGGCCCCTCCTCTTCTCCTTCTTCTCCGTGTCCTTCGCCCTGACCCTGCTGGGGAATGGGGCCATCGTCTGCACCGTGCGCCGGGACCGCCGCCTCCACACCCCCATGTACCTCCTCCTGGGGAGTTTCTCCTTCGTGGAGATCTGCTACGTCACCTCCACGGTCCCCAACTTGATGGTCAACATCCTCTCCGATACCAAGGCCATCTCCCTCGCCGGCTGCTTCCTCCAGTTCTACTGCTTCTTCTCGCTGGGCACCACCGAGTGCCTCCACCTGTCGGTCATGGCGTTTGACCGGTTCCTGGCCATCTGCCAGCCGTTGCGCTACCCCTCGATCATGACCAACCGGTCCTGTGCCCACCTGGTGATCTCCTGCTGGGCGGGCGGCTTCCTCTGGTTCCTCCTTCCTGTTTACCTGGTGGCCCAGCTGCCCTTCTGCGGCCCCAATGTCATCGACCATATCCTCTGTGACTCGGGGCCCTTGCTGGCCCTGTCCTGCACGCCAGCACCTGGCTTGGAGTTCACCTGTTCGGGGCTCAGCTTCCTCCTCCTCTTGGGCAGCTTGCTCTTCATCCTGGGCTCCTACGCGCTGGTGCTCCGGGCGGTGCTGAGGGTGCCCTCGGCCGCCGGCCGGCACAAGGCCTTCTCTACCTGCGGGTCACATCTGGCCGTGGTGGCGTTGTTCTACGGCTCCGTCATGGGCACCTATGTGAGCCCCGGGGCTGGGGGCTCGGGAGGAGGCCAGAAAGTCGTGACCCTGTTCTACTCGGTGCTGACGCCGCTCTGCAACCCGCTCATCTACAGCCTCCGGAACCAGGAGATGAAGGCCGCTCTCCGGTCTGGGCTGGGCTGGGCTGGGGCGAGGCTGGGGCTTGTCCAGGTTGACTCGGGGGCGGGGGTCACAGGAAGGGCAGGGCAAGGAGCCAGAAATGATGGGGTCGACCAGAGCAAATGCCGCTGACCCTACTGGGTCCTGGGCCGTCCTTGATGCTGACCTTCGGGGAACCCAGCCCCTAAGGAGGCTCTGTCATACGCGAACTGCCCCCTCCCCTTCTCACTCTCTTCCAGGTCGAATCCTCAACATTCTTCCCCTCTCCAGCCCCACCCAGGGCTCCTGGACCTTGGTCATATTAACTACGAATTGCCCACCCAGCCCCACCCAGGACTCCTGGACCTTGGTCAGATTAACTACGAATTGCCCGTCCAGCCCCACCACCCACCCACTGCCTCGGCTTGAAGGTTATGTTCATGAAGACGCTTATGGAGGGGATCGCAGTGGCGATGATGGAGAGGGAGGGAGGTGGAGGAGTTGATGAAGACCAGAGTGGTGGTTTTGATGATGAGGACTGCGGCGAAAATGATTCGACTTTCAAATCCATCCGAAGATGAAAAGGGAGCGTCACGGCTGATTGTGCCACCCCTGAATCAGCCACCCTAGCCCACCCATGCTCTGCCCTGACAGTCTGCCATCTCCCTGCTCTGGTCTGGATAGCTGGGCACTGGCCAGCTGCACTTTTTTGGTTGTTATTGCTATTGTTGGTTACTTTGTTATAAGTCCGTGCTTCACACTGGGTTTTCAGAACACCACAACCCTTCCAGAGTTACTCTGAGGGTCTTCTCACTGAGCCTCAATCTCATCTATCCCGCAGCCGACATCCTGCCCACGTTCTGCCTCGGGCCTGGAACGCCCCCACTTCAAAGCCTTATTGCAGGCACATCTCCTCCAAGATACTTTCCTAAGTCCTCTTTTCCTTTTCAACTCCCTTCTGCATCACTCTGACTTGCTCCCTTTATTCATCAACCCCGCCCAGACCAAAGGCACTGAAGTACATATCTGTAATTTATTTCCGTGGGTTAGTGGAAAGAGTCAGGCTTGGGAGTCAGAGGTTGTGGGTTTCAATTCCGGCTCCACTGCTTGTCATCTATGTGACTTTAGGTAAATCACTTCTTTTCTCTGTGCCTCAATTACCTCATCTGTAAAATGGGGATTAAGACTGTGAGCCCCACGTGGGACAACCTGATAACCTTGTATCTACCCCCACGCTTAGAACAGTGCTTGGCATAGAGTGAGCGCTTAACAAATACTATTATTATTATTAACCGTCCATCTCCCCCTCTAGACTGTAAGCTTGTGTGGGTGGGGAACGTGTCTGTTACATTGTACTCTCTCAAGCGCTTAGTACAGTACTCACCTACCACTCCCTAGCTCCCACTCTTCACTCCTTTTTACCATTCCTGCTTCCCTCCGACCTAGAACGTATTGCCGCCAGGCTTGGATCTCCTTCCCCACAGCTCTGCCAGACCACAGCTCTCCCCACCTTCGAAGCCCTTCTAAAATCCTTCCTCGGCCAAGCCTTGTCCAATTCCTCACACGCCAAATTGTAGCATGTAAACCACCTACAGTTACATATTCCCGTCCTCGTGTACATATGCATATTCAATTATACACTTACTTATTCCACTGCTGAATCCATACTTTTGATTGCCCAAGGGCTTAGGTCAGTGCTCTGCAGACAGTAGGTACTCAGGCAATACTATTGCTTATTAGTATTATTATTAATTATAATTCTGGCACTTGTTAAACACTTACTATGTGCCAACACTGTTCTAAGCCCTGGGGTAAATCCAAGTTAATTAGGTTGGGCACAGTCCCTGTCCCACATGGGACTCACTGTCTCAATCTCCACTTTCCAGTTGCGGTAACTGAGGCCCAGAGAAGTGAAGTGATTTACCTACGATCACAAAACAGACAAGTGGCAGCAGAGCTGGGATTAGAACCCATGACCTTCTAACTCCCAGGCCCATGCTTTACCTACTATGCCACTCTGCTTCTCTGATTGCTGGCCTTCCCCAAGTGCTCAGTACTGTGCACTAAACTCAGCAAATATTGCAGGAAACCCCCGGGGCAGGGAAAGGGTTTGTGTGAGGGTAGGTTGCAGGGGGAGGGGGCCCAGGGGTTCTTGTGGTCTTGGTCCTTCCTGGGACCAAGCACGGGACCCACAAGGCCTCCTATGAGTCTCCCCATTCCTACCAGACATTATACCAACCCCAGAACCCAAATGTTTCTCTTGGACTCAGCACTGGCAGGGCTACAAGTGACCACCCCCAGCCCAGCCCAAGCATCAGCTCAGCCCAGCTCTCCTGGTTTCTGAGTTTTCTGAGTTGAGGAAGGGCCAGCCTGGTCTACCGACTCCCCCATGTCACACAAGGGGTAAAAATATGGGCCTGAAGGTGGGAACAGTGGGGAGCCAAAGATTAGGACTGAACAATGAGGTGTCAAAGACATCAAGATGGCCCTCCCTCCCCAGCAGATTTGGTGGGACTGGCAAGGTGAGAAGCAGAGAGGCACAGGGGCTGCTCAATGAGGCCCCCCGGGATCCTCCTTCTGGAGCCCAGCCCGCTGAGACAAAATCAATGGAAATAAGACAAACAAAGGCAGAGCATCCCTTGTCCCCAACTCTGTTTCCCAAGCTGGTCACCCTGGGGAGCCAATTAGCGGGGAGATTATTCACCACTCCCTCAGTCCTACAGCATTTATGTACTTAAATCACTTTATATTAATGCCTGCCTCCCCTTCCAGATTGTAAGCTCATTGTTGGCAGGGAATGTGATTACCAGCTTTGTTACATTGTATTCTCCCAAGTGCTTACTACAGTGCTCTGCACACAGTTAAGTACTCAATAAATAAAATGAATTGATTGATTTACTTGGCTATTCTCCTGGGGCTCTCTGAAACCTTGCTATATTAGCCACATGACAATTCCCTGGGGTCAGCCTCTAGGGCCAACTGGGTCGGCTGCTGTCCACGCCATAGGCTCCCCCCTCGCCAGCCAGCTGCTGTCAGTGTCTCCACCTCCCCTCCTACCAGTCAGTGCCTCAGACTCCCCTCCCACCAGTCAGCCGCAGTCAGCGCCTTGGGCTACCCTCCTGCCAGTCAGTGCCTCGGGCTCCCCACCCACCAGTCAGCCACTGTCAGTGCCTTGGGCTCCCCTACCACAATCCTGGCCCAGAACCACCCTAATGGATGGAGCCCAGGGGACCAATCCCTGGGGCAGGGTGGGAGTCATCATGGGGTGGAAGGAAAGGGGGCAGCGAAGTGGGGGAGGCCCTGGGCCCCAGCTGAAGCCCCCCACAGGCTAAGGGTGCCTGGGGGACCTGGGGGCTGGGGGGCTGGCACCAAGAAGACGCTAGCTCTGCAGCGACCCGGAGCAGGGGGAGGGTACGTGAGTGAGTGGGGCTGGAGCAGATGCCTGCAGGCTAAACGCTTCCCCCAGGGGTGGCGAGGCTGGTTCAACACAAACAGGCGGGTCTGTCCAAAAACAACTGTAAAAGTCCAGCCATCACTGGTCTGGTAATAAATAGGAAATCTACACGCCGGCAGGCCCAGCCACCTGGGCCCCCTGCCCGCCCATAGGTGGGCCTGGGGCTACTCGCTCTGCGGCCGGTAGGCCACGGTGGCCGCGGCCTGGCTGCTGCAGCCCTGCAGTTTCCCATTCACCACGAGGAGGAGGGGCGTCTCCACACGCAGGCTGGGGAAGGAGAAGGCCTGGAGAGAGAGGAAGTCAGCTGCTCAGCACAGGCCCTTCAGCCCATGCTAGCACGCGTGCGCACGCGCGCACACACACACACACACACACACACACACTTTCTCTCTCTCTCTCTCTCTCTCTCTTCCCTCCCCCCCACCCCCACCTCAGACCTGCACAGGCACACGTACCTTGCCCTTGTGCTGGATGTGATGCAGCCGGAGGTGGGGCTCCGGGATGGCCACAGAGTCGCCGATGAGGACCCCCCAGCTCTGTGCCATATTGTACACAGTCACTGCGTAGCATGGCCCCTCAGAGTCCGCGAGCCCAAATGTGCTGTTAGCATGGGAAAGGTGGGACAAAGAGGAAGAAACTGGGTCACCCCCTCCCCAGCATCCAATTCCCAATTCTCCTTGGGGTTCTCCAAGCCCTGAGTTGGGTACAGGCACCCCACCCCTACCCCTCCGGAAAATTCCTACTCCCAAAATGATCCAATTTATTCAATTTGAGCCAGACAGGATTGTTTTAGCTGTCGGGGGTGGTGGTCTGTGCTGGCTGAAGTCTCTAGGCTGTTAGCTTGCTGCAGGCAGAGAACGTGCCTGTTATATTGCTATATTGCATTTATTCATTCATTCATTCAATCATATTTATTGAGTGCTTACTGCGTGCAGAGTACTGTACTACGTGTTTGGGAGAGAATAATATAACAATAATCAGACACATTCCCTGCCCACAACAAGCTACAATCTAGAGTGGAGAAGACAGACATCAATACAAATAAATAAATTACAGATATGTACGTGCTGTGGGGCTGGGAGGGTGGAAGAACAAAGGGAGCAAGTCAGGACAATGCAGAAGGGAGTGGGAGAAGAGAAAAGGGAGAGCTTAGTCGGGGAAGGCCTACTCTCCCAAATGCTTAGTACCGTGCACTGCACACAGTGCGTGCTCAACAGATAGGATCGACTGATTGAGTCAGGCTTGGGAGCCGGGAGGAGAGAGCGGGGAGGAAGTCTGTGCTGAGGCCGGGTTGGGGGTGTCCAGGCTGGGAGTCTGTATCGGGGCTGGGGTCTGCACTTACAAGGGCACCTTCTCCTCGGTCGTGAGGCTGAACAGCACCTTCCCAAGCACGACGGTGCCGCTGTTGGCTCCAGGCCTCAGGGCACTCAGAGCCGTCCGCTCCAGCGTCATCTTCTGCCCAGAGGCCGCCTGGTAGCGCCCATCCCCACAGGGGCCCAGCTGGGCCGGCCGCAGGCTTCCCAGCATATTCTGCAGCTTCTTGGTCTTTACCTTGCCCTGCAGCATAGGAAACGGAGGCCAGGGAAGGGAGGTGAGGGAATGCAGGAAGGGGGCAAGGAGCTGGTCACCCACCCCCACTACTCACCCCTTCCACTCTGCCCCAAGCCCATTCCCTGAGGCATTGGGCCCCGATACCTTGCTGTCCAGCAGGCTGGTCAGCCTGTCCAGGAAGTCCAGCAGCTGCTGCTCCCGCCGCTGGGGCTCGGGCCAGGCTGGGTCCAGCACTGCTGCCTGAGAGAAACCTTGCAGGGCCTCGGCGTAATTCTCCTCATACTTGTACAGCTGTGGGGAAGGGGAAGCGGGGGAGGCGGAGGGGGAAGCAGGGGAGGAGGCTGGTCCCAGCTCGGCACAGTAGCTTCTCCCCATGCATGACTATATTCCACTCTCCTGCTCTGCATTCCATACTCACCCCACCAACTCCTGGACCAGGAGCTACCAGGAGCCTCCTCAATATGCAGTCCAAAGTGGACAGAAACATCCCCAACCTGTCCACCTCCACCTCGGTCCCCCTCCACTTGCCCCACGCCCAGCCTCACCGTGGCCCTGTTCAGGTGGAGGTCAGGGTTGCAGGAGGCTGTCCTGTCCACCTTCTCCTAAAAGGGCAGCAGGAACACGGCCACTCAGAGGGGCCAGGCCAATGTCCTGGGCAGCTGGGAGGGAGGGCTAGGTTGCGCGGAGGGAGATGGAGCCAGAGGCTGGTCTCTGCCTCTGGGGCTTTGAAAACAGACTCAGGGTGCAGTGGACCAGGGGGAAGGCAAAGGGGACCGAGGGCCCCATGGGAAGGCAAGAGCCATCAGCTAGGGGTCCTCAGGGGTAGTGGCCCCAGGGAGAGGGGTCAGGGGAGGGAAGAGGGGCGTCTTAGGAGGAGTGGTCCCAGAAGAAGGGCCCAGAGGACGGGATGGTTCCTGTCACCTCCCTCCTCTCCTCCCTCAAGCATCCCCTTAGGGGTGGCCAGTACCCACCGCGTGTGCATAGGCACTTAGGGCCTGCTGGGAGACCTTGGGGTTCTGGCCTGAGTTGAAGAAGAGGGAGAGATAGGCGTTGCCCAGGATATCTAAGAAAGACACGAGTACACACGGAAATCAGAAAGTCCCATCTTTCCCGCCGACCCTCGCCGGGTCTAGGGCTCTACATATTGCTTGAGTCTAGAAAAAACAAGCCGGTATTCCCGCTGCCCCCAGTGCTGTCCAGCGGCTCCCAACTGCTTTGCAGGAGAGGCAGGAGTGGTCAGAAGAAGCGAAGGAGGCCGGAGAGTCCCGGGTGGGGCCAGCGTGTGCGGCCAGAGAAGCGCCACAAGCTACTCAGCTAGCAGCAGGATCCCTCCAGGACCCCGGCCGCTACCGCCACCGCCAAATCGCAAATCCCACATCCAGGGTTCGCTGCCTGGGGGCTCAGCTGGTGCTGGGTTCCGAGCCCCCAGGTCCGCTGAGTCTCTGGGCTTACTGCTGGTCCTCAGCACCTGCCCACCTGCCGCCGCCCCTGCCCCACCCAGGACATTCAACCTCTCGGCTCTGTTTCTGATAACCTGCCCCCTCCTCCCCTGAGGGTGGGGGAGGGGGCCTCTTCTGCCCCAGGCTGGTACCTGTGGGTATAGTGGGACAGGCGGGGTGGGCTCACCCCCTCGGCAGTCAGCACGGAGGTGCTCAACGGAGCTGGGACTGGGGGGGACTGATTCTGCCCACAGGCTGGGTGACTCGGGCACGCCCCAGAACTTCTATTCTCCACTACAACTGCTCCCTTGGAGAAATCATTCATTCATTCATTCAACCATATTTATTGAGCGCTTACTGTGTGCAGAGCACTGTACTAAGCGCTTGGGAAGTACAAGTCGGCAACATATAGAGACGGTCCCTACCCAACAACCGGCTCACAGTCTAGAAGGGCTCACAGTCTTCAACTACTACCTCTGAAAAAGATACCCAAATCTGCATCTCCAACCCTAACCTCTCTCCCTCTCTGCAGTTTCACAACTCCCCTTGCCTTCAAGACATCACCACTTGGATGTACTCACGTCACCTCAAGCTTAACATGTCCAAAACAGAACTCCTCATCTTCCCACCCAAACCCTGTCCTCTCCCTGACTTTCCCATCACTGTAGATGGAGCCACCATCCTCCCTGTCTCATAAGCCCGTAACCTTGGCATTATCCTTGACTCCTCTCTCTCATTCAAGCCACATATTCCAGCCAGCACTAAATCCTGTCGGCCCCACCTTCACAACATCGCTAAAATCCACCACCTCTAACCAAACTGCTACCATGTTAATACAATCACTCATCCTATCCCACCCAGATTACTGCATCAGCCTCCTTGCTGACCTCCCAGCCTCCTGTCTCATCCCACAACAGTGCAGACTTCACTCTGCTGCCTGGATCATTTTTCTTCAAAAATGTTCTATGTTTCTCCACTCCTAAAGAACCTCCATTGGTTGCCCAATCACCTCCACATCAAACAGAAACTCCTTTACTATCGGTTTTAAAGCATTCAATCACCTTGCCCGCTCCTACCTCATCCTGCTACTCTCCTACTACAACCCAGCCTGTATATTTTGCTACTCTAATGCTAACCTTCTCACTGTACCTTGATCTCATCCATCTCACTACCCACATCCTGCCTCTGACCTGGAATGCCCTCCCGCCTCAAATCCTAGTTACTCTATCCAACTACAAAGCCTTACTGAAGGCACAACTCCTCTAAAAGGCCTTTCCTGACTAAGCCCCCCATTTCCTCTTCTCCCACTCCCTTCTGCGTCGCCCTGACTTGCTCCCTTTATTCATCCCCCTCCCCAGCCCCACAGCACTTGTGTACAATATCTGTAGTTTATTTATTTATATTAATGTCTATCTCCCCTACTCTAGACTGTATGCTCGTTGCGGACAGGGAATGTGTCTGTTTATTGTTGCTCTGTACTCTCAAGCGCTTAGAACAGTGCTCCGCACACAGTACGTGCTCAATAAATATGACTGAATGAATGAAGCATAGGGGAAGCAGCATGACATAGTGGATAGAGCACAGGCCTGGGAGTCAGTAGGTCATGGGTTCTAATCCTGACTCCACCACTTGTCTGCTGTGGGACCGTGGGCAAGTCACTTAACTTCTCTGGGCCTCAGTTACCCCATCTGTAAAATGGGGATTAAGACTGTGAGCCCCACGTGGGGACAAGCTGACTACCTTGTATCTACCCGAGTGCTTAGAACAGTGCTTGGCACATAGTGAGCGCTTAACGAACACCATAATTATTGCTATTATTATTAATGAACTTCTCTGGGACCCAGTTTCCCCATCTGTAAACTGGAGAGAGAAAGCTCTGCCCCTTCCTGCCCTCAAGAGGGGTAGGAACGCAAAAACGAGGTAGCGGGTGGAAAAGGGCAATGGAGTGCCAGCCACACAGTAATGGTGGATATTCACACACATGATCACACACACACACACACACACACACTCTCTCTCTCTCTCTCTCTCTCTCACACACACACACACACACACGAGAACCCCTAGTTTCCAACAAGCCCCCAAAGGAGATGGGGAACCCCCAGCTGGCCTAGTAGACCCAGGCCGGAGGAGACACTCACACCAGGAGCGGCCATCGTGGACATCCATCTGCACGGCCAGCTTGGCTTGCCGGACACTGTCCACCACGTGGCGGGTGTGCTCATCCCCACTCTCAGCCCGCAGCTGCCGCAGGACCATGGAAAGGTTCTGCAAGGAGACCTTGTTCTTGCACTGCACACAGAGGGAAGGAAGGCAAGAGGGGAAAGGAAGAGACAAGAGAGAGACAGAAAAAGATAGAGACAGTCAGTCCCTCCTTCCTCCCTCCCTCCCTTATTTCCAGTTGTGCCCCCCCCGAACACCCCAGTCCCATGGACTGAGACCGGATGGGAGAGCCTCAGGGCCTGGGGCCCAGGCCACTGGGACCCTCTCCCTGCATTCGCCAAGGGAAGGGGCTCACGTGGGTGAGGGCTCCAGAGAAGCAGGTGTGGGCTGCAGTCAAGTCCCCTTTCTTCCAGTAGACCTCGCCCAGCTGGTTCCAGGCCTCCACCAACCCGGGCTCCAGCTTCACGGCCTTAGACAGCAGCTCCTCAGCCCGGGGGCTGTAGTCGGGAGTGACATTCAAGGCCTTCCCGGTCAGCAGCAGGGCCAGTGGTTGGACCTGGACAGAGCCTGGGAGGGATGCAGAGAGGAACTGGGGCCAGGAGTGCAGGCTGGAGCTACAACTAGGCCCTGAGCAGGGGCCAGGATTGGGGCTGGGATCCAGCCCAGGAGCACAGGCTGCAGCCAGGGCTAGGCCCGGAGCAGGGGCCAGGATTGGGGCTGGGGTTATAGAGGCTGGGGTTATAGACTGGGGTGATAGGCTGGCCTCCAACCAGCCCAAAGCTGGATTAGGACGGAACAATAGGATGGGATCTTTTCCACCCTACAGCCCTGGCCCTGGGTGGGGGCACAGAGAGTCAGAGGGTGGGGGCAGAGAACAGGATCCCTCCAGGCTGCCCAGCTGGGATTCAAAGGTGATACCCCAGCAGGACTTTGGGGAGAGGCTAACTGGGGTCAAGGGGAGGGTGGTTGGTCCTGACTGGAGGGGACTGCCAGAGAACATACTTCCCATCTCTTCAATCTGCTGCAGGGCCAACTCCATCTCCTTCCGCACATCTTGGGCTTTGCGGCCGGCCGCCTCCACACCGTGCGTCTCCAAGTAGTGATCCCGGAAGGCGTACAGATGGTCCACCAGCTCCTGGGGGCCACGGCAAGGGGGCAAGAGGGATGTCAGGGGCTGGGGGAGCCTGGGCGGGAGTCAGGGAGCCCAGGAAGGGTTTCTTCCCATCCTCATGGCATAGCAGATACAGCACGGGCCCGGGAATCAGAAGGTCATGGGTTCTAATCCCGGCTCCAGCACTTGTCTGCTGTATGTCCTTGAGCAAGTCACTTCACTTCTCTGTGCCTCAGTTACCTCATCTTTAAAATGGGGATTGAGACTGTGAGCCTTACATGGGACAAGGAACTGTCTCCAACTCAATTTGCCTGTATCCATCCCAATGTTTAGTACAGTGCCTGGTACATAGTAGGTGCTTAACAAATGTCATAATTATTATTATTATCCCTCTGGAGGGAGGATCCCAGAGTTAGAGATCAACTAGTCCACCTTGCTGCCTTCAATCAGGACCCCTAATTTAAGACCGGGAGAAGGAGCTGGGGCTGAGCGAGACCTCTGTGCTGCCTTCAATCCTGAGAACCAGTGCTCTGTCGACATGGTACTCTCCTGGTTCTACCCCTACCTCACTGACCTCTTCTCTTCCATCTCTCATCCCCTAATCATGACCATCCCACAAGGCTCTGTTCCAGGTCCCCTTCTTTTCTCCCTTTACTCTCAGCCTCTCTGGAAGCTCATTCTCCCACTTGGCTTCAGATACCTCTATCAACCAACTCCCCAAATAATTTCTCCAGTCTTCTCACCTAACCTACAGTCTGGAATCTCCTCTTGTCTCTAAGACATTTCTTCTTGAAAGCCCCACTGACACCTCAAACTCGACAAGGTTAAAACTGAACCTACTTCCTCCTCCTAACTTTTACACCTCTCTCAGTAACACCTCCATTTTCCCTTTTCCAGAAGCCTGCAACTTTGGTGCCATCCTTGACCCTTTCAGTTCTCACATTCATTTAATTGCTAAATTCTGCCAGTTCTTCCTCCACAACATGACCTGATTCTGCCCCTTCCTCTCCACCCAAATAACTACCAAACTGCTCCACTCTCTCGTCATATCATGATTACGCTACTGTGTGAGACCCTCCACTGGTCTTTCTGCCTCCAGCCTCTCCCTCCTCTAAGCTATACACCATGACGCCAAACGGATCTTCCTCTGGAAATGTCTCTCAGCACGTGTCTTGCCACTTCTCAAAACCCCTCAATGACACCTATCTCCCGTCACATCAAAAAGGAACTCCTGCCTACTGACTTCAAATTTCTCTTCACCTGCAACTCCCCGACCTGGAAATTCTTCCCTCCCAACCAAAATCTGCCAGATGACAACTTTCCTCAACTTTAAGGTTCTCCTAAAAATTCCCCACCTCCTCCAGGAAGCCTTCTTTGATTAATAATAATGATGATAATAATAACGGTATTTGTTAAGCACCTATGTGCCAAGCACTGTACTAAACGCTCGGGTGGATCCAAGCAAATCGGGTTGGACACAGTCCCTGTCCCATGTGGGGCTCACAGCCTCAATCCTCATTTTACAGACAAGGTCACTGAGGCCCAGAGAAGTGAAGTGACTTGTCCAAGGCCACACAGCAGACAAGTGGCCGTGCTGGGATTAGAACCCATGACCTTCTGACTCCCAGGCCCGGGCTGTAGCCACTAAGCCATGCTGCTTCTCATTTTTACAGTGCTCTGCACACAGTAAGCGCTCAATAAATACAACTGAATGAATGAATTTGGGATTAACTCCCAACACCCCAAATGTGTCAACCCAATCCCACTCTTGGCCCTCTGAAGTTGCATTCTTATCCTCAGCACCTTTGCACAATATATATTTTTATTTGTAGGACAATTACTTATTTCATCCTGATGCACTTGAATACGACTGATCGCCTTTTTGACTGAAAACCCTGAGCGGCTGGGTCAGTCCTGGCAGGAGCTGGGGGAGAAGCAGCATTCAGCAGAGTGTTTCCAGCCTGTAAACCCTTCAAGAAACCGCCTATCACTCTCTTATAGTTTACTCTCCCAAGCGTTTAATCTAGTGCTCTAAACACAGTGAGTGCTCAATAAATACGAATGATGGAGCTGTGTACATCCTTAATGTGTAAATCCTACCTAACCTTCTCACCGTGCCTTGTTCTTGCCTGTCTCGCCACTGACCCTGGCCCACGTCCTACCTCTGGCCTGGAATGCCCTCCCTCCTCAAATCCGCCAAACAATCACTCTCCCCCCCTTCAAAGCCCTACTGAAGGCACACCTCCTCCAAGAAGCCTTCCCAGACTAAGGCCCCTTTTCCTCGACTCGCTCCCTTTGCCCTCCGCCCCACCACAGCACTTACGTATATATGTATAAATCCGTAATTCTACTTATTTATATTGATGCCTGTTTACTTGTTTTGATGTATGTCTCCCACTCTCTAGACTGCAAGCCCACTGTGGACAGGGATTGTCTCTCTTTATTGCCATTTTGTACTTTCCAAGCGCTTAGTAGCCTTCTACACTGTGAGCCCACTGTTGGGTAGGGACTGTCTCTATATGTTGCCAACTTGTACTTCCCAAGCGCTTAGTGCAGTGCTCTGCACACAGTAAGCACTCAATAAATATGATTGATTGATTGATAGTACAGTGCTCTGCACACAGTAAGCGCTCAATACGATTGACTGATTGATAGTACAGCGCTCTGCACACAGTAAGCACTCAATAAATTCGATTGATAGTACAGTGCTCTGCACACAGTAAGCGCTCAATAAATTCAATTGATTGATAGTACAGTTTTCTGCACACAGTAAGCGCTCAATACGATTGATTGATTGATAGTACAGTGCTCTGCACACAGTAAGCGCTCAATAAATATGACTGCATTAATGAATGTAACTATTGTTGCTGCTACACCTACAGTTAAGTGCAATCACGCGGAAAGGGGTTCAGAAGGATACGCGATTATAGAGAAGTATGGACGACTGCAGACCGTTTCACACAACTATACCCCCTGCCTGACTTCAGACACAGAAGCGGCCTGGCTCAATGGAAAGAGCCAGGGCTTTGGAGTCAGAGGTCATGGGTTCAAATCCCGGCCCTGCCAACTGTCAGCTGTGTGACTTTGGGCAAGTCACTTCGCTTCTCTGGGCCTCAGTGACCGCATCTGTAAAATGGGGATTAAGGCTGTGAGCCCCCCCGTGGGACAACCTGATCACCTTGTAATCTCCCCGGCGCTTAGAACAGTGCTTTGCACATAGTTTGTCCAGAAACGCTCTGGGCATGTTACTCCCCTCCTCAAAAACCTTCAATGGCTACCAATCAATCTGCACATCAGGCAGAAACTCCTCACCCTGGGTTTCAAGGCTGTCCATCACCTCGCCCCCTCCTACCTCACCTCCCTTCTCTCCTTCTCCAGCCCAGCCCGCACCCTCCGCTCCTCCGCCGCTAATCTTCTCACCGTTAGGCCTCGTTCTCGCCTGTCCCGCCATCGACCCCCGGCCCACGTCCTCCCCCGGGCCTGGAATGCCCTCCCTCTGCCCACCCGCCAACCTAGCTCTCTTCCTCCCTTCAAGGCCCTACTGAGAGCTCACCTCCTCCAGGAGGCCTTCCCAGACTGAGCCCCTTCCTTCCTCTCCCCCTCGTCCCCCTCTCCATCCCATCTTACCTCCTTCCCTTCCCCACAGCACCTGTATATATGTTTGTACATATTTATTACTCTATTTATTTTACTTGTACATATCTATTCTATTTATTTTATTTTGTTAGTATGTTTGGTTTTGTTCTCCGTCTCCCCCTTTTAGACTGTGAGCCCACTGTTGGGTAGGGACTGTCTCTATATGTTGCCAATTTGTACTTCCCAAGCGCTTAGTACAGTGCTCCGCACACAGTAAGCGCTCAGTAAATACGATTGATGATGATGATGATAGTAAGCGCTTAATAAATGTCATTAAAAACAAAAAACACGATTGACTGATTGATAGTACAGCGCTCTACACGTAGTAAGCGCTCAATAAATACGATTGATGATGATGATGAGAGCTCACCTCCTCCAGGAGGCCTTCCCACACTGAGCCCCTTCCTTCCTCTCCCCCTCGTCCCCCTCTCCATCCCCCCATCGTACCTCCTTCCCTTCCCCACAACACCTGTATATATGTTTGTCCATATATATATATGTTTGTACATATTTGTTACTCTATTTATTTATTTTACTTGTACCTATCTATTCTATTTATTTCACTTTGTTAGTATGTTTGGTTTTGTTCTCTGTCTCCCCCTTTAAGACCGTGAGCCCACTGGTGGGTAGGGACTGTCTCTTTGAGTTGCCAACTTGGACTTCCCAAGCGCTTGGTACAGTGCTCCGCACACAGTAAGCGCTCAGTAAATACGATTGATGATGATGATAGTAAGCGCTTAATAAATGTCATTAAAAACAAAAAACACCTACAACTAACCGTCCGGGCACCCGGTGACCAACTCCCACAGTCCGAAATGCTCACTACACACAGACACACACAGACACACACATGGAAACGGGTGTGTTGAGGCCCCTCTCCGTCCCGCGCCTCCGCCGGGGAGCCCACCCTCCTTCCTCCTCCTTCCTCCTCCTTCCTCCTCCTCGTGCCCCGCGGCCAGGCCGACCTGCAGCATCCGCAAAGGCCCCTCGGGCTCGCCGGACCCGCCGGCCATCGCCCCCGGCCCTCGCCCCCGGCCCAGGCCGCGGTCCCGACGCTCGCCCTGGGCAACCTGAAGCCGGAGCCGGAGCCGGGCCACAGCGCCCCCCCGCGGCCTGGAGGTCTCGCGGCGGCGGCGGCGGCGGCGGCGGCGGCCTCCCATCATTCATTCATTCATTCAATCGTATTTATTGAGCGCTCACCGTGTGCGGAGCACTGGACCGAGCGCTTGGGAAGTCCAAGTTGGCAACATCTAGAGACGGTCCCTACCCAACGGCGGGCTCACCGTCTAGAAGGGGGAGACAGAGAACCGAACATATTAACGAAATAAAATAAATAGAATAGATATGTACAAGTAAAATAAATAGAGTAATAAATACGTACAAACATATATACATCAATCAATTAATCAGTCAATCGTATTTATTGAGCGCTTACTGTGCGCAGAGCACTGGACCAAGCGCTTGGGAAGTCCAAGTTGGCAACATACAGAGACGGTCCCTACCCAACAGTGGGCTCACAGTCTAATGGGAGGAGACAGAGAACAAAACCGAACATACTAACAAAATAAAATAAATAGAATAGATATGTACAAGTAAAATAAATAAATAGAGTAATAAATATGTAAAAATCAATCAATCAGTCGTATTTATTGAGCGCTTACTGTGTGCAGAGCGCTGTACTAAGCACTTGGGAAGTACAAGTTGGCAACATACAGAGACAGTCCCTACCCACCAGTGGGCTCACAGTCTAAAAGGGGGAGACGGAGAACAAAACCAAACATACTAACAAAATAAAATAAATAGAATAGATATGTACAAGTAAAATAAATAAATAAATAGAGTAATAAATACGTACAAACATATATACATATATACAGGTGCTGTGGGGAAGAGAAGGAGGTAAGGCTGGGGGGATGGAGAGGGGGAGGAGGGGGTTCAGTCTGGGAAGGCCTCCTGGAGGAGGTGACACGCTCTCAGTAGGGCCTTGAAGGGAGGAAGAGAGCTAGCTTGGCGGATGTGGGGAGGGAGGGCATTCCAGGCCAGGGGGATGAGGTGGGCCGGGGGTCGACGGCGGGACAGGCGATAACGAGGCACGGTGAGGAGATTAGCAGCAGAGGAGCGTAGGGTGCAGGCTGGGATGTAGAACGAGAGAAGGGAGGAATAAATACGATTGAATGAATGAATTAAGCACTCACTATGTGCAAAGCACTGTTCTGAGCACTGGGGAGGTTACAAGGTGATCAGGTTGTCCCACAGGGAGCTTACAGTCTTTACCCCCATTTTACAGATGAGCTAACTGAGGCCCAGAGAAGTTAAGTGACTTGCCTAAAGTCACACAGCTGACAATTGGCAGAGAAGGGATTTGAACCCATGACCTCTGACTCCAAAGCCCGTGCTCTTTCCACTGTGCTATGCTGCTTCTCTAAGCCCCCCCCCCACCACCCCTGGCCCCAGGGCCTTCCACAGCCAAATGGTCCTCCACCTTTAATCATAATGATGGTATCATAATGATGGTTAAGCATTTACTATGTGCAAATCACTGTTCTAAGCGCTGGAGAGGTTACAAGGTGATCAGGTTGTCCCTTGGGGGGGCTAACAGTTTTAATCCCCACTTCACAGATGAGGTAACTGAGGCACAGAGAAGTTAAGTGACTTGCCCAAAGACACACAGCTGTCAGTTGGTGGAGCCGGGACTTGAACCCATGACCTCTGACTCCAAAGCCCGTGCTTTTTCCACTGAGCCACGCTGCTTCTCCTTTAAAAAAAATAAGGTATTTGTTAAGCACTTACTATGTGCCAGGCACCGTACTAAGCGCTAAGGTACATTCAATATAGCCAGGTTGAACACAGTCCCTGTCCCACAAAGGGCTCGCAGTCTTAATCCCCATTTTACATATGAGGTAACTGAGGCACAGAGAAGTTAAGCGACTTGCCCAAAATCATACAGCAGACAAGTGGTGGAGCTGGATTAGAACCCAGGTCATCTGACGCCCACTGTTCTAATCAATCAGTCGATCAGTGGTATTTATGGAGCATGTACTATGTGCAGAGCACTGTATTAAGTTCTTGGGAGAGCTCAATACGACAGAATTAGTGGACATGTTCCCTTCCCATAATAAATTTACTGCCCACAGTCAGAGGTCCCGGGTTCTGCTGTGTGACCTCAGGCAAGTCACTTAACTTCTCTGTGCCTCAGTTACCTCATCTGTAAAATAGGGATTAAATCCTACTCCCTCCAATTTAGACTGTAAGACCCATATGGGACAGGGACTGTGTCCAACCCGATTAACTTGTAATTACCCAAGAGTTTAGAACAGTGCTTGACACACAGCAAGCACTTAACATGCACTGTAAATATGATTATTCTGTGCTTTGGTCAGTCACTGGGGGGCTGAGGCAGTGGGTTAGCCAGACAGTCAATAGCTAGCAATGGGTCCCCTGGGAGCTAACCCCCCTTCAGCCTCTTCTCTGCCTCGGAATCTACCCTGACTGACCACCCCCAGGGTGGCATAAATAATTGCCGGCTTTGGTGCATTTGGCATTGGGAAAATCCACCCTCCCCAAACTGTTGGAAAGCCTCTGCAATTTTGGCCTTCCAGTCACTCTCCAGGATGGTATTGCTCATTGGCAGCAGAAATGATGGCCTCCTGCTGAGGTTCTGCAAGGTTCTTGGGAAATAAGAAACACAAACACAGACCAATCCCTGATTTCAACACTGTATTGAGGATGGAAACTTGGTACAAATAACAGTCTGAATGCCCAGATCATCCCCTTTCCCCCACCCAAGGGGAAGGCTGGTTTCAGGGCTCTCCTCTGTGTAACTCCAATAAATAACTAGGACTAAGATAATGACCAGGGTGTGAGTGGGCAGGGTTAGGGAGCAGAAAAGGACTTGGTCGGCTGGGAGCAATGAGAGAGCCCTGGTCGTGAGCAATCCGGAGTTCCTAGGCCGTGAGCAGTCCAGAGTCCAGAGTCCCTAGGCCGTGAGCAGTCCGAATCCCTAGGCCAAATCTCTCCAACTTCACCGCTGGGATTTCTCCAGGATGGCTTCTCCAAGGCCCGCCTGATCCTCCGCAAAGGAAGATGGGACAGGTGACAATTGCCCAGAAACCCCTGGAAATTTCTCATAAACAACCTTAGCCCGGGATGCAATCATGCTGCAGGCCCCTCCCTCCCTCCCTTTCCCTCCACCCTCTCCTTGCTACTGCACTGTCTAAAGGAGGGGCACCCGCTGAGGGAAAAAAAAAATGCAACAAGAAATACACCAACTCTTGCCTCTTCTGAACACTCACCTACACACTAAATGAAACACCAAAACAGACAAGTGCATGAAGACTCAACAGATTCCCCTCTGGAGACAGATGGGCCCTAAACCCCACACCCCATGGCCTGTCAGGCAGACACACAAAAAGGCCCATGGTGCCCATCTAGAAAATGTCTGCACCAGCTTCCGGCCCCCAAATCCTGAGACCCACCCTTAAGAGAAAAACACCCTCCACTCCTAAGAGGAAAACACACTCCACCACCCTGCCCACACATCCAAGCTGCTTATCTAAACATTAACCCAAGCCCGCCCAGCTCTCACTTCCCAAAACTTGTGGCCAATCACACACTCCCCCCACCCCATCAGACAGAAGCCGACAGGATGGGTGACGCCTGCATGCTGCTGTCGGTGATGGCCTGCTTGCAGCCTGCAATGGCACCGGGTCACCTCAGTGCTGATTCTCTCTCCGCCCCAAGTCCCAGGAGAAGTGGGAGGGGAAGTGGGAGTTAGAAAAAGAGAGGGAGAGAGAGCAAGAGAGGAGTTCGAGGGAAGGAGGGCGTGGGAAGGGGAACAGGAGCAGGACGGGGAGGCCACTGACTGCATGGTGTCCAAACCGGACAGCCTGGCCCAAGCCCGCAAACCTCTGGACACGGGCTGAATTCCAGGAAGAGGTGGTTGTGAGGGGCAGCCTGCCCAACCCTCCCCCAGGGCCCCTGGCTCCACGCCAGTTACAGCCTCTTCCCTTTGAAGGGCTTGCTGAGGCCGAGCTGGGGCTCCTGAGCGTGGCGGGGGGAGGCAAAACTGAAGAAGGTGTTGCTGGGCTCTGCTGCGGGAGAGGACCCCACAAAGAGTGGCCTGAAGAGGAAGTCTCCGTCCCCAGCAGCCCGGTTCTGAGCCGGTGACACGTCCGCAGGAAATCTGGGGGCATTCCCTGGGGAGAAGGGAGAGAGAGCCAAAGCAGTGAGTGGCAGGGAGCAGGTAACAATAACAATAATAATGATGTCTGTAGGACCAAAATTTCTGAAATGAGAAGCTGCGTGGCCTAGCAGATAGAGCATGGACCTGGGAATCAGAGGGACCTGGGTTCTTATCCCAACTTCATCACCTGTCTGCTACGTCACCTAGGACAAGTCAATTTAACTACTCTGTGCCTGTTTCCTCGTCTGTAAATTGGGAATTAATACTGTGAGCCCTATGTGGGACAGGGACTGTGTCCAACCCGATTATCTTATATCTATCCCAGCGCTTCTTACACTGCCTGGCACATAGTCAGCGCTTCACTAATACCATAGGAAAAAAAAATGGGAATCTCACTGAGTGGAACTCCCCACCGAGGAACCGCTACGCAGGGCCCTCCACCAGGCCCCCCACTAATGGCACATAGCTCCTTCCTGGTATCCCCAGGAGGGCAGCACAGGTTTGGTCATGGCTACACCTCGCTTTCCCTATTCTTTCCAGTTGGCCCTGCCTGCTCTGCTCACACTCCACCAGGTTCCGCCTGCCCTGCTCACTCTGCCACTCTGCCTCGCTCTATCTGCCCCACTCGCTCTTCTTGCTGCCTTACCACTCTACTTTATTCTTACCCAGAGAGAAGGCCAAAGCAGGTGGCTGGGAGGGCATGGCGGGCTCCACGCTGCCCTCGTGGTTGGCGAGAGCGATGTTGCGTAACCTGAGGCCGTCGTAGAGGCCTTGCAGCTTCTGGTACTGGCGGTTGCGCTCCATGAGCTTCTCAGAGATGTCGCTGAACTTTTTCTTGTACTCTTCCAGCACTCTCTTCAGGGAAGTGACCTCCCCTTTCATGGAAGTCAGCTCCACATCCTTACTCTGGATCTGCTGCGTGTACACCTTCTCCATCTGCTTCAGATGACTCTCGGCCCTGCTGAAGTTGTACTCCTGATAGAGGTGTTCCTGGTGCACCTGGTCCAGAGGAGCATGAAAGGAGACTTGACGGTCCTGGGAGCAGGACCCTCTGGTCCTTGGAAAACCAAGCCCAAGAAAGAGGACTGGAAAGCTTGGGAGCGGGGAGTGCACAGGGACTCAGGTTCAAGATTGAGAGGGTGGGAGCCGTAGCGGTATGAGACTCCCAGGGCTTGCAGCACCCCAGCCATCTGGCTTCAGGGGCCGCCGGTGCCGCCTCCTCCTCCTTCACCACCCATCATCACAAAAATCATTATTATTGCTCTTATTTATAATAATAATTGTGGCATTGTTTTGTGTGCCAACCACTGAACAAAGTGCTGGGCTAGATACAAGTTAATCAGGTCTTATACTTTCCCTGTCCCACATAGAGCTTATAGTCTAAGTAGGGGGGAGAACAGGTTCATCACAAGTTGTCATAAACCTCAGGTTGGATTTTATCCCAAGTTGTGATGAAACTGAATTCAGGGAGTGGTCCTAAAATGCAGGGACACTGCTCTTTAAAAATTATGGTTTGGGAAAATTGGGTTAAACAGTTCAAAGTTACCACCATGATAGGCATCTTTGAAGCAATATTTTCTTATTACTTCTGGCCTGGAACTCCCTCCCCCTTCATATGATAGACTACTACGCTCCCCATCCTGAGAGAAGCAGCGTTGCTCAGTGGAAAGAATATGGGCTTTAGAGTCAGAGGTCTTGGGTTCAAATCCCGGCTCCGCCAATTGTCAGCTGTATGACTTTGGGCAAGTCACTTAACTTCTCTGTGCCTCAGTTACCTCATCTGTAAAATGGGGATTAAGACTGTAAGCCCCCCATGGGACAACATGATCACCTTGTAACCTCCCCAGCGCTTAGAACAGTGCTTTGCACATAGTAAGCGCTTAATAAATGCCATTATTATTATTATTATTTTATTATTATTATTATTAACAGGTACATAATCCCCATTTTGCTGATGAGGAAGCTGAGGCACAGAGAAGTTAAGTGACCTGCCCTAGGTCACACAGCAGGGAAGTGGTGGAACTGGAATTAGAACTCAGATCCTCTGTCTTCCAGAAGCAAGCTCTTGCCACTAGGCTACGTTGCTGAACAGAAAGCCCATCCTACTAGAACAAGTGGGTGAAACAAGCCCTCTTTGACAATATCTTGGCCACTGGGAAGGCTTTTACAGTTAAGAATAACAATAGCAATAATAATAAAAACGCTGTCTCAGGAACTGTACTAAGCTCTGGAGGGCTCTGGCTGGAGTAGGGACAAGTCTGAGAGCAGTTCCCTCGAGTAGGGAAGTCCTGCTACTTCTCCTATGGTTTCTCTTGAACTTACCTGGTTGTTTTCTGCCCCAGGGTGTCGGTCCGGTCCTCTCCCCTCTTTAGATTTGCACCCCCCGTGGGCCAGGGCTGTGTCTAAACCCATATCCTTGTAGCATACCTTTCCTCGGTGCTCAGTAGTGCTTGGCACATTGTAACGTAATAAATAAATAAAAATAGATGAGCAGCGAAACAAAAATTCATGGACTCGAAAGGAAGGCTCACTAGACCACTACCCTTTTGGTTCTAATGGGGCATCAATTCAACTGCCACTCGGATGTGTCATCAGATAGCAAATGCCCCCCACAGTTCAGTGTTGCAGCAGCACCACCCCACCCAGCTACCTAAGGCACAGGATGCTCAACTTTTTCAAAAAGCCCGGCCAATCCCTCCAGGAGCTCCCAATCTAAGAAACCAGCCCACGGGGAGGAAGGATACCTGATACGTCCAGAAGGCCAGGGCCCTGGAGCTGATGTCCAGCACGATCTCTGGTCGCAGCCCGGCCAGAACCATGGCCTTGTACTCCTCTGAAGGGCTGAGCTCCGTGCGGACGATGTCTAGCTTGCCGGAAAGGGTGCTGCTACAAGCAGGGCAGACGGCCGGGGAGCGACTGAACTCCCCACTGCCGTGCTGGTCGCAGAAGATGTGGGAGCAGGCGGTGACCCAGGCATAGCCCGAGAGCTTGGCGCGGCACTTGCGGTAATTGCAGAGCAGCATGTCTTCACACAAAGACATGGTCCAGAGAAGGGGGCATCCGGCCCAGTGGGAAGCCTAAAAGTTGGGGAAATAAAGGGGACTCTGATTAAGTTCGGTTGCTGATCAGAAGGGTGTCAGGGCTCAGGTAGTTAAGCAAAGCACAAATTGCCTATTCCATTTACTCAGGGAGCCACTTGGAATCACTCTAGGCTCGAAAGGACTACAAGTTTTGCTCTATTATTATTATTATTATTGTTATTTTATTATTAATAACAATAATAATAATAGTGGTATTTGTTAAACACTCACTATGTGCCAGGCACTGTAATAAGCACTAGGGTGGACACAAGCAAATTGGGTTAGGTATAGCCCCTGTCCCACATAGGGCTCACAGTCTTAATCCCCATTTTATGGACGAATGAGGTAACTCGGGCACAGAGAAGTGAAGTGACTTGCCCAAGGCCACACAGCAGACAAGTGGCGGATTCAGGATTAGAACGCATGACCTTCTGACTCCCACGCCCGTAGCACTGGGGAAGGTGCGAGATAGTCAAGTAATCAATCAATCATATTTATTGAGCGCTTACTGTGTGCAGAGCACTGTACTAAGCGCTTGAGCACTGTACTAAGCACCTGAATGACATAAGTACGACATAAGCAGCATGGCTCAGTGGAAAGAGCACGGGCTTGGGAGTCAGAGGTCGTGGGTTCTAATCCCGGCTCCGCCACTTGTCGGCTGTGTGACTTTGGGCAAGTCACTTAACTTCTCTGTGCCTCAGTTCATCTGTAAAATGGGGATTTAGATTGTGAGCCCCACGTGGGACAACCTGATCACCTTGTATCCTCTCCAGTGCTTAGAACGGCGCTTTGCACATAGCAAACGCTTAACAAATGCCATGGTTATTATTATAATACCTGTCCCACATGGGGCTCACAACCTTGGCAGGTTGCGAACCCCACGTGGGAGTTCCAATAGGCAGGTCGTCGGGACGAGGTCTCACGGCGGACAAATGTGCTTCCCTACGTGTTCACATCTGCCGCCTGAGGCCCGTCCTTGTAGACTGGAAGGCTGGAGGCCAGATTGTGGAATGCAGAAATCCGGGTTCCTCAAGGTTCCCCAAGTGGCATTTCTTGGGCAAACTTAGGGTGGGCACCTGGACTGCTTCAGCCCAGAATTGGGCATTCGTCCTGCCTGTGGACCTGGCAGGCCCCCAAAACACCGTGTCTGGGCAGCTGTGGTGGGGCACTATTGCGGAGGTGGGGATTCGGCCCCCACCAAACAAGACTGACCCTCAGCACTACCCGCTCCTGTCCTACTCCCCCCATCACCGCACTTGAGCAGAAACTCCCCGAGAAAAACCATCGGGACGGGGGCCGAGGGAGACGGCTCGACACCCGTCCACGTGTTTCCTTTGGTTGTCTGTCTCCCCCTTCAAGACTGTGAGCCCATCGTTGGGTAGGGACCGTCTCTCTATGTTGCCGACTTGGGCTTCCCAAGCGCTTAGTACAGTGCTCTGCACGCAGTAAGCGCTCAATAAATACGATTGAAAGAAAGAAAACCCCGTGCTGATTTTGTAGGGGCCCCCGCCTCAGAGACCTCTTTGGGTCCGTTCCGGGGAGCCTCAGGCCTTCACTTGCGCCACGGAGCCGGGGCCTGAGGCCGCCTCAGTGCCCACGGCCAGAGCGGAGCGAGGAGAAAACGCGGGAAAGCGGCGCTGCCTCCCTGCGCATGCGCGACCCTTCCACCGCGCAGGCGCCGTAGCCCCTCCTTTCTCTGAAGTCGTTGCTCCTCGCGCGCCCTCGGCCCACCTCCTTCCCCCCCCCCCCCCCCCCCCCCCCCGCGGCCCCCGCACAGACAACGGCCAAGGGGGAAACGGAGGCTGCGCGGAACATCCGCGGGGGCCCCCAACGCAGCCCTCCGCCGGCCTTCCCTCTCACAAAGCTTCCCTCCGCCTCGGAAAAATAACCACCCTACCAGTGACTTCATGCTCCCCCTGCCTCCCTTAACTATCACTCTCGACCCTCACAAGCAACCGAATTTATTGAGGCCTCAATGTGTGCACGAAGCTAACTCTCTTCCTCCCTTCGAGGCCCTACTGAGAGCTCACCTCCTCCAGGAGGCCTTCCCAGACTGAGCCCCATTCCTTCCTCTCCCCCTCTCCATCCCCCCATCTTACCTCCTTCCCTTCCCCACAGCACCTGTATATATTTGTACATATTTATTACTATTTTACTTGTACCTATCTATTCATTTTATTTTGTTAGTATGTTTGGTTTTGTTCTCTGTCTCCCCCTTTTAGATTGTGAGCCCACTGTTGGGTAGGGACTGTCTCTATATGTTGCCAACTTGTACTTCAAGTGCTTAGTACAGTGCTCTGCACACAGTAAGCGCTCAATACGATTGATGAACTATCACTCTCGACCCTCTCACAATCAACCGAATTTATTGAGGCCTTAATGCGTGCACACCATACTAAGCACTTGGGAAAATTCAACAATGTGTCACAATCCTTACCCAATGAGTTTATAGTCCCACCGCCAAGCCCTGCTCCCCAAGCCTGCAACTGCCTTTTTTGGTGGTATTGTTAAATTCTTACTATATGCCAGGCACCGTTCTAAGGACCAGGGTGGATCAAAGCAGAGTTCGACAGTCCATCCCACATGTGGCTCACAATCAATCGTATTTATTGAGCACTGTACTAAGCACTTGGGAAGTATAAGTTGGCAACATATAGACAGCCCCTACCAGTCACAACCTTAACCCCCATTTAACAGATGAGGGTCCTCTCTCCCTTGCCTGAACTTCTCCCCTCCTCTTGGGAGTCTGATTTATTTACATCAACCCAAGAACCCAGGACAATTATAATTACACAAAGGAACCAGACAGGTTTATATCTTAAGTTCTTTATTCAACCTTACATATTCATTCACTCAAATATTTTGTAAGCACCTTGAAGACAGAGAATGTGGGATTTTCTTCTGGAAACTTTCCCATAGGGCTCTGCAGTCAATGAGCACTTATGAAATACCCTTTGATTGAAACTGCCCTAGATTGCTGGCAGCCACTTAAAGTAATAACTCCTCCCCCTATGCCATGTGCAGTTTCAATGCCCTTGTGCAAAGAGATGAGATTAACTCAGGCTCACTTTATTAAAGGGATTAAATATTGCTGGGGTTTGTTCTAATTCCAGACTTCAGGGGTTGGGTCCCAGACCCACTTCTCCAGCCTCATTGACCTCTTCGAGCAAAGACCAGGGCCTGTGAACAGATAGGAAGAGTCATTCTAATGCTATATACAGGGGGACGCTTTATTTTAAAAAAACTATGCTTGTCTGACCCCGCAAAGTTCGGAGGCACGAATAGATGGCCGACCCATCTCATGGTGCCCCGAGTGAAGACAGGCCACTTTTCTCTGTGATGGACTAAAATCCCACTGCCACAGCTCCAGACAGCAGGAGGAACAGCCATCAGGAGGTTGGGAGGTACGGGCATGCACACAGACACGTACACAAACCACAGAGCAAGGAGATGGGCAAGAGGCAGGTGCTGTAGCCTTGTTAATAGCTGGACACTGGACTGGACACTCCCCATTAGCAGTGCTTGGGCTGTGCTGGCACTGCTCCAGATGACGGGGACAACAGGCAAGCAGCTGATTTTTCCATTAGGCACAGCTATTCTAGGCTATGTCAATCCAAAGGAAGTTATAACTTGAATCAAAGGTATAATTATTGATGCCAATTTGTACTTCCCAAGCGCTTAGTACAGTGCTCTGCACATAGTAAGCGCTCAATAAATACGATTGATTGATTGATTGATTAATTACTGTGTGCAGATCATTATACTAAGTACCTGAATCCATTTAAAAATCTACCTGGCTTGCTTGTCCACATTTACCATAGTAACTAGATAATTATAATAGCATTTTGGGAGCCTTATCGAAGACTTCAGAACTCAGACTGCCACTCTCCCAGAAGAACTTACCCCTGAGACTTCTACCATCCTGAAGTGCTGGCTGAAAAAGACAAGATGAACTTCAGCTGGGGTTTTGCTCCTCCTGAGGAAGGGTCTCTCTGGGGCTCCCTGCAAGGAGACAATGATGCTCCCTTAGGGTTGCTGGGATCAGGCCTGAAAACCCCTGGGCCCCACCTAAATCCAGCCCTCTTTCAGGAACTGTCAGTGGGGACCAGAACTCCTAGCCAGCATGCTACTGTATGTCTACTGTGCAACACATGTATGGATTGGTCCTACAGACTGTTCCCTACTCAGCCCCAGTGACCAAACATGCCCAGTTCCATCCATGGGCCGGAAGTAGGTCTCAGACAAGGGACCCCTGCCCTCCTGCTCAGCGCATGTGTATAATCAGGGTGGTCAGCTGAAACACGGACTAAACATGCATTTCATCAAGGCAGGGGGAAGGGGGGCATGTGATCCTTAAGGGGCAGCCCAAGTTGGTACATCATGGACTGCTCCCATTAAGTGGGCTCCTCCAGATTGACTGAGGGTGCCTCACTTGTTCAAGCTCTACCCTTAACACCCACAGGCGGCATGGATGCAGCCAGTTGAACCTTACCCTCATCGCCGATTCCAAGGCAGCTCCAGCCTGGGCATGGCCAAACAACAGGTATCACGGGGTCCTTGCCACCACCTCAAGTCTCTAAGGAACAAGATCCACATGAAAGCTGGAAGACCCTGTTTCCCCGTCCCCTCTCCCCCAGCAATCCCATTTCAGAAAAGTCACGGAGTTGGGGCCCTGCTCAGTGCATGTGTGTAATCAGGAATCAGGTGAAACACGGACTGAACATGCAGTTCATCCCAGCAGACAGCCACTGGCCCTGGATCTCCATCAACCATACGTGAACAGGCAAGAGTGGCAACGAACCCACCATCTTAACCATCTCTCCGCCTGCTCCACTCGCTTACTCCTGTCTCACCCCCCGGACCCAAACGGCTCGGCCACTTCGTCCTGGTCACTGACGGCTGGTTCCAGGTGAACCAGTCGAAGGGGCAGGGCACAAATCTCCCACCCCCACTATGGGTTGGGCGGGCTACATTCCCAGACAAGTTACGGTTCCTTCCTTGGCTTATACCTCTCCCAAGCTTAGGTGCAGGGCTCTGCACACAGTAAGCGCTCAATAAATACGACTGATTGCCTGACTTATACCTTCTCCCAAATAGGCGCGTCCTGACGCTGGTCCCCATTCCATGTTGGGCAGCTTGTTCTGGCCGCCAGAGAGAATACTGAAGACCCTCGTGGCTCCTTCACCGGGCTGGAGCTGGTGAAGCATCAGGGTACCGGAAAATACACCGAAAAAGCTGAAAATACACAGAAGCCCAGGAACGTGTTAGACGCCGTCTGCGGTAGCCCCTTTCTCTGAGCAAGTTGGAGGGGGAGGGGGAAGTGTCTTGCTCCGGGGAGAATTAGACCAAGAGAAGCCTGGACTAGACTGTGGCGGTGCCATTTTGTCCAAAGGGGCAGGAGGGGGTAACTCTAGTTCCCAGGAACCGGCAAGGGATTATTTTAATAAGCAGCGTAGGTCAGTGGAAAGAGCCCGGGCTTTGGAGTCAGAGGTCATGGGTTCAAATCCCGGCTCCGCCACTTGTCAGCTGTGTGACCTTGGGCAAGTCACTTCACTTCTCTGGGCCTCAGTGACCTCATCTGGAAAATGGGGACTGCGACTCTGAGCCCCCCGTGGGACAACCTGATCACCTTGTAACCTCTCCAGCGCTTAGAACAGTGCTTTGCACATAGTAAGCGCTTAATAAATGCCATTATTATTTAACAATGAGTTCTGCGGTGAAGGGTATAAGTGCAGATCACTGCTCCCACCCCCAGCCTCTGCCGTCAAAAATCACAAGAGATTGGACCGGTTTGGGAACTGGGAGCAATACCAGTGCGAAATTCCCTCTCCCCTCAACCCACACACGTGGCCGAAGGAGAAACTCCCACCCTTCCTTCACAATCAGGCCAGGCAAAGTAACAGTGATAAAGAGACCTAAAATTTAACACCCATTCGGCGCAATATTAAGCGTTTGGGAATGTAAACGGAAACACGGTACCTGCCCCCTACATTCTTACGGTCCCGCGGGGGGCGACCCAGATCCAACTCGACTCGGCTGTTAGAGACCTTGGGAAGGTTGCAGACTCGACCCATCCTTGTTCCTCCAGCCTGCCTGGAGTCCCAGATGGTGGCGGATGAAATACACACCACCCACTCGGCGACCCCGCTGCAGGAAAAGAGAGTCGGTGGGGCGGCGGCCAGTGATTTTTGGGGGCAAGGAAGAGTCTGATTGGCTAGGAAGGCCAAGCCCCGCCCCCTAACCGGAAACAGGGATCCTCATCCGGGGAACAGGGATGAATTAAAAGTTAAAAGTGGCAGGGAAGTTTGCAGGCTCATCATCATCATCATCAATCGTATTTATTGAGCGCTTACTATGGGCAGAGCACTGTACTAAGCGCTTGGGAAGTACAAATTGGCAACATATAGAAACAGTCCCTACCCAACAGTGGGCTCACAGTCTAAAAGGGGGAGACAGAGCAAAACCAAACATACTAACAAAATAAAATAAATAGGATAGATATGTACAAGTAAAATAGAGTAATAAATATGTACAAACATATATACACAGGTGCTGTGGGGAAGGGAAGGAGGTAAGATGGGGGGGATGGAAAGGGCTCAACCCATCCTTGTTCCTCCAGGCTGCCTGTCTACATGTTTTGTTTTGTTGTCTGTCTCCCCCTTCTAGACTGTGAGCCCGTTGTCGGGTAGGGACCGTCTCTGTATGTTGCCGACTTGTACTTCCCAAGCGCTTAGTCCAGTGCTCTGCATACAGTAAGCACTCAATAAATACGATTGAATGAATGACAGCCTGTGTCCAACCTGATTCGCTTGTATCCACTGTGGTGCTTGGCTAACAGTAAGCTCTTAATATTTATTACTCTATTTTATTTGTACATATTTACTCTATTTATTTCATTTGTTAATATGTTTTGTTTTGTTCTCTGTCTCCCCCTTCTAGACTGTGAGCCCACTGTTGGGTAGCGACTGTCTCTGTTGCCAACTTGTACTTCCCAAGCGCTTAGTACAGTGCTCTGCACACAGTAAGCACTCAATAAATCATCATCATCAATCGTATTTATTGAGCGCTTACTGTGTGCAGAGCACTGTACTAAGCGCTTGGGAAGTGCAAACTGGCAACATGTAGAGACAGTCCTTACCCAACTGGGCTCACAGTCTAAAAAAAATGATTGAATGAATGCCTGGAATCCCAGATGGCGGCGGATGGAATGGAATGGAATGCCCACGACCTACTCGGCGACCCCCCGCTGCAGGAAAAGAGGGTCGGTGGGGCGGCGGCCAATGCTTTTGGGGGCAAGAAAGAGTCTGATTGGCTAGGAAGATAAAGCCCCGCCCCCTAACCGGAACAGGGATCCTCATCCGGGGAGCAGGGATGAATAAAAATGAAAAGTGGCAGGGAAGAGTAGTCTGAATTGGGTTACGGGGCCGGCCGCCGGTGGATCCGTGCCCCGCCTCAGCCATTGCACTCAGTGAGCCGGCCGTGAGTCTGTTCCAAAGCCCGTTGGGAGGGGCATCCGCCACCCTCCCGCGGGCGGGGGGGCGGCTTCTCCTGCCCGGTCTACCCCCGCACGAGGCCCCCTTCTCTGGGAACTCACCTCCCCGCCTCTCAGGGAGGGCCCTGCTAGGGCCGCTCCTGGCCCCCGTCTCAGACCTTCCCAAGGGCTGGCCAGAGAGTGACGCATGCGCACTCCGCCCGTGGCCCCTCCGCTGAGCTTCCCACTGCCACGTGTCCAAGCGCCTCTGCGGTTCCTTATATAAGGTCCGAAAACATCCCTGCCTTTACCTTATGACGACTTCCCATGAGGTACAGTGGCGGAGCGAGATGCAAATTACGTCCGTTAGGTCGTGACGACGGTCTCCAGAGCTCCTCCCTTTTGTCCATCGGGGAGTCCTGCTTCGGCTTCCGCCCGGCCGTCTCCAGCCCTACTCCAATCAATCAATCAATCGTATTTATTGAGCGCTTACTGTGTGCAGAGCACTGTACTAAGCGCTTGGGAAGTCCATGGCGGCTCGCGGGCGGACGAGGAGTCACGGGGCCTCTCGAGGTGCGGAATATATGTTTGTACATATTTATTACTCTATTTGTTTATTTATTTTACTTGTACATATCTATTCTATTTATTTTATTTTGTTAGTATGTTTGGTTTTGTTCTCTGTCTCCCCCTTTTAGACTGTGAGCCCAATGTTGGGTAGGGACTGTCTCTAGATGTTGCCAATTTGTACTTCCCAAGCGCTTAGTACAGTGCCCTGCACATAGTAAGCGCTCAATAAATACGATTGATGATGATGAATTAGGGGGGTTCCCCACTTCCCCCGCCCGCATCCCTTCGTCCCGCCGGCTCCCCTCAACCCTCCCCTCCATTCCTTCTCACCCGTAATTCCCGCCAGCTCCCCGCTCTCCCCAACCACGCACCCCTCGCCCTGTCATAAATATTTATTTATTTATTTATTTTACTTGTACATATCTATTCTATTTATTTTATTTTGTTAGCATGTTTGGTTTTGCTCTCCGTCTCCCCCTTTTAGACTGTGAGCCCACTATTGGGTAGGGACCGTCTCTATATGTTGCCAACTTGTACTTCCCAAGCGCTTAGTACAGTGCTCTGCACACAGTAAGCGCTCAATAAATACGATTGATGATGATGATGATGCACAGCAGGCCAGTGGCTGTGAGCCCACTGTTGGGTAGGGACTGTCTCTATATGTTGCCAACTTGTACTTCCCAAGCGCTTAGTACAGTGCTCTGCACACAGTAAGCGCTCAATAAATACGATTGATTGATTGATTGGCCCCCGTCGGAGAGGGGGGTGGTGGCTCCAGCGAGCAGGAGGCGGTCCAGGCCCGGTGACGACCCAGGCCGTTTTCCCCCGACGCAGGGAGCAGGCGGCCGCAGCGCCCGGCCCGCAGGCCCCCGGAGCCGGGAAGCAGCGAGGGAGCGAATTCCACGGGCGGGATGCGCTGGGAATGGCAGGACCAAGGCGGCTCCTGGCACCTTTACCCCCCACCGCTGGACATGGACATCTCCCAAGCCTTCAGGTACGTACCCCGACCCCCTCGGCAGCTCGGCCTGAGGGCGAAGACCCAGCCCGCCCCCCTCGCTCAATCAATCAATCAATTGTATTTATTGAGCAATTACTGTGTGCAGAGCACTGTACTAAGCGCTTGGGAAGTCCAAGTTGGCAACATCTAGAGACGGTCCCTACCCAACGGTGGACTCACAGTCTAGAAGGGGGAGACAGAGAACAAAACAAACAAACAAACCTGGAGCCCTCCGCTCACTGACAGGGTGGCAGGACGAGGCCCGTAGAAGAGGAGGAAAGCCGAAATGATTTCCCTCGGCGGCGGCGTGGCCCCTCAGGCGACCCGCAGATGGTGGTCTAAGGGTGTGAGCACACCTCTGCTCATTTCTGCACATTTCACATTTCTGTTCACCTCCTCCAGGAGGCCTTCCCAGACTGAGCCCCTTCCTTCCTCTCCCCCTCGTCCCCCTCTCCATCCCCCCATCTTACCTCCTTCCCTTCTGCACAGCACCTGTATATATGTATATGTGTTTGTATATATTTATTACTCTATTTATTCTACTTGTACATATCTATTCTATTTATTTTATTTTGTTAGTATGTTTGGTTTTGTTCTCTGTCTCCCCCTTTTAGACTGTGAGCCCACTGTTGGGTAGGGACTGTCTCTATATGTTGCCAATTTGTACTTCCGAAGCGCTTAGTACAGTGCTCTGCACATAGTAAGCACTCAATAAATACAATTGATGATGATGATTTCTGCTCCCACCTCCTCCCCACGCACTCCAAGTCCCCTGCCACCTGTCCTTTCCCTTCCCCACAGCACCTGTATATATGTATATATGCCTGTACATATTTATTTCTCTATTTATTCATTTTACTTGTATGTATCTATTCTATTTATTTTATTTTGTTAGTATGTTTGGTTTTGTTCTCTGTCTCCCCCTTCTAGACTGTGAGCCCACTGTTGGGTAGGGACTGTCTCTGTCTGTTGCCAGCTTGTACTTCCCAAGCGCTTAGTACAGTGCTCTGCACACAATAAGTGCTCAATAAATACAATTGATTGATTGATTGATTTCCCGCTCCGGGCCACCCACCCTGGCCACTGCAGCTCGATTTTGTTTTTTGATTACTACCTCTCTTCCTGCTGAAAAACCCACCCTGCCTCTCCTTCCCCCCCCGCCCCCCCCACCCCGTCCAAGGAGAAGTTCGTTCGTTTTCATTCATTCAATCGTGTTTATTGAGCGCTTACTGTGTGCAGAGCACTGTACTAAGCGCTTGGGAAGCACAAGTTGGCAACATATAGAGACGGAGCCTACCCAACAGTGGGCTCACAGTCTAGAAGGGGGAGAGAGACAACAGAATAAAATAAATAGAATAGTAAGTATGTACAAGTAAAATAAATAAAGTAATAAATATGTACAAACATATCCTCTCCCCCTCGCCCCCCTCTCCATCCCACCATCTTCCCTCCTTCCCTTCCCCACAGCACCTGTATATATGTATATATGTTTGTACATATTTATTACTCTATCTATTTTACTTGTACATATACTATTTATTTTATTTTGTTAGTATGTTTGGTTTTGTTCTCTGTCTCCCCCTTTTAGACTGTGAGCCCACTGTTGGGTAGGGGCTGTCTCTATGTGTTGCCATCTTGTACTTCCCAAGCGCTTAGTACAGTGCTCTGCACACAGTAAGCGCTCAATAAATACGGTTGATTGATTGATTGATATTCAGGTGCTGTGGGGAGAAGAAGGAGGTAAGGCGGGGGGGATGAGGAGGGGGAGAGGAAGGAGGGGACTCAGTCTGGGAAGGCCTCCTGGAGGAGGTGAGCTTTCAGTAGGGCCTGGAAGGGAGGAAGAGAGCGAGCTTGGCAGATGTGCGGAGGGAGGGCATTCTGGCCCAGGGGGAGGACGTGGGCTGGGGGTCGACAGTGGAACAGGCGAGAACGAGGCACATTGAGAGGAGGTCAGCAGCAGAGGAGCGGAGGGTGCTGGCTGGGCTGCAGAAGGAAAGAAGGGAGGTGAAGTAGGGAAGTTCTGACCACGACAGCCAGAAACTGTTCCCTGAGTGTACCTGCTGCTGATGCGAGTGACGGCACCCAGCAGTCTGTCCCCGTCCCGCACTCTCTCCCTTGTGCCTTTGCACACTTTATTTTATTTCCTTGGCTCCCCTTCACTCCACAGTTCCCTCTTGGGGACTTACCTCTTCAGATAGTGGTGTTTCCTGAGCGTCTACTGTGGGCAGAGAACTGTTCTAACTCTAGCAGATATAATCTTCTGTAGAAGCAGCGTGGCCTCATGGAACGAGCAAGGGCCTGGAAGTTAGGGGACCTGGGTGCTGAACCCAGCTCTGTAAGTTGCTTACCTTGTGACCCTGGGCAAGTCATGTGCCTCAGTTTCCTCATCTGTAAAATGGGAATTATAAATACCTGTTCTCCTCCTACTTAGACTGTGACCTCATGTAGAACAGGGACTACGTCCAACCTGATTAGCTTGTATATGCCCCAGGGTTTAGGTTAGTGCTTGACACATAGTAAGTGCTTAACAAATACAATAATAATAATAATGGTAATCTGTGCCCTCAAGGAGCAAAATCTTCCTGTGTATTTGGTGAGACCCAGTGGTTTCCCTAATCCTCAGCCCTTGTAACATTTAGTCCAGGCCTGTGTGTTTCAGTTATTTCTTTCCTTCTGTTGCAAAATTCTTGTTTGAATTTTCCATGTACAGTAAACGAAACTGAAGGGACCTGTGATGGAGGACAGTAATATTTATTGAGCTCTCAATGGATGCAGTGCATCAAATGAAGCAACACAAAGAGATAGGTTCCCTGATCACAAGAAATTTGCATTCTTAATAGGGACTCCCCAAACATAAAGGTATTTACCAACAGAGTAGTCTAATCAGTAATGTGCCATTTAATAAACCAGTGCTGAGGATGGGTGTAAAAAAATGTTTAACTGCTAGTAGTGACCAGTGGGTTTGTACTGTGTGGGTGGTTGGAAATTAATCATCATCATCATCATCATCATCATCAGTCGTATTTATTGAGCGCTTACTGTGTGCAGAGCACTGTACTAAGCACTTGGGAAGTACAAGTTGGCAACATATAGAGACAGTCCCTACCCAACAGTGGGCTCACAGTCTAAACGGGGGAGACAGAGAACAAAACAAATCTGGGAGGACTTCCGGGGGAGGAGGAACTTCAGGAGAACTTTGAAGAAGAGGAGAGGTATTAGCTGATAAAAATAATAATTGTGGTATCCAAGTGCTTACTATATGCCAAGCACTGAAATAAGCAGTGGGGTATTTATAAGATAAGGTTGGACACAGTAACTGTCCCACATAGAGCTCACAGGCATTGGGCAGGTATTGAATCCCCATTTTACAGATGAGGAAACTGAGGCACAGAGAAGTTAAGTGATTTGCCCAAAGTCATACAGCAGGAGAGTGGCAGTGTCAGAATTAGAACCCAAATCTTCTGGCTCCACAGCCCATGGTCTTTCCACTAGGCTACACTGCTTCCTGATGGATGGTCTGACAGATTTGGGGAGGAAGGGAGGGCGTTCTAGGGAGTTCCTGGGGAACAGAGTGAGCAAGGAAATGGAAGTAGGAGAGCCAAAAGGGAGGTTACAATGAGAAGGTGAGCTTCGGAGAAGTGAAGAGAGAGAGCAGATAAGAAGTAGCAGGCGGAGGGAGCGCGTAGGTAAGGATGGGAAGAATTTTTTAAATTATATTTTGTTGTGTGCCTCCTATAGGCTAGGCACTGTGCTAAGCACTAAGAGTTGAAGCTGATTGCTAGAATTCTTTGTTGTGGAAAGAAATGGAAATCCAACGAAGAGTGTTAAGGAGTGGAGAGATGTGTGATATGTTTCTCCGTGTAAGTCTTTTAAGAATGTTACATTTCTCAGGAGTCCATATTGTAAGGAATTTCCCCTGTATCCATTATATCTTTATGTTTACTTCACCTTCCCCCATTAGAATATGAGCTCTTCAAGGGCAAGATACAAGGTCATTTCCTCTGACCTCTGCCCGGCTGGCTCAGTGGAGCTGCTTCCACTGTGGCCGGTGGGCTGGACTAGGCAGGACTGGGCAAGTTCTGTTCTCTTACTGACTTTGGGAATTGTATTTCAGGGCAGGAGACATTCTGGTGAACATCTCACCTGACGGGGGAGACACTAAGCTGCAAGTGGACCTGAAGAGGATGGTCCAGAGAAACGTGCAGACCGGAGTGGAGCAGCGGGTCGCCGCTGCAGTCGGAGGGCCCGGCTCCTGTGAGGGCCCAGCAGTGTCCCTGTGGGCGTGGGTGGGCCTTCCTCCTAGGGGCAGACTCCTAACTTCCCTACCCGAAGCAACAACCCCAGCCCTCAGCCTGGTAGCCAGCTAAGGCCAAGAGGGCTAAGCCTAGGTGGGATTTGACCCTTCCAGGGAATCGAGGCGTGGGCCCCAGGCCTGGTGTTGGGCATCTGGAGTTCTTTGGACTGGAGGGACACCGAGAGGCCATGAATCTCTCGTCTTCCCTCGGCCTCCTGAAGGGCGGGTTCAGGAGGGGAGATGTGTGGTACAGAGCCCCTCCCTGCTCCGACAACCTCCCCTCTCGATCCCTGTTGGCCCACAGATTATGTCTGGCAGTGGCAGGAAGAGGAGGAGTGGATCCCATACCCACCCGAAACCTGCCTGGCTCTGGAAGCAGCCCGGGAAGGAGGGGGTGGCAGCAAACCGAAGGTGGACCTAGCAGTTGGCCGCACCCGCTACAGCCTGGACCCAGACAACATGCTTCAAACCAACCGCAGGAGCGGCTTCCAGCGCCAGATGGAGCGCCGGCCCTCGGGTATGGCCCCTCCGGGGGCTGGGGGTGGGCGAAAGCAGGCCGAAGGGACCACAACCCAGTGGGCGTAGTAAGAGTGAGGGAGAAGGGAGAGATAGATTTGGGGGTTAAGTAGGGTTCCGGGGATCCAGAGAAAACTCATTTGTGTTGAGGGAGGGGAGAGGTGGACCGGGTCACGGTTTGGGTAGGCTAGGGTAAAGGCTGCCAGCTCTGTGTTTGAGCATCACCGTGAATGGAATCCTGGTCTAAACCGGGCAAAGTCAAAGTCAAAATGGACAGCCATGGCCGTGGTTCTGTAATGGACCGAGGTCCACCGTGGGCTGGACAGGGCCAGCCAGGGGTGACCAGTTATGTTGATAAGCACCTCTAGAGTAGATCCTGGTGTCTGTGTTCCCTCTTTCTCAAACTCTCCTTGGTCCATCCCCCCACCCCCACCCCCACCCCAGGTTCTCTCTGAACAAATGCTCCCTGTGACCTCCCTTCTCTGCTTTCTGTTTCCTCTTTTGCTCAGTTGCTGTGGAACTAAATGGAGCCGGCGGTTCCTGTGAAATCTCATCGGACGGGCCTCCTGTGGTCAAGAGGGCCCGTGGGTGCCAGCAGCCAAGAACGCCCGTGGATGCCAGCGGTAGGAAACAAGAGGCAGGGTCAGAAGCAGATGCAAAAGGAGATGCCAGAGAAGGAGAGAGCAATGGTGAGAGCCTCGGGAAGTGGGTTGGGGAGAAAGAGGTAGATAAGGGGTGATGAGGCTGGCATTGGCCTCCTGGGCCCCACAGAGTGCCACTCTGGAAATGGCAGCTAAGCTTAGCCCAGCAGCCACCAGGGGTATCTTCGAGCACTAGTGATGGGAACAGGTGGAGAGGGGCAACACCTTGCCCTATCCAAGTGTGGATGGGCAAGGGACAAACTGATCTGGAACCTCCAGCCGGCAGACAGGGAGTTGCCGAGGGTAGTTCACTGCGAGGTACCAGGGATGCCTGCTGACTCTGAAATGGCCAGAAGTGGCCCGTGGCCCCAGCCTGGTCAGGGTTAATCTAGGGCTGTATCATGGGCAAGATTCCTGGGCTGGGCAGATCGGGTCATGGGCCAAGGGCAGGACTGCCATGTGGGTGGTACCCTGTCAAGAGCAGCTGCTGACATGATTTTTTTTTTTTTTTTGTGTGTGTGTGTGTGTGTGTGTGTGTGTGTGTGTGCGCGCAAACGTGTACATGAGCACAGAGGCTGTGAAGACCTTGCTTCTGAAGGGGAAGGCTCCAGTGGATCCAGAGTGCACAGCCAAACTAGGCAGGGTGAGCAGTCACAGTCTTCTGACTCCTTGGGGATGCCCACTGGGGTTTCCCTTACCTCTCTCCCAAAGCTTCCGGGAATGACTCCTTACCCTGGTGAGATTCAGCCATGGGCGTGGCATCAGGCTGTAGCCGGAAGGTTCACCATCCTGGTTTTCTCACAGAACCCTCCAGGGTCATGCCTCCCCTAGTAGGACTCCCTAATAGTGTGTGGCCTCCAAAGAAATCCCCTCTGCCTAGAGCACTTCTTCATCTTCCCTTGGTTCTGAAGGGAGAAGTGGGAGCTGGGGCACTGACCATCCAGACGGGGCTAGGGGCAGGGTGCACAGAATGCAGGAAAAGGAGAGCCAGTCTATCAATCCCAGAGCTTCCCCACCACACGGCATTCTCAGGCCTGAGGCCGTAGGCTGGGGTGGCCAGGTACCGGCCAGAGCTGCTGCCAAAGCCGGGGCCCCTCAAGGAGGAGCTGGCCTAGCCAGGCTCTCGTTCCTTCCCTGTGGGTTCACGAGAACTGCAGCCCTGACTGTTCTTGGCCTTTGCTGTCTCTCTCTCTATAGGCCCATGTGTACTGTGAAGGGGACGACGTGTATGATGTCATGCTGAGCCAGGTAAGCTGAGCAGGGGGGCTGGAGGGAGCAGGAGGGTGAAAGGAGGCTGGGGCCCATCCACCCTCCTTACCACGATGCTTAACGCCTGCTGCAGGCACCCCCAGAAATCCATCTTCCCAGTACCCCAAACCATGTTTTCTCCTGTCTTCTCCCTCCCCTCCCCATTCCCCGACCCCTTTCTGCTCCCAGGACCTCTCAGCCACCTTTACTCCAGTCCTGTTTCTTGGGCAGATCCGGCTGGCTGGCCGGCCTGCCTGGGCCCCACCTCCATCTAGAGAAACCCTGCCCTTTGCCCTCTCCTCACATTGTTCTCTGCTGCAGCAATGGGCCAGGGGCCCAGGCCGCACAGACCAAAGGTGGAGGGAAGAATTTCCCGGCGGTGACCCTGGAGCCTGGGGTGGGGGACACTCTTTTCTTTGTTACAGAAACACAATGGGGGTCCCAGTCCTGGGGCCAGAGCTGGAGCTCAGGGTCTGTTCTGAAGCTCTGTGTTGGGATAAGGGTGAGAGTGGAGCCAGAAATGGATTTCCTGGGCTCCAGGGGCCCTGCAAGAGCCAGTTAGCTGCTGGCCTCATTTCCACCAGCTCCTTTGGGGTCAACACCCACTGCCCTGGGACCAGGAGCTGGGGGGGCCAGTGCACCTTCCTAGGCCCAAGGCCCCAGACCCCAAATTGGGATTGATCACCCCTTCCTGCTCTCTCGCCCTGCTGCAGACCAATCTCCAGTTCAACAACAACAAGTACTACCTCATCCAGCTGCTGGAAGACGACAGCCAAAAAATCTTCAGTGTCTGGATGAGATGGGGGCGAGGTGACAGGGGCTACCGGGAGCTGGGGAGGGCCCAGTCCAGCTCTCTGTGGGGGCTGGTTGAGAACGGAGGAACCCAGGGCTCAGGCTGGATTTTCTGAGGAGCTGGACCACCCCCACCACCTCCCTCCCCTGGAAAGGGTGGGATCTCTGCGGAGGGGGCAGGAAGAGAACTGTAGCAGGGCCCAGAGGCAGTTCACCTGAGGTGAGTCAAGGCTGACTCTGGCACCCTCCAAGTGGGTACAGGGCAGGGACTGGCCAAGCGGCACTGCAGTTAGGCTCTGGACAACCTGAGAGGGCATCGTCCCTGGCTGGTCAGCCCCCGCTCCTCTCATCCCAGACATAACCTAAGCCTGTTTCCTGCCTCTTCCAGCGGATCGAATGATGACCATTTCTAGGGGATGACCGGGGACTGCCCCTCCCCCGAGGAGGGGTGTCTCATAAGGCTGTTTCATTTCCTTTTCAGTGGGGAAGTCTGGACAGCGCTGCCTCATGGCCTGTGCCGGGGATCTCAGCAAGGCCAAGGAGATATTCCACAAGAAGTGAGTGTCCGGTTGGATAGAGCAGGGCATGGCAGGGAAGAGCTAGGCAGAGCAGCACTGGGTTGGGCAGGGCTGAACATATCCAGGCTCTCCTTTCAGCCCAGGAGTTTCCCTCTCAGTTCAACTCTGCCTTCTGCCTGTCAAGTCCACCACAGAGCTGACCACAGAATTCAAATGGATCCTGGATTGAGTGCTTTGGGTTGGGAGGTGGGGCTGGGGAAGGAGGCACAGCCTGCTGCAGCCAGGAAGAGCCAGGGGCTCTGCATATATATATAGTAGTATATATGTAGTATTTGTTAAGCACTTACTCTGTACCAGGCACTATACTAAGCACTGGGAAAGGTACAAGTTCATCAGATTGGACACAGTCCATGTCCCACAAGGGGCTCACAGATCCCCATTTTACAGATGAGGTAACTGAGGTGCAGTAAAATTAAGTGACTTGCCCAAGGTCACACAGCAAACAAGTGGCAAAGCTGGGATTAGAACCCAGGTTCTCCTGACTCCTGGACCCATGCTCTATCCACTAGGCCACACTACTTAGAGAAGCAGCGTGGCTCAGTGGAAAGGGCGCGGGCTTGGGAGTCAGAGGTCATGGGTTTGAATCCTGGCTCCGCCACTTGTCAGCAGTGTGACCTTGGACAAGCCACTTAACTTCTCCGTGCCTCAGTTACCTCATCTGTAAAATGGGGATTAAGACTGTGAGCCCCACGTGGGACAACCTGATCACCTTGTATCCCCCCCCAGCGCTTAGAACAGTGCTTTACACATAGTAAGCACTTAACAAATACCATCATTGTTATTATTATTATTATTACTTCTCTACATTGCTGGACTTGGCCCAAGGGAGGCCTCAGTCTCTTCCAGACCTGGGGGACTTGGGTAGGGAGAGGGTGGGTGCTCTGCACAAAGTAAGCGTCCAATAAATACGATTGAATGAATATGTGTGTGTGTGTGTGTGTGTGTGTGTGTGTGTGTGTGTGTAGGGGGAGGATGAGGGGATGGAAGGAGGGGAGAGAGCGCTCTTTGGCAGGGAATTCTGTGTTACTAGGGATAGAGCCCAGAAACCAAAGGGAGTGTCTTTATTAGTATTCTGGAATGCCGGGAGGGGCTGTGGGTAAAGTATGTGTGAAATGCTGAGCTAGAAAAGGGTGAGGCAGGAGGGGGCCCGGAAGGAGGTGCCTCATCCCCTGAGGCCTGGTCCCCACCCCACCCCCGAGGCCACTGTCCCCTGAGGCCACTGTCCTGGGGCTCTGCAGGTTTCTTGACAAGACAAAGAACCACTGGGAGGACCGGAGCTGCTTTCAGAAGGTCGCGGGCAAATACGATCTGCTTCAGACAGACTACACCAGCCAAAGCCAGGTCTGGCTGCTGTGGGAACTTGGGACTAGCTCTTCCAAACCATGGTGGCCAGGCAGGAGGGACCCTGGAGCAGAGGGAGATGAGCTGGAAGGATAAGGACGAGTAGGGTGTTGGGTTTCCTGGAGCTCACGGGGGTCTCCCTCTGCATCAGGGCCTAGAGGAACTCCCCACACCCACACCCCGGCCCCTGCCAGAGTCGCAGCTGGACCCCCGTGTGCAGGCATTGCTCAGGCTGATCTGCAACGTGCAGGCCATGGAGGAGATGGTGGTGGAGATGAAATACGACACCAAGAAGGCCCCGCTGGGTATGGCCCCCTCCCAGCCCTGCCCTTTCCCCCGGTCCCCATACCTGCTCTGACTCTGTGGCTCTGGACGGGGCTTTCCTGAATAGGGGGGGCAGGGGTGAGTGCCCAGATAGGGTGTGCCTACCTATGTACACTATTCTCCACTCGGGCTGCCCACAGGGAAGCTGACAGTGGCACAGATCCGGGCAGGATACGAATCCCTGAAGAAGATTGAAGCCTGTATCCAAGCCAGGATGGGTGGGCGTGCCCTTGTGGAGGCGTGCAATGAGTTCTACACCAAGATCCCACACGACTTCGGGTGAGGACAGGGCCCAGTTCCTTTGGCCTTTTACTGTCAGTCTTGTCCTCCAGGCCTCGGGGATGGGTGGGGGACTGCCCATGGGGTGTGCTCATCAGGGCATCTGTAATGCTGGGAGAGGGCATAATGTCCATGTTCTCTGGTCCCTGCTACTGGAACGCCGGGAGCCTCCCGCCTCTTCTGCTTTGGGTATGTCCTGCCCCCGTCGCCCCCATCTCTGAGCCAGGGCACTCCAGAAGGCACAGAGCTGCTTCCTGCTTGCTTCCCTCTCTGCCCCCTGCCTTTCCACCTGTCCTCCTGCCCACACTCTCACTGGGCATCTCAAAGAGGCTTCTGCTGTTGTTTGTGCCCTTAGAGGCCAGCCTGGGGCTTTCTGTGGGCCTGCCGTGACCTTTGCTGCTTGATACCGTGGCTCGGCCCAAAATCTAGAGCCCACCAGCCCTAACTTGGTGCTCATCCCTGACCCCCCTCCCACTGCACCCTGGGATCCTGATCAGCTGGGCCAGCCCCCTGCCTCTGGCAAAGGAAAAAAGTTCTACAACCACCTTGCCTGTACCAGCTACTTCACCAGGAGAGCCTGCCTCAAGTCTAACCAGCTGCAGTGTGTCACCATATCTTCCCATACCACACTGTCCCTCAAGCCTGCCCTTCTCCAAGCTAAAATTGTGATTCCTGTTCCCAGTCCTTTCACCCCTGGGCTCACTCACTCTGTGTCCCCCACTTTCCCCCCTCTTACCGGGCCCCCAAATCTGGTGGCACCTTCTGCAGGCTCCGCCCCCCACCACTCATCCGGACAGAGGCAGAGCTGAGTGCCAAAGTGCAGCTCTTGGAGGTGAGGGGGCCAAGGAGGCTGGGGGGGAGGGAGCAGCAGGGACCGGGCACCCTCACACCCCGGCACTGTCCGAGCCCAGCTGTGGTGCTTGTGGTTCCATCCAGGCCTTGGGAGACATTGAAATTGCCATCAAGCTGGTAAAATCAGAACAGGATAGCCTGGAGCACCCCCTGGACCAGCACTATCGCAACCTGCACTGTGCCCTGCGCCCGCTGGACCACTCCTGCCATGAGTTCAAGGTGAGGGGCTGTCAGGGCCACCCTGGGGGAGACCGGAATAGAGGGGCCGGGAGCTGAGCCCAGTTCACCGCCTCCCGCCTCTTGCCCAGGTCATCTCCCAGTATTTGCAGTCTACACACGCGCCCACGCACAATGACTACACCATGACCTTGCTGGAGGTCTTCGAGGTGGAGAAGGAGGGTGAGACAATGGCCTTCAGGGAAGAACTGAGCAACAGGTACGGTCTTGGGTCGGAGAGGAGGGAAGAGCTGGGGGCGCTGAGCAGGGCTCCTGGGCCCGGCTGGCCCCCATTCTAATGACCCCTGGGCTTCCTTCAGGATGCTGCTGTGGCATGGCTCCCGGCTGGGCAACTGGGCAGGGATCCTGAGCCAGGGGCTCCGCATTGCCCCACCCGAGGCTCCCATCACAGGCTACATGGTGAGTGGCGGGGCATGGAAGTGCAAGTCTCCTTGCCAGGAGGCCTGGGGGCCCAGACTGAGAATCCCACAAGTGGGGTGAACTGAGAAGCAGCGTTGCTCAGTGGAAAGAGCATGGGCTTTGGAGTCAGAGGTCATGGGTCATGGGCTCTGCCAATTGTCAGCTGTGACTTCGGGCAAGTCACTCTGCCAATTGTCAGCTGTGACTTCAGCCAAGTCACTTAACTTCTCTGTGCCTCAGTAAAAATGGGGATTAAGACTGTGAGCCCCCTGTGGGACAACCTGATCACCCTGTAATCTCCCCAGGGCTTAGAACAGTGCTTTGCACATAGTAAGCACTTAATAAATGCCATCATCATTATTATTATTATTATTAACTAAAGGGTGAGCTCCCCATCCCCCAGTCTGGCCTGTGGGCAAGAGTCCCTGCCTCTCCCTGGGTTCCCCAGCCCTCCAAGAGCGCCCTTGGCTTGCTCCTGCCCCGGGAGGCACGAGGCTAGGACTGCAGTGGCATTACCCCTGGGACTCGGGGGAGTGAAGGTTGGGGGGTACCTGGATGCTAGTGCCTGAGCCTGAGTCTGTGCCCATGCCAGTTTGGGAAAGGCATCTACTTTGCCGATATGTCTTCCAAGAGTGCCAACTACTGCTTCGCCTCCCGCCTCCATGACACAGGACTGCTGCTGCTGGCAGAGGTGAGGAGGGCGGCAGGGGTGGGGGGCTAGGGACCAGGGAGGGGCCCCAGTGCCAGCTCTTTTCATCCTGCAGGTGGCCCTGGGGGAGTGGAATGAGCTGCTGGAAGCCAACCCTGAGGCCCAGGGGCTGCTGCAGGGGCGGCACAGCACCAAGGGGCTCGGCAGGAAGGCCCCCGAGCCCAGCCGCTGCATCTCTCTGTGAGTACCGATTGGCCACTCTGCCCGTCAGGGGCTGGTTGGGGAGGCAGGACCCGGGAGAGGCACTGACGTCTCCCTCCCTGGCAGGAATGGAGCGGCCGTGCCACTGGGACCGCCGGCTGACACGGGGGTGCAGAATCCCCAAGGCTACACCCTTAACTACAATGAGTTCGTCGTCTACGACCCCAGCCAGGTCCGCATGCGATATCTTCTCCAGGTCCACTTCAGCTTCACCCAGCTCTGGTGAGACCAGAAGCTACGCAGGGACAGGCAGGTGTTCCTTCGATTTTTATTCTCCTGAGCGCTCAGTACAGTGCTGTGCCCCCAGGAAGTTCTCAATAAAGGCTATCGATGATTATGATGATGCGGGTGAGGGCTGCATTGGAAACACGGAGACCACACTGGGACTCTCTCTAAGTTTTAATGTAGTAAACACCCCCCTGCCCCACACCTCTGTTCCCGGCACCCGGGCCCCACAGCTGGACGCTCTGCTCCTCACTCCCAGGCCAGGAAGTAGATGTTGCCCATCGCGTCCCCCACGGCCAGCTGTAGCCCGTGCGCAGGGCCAGGACGGGGTGCCAGGCAGCTGACAGCCCCCTCGCAGCGGAACAGGCCCCGCTGCAAAGGTCAGAGGGAGACGGGAAGGACCGGGTGAGGGCTGTCCTGCCTGGCTCCCTTCCCCTGCCCACCCCCCATCAGCCCGGCCCCACGTCTCACCAGCCTCAGGCTGGGCCGCTCCCACAGCTTCACATCGCGATCCTTTGCAGCAGTCAGCAGGAGGCCAGGCAGCACGTGGAGGGCTGTGACTGCTCCTGCGTGAATCTGGGTTGGGGGGCCGTAGGGGGTGGGTTTGCATGGCCTTTCTCCACTGGGGTTCCCAGCCTGTGCTCCCCCTCACTTAATTAATTATTGTACCTCTGAAGCGCTTACAGTGGGCCAAGCACCGTACTAAGCATGGGGGAAGATACAAGGTAATCAGACTGGACAGTCCCTGGGACAGGGAACATATCTTCTAACTGTTGTATTGTACTCTTTCAAGTATTTAGTACAGTGCTTTCCACATAGAAAACACTCAGTAAATACCACTGATTGATGGCACTCCCTCTAAGTAGGAGGGAATAGGATTTAGTCCCCATTTTACAGATGAGAAAACTGAGGACAGAAAAGTTAAATGACTTGCCCAAGGTCACTCAGCAGCCACACGGCAAAACCGGAATTAGAACCCAGGTCCTCTTGACTCCCTAGCCCATGCTCTTTCCCTTTTCTATCTTTCCCCTTCCCCACCTTTTGCATCCCATCTCCCCCCCACACACACACACACACCCACCCAGCCCCCACCCCCACCTTCCTGCGCAGACACGGCTCCAGTTTCCTCTTGCCACAGTCCTGCCGCTGCTGCCAGATGTCACCTTCAGCCCATTCCCCATCAGGGTCTCGCTCCCCCAAGCGCCACAGCAGACCCTCGGAGCTGGCACACAGGAAGGAGCAGCCTGCCAGCCACAGGGAGAGAGGACGGTCAGAGGCTGTGCCCCCCAGGGGCACCCTCGCCCAGCAGTCCCCTCAGCCCAGCAGTGCCCACCTCCATCGGCCCCAGCTCACCAGACTCGGGCACCGCCTGGGTCACCCACAGCACCGGCGGCTGGGGCCGCTCCAACTCCAGCTCAAACTCCAGGCCTGAATCCATCTCCCCGGACTCACTCTGCTTCTGCATGGACACAGGCAGCACAGATGGGACTCAGCCTGTTGGCCCTGGGCTCCTTCCTTCATTCATTCATTCAATCTTATTTATTGAGCACTTACTGTGTGCAGAGCACTGTACTAAGCGCTTGGGAGAGTCCAATATAACAACAGACTCCCTGCCCACAATGAGCTTACAGTCTAGGGGGGTTGCAAGAAAGATGGGGTCAAGCGCTCCCCCACCACTGGCCCCACCCCCAAGGGCCACGAGCTCCATGTCCCTTTCCCACCCCATCCCCACTCTCCCAACAGGGCCTACCAGGACCGATAGAAGGCAGGGGGACAGGGACTTCAGAAGAAAGACACCGTGTTCCTTGTGTGTGGAAAAGCCACTGAGCCCGTTGTGCTGGCATGGGAGCCTGGGGGAGCCAAGTAGGAGAAGGGTGAACTAGGCCCTTGGGGATCAGCCCAGCCTGACGTTGGCCCACAGCGCTCTGGACAGGGAAGTGGCAGGCTTTCTTCCTGGAACAGCTTCCCACCCCTCTGGTCCAGACAAGGTCGTGTCCACGCTCCCCCTGCCGCCACCCCCCCCCGCCCCCAGCCTGCTTCCCTCTCCCCCACGTCCTCCCGGCGCCCCCACCAGAGGCAGCGGGCAGTCTGGACTAAAGATACTTTCCCAACCACTGGGATAGTGCTCTGCACACAGCATTCAGTAAATGCCACTGATAGATGGAGTTTTAGGGCCAGTTCCTGGCTCCTGAGGGGGGCCTCACTGGAACGTCTTGCTGGAGGTGGTCCCCGGCTCCAGCAGCAGCAGCTGATCAGGAGGTTTCCCCAAGAGCAGGGTCCGGCCATCGGGGGTCAGCTCCAGTCCGGAGATGAAGGGAGCTGGGCGCTGTCGGCTGTGGCAGAGCTGTAGGCTTTGGGCCCAGATGGGATGAACCAATAGTGATGGTAACATAATGGCCTCGCATCCCCTCCTGCCACCCTTCCCTCCTGCATCCGGGGCAGACCGCCACCCCCCCCAACACACCCACACACACACCCCACCCCCAAACACACACCCTATCCCCCACCCCCGCCGAGGGGACTGACAAGATGGTGATCCAAGGACCGGGTCCCCTCACCTGAGACTCCCTTCAGCAGCAGCCTCCTCCGCCACCTCCCACTCGCTGACATCATGGTCATCGCTCAGCAGCACGAAGCTTCGCCTGGAGACCCAGCTCAGCGAGCAGACACGGCCAGGGGCCTGGCAGGCCCAGGCGGAGCAAGGGGGTCAGGCTCCCCGCTTTAAGGTTTCACTCCCCCTCCTCCCTCCCTAGTGGGGGCAGACAGCTGAGGGTCCCACCTCCAGCCCCAGACTCCCCACTCACTTGGGCTGAGGCCACAGGGCTTGCTTCCCGCCACAGGATCAGCTCCCCAGCCTCGTTGCCGGATACAGCCAGGGCCCCATCGGGGGCCCAGGACACAGCCGTGATTGGCCGTGGGGGCTGCCTGGCTTCACTCGGTTGCTCTGCAGACATGGACAGGGCTTCAGGCCATGGCTTCTGGTAGAGGTACAAGCCTCCACCCACCTTTGCTCTCTGCCCACCTCCCCTTCCCCTGGCCAACCTGTCTCCTCTGGCACCGTCCAGAGGCGCACGGACCCATCCCGCGAGGTGGTCAGCAGGCTGCCCGAAGCCTCGGACACAGCTGCAGCGACAACTGAGCCACTGTGGCCCAGCAGGGTCTGGGTCTGGGACACCTATGGAGGGGTGGGAGGAGGGCCAGTCAGCGGGGGCCCTGCCCGGCTCCAGGCTGAACCCCCTCCCCACGGCACTCACCAGCAGTGGACACCAGAGTCGGGCAGTTCCATCCAACCCAGCAGTCACTACCAGCAGCTCCGACCCAGTCTGACCATCTGCTGCCCATCACACATAGATGAGAGGCCCCGACCACCGACCGGTGGTACCCCCAAGGTTAGATTTCCGGTATCTCCATTCCCTCTCATGGTCATTGAAGAGATTTGGGGCCGGGAAATGGGGGGGTAGAAGGACAAGCCTTCCTCTACCAGGGCTCCAGAGCACTGCCCATTGGCTGATGGGCCCGAGGAGGGCAGAGTCAGGGTTACGGATGGGGGAGGGGAGATGGGAGGTGGGGGAGATCCTCACCCGAGTGGGACTTCAGGGCCGCTACACACTGGCTGATGGGCCCGGGGTGGGCAGGGATGCTGGTCAGCTCCACCCCCATCCTGTTCCACACCTTCAAGATTCCATCCCGGTCCACAGAAACCACATGGTCCTCCTGCCCCCCCAACCCCAAAACTGGCATTAGACCCCCGATCCTCCCTCTTCTACTCACCACTTGGCCATCTATGGGTCCTCCTTAACTCCACCATGACCCACGATCACCCCCTTACCCTCCCTCCTCCTCCCCCAGACCCTTTACCCACATTGTCCACTTCAACCCTTCCCCAGCCCCCACTCCCCTCCCCAGAAGGCCAGAGCCCAAACTGCCCCTCCCACCCCATGCCTCACCACAGATAGCACGGCGCTCACGGCACCCTGATGCCCCTGGAACTGGCCGAGCCGCTGACCAGATGTGGGTGACCACAGCTGGACCAAGCCATCATTGGAGCAGGAGAGCTGGGGTTGGGGGAGCATGGGGTCAGGGAACCAAGGGCAAGAGCCCCTGCTGAGACAGCCCAGGTTCAGCCCTCCAACGCCCTCTACCCCAACCTGCGTCGGTCTAGGGAGGCAAATAGTGATGGCAGCAGCGGGAACCTCCTGCCCCAGACTCATCCTTGAGGGTTCTGGTGGCCCTGAGCTGAGACCCAGGACTGATTACCTCTCTGCTCTTAGGGTCATACTAACCCTTCCCCATTCCAGAGAGGAGGGAATTCTAGGCCCTTGAAGAAGGTGGGGGCTTCATCACCCTTCCCCACCTTCTTCCGCTCCCCCCCACACCAAGGTCGCTCACCAGCAGGTAATCAGGGGTCCAGGCACAGCCGGTGATCCAATCGCGGTGGCAGGCAGGGAAGGAGTGGGTCAGGCTGGCGGTTCCGGTACTGTCCACTTTCCAGCAAAGGAGGCTCTGCATCCATGGGGGGCATAGGACACGGTCAGGGAGGAGGGGACAGACCCAGAGGCAGGGGAGGGAAGGGCAGCCCGTCTGGCGTCCGGGCCGGGCACTCACCCAATCACGGCTTCCACTGGCCAGGTACTGCCCGTCGGGACTGAAGCTGCAGCAGGTGACCGGGCCCGTGTGGCAGCGGAGTACCAAGCCGGTGGGGAGCTCTGCAGCCCCCTGGGCCTCCAGCAGCCCGCCCACTGGCCACAGGCGAACCGTGAAGTCGCCTGCGTGGAGAAGGCGGAGTCCCTGAGAAGTGAGGGTGGGGGCTGGGGGTCAGCAATGGAGCTGGGTGGGTCTAAAGGGGCCAAGGCAGAGCCCTGGTGAGTGGGGAGGTGGAGAGCCTTGGGCAGGCCGAGGGATGGAAGCGGGTCTACGGGGTGGGGGTGTGAGACGACCCCCCCCCCACCCCAGAACTGTACCTGAGGCTGAGGCGAGGAGCTGGGAGGAAGTGGCCAGGCCCAGAACTGGCCCCTGATGTCCATGCAGCAGCCAGAGGGCCTGGAGCTTCCCACCACCAAGACTCCAGCCACGCAGGGCTCCGTCCGACCCCCCAGCGACCAGCACGGAGGGGCTCAGCCAGCCCAGAGCTTCCAAGGACACATCCGACACCGCACATCGCACCACCTCCGTGCCTGGCAGGAGAGAGGGAGATATGTGGGAGTGGGGAGACCCCACGCCCCTCAGACTCAGTACCAGAAGCAGCATGGCCAATTCTGCCACTTGTCTGAGAAGCAGCATGGCTTAGAGGCAAGAGCAAGGGCTTGGGAGTCAAAGGTCATGGGTTCTAATCCCGGCTCCGCCACTTGTCAGCTGTTTGACTTTGGGCAAGGCACTGCACTTCTCTGTGCCTCAGTTACTTCATCTGTAAAATGGGGATTAAGGCCGTGAGCCCCACGTGGGACAACCTGATAACCTTGTATCTCAAAAATCTCCAGTGGCTACCAATCAACCTACGCATCACGCAAAAACTCTTCACTCTCGGCTTCAAGGCTCTCCATCACCCCGCCCCCCTCCTACCTCACCTCTCTTCTCTCCTTCTACAGCCCAGCCCGCACCCTCCACTCCTCTGCTGCTAACCTCCTCACTGTGCCTCGTTCTCGCCTGTCCCGCCATCGACCCCCGGCCCACGTCCTCCCCCTGGCCTGGAATGCCCTCCCTCCGCACATCCGCCAAGCTAGCTCTCTTCCTCCCTTCAAAGTCCTACTGAGAGCTCACCTCCTCCAGGAGGCCTTCCCAGACTGAGCCCCCTCCTTCATCTCCCCCTCTTCCCCCTCCCCATCCCCCCGCCTTACCTCCTTCCCCTCCCCACAGCACCTGTACATGCTTGTACATATTTATTACTCTATTTATTTTACTTGTATATATTTATTCTATTTATTTTATTTTGTTAATGTGTTTTTGTTTTGTTGTCTGCCTCCCCCTTCTACACTGTGAGCCCACTGTTGGGTAGGGACCGTCTCTATATGTTGCCAACTTGTACTTCCCAAGCACTTAGTACAATGCTCTGCACAAAGTAAGCGCTCAATAAATACGATTGAATGAATGAACACCCCAGCGCCTAGAACAGCACTTGGCACATAGTGAGCGCTTAACAAATACCACCACCATCATCATCATCTGTAAAATGGGGATTAAATCCTACTCCTTCCTCCTTAGATTGTGAGCCCTTTGTGGGACAGGGACTGTCGAAGCTGATGATCTTCTATCTACCCCAGGACTTAGTACAGTGCTTGTCACAAAGTAAGTGCTTAACAAGTACCATAGTTAGACAGTTACCTGAGACAGTGTAGACTCTGGGACAGGGACTGTAGAAGCGGATGATCTTCTATCTACCCCAGGACTTAGTACAGTGCTTGTCACAAAGTAAGTGCTTAACAAGTACCATAGTTAGACAGTTACCTGAGACAGTGTAGACTCTGATCCCATCAGCCTGGTGTCCCACAGCCACATGTGCTCCATCCGGACTGAGCGCCACAGCGAGGGCAGGTGACAGGTGGGTGGACCCCAGGGACCCCCGGGGTTTGCCCAGGGATCCTGACCACACCTGAACCTGTAAAACCAGGAGGGAAAGCTGGACCAGAGGTGGAGACCCCTGCCCATCCCCCAGGGGTCCCCTTTATGTTCCTTCCTCTGGAATCCCAAACCCACTCCTCCCTCCACCCTCTGCTCTGACCTTGCCATCCTCTCCGGTGGTCAGCAGGCAGCGTCCAGCATGCAGAAAGAGGGCAGCTGTTATGCCACCACAGTGGGCAGAGAAGGTGGCCAGCTGAACCCCCTCCCTCCAGGCCCACAGCTCCACGGCTCCATCCAGACGGCCGACCACCAGCCCCAGTCCAGAAGGGGCAAAGGTCACAGCCTGGACCGATGGACCAGGGGCACCCAGCACCTGCACAACAATGACCACCAGTGACAAAATCTCCTTGCCACCCTGCCCCCAGCCCCTCCCCAATCCCAACCCCCAGTTCCTGCCCCTCCACCCCCGGCCGGTGCTGACCGAGTAAACGGTCAGGTCATCCAGCCGAAGAACACTGGTGCTCCCATCCCAGCCTCCTGTGGCCACCAGCTGCTCTTTGGAGTGAAAAGTCACACAGCTGAGGGGTCCGGGGGCAGTGTGCTGGAGGCCCGGGCGCCCGCCTGTGGTGTCCCATAGCTGGAAGGAGAGGCGGGGAGAAGGACAGGGAAAGGAAAAGGGAGAGAAGGAGAGAGAGAAGAAGTGGCAAGAGACCATGGAGCCTGAGCAACAGATCTACCCCAACCTGTACCCCAGCTCGATCTGTCCATTCCCCTGACTCCGAGCTGTTCAACCCCTTACCCAACACTCTCCTGCTCCCACCCTCTGCCAGGTTCTCATTACCCCCAACCATGGAGGGGGTTCCCCCAGAGACCAGGGTTTTTCTGGAGTCCACTCAGATCCCTTGATTTTTCCCTTCTTCACTCCCATCTTTCTCCTCACCTTCAGGGCTCCATCCAGGGACACAGTGGCCAGCAGTTTGCGGTCAAGGCTCAGGCCACAGCCGGTGATGTGCAGCTGGTGGGCTTGGGTCCTCTGGATCCTGGCCCCAGAGACCCTACCTGTCAGATTCGCCCCTCCCTTGTCCCCTTCCCCACAGGGAATGGCAAGGGCTGAAGTGGGAGACCAAAGGGCCTATTGGACACTAGTGAATCAGCAGTGTTATCGAGGAGGGGTCCCCGAGAAGTGAATTGAAAATGGGTAACCGGCCTAAGGGTTGGGTCCCTGGATAGGGTGTGGGGACGGGGCTACCGGCAGCCGCTGCCCTGCAGGTCCCACAGCTCCAAGACGCCATCGAAGGCAGCAATGTAAATGGTGGAATCTGAGAGGAAGATGCAGGCGGAGATGCCATCACAGCCGCTGACCAATGACTGTTCTTCCTGTAGTGGGAAGGGAGAGTCAGCCTAGATGGCGACCCAGGCCCCTGCCCAGCTACTCAGCTAGCTGCCCCATCCCACTGCCCGGCCCGCACCTGCCAGGAGCGCAGGTCCAGCAGACGAAGGACTCCGTCAGCAGTCCCCACAGCCGCGCAGCGCCCGTTGGGGGAGATGCCCAGGGCTGTGGCAGGGGAGGGCAGCGCCAGCGTCAGGGGTGAGCTGTGAACACACACACACACACACACACACACACACGGTTTTCATGGATGGAGGAGTTGAGTATGGAAGAGGATAGCACGTGGAGCTGTGACCATAAACAGGGACATGGATGGGGTTGGGGATGAGGAAGGTGGAGGAGACAGGAAGACAGGGGGCCTGGGGCTCAAGGGGGTGGGGGATCCAGGCTCTGGTACCTCCTCTGGGCCTTCAGACTACGAGGTTTGTTGATCCAGCGGAACTGGCGCCCGGGCCTGGGGCGGGGCTCCCGGGAGTCCCGGGAGGAGGCCAGCCCGGAAGCCTGGAGGCACAGGGGCGAGTCTGGGGGCTGGTTGGCTGTCTGCTGCACCAGGAGCGCAGGGTGCCGGGCCAGAAGCGCCGCCTCGGACTGCATAAAGCTGCGGAAAGCCACCAGCGTCGAATCCGGGGGCTCTGGGGACTCTGGGGGCTCTGAGCCTTCTGTCCGGGGGCACACAGGGAGTCAGGGTCACCTAAGTTGTGGTGTTCCCCACCCTACGGCCCCTTAGAGCCCAGAGAAAACCCCCCTGCCTCCTACCCTCCTCACCATAGAGCGCGTATGCCTCCCCGAGGGCTGGCAGAAGACCCAGCTCCGCGTGCGCCGCCAAGACGTACAGGTTGGTGAGGAGCCGGGCAAGGAGGGCACGGTTGCCTCCCTGTACCTGCGGGGTGAGTGGTGAAGGGGAAGCCCTGACCATCTGATCCATCTTCCAGACAAGAGACGAAGGCAGAGGGTAATGGGCACTGCCTCCTAAGATGAGGGAGGGGGGAGCCCAAGAGGGGGTGGAAAAGAATGAGGAGGGGGCGGTGGGGAGGGTTGGGGCTCACCAAGTGGTAAGGCAGGTCCACCAGGGCTTCGGGTCGGCGGCCCTGGAACGTGTCCGAGGCGTCCGGGTCACAAGCGGCCCAGAGCTGAGCTGCGGGGGGATGGGGGGGTGTATAGAGGGGTATCAGCACTCCAAACTGACCCTGGTGTTCCCACCCCCGGGGCTATGGGCCACTCACCCGCAATGACTGTGTGTGCGGTGCGATCCAGCCCAGTCTCCCTGCGGGCCCGTTGCTCAGCTGCCGTTCTGAGCGGTCCGGGTGGCAGACACAGCCGGGTCCCGGGGGCCTCCAGCAGCCCCGTGCCCTGCAGGCTGAGCTGGCAATTAGTGGGCGTGGGAGGCAGGGGGTGGCGGCATCGAGATGAAGCGGCCAAGTGGGAGAAGGACGGGGGCAGGGGTCCTGCTGAATTCCCAGGGACAAGGCCCCTCCCCACACCCAGTTTCCCAGCTCTAAGGGCTAAGCCCACCCCAACCCCCAGACCCGAAGCAGGGCCACAAGTCACCTGCGCAAGCTGCGGACGAGATAGGTGAAGGGACCCAGAGGGAGGGGCTCCCCATTGCTGCCCGCAGCCATGGCCTCAGCCCAGCCCCCGGCCCCCTGGGGCAGCGCGGCCCAGGCGCTTAGGATTCCATGCAGCTCCTCCACCGTCAGCCCTGAAAGCACATGGGGTCTCAGACAGCAACCCCAAGACCCCAAGCTCCCGCCCTAAGGAAGCCCCCTAGCCTCGAGTGCCCCAAATTCTGGTCGGCTGGACACCGCCCCCGCCACCCCTCTCCGCAGGGCCCCAGGCCACACTGACCACTGCGGGTGATCCGGAGAGCAGCCAAGGCACGGTGCACCACTGGCCCCAGTTCCCGCTCCAGGTCTCCCAGCAGGTGCTGCAGCAGCAGGGGCAGCGTGGCCGGCAGAGTCCGGAGGCGTTCGGACACCTGGACCGTGGGCAGGGGGGTGAGGGCACCAATCACGCCCAGCACCAGAGCTGAGTTGGGGGTCGGGTTTGGGGGTGCTAGGCCTCTCAGACCCAGTGTTGAGGGATGGGGAAGGGGATTGGGATGTGCTGAGAGAGGGTGGTGAGGAAGAGCAGAGAAGTGGGTTGGCAGGGAGGACGGGGGTACAAGGCAGATAGGAGAGGTGGGCTGCAGGGGAGCAGGGCAGGGCTCACCTGCTCAAACACGGCATGCAGCCGAAGATGGTCGGCAGCCAGAGTCAGGTAGAGAGGCAGCCCCGCCCCACGCTTCAGTAGCAGCAGCCGCATCTGCAGAAAGGTTAGTGGAAGCGAGGGTGTCCATCGGGGGACCCCAAAATCTGGGACACTAACGCAGGCAACCACCCTGGTCATAAAGTCCCATGTGGGGTGTGGGGACCCTAGAGTCCTGCCGATTGCTCCTCACCTCCACCCCACAGTGCCAACCAGACCAAACCCATGACCGCCTCAATCAATCAATCGTATTTATTGAGCGCTTACTGTGTGCAGAGCACTGTACTAAGCACTTGGGAAGTACAAGTTGGCAACATATAGAGACAGTCCCTACCCAACAGTGGGCTCACAGTCTGAAAGCTCACAAGGCTGACCTGCAGTGTCGACCCGTATGGAATGATGAGCGGGCCAAACCTGTGCCCACCCCACAGGGCCAGCCCATGCCAAACAGCGAGTGGGCCAAACCCATGCTCACCCCACAATGTCAGCCCATGTGAAACAGTGAGTGGGCCAAATCTGTGCCCGTTCCCCAAAGACACACACCTGGTTGTTGAAAGGCGACTCCTCGAGCCGCTTTCCATACAGTGAAAGCTCCTCCCTGACGAGGCGCGCCCGGGCTGCCGGCTCCAGAGGCCCCAAGGCCACAGCATGAGCGTCCAGGCGGCGCAGCAGGGTCACTCCGAGTGCTGAGTCTTCTGGGTCTGGGGCCGCCAGGCTCAGCACCACGTGCACCCGCTTCAAGGGGGAGTGGGGAGAGGCTGAGGGATGGATCTGCGAGCCTCCAAAGAGGCCATGCCCCACCCAGGCCCCTCCCGCAACCCCTTGGCCCCCACCGTCCCTCTGGTGCCCCCAACCTGGGGCAGGGTCTCAGGAATCCAGTCTGCACTCAGTCGACCACTCCGTTCTTCCAGTCGATCGGCCCCATCGATGACCAAGACCAGAGTCTGGCCTGGGGGCAGAGCCTCGGCAGCCTCCGGCAACAGCATCTGGACTGACCACAGCAGGGCCCTGCAGGGGTTGGGGGCGGGGGGGGGGGGGTGAGGGGGGAAGAAAGGGGAGGCAGCGTCACAGTGACCACGGCCCAGGGGACCCTGGGGACCCGGGCCTCGAGGAGCTCGCAGCCTAATGGCGACAAGAAATTCCAAATGGGAACTCACAGGAGGATAAAACAGAAACATAGATGCAACCCACAAACCCTGGAGGGAGCAAAAATGAACACAGAAACCCTCACGAGTGGAGGGTGCCTGTAGGATGGCAGTTTGTATGGTGGGGGCAGTAGTAGGGAAAAATTTCTGGAGGCGGTGCCTGCCTGGGTCCAACCTGATTAGCTTGTATCTATCACCCCAGCTCTTATTACAGTGCCTAAGCACTAACAAATCCCACAATTTTTATTAGTAGCAGTAGTAGCTACCAACAGCCTTGCCCCCTCCCACCCGGAGTTCAGGGTTTCCTCACCGGTAGCCCGAGGGGGGCGGAACAGTGCGGCCCAGCAGGCGGCTCAGGTGGGCATGGAGCCGGCGCAGCATCACAGATAGGCGACGGTGGTCAGGCCGGGCTCCCGCAAAATGGAAGAAAATGGGGAGCGGTGGGGCAGCATCCCCCTGCCTTGGGGCCTGCAGCGCCGACACCAGAGATGCCTGGGAAGGCAATCGTCACCACTCAGGATCAACCCCCATGTGACTCCTCCGATCCCTCTGGACCTCCCCGTGCTCCCCAGCTGTACCAGGAAGGCTGTCTTGCCCTGGCCGGGCTCTCCGCTGACCACACTCAGCACCCCCTTATGGCGCCGCAGCCGCCGGACAGTGTCCTGGAGGAGGCCGGGCCGGGCTGGGCTGGGCGGACTCTGCAGCTGCTGGAAGGCATTCTGCAAGGTGTCCTCGGCTTTGACGGGGTCAGTGTCGGCTGGGCGCTGGCCATCCAACCCTGACTCTGGCTGCAGGGAGGGACCATGCTCAGAGTGGGGTGGCAGGGAGGAGGGCAAGTAGGGGGGTTGACTGATAGTGCGGAAGGGGGCTTCCGGGTGGAAGTTGTGCTAGAGAGGGGGTCGTGATTGGGGGAGAGAAAGGAGAAGGAAATGGTAGGAGGAGAAGGGAATGGTAGGAGGAGAGGGGAATGGTATGAGAGGTGAAGGGAATGTACAGAAGGGAGAGGAAGGGGTTCAAGTGAACCCTAACACTAAGGCAACCCCCCATCCAAGGAGCCAAGGATCCCCCACCCCCACGATCCTGTGGTGCTTCTGAACCTGCAGGAAGAGCCGTTGAAGGGCCATCCACATGTCCCTCAGGATCATCTGCCCGAACTGCTCCAGGCCGGACACGACTGGTCGCCCCCCAGCCGTGCCACCCCACATGCACGGGTACCTGTGTAACATGTGGACACAAGGGGTGGACATGACCACGTGCTCAGAGACTATCCCCGCCCTGCCCACAGACCTCAATCTGCCCTCTGGCCCAACCCCCTCACCTGCGGCAGGTCACCCCTTTCCGCCTCTCCAGGTGACTCTTCAGCTCGGAGACCCGACGCGCCGCCTCCTCCGATTCGGGAGCAAAGTCTTCTCTCCAAGCATCTGGCACCAAGCTGACCCCCGGACACTGTCCGGTAAGGCCGAGTCCCCCTCCCTTCCTCCATCCCCATCCGCCAGGAGCTTCAGCTTTGACACCGGGGGGAAACCCACAACGAGAGGGACGGATGGGGCCAGGTCACGGGGGCTAGGTCAGAGCATGGGTCCGGGAGCCAGACAAGGAGGTGGGGCCGGGGCCAGGGCCAGGGCCCGGGGCCAGAACAAGGGGACAGGCCCAAGACCTGGGGGCAGAGAACCTGAGGAAGTCTGGATCCCGCAGGTAGACGAAGGCGGCGGGGGCCCGCTGGGGGACACTCAGGAACTGCATCACCTCCATCTCCGTCACCGAGCGCCCGGCGGGGTAATCCTGAGCCTGGGCAGAGGGGAGGGGAGGAAAGATGGGGAGGGGGCAGAGAATCTCAGCCAAGGAGCCCACTCCACTACAGTCCTCCGAAGGAACCAACAGTGTGGCCTAGTGGAAAGAGTACAGGCTTGGGAGTCAGAGGAACTGGGTTCTAATCTGTCAAATGCTTGCATTTAACTTCCCCATACCTCAGTTCTTTTGTTCTCCCTCCTACTTAGACCGTGAGCGGGACTGGGGCTGTGTCCAACCTAATTCCCTCATATCTACCCCTGCGCTTAGAACACTGTTTGACACATAGCAAGTGCTTACCAAATACCATTTAAAAACAAAAGAACCAGAGATCCCTGGAGTTGGGTGTTTGCACTCCACGCCCCCCACCCAGCCAGGGTCTGGCTTCAGTCCCCGTTCACACCCTCTTCCTCCCGGTCCCGCCCCCTCGGCTCCCCAGTCCCCTCGACTTCCCAGCCCCTCACCCAGTGGAAATGCGGCAGGGCCGGGAGGCTGTAGGTGCTGGGGACGTGGCCGTAGCGGGTGCCGAGCATCGCCACAAGCAGCTGAGAGTTGTGCACCTCGCCCAGGCACAGCTCCAGCTGCCTGCAGGGCACAGAGTCAGGGTTGGGCCCTGCCGGGCATGCAGCAAGGACAGCAAGTGTCGGGGTCACGGGAGGAAGGACGCGCCTTGGGGGCCGCATAGGGGTGGCCAAGGTCCAGCGAGTAGGGCAGCTCCCAGAGGCTGGGAGGCTCCCGGAGTGGAGATTGGGAGGTGGGAAGGGTCCCCATCCCTCCCCAGGGCACGTCCAGTCCGCCCACCTGCCCAGCCCCACCTGCCCCGCAGCTGCTCCTCCTCCGGAACCCCCCAACGCAGGTCGATGAGCCGCAGGCGCAGGCGGTGGGCGGCGGCTCGGGCCTGCAGGGCGGGGAGCACGGCGCGCAGCAGAAGATCCCGCTCAGCTTGCATGTCCCGGAACGTGGATGAGACGAAGAGCCGGACACTGCGCCAGCTGCGAGGGCAGGGCGAGGGTCAGCCCGTCGGACACAGGGAAGGCCAGCTCCTCGTGAAACCCTGAGAGTCCGGGGACCCCAGGCCGCACACACACACACACACACACACACACACACGCCCCCCCCCCCAACCTGTGCTGGCCGGCGGGGGGCAGGGGCCCCGGAATGCTGTCCTCCAGGGGCGGGCGGGGGCGGCGCTGGTCCCCACTACGGGGCGAAGGAAGTTGGAAGGCCTCGTCTATATGGCCCACGTGGTCCAGCAGGCGGGAGGCCCCGCGCTCTGCAATGAACCTGAAACAAACCGGCCGCGGCAGGACGGAGTGAAGTCAGATCTCGGGAGGGACTTCCCTGGGAGCGCGGGCAGCAGAGCTGGGCATCGGGGGTGCGCGCCAGGATTAGGGGAGAAGGCTGGGGCTGCCGGCTCTAAAGGAATGGACTTCCAGGAGAATCAGAGGGGCCCAAGATGCAAACTTCCTTCCTCCCTCCCTTTGCCTCTCCTGAGGCTTGACAAATCTCGGGAGGCTCTGGCAAGGGTCAAGTAATTAGCATCCCTGCGCTGCTCAGTGCTGGAGGGCTTCCCTGAGCAAGAGGTGTACCTGGGTGAAGGCTCCAGGATCACAGGGAAGAAGAGGAGACAGGCTCTCAATCAATCAATCGTATTTATTGAGCACTTACTGTGCGCACAGCACTGTAGTAAGCGCTTGGGAAGTACAAGTTGGCAACATATAGAGACAGTCCCTGCCCAACAGTGGGCTCACAGTCTAGAAGGGGAAGACAGAGAACAAAACCAAACATATTAACAAAATAAAATAAATAGAATAGATATGTTCTATTCGCTAAATTCTCTCGCTAAATTATAAACTCCATGAGGGCAAGGATTATGCCTACTCACTCCAGCGCTTAGAACAGTGCTTGGCACATAGTACGCCGCGCTTGACAAATGACGTTATTATTATTATTATTATGGCACTCTCCCAAGTGCTCAGATCAGTATTCTGCACACATTAGGTGCCAGTCAATGCTATTGATTGATGAATCAATCGTGTCTTGATTTCCCCCAGGGCCCCAGCAAACCTCCTCCCTAGCCCCCTTACTTGAGTAGTTGGTCACTACAGCCGTTCAGTCTCACGTCATTGGGATTGTCGCTGGGTGACCTGTCGGGGAAGATACTGTAAGGGGAGGGGAGTGACAACAAGGGACTGGGGGTGCATTCTGGAGTTCAGAGGAAGAGGCCGCAGAGGAGGCTTTTGCACTTTATTCATCCCTCCCTCAGCCCCACAGCACTTAAGTACATATCCCTAATTCAGTTATATTAAAGTCTGCCTCCGCTCTCTAGACTGTAAGCTTGTTGAAGGCAGGGAATGTATCTATCAACTCTGTTATACTGTACTCTCCCAAGTGTTTAGTATAGCGCTCTGCATGCGGTAAGTATTCAATAAATACGATTAATTGCACTTGATCGATGGGGACATGGAAGGGAGGGAAATGAATGAGGGTGTATGCAGATGGAAAGGAAGACGGACGGGGGACCCCCTCCCCCCCTGCCCACCGTTTCTGGCTGGCCCCTGCCACCCGCGTCTCTACCAGAGCTCGCCCCCACACACACACCTCTGGCCCTTCCCAGCCAAGTCCACACTGACGAACAGACAGGATGGATTCAACCGCTGCCACACCAGCTGCTGCGCGGCCTCAAACTCCGGGTCTTGGAGGAGCCCGAAGGAGAGGACTGTGTTCACCTGGGGAGAGGGGAGGGGCCCCCGTGAGCAGGAACCCCCCACTTGGCTCAGGGCAGATCAGGGCCCCAGGCCACAGCCGGACTCACCTGCATCTGCTGCGTGACTAAATCCATCAGGTAGGAGGCGGCCTGTCTGGGGCCCGGCTCGTTTCCGTTCGGCAAGGCCTGGGTAAGGAGCATCTGATCACTCCATCCACTCCCGCCAGGACCCACCCGAGCCCCTCCGCCCCTCCTCGGCAGGGGGGCTCACCTGAGCCTTGGCTTGGAGCTGGAGTACCGAGTCCAGGACAGACTTCCCTGGCCCGACCTCTTCCTCGCTGAAGGCACACTCTGCACAGAGCAAAACTCGGGCCCACTCCGCCCGGGCCGTCACCATCACGGCCAGCAGCAGTCCGGCTTCCAGGATCTGCGGGGGGAGGAGGGAGGAGAGAGGCATCAACGCCCGGTAAGAGTGGGGAGGGGGCAGTGGTAGGGTGGGGAGGGGTGGCAGAAGAGAGCCAGGGTCCTCCCCGAATTCCCTGGGGTTTGTATTTGGGCTGGTGGCGTCTGTCTTGGAGGGTGTAGGGAGGGAACCAGTCCCCCGTCCCCCCGGTCCTCACTGTAATGGGTTCAGACCGGTTTCCCTCCGGTCTGGGGCAGCAGACCTCGGCCCCCTTGGGGAGGGCCAAGAGCGAGCTGTAGCCTGTCCAGCAGATGACCAAAGTCCGGCCCAGCAGTGGGGGTAGCGTGTGCCGCACGGACAGCTCCATGGCCGCCTGGAGGGTGTCGCGGTACCGTGCCAGTGTGGCTTTGTCGCTCCGTAGCAGCCTGGGGACCGGGAGGGGGAAGAAACAAGGCGGAAGACCCGGGGGTCACATACATCCCCAGACCCGGCATCCCCTTTCCCGCAGCAGCAGCCCATAGGGCCGTACTCTCTGCCTAGACACGGACAAATGGACAGAGACACGTTCGGCCAGAGAGGGGAGAAAAAGGCCCAGAAATGAGGATCTCTCTGTCTCTTCCCGCTCCACCTCAGTGTAGACGGACGGATAGACGGACGGATGGATGGACGGGCCCCTCCCCCCTTGCCCCCTTCCCCGGCACCTGGCCTTGCGCAGGCGCGCTTTCTCTCGCTGCAGTTGCTCGAACAGCACCGGCATCGCCAGGGCGGCCCGCAGTTTTCGACGGTTTCGGACCCACCGGAAATGGACGGGGAAGAGCTTCCGCAGCAGGGCCGCATTGGAGGGGGGCGGCTTTTCTGGGGTCAGTGGGGGAAAGAGAAGATGTAAACTTGCTTTTTCTTCAGAGATCCACCAGCTCCCCACAACCACTGGATTGGGGGCTGGAGGAGGCGTCGGGGGACATGGGGGTCTACGGGGGAGCATGGGGGACTCGAGGAGGTCGCGGGGCGATAGCAGAGAACGTGTATCCCGGCTGTTATACTGTACTCTCCCAAGGGCTTAGCACAGCGTTCTGTCCACAGTAAGCGCTCCATAAATACTATTGATTGCTACCATTCAGCTCCAGCTGGCTCTCCAGGTCGGTGATCACTTTGTAAGCTGACAGGAAGCGGAAGGGGAACTGGCGACTCCGGATCACAGACTCCTGAGGGGCCAGAGCGGAGGCCTGAGACAAGGCGCCACTCCGCCGTCCCCCTCCCCTTCCTCCTCCTCCCTCCCGTTCCTTTTCCTCCATCCCCTTCCCCAGCGATCCAGGGAGCCAGCCCCACACATCCCGTGGCTCCCCGCTGCCCCGGCCCCTCACCGCGTGTCCTAGCCGCCTCAGGAGGAGCTCGTGGTGTCCAGCGCTGACCCCAGCCCGAAGCACGTTCCGCAGATTTCTCAGCAGGGCCATGTAGGGCAGCTGTCCACTGTCTGTGGGGGAAGGAGCCATGAGATCCCCACCGCTGGACCTTTCCATCGCTCACAGGGGGTCCGAGGGGCGGTGACCGGGAGGGTCTGAGGGGCCGCGCTGACCCAGGGGGCGGGTTTCACGCTCAAAGGGATGGGGAGCACTCTGTACCGATGATCCGCTCCCAGGAGGACCCCGTGTTCCCGTGGCAGCTCAGCTCCCGCTCCCATGTGTCCAGCGGAGGCAGCTTCATGCGAGTCCCAGCACGGTGGGGGTCCCAGGGGCCCGGCAGGCGGCTGCGGGAGAAGGACTGCAGATCCAAGGGGTACCTGGGAGGGTGAGAGGTTGGACGGTTCCAGGGGTCGGCGGGGGGGCAGAGCGCAGGGTGGGAAGAGTCCAACAAGGATGGAGTGGGATTAGAGGATGGGGTGGGGGTGGACTGGGGGAGGGGCTCCCCATCTGGCACCTGTAGCCCAGCAATGCCCAAACATGCTCTGCCGGCTCCCGGAGGTGCAGGCGCTGCACCAGCTTCTTCAGGGTGAACTGCTCCCGAGGCGCTTTCTTCCGCACGCCTGGGCCACCCGCCGTCGCCTCGAACTGGACACAGACACCGGCCCCGCGCTGTCAGACGGTGCCACCGCCACCCACCCCCGCCCCTAAAAGCCCGGAGCCCCGCACACCTCCAGAGACCCCGTGGCCACTCCCACCCTCGCTAAGACGGGCGGGGAGCGCTCACCTCGCTCTGCTTTTTCCCGAACTTCTGCATCAGAAACCCCACCTTCCTCCAGGCCTGAGCGGATGGTGGCTTAGATTTCTGAGCGGGGAGAGTCGGTCAGTCAATCGCATTTACTTGAGTACTTATTGTGTGCAGAGCTCTGTACTAAGCACTTGGGAGAGTACAATGTAACAATAGACACATTCCCTGCCCACAAGGAGCTTCCAGTCTAGAGGGGGAGTCAGACCATAAATAAATAAATATGCACGTAAGTTCTGAGGGGCGGAATGGGTGATGAATACATGGAGCAAGTCTGGGCGACGCAGAAGGTAATAGGAGAAGAGGAAAAAAGGGTTGAGTCAGGGAAGGCCCCTTGGAAGAGATGTGCCTTCAATAAGGCTTGGAAGGGAGGGAGAGTAATTGTCTGTCGGATATGAAGAGGGTGGGGGTTCCAGCCCACAGGCAGGACTCGGGCGAGGGATCGGCGGTGAGATAGACGAGATGGAGGTACAGGGAGAAAGTAAGCATTACAGGAGTGAAGTGCGCGGGCTGGGTCATAGTAGGAGAGAAGCAAGGTGAGGTAGGAGGGGCAAGGTGATTGAGTGCTTTAAAGCCGATGGTAAGGAACTTCTGTTTGATGCGGAGGTGGTTGGGCCACCGCTGGAGGTTCCTGAGGAGTGAGGAAACATGACCAGAACTTTTTTATAGAAAAATGATCTGGGCAGCAGGGTGAAGTAAGGACTGGAGTGGGGAGAGACAGGAGGCAGGGAGGTCAGCAGGAGGCCGATACAGAAATCAAGGCGGGAGAGGGGGACAATGCTGGGGAGGGGGGGCAATGAGGGGGAGAAATAGCAGGTCCTCCTCTCAGCCAAGGTTCCCTCCCCCTTTAACTCCCCCACCCCCCAGCCCCTGGGGACTTTCTCCCAGATGCACTCCCCCAAGGAAAGATGCCCCGAGCCCAGGGAAGGGATGAGAAAGGATCACTGACCAAGTGGCGGGGGGCCCGATGGCGGCTTTTGGCACAGTGGGCGCGGGGCAGGTATTTGCGCAGCTGGTACTGATCAAACTGGGTGAACTTGTCGGCCATCGCAGCTCGGAGACAGGCTGGCAGGGGGACCAGCTTGCCCCGAGGGTCGCCTGCCAAACTCTGCAGGGCAAGGGGAAGGGTTGTCAGACTGTGGACAGATGGCAGCAGCCCCCTCCCCATTTCACTGGGGCAAGGGGGGATAGGGAGAGCTCGCCCTTTGAGCCCCCTGAGAGCAGAATGCGGGGAAATGGGCTGAGTTTGCAGTGGGAGGGAGCAAGGTTAGGTAGGACGGGGTGGGAAATGCGAGTTGGGGCAGAAGGAGTGGGATGGAAGGAGCCCACAATGGCTCCTTCCTGAGTCCTCAGCCCCGGGTGCCCCGGGGGGAGGCGGGGAGGGCACGGCTGCACCCTGCATACCTGGAAGAGCCGGGCCACCTGGATCCAGTCGGAGGGCAATCTGACGCTGGCGGAGAAATAGCGGCGCACGTGGGGGCGGCAGGCGGGCAGGAAGGCGGCAATGGCCAACAGTAGGTTCGCCGAGACACGGACATTCAGCTCCTGCCTGGTGTACAAGGCTGCCTGGAATGGTGGGGGGCGGGGGTGGGGGGCGGTCACTGGGGGAGAGGCCCCGACTGCCGCCCTCCACCCCCGAGTCCGGGAAGCCAGTCCCCAGCTCCCCCAGGTACCTTGAGGATGAACTCGGGTTCCTTCAGGGCAAGGTCAGTGCAGACACGCAGCAAAGCTTCCCGCGTGGGGTCCCCCGCAGTTCCCAGGGTGCCCCCCGAGACCAGAGAGCTGCACAGGAGGGTCAGCAGGGCCAGCTGCAGGGAACATGGAGAAGCAGAGGACTCAGGACCTTGAGGCCTTGCGGGAGGGGGCAGCATCCCCATCGCTTCGAGACCCCTGCCCCTCTCCAAACAGCCCCCGGATCCCCTCTGCTCTCCGTAGCCCTTCACCTTCTGCTTCTGAAGGGTCTGGTCCGAGTCCTCAGTCGGCGCTTCGGGCTGCCGCTCCCCTTCAACTCCTTCCTCTCCCTCCTCCTCTTCCTTCTCCTCCTCCTCCTCCTCCAGACTGAGACTGTATCGAGGCAGCGACTCGCCAGATGCCGCTGTCTCCTCTGCAACAGGGTGGACTCCAGGGTCCTGAGAAGGGGTGACAGCCATTGAGGGGGGAGGGGGCAGTCCCTCACCAGGATGACTCTACTGGAGGTGCAAGGTGGAGGGGCTGAGGCTGCTCCCTGCCCTCCCCATCTCCCACGTAGGGGGAAGACTGCCAGCCCCCTCCCTGGGACACCCCCTGGGCCCCCTCTCGCTCCTCCTCCAGGAAGCATTCCCAGACTGAAGAAATCAGACGCGAACTCCGAGATCAGTGCAACTAGTCCACCCTGTCTGGGCCTTTGGATATGTGCACTGGCGGGCACAGGGTCCTATGCGCATGGGTACATGCACCTCAAACTGCAATAATGTGTTTTCAATTCATGCTTAGCACAGTGCCTGGCACATAGTAAGCGCTTAACAAATGCCAACATTATTATTATTATATAACACGATGGTGGACTAGGAGACCGCTCTTCCCTCAGTACAATCTACATATTGGCGCGAGTAGATTCAGTGCGGGAGAAAACACGTGAACCCAGGAGGGTGGCGTAGGTCTAGGCGAGATGGAGCTACGCTTCCCAGTGTTTGCCTCAGCCTGAACCTACTACACTGTCAAGAACTCTGGAGTTCGGCAGTTTTACATTATTTAGTGCAGAAAACAGCAATGAGGAAGTAGGGGGCTATAAAGCATTCCGTTTGTGGCGAACACAATACAATGCAGGGATCTGTACGGAGAAATGTCAGTCATGGTGGGATAGTGGAACCCTTCGTGGTTTCTATAACGCGATTCCCTGCACGACACGAGGATCTTCCCCCTCCCCACAGCACTTGTATATGTATTTGTATAGATTTATTACTCTATTTACTTTACTTGTACATATTTACTACTACTACTACTACTACTACTACTACTACTACTACTACTACTACATGGCATTTTTTAAGAACTTACTATGTGCAAAGCACTGTTCTAAGAGCTGGGAGGGTTACAAGGTGATCAGGTTGTCCCACGGGGGGCTCGCAGTCTGAATCCCCATTTTACAGATGAGGTAACTGAGGCCCAGAGAAGTTAAGTGACTTGCCCAGAGTCACACAGCTGACAATTGGCAGAGCCAGGATTTGAACCCATGACCTCTAACTCCGAAGCCCACGCTCTTTCCACTGAGCCACGCTACTTATCTATTTACTATTCTGTTTATTTTGCTAATGATGTGCGAAAAGCTTTAATTCTATTTGTTCTGACGATTTTGAAACCCGTCTACATGTTTTGTTTTGTTGTCTGTCTCCCCCTTCTAGGCTTTGAGCCAGTTGTTGGGTAGGGACCGTCTCTGTTGCCGACTTGTACTTCCCAAGCGCTTAGTCCAGTGCTCAGCACTCAGTAAGCACTCAATAAATACGATTGAATGAATCTTGCAAGACCCATTCTCCGCCTTCCAGGGTGCCCGGGCACAGGCACGAGCGCCCATATGGCGGTGAATGTGCCCGCCGGCTGGAGGACACCGAGCGGGTACCGGCCTGGATGATCCGGGTCCGGAGTCCGGCCCCGCCCGGCCCCGCCCGGCCAATACTGCCCATGCAAGAACCCCGGCACCCTCTCCTCCAGGAGAGGGGCAAATCAATCAATCAATCAATCAATCAATCGTATTTATTGAGCGCTTACTGTGTGCAGAGCACTGTACTAAGCGCTTGGGAAGTACAAGTTGGCAACACATAGAGACGGTCCCTACCCAACAATCAATCAATCAATCGTATTTATTGAGCGCTTACTGTGTGCAGAGCACTGTACTAAGCGCTTGGGAAGTTACAAGTTGGCAACATATAGAGACAGTCCCTACCCAACAGTGGGCTCACAGTCTAAAAAGGGGAGACAGAGAACAAAACCAAACATACTAACAAAATAAAATAAATAGAATAGATACGTACAGGTAAAATAAATAGAGTAATAAATATGTACAAACATATATACATATATACAGGTGCTGTGGGGAAGGGAAGGAGGTAAGATGGGGGGATGGAGAGGGGGACGAGGGGGAGCCCAACAGTGGGCTCACAGTCTAGACGACCCTCCCTCCGGGCCCCCCGCCCGAATGGGGGCTCCGGGTCATCATCATCATCAATCGTATTTATTGAGCGCTTACTGTTTGCAGAGCACTGTACTAAGCGCTTGGGAAGTACAAAATTGGCAACATATAGAGACAGTCCCTACCCAACAGTGGACTCACAGTCAGTACCTGAATGGGGGCGCCGGGGGGTGGGATGCTGGAGGGGCCTGCGGAGCGGCACCAGAGGGGAGCCGTCGCTCCGCTCCGCGGGAGAAGAGAGTTGCGCGTGTCGGGCCCGCGCAGGGCGGCCTGGACCAAGGCGGGCAGGGGCAGGGGCCGGCCGCCGTCGGCGCTGGCCAGGCTGGAGGGCAACAGGCGAGGACCCGGGGGCAGGAGGCGGTTCTCCAGGGACAGGACGGCCGGGCGGTCCGGCCCCACGGGAGGCGACAGCGCCTTCATGGTCGGAGCCTCGGCTCGGCTCGCTCCTGCGGGGAGCAACGGATTAAGGGGCCGGAGGGAGGGGGCGACGGGGCGGGGAGCGGGGCTTCCCGGTGCCCGAATGCGGGGCCAGGGGGCTGACACCGCCCCCCCCACCCCACCCCCCAGGGCCGCCCCGAGGGAGAGGAGCAGGGAAGGGGCCGTCCCGGAATGTCCAGGCCCAGGAGCGGGGAAGCCCCCTCCCGTCGCCTGCAAAGCCGCCCAGGGGGCTCGTGGGGCCGGGCCGGGGCTACCTGGCGGCGGGGTCGGGCGGCAAGACCGGTCGCGGGGGGGGAAAGTGAGGCTGGAAACCGGGGACGCAGGCGCAGGAGCCGCCGTGGGCCGGGAGGACGAGGAAGTAGTGGGGCGGGGCCGGAGCCGCTGCGCTCTGCCGGGAGAGGGAGGCAGGGACGGTGACTAATCTCGTCTTTTTTTTTTTTTTATAATAGTACTTGTTAACCCCGTATTCTGTGTCAGGCACTCTAATCATCATCATCATCGTGGTCTTTGTTAAGCACTGGCTATGTGCCAATCTCTAGGGTTGATCGATCAATCGGTATTTTCCGAGCATTTGCTCTGTGCAGAGCGCTGTATTAAGCACTTGGGAGAGTACAACACAATTGGTAAACACGTTTCCTGCCCACAAGGAGCCTGCAGTTTAGAGGGGAAGACGGGCATTAAAATAAATTAGGGCTATGGACATATGTTCTCTGACGCTGAAGGTGCGGTGACTTTCACGTGCTTAAGGGATACCGATCCAAGTGCATAGGCGACACAGAAGGGGGAGGGCGTAGGGGAAATTATGATGGTATTTATTAGGTGCTTACTACGGGCCAGGCACTGTACTGAGCGCCGGGGTAGATACATGCAAATCTCACTGGACACAGTCCTTTATCCCATGTGGGGCTCACAGTCTCAATCCCCACTTTACAGGTACGGAGAAGTAAAGTGACTTACCCAAGGTCACACAACAGACAAGTGGCGAAGCGGGATTAGAACCAATGACCTTCGGATTCCCAGGCCCCTACGCCATGTTGCTTCTCCATACGGGGAAAGCCTCTTGAAGATGTGATTTTAAATAAGGTTTTGACGGTGGGGAGAGCGGTGCTCCGCACACAGTAAGCGCTCAATAAATACGACCGGATTAACGAATAGATGAAGGGGGAGGGAGTTGTAGGTCAGAGTGGGGATGCGGGCAAGAGATGGGCGGTGAGACGGACGAGATCGAGGTACAGGGAGCAGGTTGGCGTCCGAGAAGCGAGATTAGCTAATTACTGGGTGTCCTCTGTGCGCCGAGCGCTCTCTGTCCGTGAAGGCATTTTGGGGGCGCACGCAAATCCCGAGCGGCGCGCGGGACTCCTCTTCCAGCCCCTTGGCTCGGCCTGCGCCCACCTGCTTCGGCGACTGGCGGGTTCTCGCTCCGCTCCCCGGCCAGGCCTCGTCCCACCGACCTGGGCCGCGGGACTGGGCCGTGGCCCCCATCTTACCTCCTTCCGTTCCCCACAGCACCTGTATATATGTATATATGTTTGTACATATTTATTACTCTATTTATTTATTTATTTATTTTACTTGTACATATCCATCCTATTTATTTTATTTTGTTAGTATGTTTGGGTTTGTTCTCTGTCTCCCCCTTTTAGACTGTGAGCCCACTGTTGGGTAGGGACTGTCTCTATATGTTGCCAATTTGTACTTCCCAAGCGCTTAGTACAGTGCTCTGCACATAGTAAGCGCTCACTAAATACGATTGATGATGATGATGATGACTTCGCGCGGAGCCTCGGTCCAGGCGGGACCTCCCCGGCCCCCCGGAGGCGAGGGTGGGCTCCAGGGCCCGAGCTCGGTACCGGCCCGCCCCGCCCCGCCCCGGTTCCCCCGACGAAAGCCCGGGTCCTCCGCCTCCGAGCCCCGCCCCCTGAGCCGCGCCCCCTGCCCAGGCCCGAAGCAGGAGTCCCACAGTGCAGGCGCTCAAGTTATGCAGCTGCAGCGCCTCGTCCGGGCGGCACCTGTGGAGCCCCCCGCCCCCCGCCTCCAATCCGAGACCTCCCCTCCCTATAATCCTCATCATCATCAATCGTATTTATTGAGCGCTTACTGTGTGCAGAGCACTGTACTAAGCGCTTGGGAAGTCCAAGTTGGCAACACATAGAGACAGTCCCTACCCAACAGTGGGCTCACAGTCTAAAAGGGGGAGACAGAGAACAAAGTAGTACCCCGTCAGGGAAGACATGGGCCTCAGGCTAGGAGCTGGGGAGCGGGCGGGGGGCTTGTCTCGGGCGGGACAAGATTGAGAGGATTGAGACTGTGAGGAGTCCCCGGCTGGGCGAGGAGGGCCACGGAAGGTGGCCGAGGAAGGGGACTAGGGGAGGGGGGCGTGGGCTGGACAATTCAGCTCAGCCCCCACCCGACTGTTGACTTTTCCTGTCCCGATAAAGCCGAGGGGAAGGAGACGAGAATGAGGGAGGGCGACCACTATCTCTGCCGGGGGGCGGGGGGCGGTGGGGTGGGGGCTGGAGCTGGAGCTGGAGACCCAAGGTGACCCAGAGCTGTCCTCCCTACAGAGTCGCTGCCCCTCTCCCCCGGGCGGGGGGGAGCGGTCAGCTGGGCCCAGGACTCCAGGGGTCAGCCCCCTCCCCCACCCTCGTGAGCCTCATCGCCCTCGGAGGCCGTCCCTGCGGGAGGCGGAGGGGGAAGAAGGGAGGGAGGGAGGGAGACGGGGACGCCCCTCCCCGTGTCTGCGGCTCTGCTGGACCGGCCGGGGGCTGCCGGGACCGGACACTCTGCCTTATAAAGCCTAAAGGGACGGGGCTGGGCTGGGCTGGGCAGGTGGACCAAGAAGGCGGGCGGACAGGGCCAGGCGAGGGTGGACAGGGCCAGGCGCGGGCGGACAGGGCCAGGCTCGGCCGGAGGGCCACTCGGACCGACGGACAACGTTGGGCTGTACAGGTAGACCGGATAGACTGACCGATAGCCCGCCAGGCAGGCGGCGGATAGGGCCAGGCTGGGCCGGAGGGTCGCTCGGACCGACGGACAAGGTTGGGCTGCGCAGGTAGACCGGATAGACGGACCGATAGCCCGACGGGCAGGCGGTTGGCCGGGGGAGACGGGAGCGTCCGGCGCCTCCCATTCAGGTGAAGGTGGCGGCCGAGGCGGTCAGGAGGCTCGGCTCCCAGAGCCGTCGTCCCCTCCCTCGCACGCCGCTTCCCCCAGCCCCCTCCCTCTCCCGGTTTCGAGGACCGTTCGGTCTGCCAGTGGCTGACCCCCGCGGGACATTGACTGGACCTCTCGGCCCCCAGGGAGCCCGGATCCCCGCCCATGGCCTCTCCTCGGCGCCTCAGCCCCCCCTTGGTCCTGGGTCCCCTGGAAGAAGCCCCTCCCCGGCCGGCCCGGCCCCGAGCGCCCCCGGCTTATGAGGCGCAGGACACCGGGCCCCGCTACGAGTTTTACGCCAACTCGGCCGCCCCCGGTCGGCTCCGCCGCAGCCGCCCGTCCCTGGAAGCCCTGCGCAGCCCCGGCGCGGTGAGACCCTCCCCAGCTCCCTGCCCCAGGAGCCCCGCCGGGCCCCCTCCCCGGCTCCAACGCCTCTGCCTCCACCCCAACCCCCGGCCCGGGCCCGGCGGTGTCTCCCCGTCAGCGGGGCCGTGTCTTTGCAGGCGGAGGTGACGGCGGCGGCGGCCCCCGGCAGCCCCGAGGAGGGCTGCGGGGACCCGGACCCCAGAAGCGAGGAGGACCCGGAGAAGGCCGGGGGCGGCCAGGCCCCCGTGCGCTTTGGCTGGGTCATGGGAGTCATGGTAACGGAGGACGGTGGGGTCGGGGGGCCGCGGGCGAGCTCGAAGGGGCTGACCCCTCCTCCCCCCAACTCACGGCTCCCACCTCCCTCCCTCCCTCCCTCCGTCCCGCCAGGTGCGCTGCATGCTCAACATCTGGGGCGTCATTCTCTACCTGCGGCTGCCTTGGATCACCGCCCAGGCGGGCATAGGTGAGCGGGGCCAGGGGGCCGGGGGCGGGGCATGGCCCGGAGGCGGAGCGGGGCGGACCAGGCCAGGGACCCTGACTACGTCCCACCCCCGCTCCCCCGTCCCTTCTCCCTTCTCCCCCCCCCACCCCGTTCCCTCTCTTCCTCCCTCTTTCCTTCCCTCCCTCCCTCCCTCCCAGGACTCACGTGGGCCATCGTCCTGCTCTCTGCCGTGGTCACCACCATTACCGGCCTGTCCATCTCGGCCATTTCCACAAACGGCAAGGTCAAAGCCGGTGAGGTCGCCTCGCGTCGCCCCCCCGCCAACGGCCAAGGCTGACCATCTGCTGGGGAGCACGGAAAGTTCCCGTTGTAGCCTCTGACCTCTTCCCCGGACTCCTGGCCCGCCCTACCCCCCACTTCTAAATCCCTCCTCTCCTTGCTTGTACTTCCCAAGCGCTTAGTACAGTGCTCTGCACACAGTAAGCCCTCAATAAATACGATTGATTGATTGATTGATTGATTGCTCCCACCCCCCACTCTCTTTTTCTTCCAGTCCCCTTCCCCGGGAAACGGGGCTTGGTTTGGCCTAACCTCCCCCTCCCAGGGGGGACCTATTTCTTGATCTCCCGCAGCCTTGGGCCCGAGCTAGGCGGCTCCATCGGGCTCATCTTCGCCTTCGCCAACGCCGTGGCCGTGGCCATGCACACAGTGGGCTTCTCGGAGACGCTGTGCGAGCTGCTCCGGGTGCGGACCGCTCCCCTTTCCCCCGCCCCGTGCCTCCTTCCCCTTCCTCCGGCTCTAGGCCCCCGGCCCCCTTCCCCGTGTAGTCGCTCTAAGCCGCCCGGGTCCCCCCAGGAGTACGGGGTGCAGCTGCAGCAGATGGAGCCCCAGAACGAGCTGCGGGTCGTGGGCGTCGTGACTGTGACCGTCCTGCTGGGCGTGGCCATGGCCGGCATGGAGTGGGAATCCAAGGTATCGCCAACGCGCTGGAGCGGGGTAGTGGTGGGGTTGGGGGTGTCTAGCTCGAAGAAGGGGCCGAAGAGCCGAGTCCCTTCTCCCTCCCCTCCCACCCAGGCCCAGATCGTCTTCTTCTGCCTCATCCTCGTCTCCTTTCTCAACTTCTTGGTGGGGACGCTGCTCCCCGCGAACCCCACCCGCCAGGCTATGGGCTTCTTCGGCTACCGGGGTGAGCGGGGGCGGGGGCGGGGGCGAGGGCGGCGGCGGATAGCCCCCTTCTCCCTGTGCCCAGGCTGCCGACCCGGGAACGCTCGCGTGCCTGTTGTGAGCCCTAGGTTTGTCCCCTGCTCTTTTAGGGGGAAGGGGACGGGCCCAGTCGGGCGCGGGGGGCTGATGCGGAGGGAAGTTGGGAGAGGGTCTCACCCCCTCTCCTCCATCCCCCCTCTCCTCCTCCATCCCCCTCTCCCGCCGCCCGCAGGGAACATCTTCCTGGAGAACCTGAGCCCGCAGTGGCGAGGCTCTGAAGGCACTTTCTTCACCATGTTCTCCATCTTCTTCCCCTCGGCCACCGGGGTCCTGGCCGGAGCCAACATTTCCGGGGATCTCAAGGTGAGGAGGGGCTCGGGCCGGGGCAGGGGCGGGTCAGCTGCAGCGCGCTAACCGTCCTCTCCCATGTCACCCCCTCCCCAGGACCCTGCCACGGCCATCCCCAAGGGGACTCTGCTCGCCATCTTCTGGACCACCCTGTCTTACCTGGTCGTTTCCGCCACCATCGGTACGGCTCACGCATTCGTCTTCCCCCCTCCTCTCAGAGGGCGGAGACAGATGCCGGGCCGGGCGTCCGACTGTTACCTCCCTCGTCCGTCCCGTGGGCGAGGCGGGCACCTGGCGGGGTCCGGGTGTCCCCTCCCCTGGTCCCACCAGTCACCTCCCCCAACTTCGGGGGCGGGGGAGAAGGGCCATGTCCCCTTGTCCCGGACTCCTCAGGTCCCCTCCCGTCTTCCCCGTCCCTCTCCCAGGTTCCTGCGTGGTCCGCGATGCGTCGGGGAACCGGACGGACATGGGTGTCGGCAACTGGAGCTGCTCGGGTCCCGAATGCCCCTACGGCTGGGACTTCAGCGCTTGCCGGGAGCGAGGGGCCTGCGCTTTCGGCCTGGCCAACCACTACCAGGTACGGGGCCGGGAGCCTGGGGGGTCCGGAGGAGCGGGGAGGCCGGTTTGGGGCCTGGGGGCCTCGGGACACCCGGTGAAGGGCCCCTCTGTCCCCCCAGACCATGAGCCTGGTGTCCGCCTTCAGTGAAGGGCCCCTCTGTCCCCCCAGACCATGAGCCTGGTGTCCGCCTTCAGCCCGCTGCTGTTCGCCGGCATCTTCAGCGCCTCGCTGTCCTCTGCGCTGTCCTGCTTCGTGTCCGCCCCTAAGGTTTTCCAGGTCCGTCCGCGGCCGGGGCGGGGGCCGCCCAGGGGTCCCGTCCTCCTTGCCGTGCCTTGGATCCGCCTGTCGGGCCTCTGACCCGGCCCCTTCTCTCCACCCCTTCGGCCCACGCCACGAACCCCTCCTCCTTCCCTGTCCCCGAGCCTCCCTCCCGGCCCTTTTCTCTCCATCCCCCGCCCTGGCCGGGCCCCCCGGGCCCTCCGCGAGCCCCCCGGGCCCTCCGCGCGCCCCTGACAGACACCGGTGTCCGGCCTCCAGTGCCTGTGCCAGGACAAGCTGTATCCACTCATCGGCTTCTTCGGCAAAGGCTACGGCCGGAACCAGGAGCCCCTGCGCGGGTACCTGCTCACCTTCCTCATCGCCATCGGCTTCATCCTCATCGGTGGGGACCCCGCCCGCCCCCGCCCCCGCCCCCCTCAACGTCGCGACCATGGCTCCTTCGGTCGCGCCCTTCCCGCCCCCCGCCCCACCTTCCCCCGCTTTTTCCGCCCGCGGGGCCTCAGGCCTGGCTGCGCTCTGCCCGCAGCGGAGCTCAACTCCATCGCCCCGATCATTTCCAACTTCTTCCTCTGCTCCTACGCGCTCGTCAACTTCAGCTGCTTCCACGCGTCGCTCACCCACTCTCCCGGTCAGCGGGGCGGCCAGGCTGGCGGTGGGGGTGGGGGTGGGGTGAGGCCAGCCCCCGGGCACGGGCTCGGGGAGGGGGTCCCGAGCCCCCCTGACCGGCCCCGCGTGGCCCCCGCAGGCTGGCGCCCGTCGTTCCGCTGGTTCAGCCCGTGGCTGTCCCTGGCCGGCTCGCTCCTGTGTCTCCTCATCATGTTCCTGCTCACCTGGTGGGCGGCCCTGGCCGCGGTGCTGCTCGTGCTGCTCTTGCTGCTCTACAGCTCCTACCGGAAGCCCGGTCCGGGGGGCGGGGGGCAAGGGGGGGAGGGCGGCGGTGGAGGGGACTCTGGAGCTGGGCCTGGGGTTAAGGGGGTGAGGGCGGCGGTGGAGGGGACCCTGGAGCCGGGCCGGGGGGCAAGGGGAGGAGGGCGGCGGTGGGGGAGACCCTGGAGCTGGGCCTGGGGGCAAGGGGGTGAGGGCGGCGGTGGAGGGGACCCTGGAGCTGGGCTGGGGAGCAAGGGGGTGAGGGCGGCGGTGGAGGGGACCCTGGAGCTGGGCTGGGGAGCAAGGGGGTGAGGGCGGCGGTGGAGGAGGAGACCCTGGAGCTGGGCCGGGGGGCAAGGGGGTGAGGGCAACTGTGGAGGAGACCCTGGAGCTGGGCCGGGGGCGATGGGGCCGGCCCAACTCTACCCTCCCCTCCCACCCCCTTCCCAGACGTCAACTGGGGCTCCTCCGTCCAGGCCAGCTCCTATCACATGGCGCTGTCCTATTCGGTCAGTCTGACCAGCGTCCAGGACCACGTCAAGAACTTCCGGTGAGACCCCCAGGGCCCGGAGCCGGGGTTCCCGTGCTGGTCCGGCCCAGGCCGGGCTCTGAGCCCCTCCACCCCCCAGTCCTCCCCATTGCCCCCATCCACCTCCGTCTTAGACCCCAGTGTCTGGTGTTGACCGGGCCGCCCGTCCAGCGCCCCGCCCTGGTGGACTTTGTGGGGGCTTTCACCAAACACATCAGCCTCATGATCTGTGGAAACGTGACCGCGGTGAGCTCATTCTCTCTCTAAAAGGGTGGGCGTGGGGGTGGGCCAGGAGGTGAAGGGAAGTGAGGGGAGAAGAGGAAGGGTGACGGGACTGATTCCCCCCCCGCGCCCCCGCCTCCTCCCGCCCACTCCTCTGCCCCCAGGAGCCCCAGGGCGTGCGGGACTCCGAGGACCACGTCAAGTGGCTCAACAGTCGCAAGATCCGCTCCTTCTACACGGTCATCTCCGCCCCGACACTTCGCGCCGGCGCCCAGAGCCTCATGCAGGTGGTGCTCTGCCCGCCCCCCTCGGCTCGACCTGCGGGACCTGTCAGTCAGGACGGGGCGCGCAAAAGGGGAAGAGCATCCCGCTCCGCACCCCCCTCTCCCTCCCCCCCCCCCGCCCCCAAATCCTGCGGACGGTGGTGCAGACCCGACCAAGCCCCTTGCCCCCTGGCCCCTCCCTCGACGGGGCCCTGCCCTCTCCCCGCCCTTTCTCTAGCCCTCCAGCCTCGCCGCCTCCCACGACCCCCCCCCTCCTCCCCCCCCCAGGTGTCCGGCTTGGGCCGGCTGAAGCCCAACGTGCTGGTCCTGGGCTACAAGCACGATTGGCAGGAGGAGCCGTCGGTGGCCGTGGAGGAGTATGTGGGCGTGATCCAGTGAGTGGGGACGAGGGGCGAGGCGGTCCGGGGCGAGGGAGCACGGAGGGAGGGGGCAGTTCTTCCAGCCCCATCCCTCTCTCCTGCCCAGTGACGCCCTGGACTCCAACTACGGCGTGTGCGTGCTGAGGATGCCGGGGGGCCTGAGCCGCGCCCTGAGACCCCGCGCCCACGGTGCGTGCGGGGGGGTGCTCGGTTGGGGACGGGACAAGGGCCACGGGCCACGGGACAAGGGCCACGGGACAAGGGCCACGGGCCGCGGGGCAGGGGCTCCGACCAGGGCGAGTGGCTGGGGCCGGGGCCGGGGCCGGGGCTGCCCCCTGGCGGTCAGCGCGCGTTACAGCCGCCTCCGCCCGCAGTGAACCCGCTTTTCTTGGACTCGGACCGCGCTGTGAGCCGGGAGCGAGGGGAGGGGGGCCCGGAGCGCAGGACAGGTACGGGCTAGGTGGGGGTGGGTGTGTGTGTGGAGGGGGGCGGCTCACCGGGCGGGAAGGCGCGGGGGGGGCGGACACGGAACTGGAAATGGTCCGGGAGGGGCGGGGGAAATCTCAGTCTGCCGTCTGTCCTGCCCCGCCCCCGAAGTGCCCCCCGACCAGCAGCCTCGCACTCCGTTCCAGTTCAAGCAGGGTCGTCGGACAGTGGACGTCTATTGGCTGAGCGATGACGGGGGTAAAGACCTCCCCCTCCACTCAGCAGCTTTGTCTCCTCCAGACACCGGCTGTTCCTCCTCCCTTCCCCAAGGCTGACCACCCCATCCCCGGTCTGCTTCTCTCCAGCCCTCGACTGACAATCCCGATCCTCATTGGCCCTATCCCACCCACCCGGGGCTGACCGTCCTCACCCCCCTTGCCCAGGGCTGACCGTCCTCACCCCCCTTGCCCAGGGCTGACCGTCCTCAGCCCCGTTGCCCAAGGCTGACCATTCCCACCCTCCTTGCCCAGGGCTGACCATCCTCACCCCCGTTGCCCAGAGCTGACCGTTCCCACCCCCCTTGCCCAGGGCTGACCATCCTCACCCCCGTTGCCCAGAGCTGTTCCCACCCCCCTTGCCCAGGGCTGACCGCCCTCACCCCCCTTGCCCAGGGCTGACCGTCCTCACCCCCCTTGCCCAGGGCTGACCATCCTCACCCCCTTTGCCCAGGGCTGACCGTCCTCATCCCCTACTTGCTGACACGGCGGAACAAGTGGGCCCGCTGCCCCGTGCGGGTGTTTGTGAGCAGCACCCCCGGTCAGTTGGAGGAAAAACGCAACGAGTGAGTGGAGAAGGGCACCGGCTGCTAGGGCATAGAAGGCTGGGAGCCAGGGACCAGGGTCAAGGCAGGGGTCCTACTCCCCTCTGACCCTCTCTCCCCCTTCCCCCCCACCCAGGATCCGCTCCCTCCTGACCAGGTTCCGCCTCGGCTTCCAGGATGTGGCGGTACTGCCCGACCTCAGTGGGAGGCCCCAGGAGAAGAGGTCGGGGGGAGTCCCTGCGAGCCTGGCTGGGCGGGGGGTGGGGTGGACAGGACTGTTCCGGAATGGACAGGCCCAGAGGGACTAAGGGTCAGATAGAGCTTTGACCGCCCCGCCTCTGCAGCCAGAAAGCCTTTGAAGACCTGGTTGCCCCACACCGCTGCCAAGAGCCACCTGAAGAGTTGGAGGAGCAAGGGGAGAGGGAGGGAGAGCCTGCCCCCCCTCCTCCCCCTCCACCCCCTGCCGGGAGCATCTCGGACCAGGAGCTGCAGTTCAACCAGAGGAAGGTAAGGAGCTGGGTCAGGGGGCAGCGGGGGGCAGCTTACAGCTCCCCATTGGCTCCCCTCCTTCCGGTCCTCACTGCTGACAGCCCCCCACCCCCACCCCAGCACAGTACACTCAGCTTCCTCTCTCCCTGTGCCCCCCACTTCACCTCCCCCCTCCCATCCTCCTGCAGTCGGAGCGCCAGATGAGGCTCCATGAGGTCCTGCAGCAGCACTCGGGGGAAGCAGCCCTCATCGTGCTGTGAGTGTCAGGAGGCGGGTGAGGGCCGTTAGACAGGGGAGGGTGAAGGTCCTGCAGCCCCTGACCCAATATTCCCCCAGGAGCCTGCCTGTGGCCCCACGCACTGCCTGCCCGGGAGCCCTATACATGGCCTGGCTGGAGATGCTGTCCCGGGGCCTCGCCCCCCCTGTGGCCTTTATCCGAGGGAACCAGCAGGACACACTGACCCTCTACTGCCAGTGAAGGTCTCACGGACTCCATGACTGTCCACTGCCAGTGACGGCCCCGCAGACGCCGTGACTCTCCACTGCCAGTGACTGTCCTGCAAACACCCTGACTCTCCACCACCAGCAACTGTACTGCAGTTGTTGTACGCTGTGATTCTCAAGCAGCGTGGCTCAGTGGCAAGAGCCCAGGCTTGGGAGTCAGAGGTCGTGGGTTCTAATCCCCCCTCCGCCGCTTGTCAGCTGTGTGACTTTGGGCAAGTCACTTCACTTCTCTGGGCCTCACTTACCTCATCTGTAAAATGGGGATTCAGACTGTGAGCCCCATGTGCGACAATGTGATTGCCTGGAATCTATCCCAGCAGTTAGAACAGTGCTTTGCACATAGTAAGCACTTAACAGATACCATCATCATTATTCTCCACCGTCAATGTCACTATCCTGGCTTCTGTCTCCTGAACCTCATACTCACTGACCCTCTCCTGCTAAGGCCTGCACTTTTGGGTCAGATGGAAGGAGACAGGGGATGCCTGCTCGATTATTCTGCCTGGTTGCACTCTGGTCTCCACTCATCCAGAGGGGCTGCCCCATGGCCCTCATAATAAACTATTTAAACCCCACTGTGGGCTGTGTCCCGAACACCCTCACCTCTTCTCCTCCTTCTTCAGCCTCTTCTACCTGTGCTACTAAGAAGTTCTTCCAGCTGGGTAACCTCTCTCCTTCCCGCTGCAGCCTCCACTCCCTTCCCCTGGGACTGCCCAGGGAAGAAGAGCAGCAGCAGCAGCAGGAGATGCCTTCCCGGAAAGAGGCAGCCTTCAGGCTGTTCCTCCCCAGGCCAGACAAGCCCAGTCTCTTCCACGCCTGAGTTGGGAGGGACCAAGTGGCTCCTCCAGAGGAAGCTGAGGAGACAAATGTACAAAACCAAAATCCCATTTATTGTCCTGTCCAGCCTGGCTGGAATGGGGGAGTGCCCCGGGGCCCTGTCCATTCCCGGCCGGTCAGTCTCTCCATGTCACCTCGACCTCATCTGTGCGGTACCTGCAGGGAGATGAGAGCAAGGGGGTGATGGGGGCAGGTCCCTAAAACTCGGCTTTGCCATTAGGCCCCTCCTCCCCACCAAGGAAGTGTCCCCACCTCTGGGTGATCCCGGAGTCACTGAGTGGCGTCTGTTGTCCTGCACGGAACATCTCCCAGCCGGCCTGGGCAATCATGGCCCCGTTGTCAATGCAGAACCTGGAGCCCAGGGCGGGGAGACCAGCTCATCAATACCATACTCAGGATGCAGGATGGGGTAGGTCAAGGAGGGTAGGGGGAGCTTGGGAGTATCCCATTCAGGGTAGAGGGCAGGAGGAAGGGGGAGCCTGGGAGACAGACCCTGGTCCTCACCTCTCGTCCGTTGCAAAAAGCCGTGCCCCGCGCTCCTGACACATCGTCCCCATCATTTCCTGCAGCCGCATGTTACCTGGCCCAGGGCAGGAGTGGGAGGAGAGAGATGACAGATCAGTTTGGCTCTCCCTCCCTCCACTCCAGCTGGGGTTCACTCACCCCCGGGGCAAGGGGAGGGAAGCTGAGTCCAGGCGGTGGCCCCCACCCTCTCCATGACACTCACAGCCTACACCGCCGACGATGAGGGCTTCCCGTGAGCCACAGTGCGCCATAGCCCGTTCGGTGATCTCCACCAGCATTGCAAACACCGTCTCCTGGAGGGCATCAGGGTCCATTATCAGAAGTAGTCCCGGACGAATCCCCCTGCCCACCTTCACCCACTCTCGCCCTTTCCCCACCCCCACCTGAAGGGAGAAGCAAAGATCTTCCGCGCTACATTGGCCGGCATCGAGCATCCGGTGAGCAGCTTCCTGCGGGGGATTGGACAGAAGGACAGAGCAGGAGAAGGGTTAACTGGGGGGTAGTCAGAGACTAATTGGTCCAAATGAACAGAGTGACGGCACAAGGAGAGATCATACGTCCGGGGAGCCCCAGGGCCAGCACTTCCCCTGTCATGCCTCACTCCCCTCAAGACCTGCAGGACCACAGAGGATCGGCCCCGAACCACGTCCTCACCTCAATGTATGAGAGGATCCCAGAGAAAGACACGTCCATTCCCTTCACAGTATAGGGCAGCTCCACCAGTTTCTGACCCCTGCGGGGTTAGAGAAATAACCTAAGGAGGGGTACCCATCATCTCTCGCTGCTCCCAGGTCCTCCCCTCTTGTCCTTCCCATCCTCCCCCTCCCCACCGTCTCTAATACTCAGCACCTCCCCCTGCCATCCCCTACATCCCTCACCGCTTGGCCATCTGCTCGATATTGTAGCCAGGGCTGGGATCATTGGAGATCTGGGAGAGGGGGATCGGAACTCAGTCCTGAGAGAGGGGAAAAGGCGGGGGTGGGTTGCAAATGGTTCCCTCTCCCTGCCTCCACTCTCAGACATTCTCACCTTGAGTACCCGGGCAAAACGGTCCAAACAGTTGCCCACAGCAATGTCGATGGTTTCCCCAAAGATGCGGTAGCGACGCTCAGAGTACGCAATCACCTAGGAAAGAGAGAAGGGGTGGGGGAGAAGAAGTGCTGCTGGGGAGAACCGGCGGGCGGACACCGTGCTCAGTCTGTGAGTCTAGCAAGAGGCCCTCCCGCCTCCCAGTCCCGTGCAATCCAGCGGTTATGAGGCACTGTATAACCATCAATCGTACTTATTGAGTGCTTACTGTGTGCAGAGCACCGTACTAAGCGCTTGGGGAGTACAAGTTGGCAACATATAGAGACAGTCCCTACCCAACAGTGGGCTCACAGTCTCTTCATCCTTCTCCTTGTTCCCCACGTCCGCACCGGGCCCAGCCACGCCGAGCTCGGGGACCAGGGGAATGGGTCTCCCGCTTGTCTCCGGCTCTGAGGCCAAGGCCACCGGCCTCCGCCAAAAGCTGCAAAACCCAGGGCTAGACCCCCGTCCCTGGCGGCCCCGTGGGCTGCCCTCGGGGCCGTGGTACCTGAGTGTTTCCGCCACTGACGTACAGAACGGTGGGGCTGTGGGCTCCGGTGATCAGTCTGCCCATTTCGATGTGCCCCACGCAGTGGTTCACCCCCAGCAGCGGCTTGTTCCACAGCTGGGCCACCGTCCGGGCTACTACGGCCACCGACACCAGCGGGGCGCCCATCCCGGGGCCTGGGGTCAAGTCGGGGCCGGGATACGTGGGCAGCGGTCAGGGGGCGGCCCCGGGCAACGCGGGCTGGGGATCGAGGGGTGAGGAATGGCGCCAGGATGGGGAGGAGGGGGCCGGAGGGAGGGAGGGAGGGAGGGGGCCAAGGGGTCTCCCCCGCCCCCCCCCGCAACCGCCTGGTCTCACCTTTGGTGTAGGCGACGCAGTCGATGTCCCGCGGCGCCAGTCCGGCCTCGGTCAGGGCCTCCTGCAGCAGGTCCAACACGCAGGCCCGGTGGTGCCGGGCGGTGTCTCCGGGAAGGAAGCCTGCGGACGGGGTCAGGGGTCACGGGTCACGGGTCACGGGTCAGAGGTGGGGGGGGCCACGGTGGGCCCGGGGCCCGGGGGGGGCTCGGGGGGCTCGGGGTCCGTTACCGGTGCCCGGGGCCGTGAGATAGGTCCGCCGCGGGTTGGCCAGCACCACCCCGTCCCGGACGACGCCGACGCCGATCTTGTTGGCGCTGCCCTCCAGCCCCAGCACGGTGGGCATGGCCGGGACCCTCCGGGGAGCGGGGAAGGCTCCGGCCTCGGGGGGCGGCAAGGGGTCGGGGGGCGGCAAGGAGTCGGGGGCCACAAGACCCGCGCCTTCCACAGCGCCCCTCGCCCCTCGGCCTCGGCGGCCCGCGCTCCCCGCGCTCGCACTCTCGCTCCTCCGCCCCCTCCTCTCCCGCTCGCTGCGCGCGGCCCCTTAGAGGCAGGCGCGTCGGGGACAGGCGCCGACAGCCCCACCGCGTGGCGGGCCGGGGCAGCGCAACCCACAGGCCGGGACTTTGCAGCCCCCGCTCCCCCACCGCGCCGGAGGAACGACCCCCGTCACGTGACAGCGACAGCCAGTCGCCGCTCTCCCCCGCCACGTGATCGGGCCCGCTGCTCCCCAATCGCCGGGGCCGGCGGCGCCACGGGAGGCGTGCTTGTACCACGTGACGGGTCCCCCCGCCGCCCACGTGGTGGAGCCGAGCGCGCCGCCGTCTTTGTGCCGGGGAGCCCTTGCAGCCGGAGGGGACAGGTGCGCACCCCGCCTGCCCCTCCCCCGCCTCAGGGTCGGGGGTCGCGACCGGCGGGTCCGCCCGGCTGGAAGGGACCAGCCCGAGGCGGCCGATCGGTCGATCGATCGATCGATCGATCGGGGGCGGGGGGGGGGCGGGGGGAGAGGCCCCGGGGCTCCAGCTTGCGGACATCAGCCCCTTCTTCTTCCCCTTCCCCTTCCTCCCCGTGTCCCCCTCCGGCTTTAGGGCCGGGGGGATCGTGCTGCGTTGGGCGGCGCGGGGTCTGGGCCTGGGCCGGGCGGCGGCGGCGGCGGCGGCCATGCCGAAGCGTGGGAAGAAGGAGGCGAAGGCGGCGGCGGCGGCGGCGGCGGAGGAGGAGGCCGGAGGCGGCGGGGAGGAGGTGGCCGCCCCAGGTAGGGGCAGGAACGACAGGAGGGGGGCGGGGGAAGGCAGCGCCCGGGGCCGGGCCCAAGTGGGGGGTAGGGTGGGTGGGGTGGGTGGACGGGGGCCCCCTAGCCCCGAGGCCCGTGTCCCCCACAGAACCCAAGGCCAAGAAGGGGAAGAAGGGAGCCAAGGAGCCAAAGGAGCCGAAGGAGAAACCGGCGGCGGCGGCGGCGGCGGCGTCGGGTGAGGCTGCGGGCCTGTACGAGGACCCCCCCGACCGGCGCAGCTCCGCCAGCGGGCGGCCCGCCACCCTCAAAATCTGCTCCTGGAATGTGGACGGGCTCCGCGCTTGGGTCAAGAAGAAGGGGCTGGACGTGAGCAGGGAGCGGGGGAGCGGGGGCCCGGGGGAGCGGGGGAGCGGGGGCCCGGGGGAGCGGGGGAGCGGGGGCCCGGGCCCGCCACGGCCCAGCCGGCGGCCCCACCCCTCGCTGACTCGACCGCCTCCTCTCTCCCGGCCAGTGGGTGCGTGAGGAGGCCCCGGACATCCTCTGCCTCCAGGAGACCAAGTGCGCCGAGGGCAAGCTGCCGCCCGAGCTGAAGGACCTGTCGGATTTCCCCCACCGGTACTGGGCGGCTCCCAACGACAAGGAAGGCTATAGCGGCGTGGGCCTGCTGTCCCGCCAGCGCCCGCTCACTGTTTCCTACGGCATCGGTAGGAGCCGTCCGTCTGGTCCGCGATCCCCCTTCCCGCTCCTTGCCTGGGGGCCGTGGCGGTGAGCCCACTGTTGGGTAGGGACCGTCTCTACATGTTGCCAACTTGTACTTCCCAAGCGCTTAGTGCAGTGCTCTGCACACAGTAAGCGCTCAATAAATACGACTGCTTGATTGATTGGCCGGGAGGGAGTTCCAGGCATCTTTCTCCCCCACCCCCCACCTCCCTCCGTCACCCTCTCCCCACCCCCCAGGTGAGGAGGAGCACGATCAGGAGGGCCGAGTGATCGTGGCGGAGTTCGAGGCCTTCGTGCTGGTGACCGTCTACGTGCCCAACTCGGGCCGGGGCCTGGTGCGGCTGGACTACCGTCAGCGCTGGGACCAGGCCTTCCGCCGCTTCCTTCAGGCGCAGGCGGCCCGCAAGCCCCTGGTGCTGTGCGGAGACCTGAACGTGGCGCACGAAGAGATCGATCTGCGCAACCCCAAGGGCAACAAGAAGAACGCGGGCTTCACGGCGCAGGAGCGGCAGGGCTTCGGGGAGCTGCTGGGGGCCGTGGACCTGGCCGACAGCTTCCGACACCTGTACCCTGCGGCCGCCTACGCTTACACCTTCTGGACGTACATGATGAACGCACGGAGCAAGAACGTGGGCTGGCGCCTCGACTACTTCCTGCTGTCCCGGGCCCTGCTCCCCTCCCTGTGCGACAGCAAGATCCGCTCGGCGGCCCTGGGCAGCGACCACTGCCCCATCACGCTCTACCTTGCCCTCTGACCCCGACCCCCTGCAGTTTGTGTGTTGGTTTCTTGATGATGTATTTTTTAAAGCAAGAGTTGCTAGCGCCCACGCGCGGGATCCGAATAAAAAGCCAGAATACTAGGATCCTGCTGTGTGTATGCGTGCGCACGCAAACTGTCAAGGGCAGACGGCACCAGGCTGCGATTCTCCCAGCTTTTCCGCTCCACAGATGACTGAGGCAGGGCAGTGTAGGATGGAATCACAACTTCATTTATTTACAAGCATAGGACCGGGGTGTCAACCCCAGGGCAGGTGGGGTAAGGAAAGCACAGAAAGCTGGGGTGGGGAAACCCCATTTTAAATAGCTATATACACACATTAATTCCTGTGATTCTGTACAAAGCGGTAGCCGGCCCCACACCAGAATGGGGGGTGGAGGGGGCAGGGGGAGGTCACCGTCCAAACAAGTGCAATAGCAGCAGTAAGGGCCGGGGGGGGGGGGGGGGGGGGGGGAGAGAAGGGGAGGGTGGTGAACCCCAAGCCCCCCTCCAGCTGGGAATGTGTGAGGGATGAGGTGGGGCAGAGCAGGGGTTGGACAGCTAGGAATCCCCCACTCCCACCACAGTTTTAGTGGTTCCGGGCCCTAGGCCCCTCCCTTCCCCGCTCACCAGTGGAAGCCTCCTGGCTCCTGCCCCCCGGCCCCCTGGGGAGCGGAGAGCTTCCGGCCCCCCACACCCCGGGGGGGGCTGTAGTGTTTCCGTGGCCCACAGGGAGTCTGCGGGCGTGGGCCGGGGCGGCAAACTCAGGAGAAGCTCTGGACGGGGTGGCTGACCTTCACGCAGGCCCAGTAGAAGGCCCGGCCCAGGCAGAGCACGGCCAGCAGGATGACCAGGGCCCAGGACGCGTAGATGCCCCCGTACCGTTGTGCATGCTGCCATGTCCCAAACTGGGGGAAGGGGACGGGTAGGGGGAGGGGGGGGGGGGGGGAGGAGAAGAGTTCCCTCAGCACTGACTACCCCCACTATGCCCACATCCTCCCCCAGCCCCTTCAGGGACTCTTTGAGAGGCCCCAGCCTGGGTACTTCTTGACCAGAGAACACTGTGCACGTGGGGGCACCTAGGCCCCCACCGCCCCCAGTTTCAGATGCCCGGAGCCAGAGCCTTGACCCCTGGAGAAGCACCAGAGGAGCATCTGAATCAGGGCTGGCCTCCCAGAATGCCTAGGTCAGTGTTTCTCTCCCAGCCCTTTCCGGGTGCCTTCCACCATCCTTCCTGCTGCCGTTTTAGAACACTGAGGCTCCCAGTCCGGTTGTTGGGGTTTGTCTGTCCCCCGTACCTTGCTCCTTTGCTGCCCTTCCCTCCCTCAGGCAGGGGAGCAGGAAAAGGGGCCAGAGGGATGGGGTGCCTGGGTGTGGGGTCACTCACGGCAAGGCCCGTGGCCGTGATGGCCAGCAGCAGCCCCAGGAGGAAGCAGCAGATGCACCTCTTGCGGGGGTAGCGGCGCCCAATGGATGAGCTGTGAGGGGGACAGGGAGGCCTGGGTCTATCGCAACTCCATCCCACGCACCCCTTTTCCCCTTCCCTCCCCCGACCCCAGGCCCACCTGCAGCCAGCCCATCGCTGCCCACCTCCCCAGACCTCTGCCCTCGGACCACTTACACTTTCCTGCAGTGCGGACAACGAGCCAGAGTGCGGTCGGTGAACTCTGTCCACTGGGGAGGGAGAGGGTGGGTCAGTCCCCCAAGGCAACTGAGGGAAGGGATGGAGGAGGAGGGAGGAGGGCAAGACCGAGTATCCCGTGGCAGCGATGCCCCACCCACCCCTGGTCCCCAATTCCTTTCAGCAGCGGCCCAGCCCCGCTCCCTGCCCAGTTCCCCGTCCCCGGTGCTCACCAGGAAGGAGTTCTTGCAGTGGCCACAGATGACCCTGACACCTAGAGGCTGCGGTTCTGGGCTCAGGGGGCCCGGGTGCACGGGGCCCAGGTTGATGATTCTTTTACTGCCCAGGAGAGAACAGGGAGGCTCAGACTGGATCCGACCCCAACCCCAAGACCATTCAGGGGGATGCCCACGCCCACCGTAGCCCCCACCTTGGCACCCACAGCTCGCTCCTCCCCGGGACTCACCAGTAAGGCCGGGGGCAGGCGATGCGCTGGGATGTCACTTTGCAGATGAGGAGGCAATTGCAGGGGCAGCGCACATACTTCTTCCCGGGGGGGGCATTCTTAATTGGCTGGGGAAGGGGGAACGGAAGGACGGGGCTGATCGAGGACCCGGGGCTCCCCTTCCGCCCCGTGCGATCAGTAAGTAAGCGCTGCAGGGGAATGGGGGGATTTCGATTTTCAAGGGACAGAACAGGAACCACTTTGGGTACTTCGGATAGAGTTCATCTTCCCTCCTGCCCGGACCTCCCTCCCTTCCCTCGTCACCCTGGAAAAACAACATCCCTCCCCACTTTCAAAGTTCTTCTGAGATCCGGCCTCCTCCAGGAGGCCTTCCCCCATTAACTCACTCTCCGCACCTCCGATTCCACCAACTGCCCCTCCATATAGCACTTCCTAAGCGCTCGGTGACTGCGTATATATCTTTATGCCTTATTACTTCTTACCTACGGCAGCGTCGTCTCCTCTGCTAAACTCGACTATAAGGATCATGTCTACAAACTCTTATACTTTCCAAGGACCTTAGCAAAGTGCTCGGCACATCACTAAATTAATGGTATTTATTCAGTGCTTACTACTAGAGAAGCAGCGTGGCTCAGTGGAAGGAGCACGGGCTTTGGAGTCAGAGGTCAGGGGTTCAAATCCCAGCTCTGCCAACTGTCAGCTGTGTGACTCTGGGCAAGCCGCTTAACTTCTCTGGGCCTCAGTGACCTCATCTGTAAAATGGGGATAAAGACTGTGAGCCCTCTGTGGGACAACCTGATGACCTTGCAACCTCCCCAGCGCTTAGAACAGTGCTTTGCACATGGTAAGCACTTAATAAATGCCACATTATTACGTGCAGGGCTTGTCCATGATGGGTGCTACCGATTAAATGATGAACTGTTCTTCTAGACTGTGAGCCCACTGTTGGGTAGGGACCGTCTCTCTATGTTGCCAACTTGTACTTCCCAAGCGCTCAGTACGGTGCTCTGCACGCGGTGAGCGCTCAATGAATACGATTGAATGAATCGCGGGATTCAAGAGAAGAGTGAGATGGGGGTGGGACTGAGGGCACCGAGGGCTTGGATCGAGTCATTAAGCGCTCAGTAGAGTGCTCTGCACACAGTAAGCGCGCAATAAATAGGACTGATGATGACGATCGAGCCCGGAGAAGAGGCCGGTGGTGAGGGAGGGCCTCGGGTGGCCGGGCGGATCCGGGGACTCACGGTGGCCTCGTTGCAGACGCCACACTTGACCACGTGCTGGTGCATCTTGCCCTCCACGTTGATGAGAGACTGGCAGACGCGGCAGGTGATCATGGGGGCGCTGCCGCTGTCCGGGCTGGTCAGGGGCGAGTACGGGGGAGGGTCTTCCCCGGGCAGCACGGCCGGGTGCCCCTCTGGGAAAGGGGGGAACGCTGGCGGAAAGGAAGGGAAGGGAAGGGGATGGGATGGGGTGGGATGGGGTGGGGTGGGATGGGGGCCCGCCGGGATGCGGGAGGGGGAAGGCGGCTTTTCCCTCCAAGCCCCGCCCCCCGCCCCCGGGCTGCTCCCCTTCCCGGCCCGGGCCCGGCCGCTCACCTTGGGGCGGGGCCAGCTTTCCAGCCCCGTAGGGAGGCGCGGAAGGCAGCAGGCCCCCGCCGGGCCCGCCCCCTCCGGGCCCCACCAGCCCGTTCCCGCCGCCGCCGCCGCCGCCGCCGCCGCCGCCGCCACCGGCCAGGCCGCCGCCCCCGCCCCCGCCGCCGCCCTCGCCGGGTTCGGCCAGCAGAGGGGACCGCTCCCCGTCCGCCGCCATGCCCAGGCCCAACCCCGGCCCCGCTCAACGCCAACGCCAAAGCCAACGCCAAAGCCGCCGCCGCCGCCGCCGCCACCGGGTCTCCAGTGCGCCTGCGCGCCGCGGCCCCCGGCCTCCCCGTCGTGTGACATCCCTCCCCGCCCCGCCCCTCTCCGGTGGCGCACGTGACCAGAGAGCCCGCCTCTCCCCCCCCCCCCCCCGCTCACACCCCATTGGCCGGGTCTCCCCGCCCCTGCTCGTCCGCCCGCTCTACGATTGGCGGAGGCGCCCCGCCGACCCCCTCCACGTGATGCGCGCGGAGCCCGGGCAGCCAGCGCACGTGACTGCAGAGTCCGTCCGTCCCATTGGGTGTCCCGGACCCCCTCCCCCCCCCCCGCCGTCCCAAGGGGCGGGGCGGGGCTGGACTCGCCCGCCCGTCCCACGTGAAGAGGGACGCGGCGTTCATAATAATAATAACAATAACGATCGCATTTATTAATAATAATAATGAGATTTATTAAGCGCTTACTATGTGCTTACTTAAAGCTTACTCTCCATCCCCCCATCTTCCCTCCTTCCCTTCCCCACAGCACCTGTATATATGTATATATGTTTGTACATATTTATTACTCTATTTATTTATTTATTTATTTTACTTGAACATATCTATTCTATTTATTTTATTTTGTTAATATGTTTGGTTTTGTTCTCTGTCTCCCCCTTTTAGACTGTGAGCCCACTGGTGGGTAGGTACTGTCTCTATGTGTTGCCAATTTGTACTTCCCAAGCGCTTAGTACAGTGCTCTGCACACAGTAAGCGCTCAATAAATGCGATTGATGATTGATTAATTTATCAATAACAAATTTATTAATTTATTAATAATGTTATTATCAATAATTTATTTATTCATTTGATAATAATAGTGGCATTTATTAAGCGCTTACTATGTGCTTACTTAAAGCACTGTTCTAAGCGCTGGGGAGGTTACAAGGTGATCAGGTTGTCCCACGGCGGGGGGCTCACAGTCAATCCCCATTTTACAGATTAGGGAACTGAGGCACGGAGAAGTGAAGCGACTTGCCCAAAGTCACGCACAGCTGAAAAGTGGCGGAGCCGGGATTCGAACCCATGACCTCTGACTCCAAAGCCCGGGCTCTTTGCACTGAGCCACGCTGCTTCCCTGTGCAAAGCACCGTACTAAGCGCTGGGGAGGTTACAAGGTGATCGGGTTGTCCCACGGGGGGCTCACAGTCTTTATCCCCATTTTACAGTTGAGGCAACTGAGGCCCAGAGAAGTTAAGTGACTTGCTCAAAGTCACACAGCTAACAAGTGGCGGAGGCAGGATTCGAACCCATGACCTCTGACTCCAAAGCCCGGGCTCTTTCCACTGAGCCACGCTGCGTTCATTCGTCGGTTCCCCTGGCGGTCTGGGCATGTAAACAGTAGTCAATCAATCAATCGTATTTATTGAGCGCTTACTATGTGCAGAGCACTGTACTAAGCGCTTGGGAAGTACAAATTGGCATCACATAGAGACAGTCCCTACCCAACAGTGGGCTCACAGTCTAAAAGAGTGGGCTCACAGTCTAAAAGAGTGGGCTCACAGTCTAAAAGTAGTCGTCGCTGGCATTGGCTGAAGCGAGCCCTCTTCACCAACCCCCACTCCTGTCTCTGTTGGGGGTCGCTGTGTGGGTGAGTGGGATCCCCCGCTGTAGCGACTTGGTCGGAGAGCCGTGGGGCGGAGTGTGGGGCCTCGGTGAAGCAGCGTCGGGTGGGAAGTTGGAGCCTTAGTACAGTGCTCTGCACACAGTAAGCGCTCAATAAATACGATTGATAATAATAATAACAATAATAATGGCATTCATTAAGTGCTTACTATGTGCAGAGCACTGTTCTAAGCGCTGGGGTAGATACAAGGTAATCAAGTTGTCCCACGTGGGGCTCACAGACTTAATCCCCGTTTTCCAGCCGAGGGAACTGAGGCCCAGAGAAGTGAAGTGACTTGCCCAAAGTCACACACAGCTGACAAGTGGCGGAGCCGGGATTTGAACCCATGACCTCTGACTCCAAAGCCCGAGCTCTTTCCACTGAGCCACGCTGCTTCTCTGCTTCCATTGCGGCCATCTGCTTCTGATTGATTGATTGATTGATTCAGGGTGCGGGGCGCCTCCCTCCCTCCCTTCCACCCGCCGGCAGATGGAGGAAGGCGGGGGCGGCCTCAGTCGTCCGGGGCCCACGGTGGGCCCAGTCCTACTGGCCCGGGAGTTGGTCACCCGGAGTTTGGGGGCCAGACGCCGTGACCGTCCGCGGGAGGTCTCGTTTGGCCTCCCGGGCTGGGAGAGCCGTCACTCGGCCGCGACCTCACGTGGAGGTGGCTGGCACGGGGAGCGACTATGCTGCGTGTATGTGTGCTGGGCAGAGGGGTCCGGCTTAGTAATAATAGTCGTGGTAGTGGTTAAGCGTTTATTATGTGCCAGGGCACTCGCCTGTCCTGCCATTGTCCCCCGGCCCATGTCATCCCCCGGGCCTGGAATGCCCTCTCTCTGCCCATCCACCAAGCTAGCTCTCTTCCTCCCTTCAAGGTCCTACTGAGAGCTCACTTCCTCCAGGAGGCCTTCCCAGACTGAGCCCCTTCCTTCCTCTCCCCCTCATCCCCCTCTCCATGCCCCCCATCTTACCTCCTTCCCTTCCCCACAGCACCTGTATATATGTATAGATGTTTGTACATATTTATTACTCTATTTTACTTGTACGTATCTATTCTATTTATTTTATTTTGTTAGTCTGTTTGGTTTTGTTCTCTGTCTCCCCCTTTTAGACTGTGAGCCCGCTGTTGGGTAGGGACTGTCTCTATATGCTGCCAACTTGTACTTCCCAAGCGCTTAGTACAGTGCTCTGCACACAGTAAGCGCTCAATAAATACGATTGATTGATTGACTAAGCGCTAGGGTGGATACATGCCGGTCGGGTTGGACACAGACCCCGTCCCAAGTGGGGCTCGCAGTCTCAGCCCCCATTTTACAGATGAGGGAAGTGAAATGATTTGCATCTCATTGCAAATGAGAAGCAGCGAGGTTCAGTGGGAAGAGCACGGGCTTTGGCGTCAGAGGGCATGGGTTCAAATCCCAGCCCCACCAATTGTCAGCTGTGTGACTTTGGGCAAGTCACTTGACTTCTCTGGGCTTCAGTTACCTCATCTGGAAAAATGGGGATTAAGACTGTGAGCCCCCATGGGACGACCTGATCACTTTGTAACCTCCCCAGCGCTTAGAACAGTGCTTTGCACATAGTATGCGCTTAATAAATGTCATTATTATTATTATTTGCCCAAGGTTATACAGCAGACAAGTGTCAGAGCCTGGATTAGGACCCATGACCTTCCGACTCCCAGGCTGGTGCTCTATCCGCTACGCCATTCTGCTTCTCGGAGCTTTGCGCACAGTAATTGCTCAATAAATATAATCGAATGAGAGTGGTGCCAGGGGGGTACAGCCTATAGTACAGTATCCGCCACAACCACCAAAGGCGAACGGAGTAGCTCAGGGCAACAGCCTCCGGGCACCCTACAGCCCCGGAAAGTTGTCTGCGTTCTGGCAGGGCCCTGCCTTGTGCCCAGCATTGGTGGGTAGGGGCTGCCCTGGACTGTGTGTGTTGGCTCTCCCGTCCCCAGCACCTCAAAGCCTCGACGCACGAGGGGTCTGGGCTGGGTTACCTGGCTCAAGCTTCAGTTCGTCCTCCACTCCTCCTCTCATTGCACTCCGTTGCTGGCCAGATCCTAGTCAGAATCAATCAATCAATCAATTGTATTTATTGAGCGCTTACTGTGTGCAGAGCACTGTACTAAGCGCTTGGGAAGTACAAGTTGGCAACATATAGAGACAGTCCCTACCCAACGGTGGGCTCACAGTCTAAAAGGGGGGAGACAGAGAACAAAACCAAACATACTAACAAAATAAAATAAATAGAATAGATATGTACAAGTAAAATAAATAGAGTAATAAATATGTACAAACATATATACATATATACAGGTGCTGTGGGGAAGGGAAGGAGGTAAGATGGGGGGATGGAGGGGGGACGAGGGGGAGAGGAGGGAAGGGGCTCAGTCTGGGAAGGCCTCCTGGAGGAGGTGAGCTCTCAGTAGGGCCTTGAAGGGAGGAAGGTCATGGGTTCAAATCCCAGCTCTGCCAATTGTCAGCTGTGTGACTTTGGGCAAGTCACTTAACGTCTCTGGGCCTCAGTTACCTCATCTGTAAAATGGGGATGAAGACTGTGAGCCCCCTGTGGGACCTGATCACTTGTAACCACCCCAGCGTTTAGCACAGTCCTTTGTACATGGAGTAAGAGCTTAATAGATGCCATCATTATTATTCCCTCTTATTAAAACATTTGCCCCATCTTCTTCTCTCCTTGACTGCCATCTTCAACCGTTCGGTCTCCAACAGCTCCTTCCCCACTTACGAACACAGCCACGTATCCCCTCTCCTGATAAGAAGCAGAATCTTTCTCCATCCCCATTGGACTGGCTCGGACTAGTGGAAAGAGGATGGGCCTGGGGTTCAAAGGATTTGCGTTCCAATCCCAGTTTGGCCACCTGCCTGCTGTGTTAGTCTAGGCAAGTCGCTTCATTTTTCTGTGCCTGTTTCCTCATTCCACCTCCTGTCCGACAGGCAATTAGTCTCCCTCCCTTCAAAGCCTTATTGAAGGCACATCTCCTCCAAGAAGCCTTCCCTGACTAAGCCCTCCAAGAGACCTTCCCTGATTAAGCCTTCCTTTCCTCTTCTCCCACTCCCTTCTGGGTCATCCTGGCTTGCTCCCTTTATTCATCCCCCTTCCTAGCCCCACAGCGCTTATGTACATATCTGTAATTTATTTAGATTAATGTCTGTCTCCCCCTCTACACTGTAAATTCGTTGTACGCAGGGAATGTCTGTTTATAATAATAATAATAATGGCATTTATTAAGCGCTTACTATGTGCAAAGCGCTGTTCTAAGCACTGGGGAGTTCACAAGGTGAGCAGGTTGTCCCACAGGGGGCTCACAGTCAAAATCCCCATTTTACAGATGAGGTAACTGAGGCACAGAGAAGTGAAGTGACTTGCCCAAAGTCACACAGCTGACAATTGGCAGAGCCGGGATTTGAACCTCTGACCTCTGACTCCAAAGCCCGGGCTCTTTCCACTGAGCCATGCTGCTTCCCCAGCTTTATTGTTATATTGTACTCTCCCAACTGCTTCATACAGTGCTCTGCATACAGTAAGCGTTCCATAAATACAATTGACTGACATACAGTAAGCGTTCCATAAATACAATTGACTGACTCATCTGAGCAGTGGAAAGTCTCTCCTACTTCCACTCTGAGGCCCATACAGGTCAGGGACTGCGACCAACTTGATCATCTTGAATCTACCCCGGTGCTTAGCACATAGCCATAATAAAAAACACATTTACTTAAACATGACAGCACATTGATCTAAGCAGCCTCCTCCCTGCCTCCAGTTTCTCTCCTCTCGAGTCCATGCTTCATTCTGTTGCCCGGTTCATTTTTCTAAAACATGGTTTTGTTCCTGTCTTCCCAGTCTTCAGAATCCTCCGCTGGTTGTCCATTTCTCTGCATCAAACAGAAACTTGAAAGCGATGAGTCAGTTCTCTCTCCCCTCTACTTCCCTTTGCTCCTCTCCCCCATTACCTAGTTGGCAGACTTCTCTCCTCTCAAGCCAACCTACGCACTGTGCCTTAGTTTCACTTCTGCTGCTGCTCGAGTTCCTTCCTCCACATCTGCAGGGTCACTGCTCTCCCCATCTTCGAGGCCCTTCTGAAATTACATCTCCAAAGGGCCTTCCCTCATAAATCTCTCCTCCCCTACCCTATTTCCTCACATACTGCCACTTCAGCATTTCTGCCTCACCAAAATACTGGTGATAATAATAATGATGATAATATTTGCTAAGCGCTTACTATGTGTCAAGCCCTGATCTAAGCGCTGCGGTAGATACAAACTAATCAGGCTGGATACAATCCCTGTCCCACATGGGACTCACAGTCTTAATCCCCAATTTACAGATGAATTAACTGAGGCACAGAGAAGTTAGTGACTGGCCCCAGGTCACACAGCAGACATGTGGCAGACCTGGGATTAGAACCTAGGTCCTTCTGACTGCCAGGCCCGTGGTCTATCCACTAGGCCACACTGTTTCCCATGGCAACTATCCAAAATACTTGGATACTCACAACCCCACCCTTGCCCACTGAACCTCTGTACCGTGCCTATCTTTAAATAATATTGCTTCCTGCTATCTGTAATTTATTTTAGTCTCGGTCTTCCACTCTAGAGTGTAAGACCCTTGAAGGCAGGGCCCCTAACTGTACTCTTCCAAGTGTTTAAGATAGTGCTGGACACAGTGAGAGCTCAAAAATGCCTTTGATTGAGCAGCTACCAAAGACTTGTTAACCACACATGACCTGAACTGCAGTTGACTGAATTCATTCATTCATTCAATCGTATTTATTGAGCGCTTACTGTGTGCAGAGCACTGTACTAAGCACTTGGGAAGTACAAGTTGGCAACATATAGAGACGGTCCCTACCCAACAGCGGGCTCACAGTCTAGGGGGAGAGACAGACAACAATACAAAACATGTGGGCAAGTGTCAAGTCATCAGAATAAATAGAAGTAAAGCTAGATGCACATCATTAACAAAATAAATAGAATAATAAATATGTACAAGTAAAATAGAGTAATAAATTTGTACAAACATATACAGGTGTGTGGGGAGGGGAAGGAGGTAGGGCGGTGGCGGGGGAGGAAGAGAGGAAAGAGGGGGCTCAGTTTGGGAAGGCCTCCTGGAGAGGGTGACTGTAGACATTGCCCTTTCCATCCAAACTCTTACTCTGCTGGTCCGAGCACTTACCCTATCATGCCTTGACTGCAGCATCGGCCTCCTTGCTGACCTCCCTCCCTCGATCCCACAGCTCCCTCCAGTTATCACCCATCACCCTCCTACCATTCCTCTCCAAACTCCTTGAGCAAGTTGAATTTAACATGTCCAAAACAGAACTCTTCATATTTCCACCCAAACCCTGCCCTCCCTCTGACTTTGCCATCACTGTAGACAGCACCACCATCTTCCTTGTCTCACAGGCCCATAACCTTGGCATTATCATCTGCTCATCTCATTCAACCCACGTATTCAACCTGTTACTAAGTCTTTTTGGTTCAACCTTCCCAATGCTGTTAAAATCCATCCTTTCTTCTCCATCCAACTGCTACCAAATTAATCCAAGCACTTATCCTGTTCCATCTTGATTACTACATCAGCTGACCTCCCTGCCTCTTGTCTCTCCCTACTCCAATCTATACTACATTCTGCTGCCTTGATAATTTTCCTATAAAACCATGTAGCCCATGGTTCCCCACTCCTCAAGAACCTCCAGTGATTGCCTATCCACCTCCACATCAAACAGAAACTCCTTCCCATCGGCTTTAAAGCAGTTAATCACCTTGGGTCCCTTCCCTTCCAACTCAGCCCCCTGATCTTTCTGATGCAACCCAGCCTGCACATTGAAGTCTTCCAATGCCAAGCTACTCATTGTACCTTGATCTTGTCTATTTTGCCACCTACCCCCTCACCTACATTCTGTCTCTACCCGTGATTGACCTCCCTCTTCATATCTGCTTCCCCCTCTAGGCTGTAAGCTCATTGTAGGCAGGGAACGTGTCTATCAGCTTTGTTATACTGTACTCTCTCAAGCACATAGGACAGTGTTCTGCACACAGTGAGTGCTCAAAAATACAGTTAATTGATTGTAATCTATTCTATGCTGCTATGCTTGAGGATAATAATAACAATAATGATGATGGTGTTTGTTAAGCACTTACTATGTGCCAAGCACTGTTCTGAGTGCAGGGGGAGATACAAGGTAATTAGGTTGTCCCATGTGGGGCTCACAGTCTTAATCCCCCTTTTACAGTTGAGGGAATGAGGCACAGAGAAATATTAGAGAAGCAGCGTGGCTCAGTGGAAAGAGCCTGGGCTTTGGAGTCAGAGGTCATGGGTTCAAATCCCGGCTCTGCCAATTGTCAGCTGTGTGACTTTGGGCAAGTCACTTCACTTCTCTGGGCCTCAGTTACCTCATCTGTAAAATGGGGATTAAGACTGTGAGCCCCCCATGGGACAACCTGATCACCTTGTAACCTCCCCAGTGCTTAGAACAGTGCTTTGCACATAGTAAGCACTTAATAAATGCTATCATTATTATTATTATTATTAAGTGAAAATTGTATTTATTGAGCGCTTACTGTGTGCAGAGCACTGTACTAAGTCACAAGCTGACAAGTGGCAGAGCCGGGATTAGAACCCATGACCTCTGATTCCCAAGCCCGTGCTCTTTCCACTGAGCCATGCTGCTTCTCTGAAGATAGGATGAAGGCTATAGAAGTAGGCATCCCAATTTGTTTTGGGTCCCTTGCGGGACTCTTTCAACCCAATGTGCTTTAAGTATCATTGAGAGTTATGGGAATTTTTCAGAGACTGCTGAATGCCAAGCTCTGGAAGTATATGCAAGTATTTGACTGGGAATTGCTTTCACATTCAACCTGATGTTATAAACTGACTGATGAAAAGTCTGAAAAGAACCCAAGCCATCCAACAACACTCAGCAGGTACTCCACCAATTATCTTCACTGGCAACCTGGAACTTAATAATAATAGTAACGATAATAACAATAATATAGAGTACTTATTAAGCGCTTACTATGTGCCAAGCTCCGTACTAAGCACTAGGGTAGATTCAAGATAATCAGGGGTAGATTCAAGATCATCAGGCTGGACACAGTCCTTGAGCGATACAGAAGGGAGAGGGAGCAGGGGAAACGAGGACTTGATCAGGAAAGCCTTTTGAAGGCGATGTGCTTTTAATCAACAAATCAATCAGTCGAATTTATTGAGCACTTACCCTGTGCAGAGGACTGTACTAATCACTTGGGAGAGTACAACAAAGTTGGAAGGCACATTCCGTGCCCACAAGGAGCTTACAGTCTAGAGGGGGAAACAGACATTAAAATAAATTATGGATATGGGCATAAGTGTTGTGGCAATGGAGCTTTGCTCACCTCAACACTGCTGGGTTTGGAGGGATGCATAAGAAGGCTGGATGACAGTGGGATACTCCGGTAGGTGCTGAGCAGTGTGAGCTGAAATTGGCCAACGAGGAGCTAGCAGGACAGAGGCTGCGTGACCTGATGAATAGAGCATTGGCCTGAGAGTCAGAGGACCTTGGTTCTAATCCTTGCTCGGCCACTTGTCTGCTGGGTAACCTTGAGCCAGTCACCTAACTTCTCTCTGCCTCAGTTTCCCCATATGTAAAATGGCGATGAAGACTGTGAGCTCCATGTAAGACATGTACTATGTCCAACCTGTATCTACCCCAGTTTTTAATATAGAGCCTGGCACATAGTAAGTGCTTAATAAATGCCATTAAGAAACAACAAGAAGAAAAACCACAGAGGCAGTGTTTTAAGGGCACTGGAAGTGCAGCCGCAGACACTGTGGCAACCCAGCCAAGATCTGGCAGGCGGGCAGTCTTGGTGTGTTAAAATAAAAATAAGAGTGGCCCGTTTCACAAGTGTAAGAGGCAAGACTGAAATGGGCACCAGATATTGGAAACTCTGATATGTCAGCATATTAAGGCGCTACTTCATGAGGCCGCACTTTGTCTCAGGGCTGTTCTGCTGATTAGGCTTTTTAACCACAACCAGCCCTGAGTGGGAACCTGGCTGTCAGGAGGGTGGCTACACTGACTAGTCTCTCTCAGCTCCAGGCTCCTGGCTCCTGGCTCAGGGCAGGGGCATGAGGGAGGGGGAGGTGGCTGCTTGGCCAGAGGATCAAGGAAACAGTTGGGTCATTTCAGTCCTGCCTGCTGTTCTTAGCTCTTGTCCACATCAGGAGCTGGGTGGGGGTGGGGGTGGGGTGGTGTCACTGGGGGCAGCTAGGGGACTCAGGGAGTCCTGGAAGCCAGCAGGGGAATCTAGGGACAGGGGTGTTGGGGGCTGGAGCCGACAGAGGGAAAAGCTAGGGCCAGAGGCCAGGGCTAAGAGGGAAGTTGGGGGTGGGGGAGGACACTCACTAGGGGAGGAAATGAGACCCTCCCCGCCATCCACTTACTTGGTCAGTACAGCCAGGAGTGGTTGAGTCGAGTCTCCTTTTTGAGTGGATGGATTTCTGGGTCCCAGGTCTTGTGTTGTAGCTGCTTTTGAGTTTCTGTGAGGGTGTATGCCTCTTTATGCATATCTGTTTATGGGGAGTAAGAAGAGAAGGAGGAGGAGGTTGGGGGAGGAGCAGCACCAGAAGATATGACCGTTCCTCTCTCATTGTCTCTGGCTGCTCCTTCTGGGTCTCTTTCGTGGGCTCCTCCTCTGCCTCCCACCCTCTAACTGTGGAGGTATCTCAGGGCTCAGTTCTGGGTCCCTTTCTATTCTTCATTTCCATCCATTACCTTGGAGAACTCATATGCTCCCACTGCTTTAAATACCGCCTCTAGACAGATGATTCCCAAACCTACAACTCCAATATTGCATTTCTTCTGCCTTCAGGACATCGCTACTGGGATGTCCTGCCGACACCTCAAACTTAAAATGACCAAAACCGGCCAGCATTCCAGATTGGCCTGGGAGAGCTTCCCCAAGTTCTAGCGGGGGCTTTCTTAGGTGTCTGTGCCCGATTTCAGGTTCTTCAGGTGGTCTATCTTCAATTCATCTTTCCCTTTCCTGGCGGGACCACGGACATTGCACATGCCCACACACACCCATCCTTCCTGGGGACAGCCTGCAAGGCTCTATAAGAGGAACCCAGGCCAAGGATGTGGACCACAGGGGGCTCCTCTTGAGACACTCCAAAGAGGGTGGGGGATAAGAGAGGTGGAGCTGGGCACACGGGGTCGTGGACCTACAGATACAGGGATGGGAGCAGGTGCTTAGACTCCTGGGTCCCGATAAAAGTTTATCTGCCTGTGTGAGAGCAGATAAGGGCAGATAAGCACTGAAGGGGCAGAGCACCAGGAATCAGAGCAGGTGTAGAACCAAGTCTCACTGCACCTTGTTCCTCCTGTCCCTGGTCCCCCTGCTATTCCCAAGACTCAAGTTCCCTCCTGGGCCTGACCACCCCTCCTCTTGGTCCCCAGCAATGCTGGCCATTGCTGGGCCCAGCCTCCCTACAGTGGGTGCGTCCAACCCGCTTTGCTTTTATCCACGCCTGAGCTTCGTAAAGTGCCTGGCACATAGTAAGCACCTAATAAATACTACAATTCTTACTATTGTGAGATGCTCTCAGCTATCTCTCCATCATGGGCTGGGCTGGGCCGGGCTGGGCTCTGTCCTGGAGGCTGTGTTGAAGGCTGGGACTAGGATCTGTGCTGGAGACTGCCCTGGGGGCTGGGATAATAGTAATAATAATAACAAAATTAGAAATAATAACAATGCTGGCATTTTTTATTATTTTCAATAATAGTAGCCATAATGGTATTTGATAAGCCCTTACTATGTGTCAAGCACTGTTCTAAGTGCTGGTGTAGATACAAGACCATCAGGTCATCAGGCACAGTTCTAAGCAGTGGGGAAGATACTGATAATCAAGTCAGACACAGTCCTTGTCCCACATTCATTCATTCATTCATTCAATCGTATTTATTGAGTGCTTACTCTGTGCAGAGCACTGTACTAAGCACTTGGGAAGTCCAAGTTGGCAACATCTAGAGACGGTCCCTACCCAACAGTGGGCTCACAGTCTAGAAGGGGGAGACAGAGAACAAAACAAAACATATTAACAAAATAAAATAAACAGAATAAATATGTACAAGTCAAATAAATAAATAGAGTAATACATAGCTCCCAAACCAGGCCGCCAGAATCTGGGCTGGGGATTGGGATCTGCACTGAGGTTAGGCTTGAGGGCTGCACTGGGGCTGGTCTCGGGGGTTGGGATCCACGTTAGAAGCTATGCTGGGGCTGGGCTGGGGGCTTCACTGGAGTGGGGCTGGGAATCTCTCTCTCTGAGCATGCCACAGCCAGCCCTTTGCCTTGAGGGATGATGCCTGGGGAGGGGCTATCAATCCATGGCATGGTGTTTTGGATAAAGCAGGACTGGGAGTCAGAAGGTCATGGGTTCTAATCCCGACTCCACCACTTGTCTGCTGTGTGACTTTACTTCTCTCTGCCCCAGTTACCTCATCTGTAAAATGTGGATTAAGAATGTGAGCCCCACATGGGGCTGGGACTGTGTCCAATCTTATTACCTTGTATCTACCCCAGTGCTTAGAACAGTGCTTGGCACATAGGCTCTTAAAAATACCATAATTATTATTATTACTATTATTATTAATTATCAATCGTATTTACTGAGCGGTTACTGTGTGCAAAGCACTGTACTAAGCGCTTGGGCACTGTACTAAGCGCTTGAGCACTGTACTAAGCGCTTGATTATTAATTGAGCACTTACTGTGCTCAATTAATTATTGATTATTAATTATTAATTGAGCACTTACTGTCTGTTGAGCACTGTACTGAACACTTGGGAGAGAACAATAGAGTAGGGAGACAAAATTCTTGCCCTTAGGGAAATTACAGTCTACTGGGGGAAACAGACATTAAAATAAATTACAGGGAGGAAGCAATAGAGTATAAAGATATCTACATAAGTTATATAGGAGTGGAGGGGGGTGTAGTATCAAAGTGCTTAGGGAATCGTTTTAGGGAATATGGACTCACGTGCATAGGTTTCCCAGAAGGGAGGAAGAATAGGGTAGGGAGATGAGAGGTTACCCAGGGACGTCTTCCTGGAAATTATATAATTTTAGTTGGGCAGCATCGGTCCGGGAGACAGTTGAGGGCGGAGACTATGGTAAATCACTTCCGTTTTTGTAGCAAGAAAACTTTGTGGATACACTACCCCAGCGTTTGCAGATGGAGGTGGGGCCTTTTGCGAAAAATCTCCAGTGGCTGCCTGTCAACGTACGCATCAAGCAAAAACTCCTCACTCTCGGCTTCAAGGCTGTCCATCACCTCGCCCCCTCCTGCGTCACCTCCCTTCTCTCCTTCTCCAGCCCAGCCCGCACCCTCCGCTCCTCTGCCGCCGCTCACCTCCTCACTGGGCCTCGCTCTCGCCTATCCCGCCGTCGACCCCCGGCCCACGTCCTTCCCCTGGCCCGGAATGCCCTCCCTCCGCACATCCGTCAAGCTAGTTCTCTTCCTCCCTTCAATGCCCTACTGAGAGCTCACCTCCTCCAGGAGGCCTTCCCAGACTGAGCCCCCTTTTTCCTCTCCTCCTCTCCATTCCCCCCGCCCTACCTCCTTCCCCTCCCCACAGCACCTGTATATATGTGTGTACAGATTTAGTACTCTATTTTACTTGTACATATTTACTATTCTATTTTGCTATTGATGTTCATTTAGCTTTAATTCTGTTTGTTCTGACGACTTGACACCTGTCTACATGTTTTGTTTTGTTGTCCGTCTCCCCCTTCTAGACTGTGAGCCCGTTGTTGGATAGGGACCGTCTCTATATGTTGCCGACTTGTACTTCCCAAGAATACTTACTACAGTGCTCTGCACACAGTAAGCGTTCAATAAATATGATTGAATGAATGAATGAATGAATGAATGGAGATGTGTCCACGGCATTGCTTATGGGTCGGAGACCTCTCGAGGGAATACGATTAGACAAGGGCTCTGAAGAAGGAGACAGTGGTGGTCTGTCAGATACAAAGCGGGAAATAGTTCCAGGAAGGAGGAAGGATGTGTGTACGGGGTCGACGGCGAGAAGGATGAGATTGAGCGTGGTCCAGAAGAAGCAGAATCCTGGATCGGGATTCTGAGAAACCGAGTTCTAATCCCTACTCTTAAGCGTGGGCAAATCACTTCGCTTGTCTGTGTCTCAATGTCGTCTTCTGAAAAATGGAGATTAAATATTTGTTCTCCCTCCTGCTTGATCGAGAGCCACATGAGGGACAGGATTGGGTGTGACCCGATTATCTTTTAACTGCCACAGCAGCAGTAGGAGCGAAAGTACTTATTAAATCAGTTCCTGTGAGTAGAGCACCGTACTAGGCTTTGAGAAAGAATAAACAGTTGGGACCCGGGGGAGAGGGGACTAGCTACAGAGACCTAAAGATAGAACCTCAATATACGGCGCTTGTCACATAGTAAATGCGTCCCAAATACCACATTTATTACTATTATCTGGGCACGGTGAGGCGATCGCTGTTAGAGGAGCGAAATATAATAATAATAGTGATGTTTGTTAAGCCCTTACTATGTGCAAAGCACTGTTCTAAGCGCTGGGGGGGATACAAGGTGATCAGGGTGTCCCACTTGGGGCTCACAGTCTTCATCCCCATTTTACAGATGAGGTAAGTGAGACACAGAGAAGTTAAGTGGCTTGCCCAAGGTCACACAGCTGACAAGGTAACCCAGCTATCTCAAAATAACACCACACAAAAGCTCATTTGTGTAAGGGGTGGAGATGGACCGTATTTTAATAGCATGAAGAACCGTAGGGTGCGTAGAAGCCAATGATTCATTCATTCATTCATTCAATCGTATTAATTGAGCGCTTACTGTGTGCAGAGCACTGTACTAAGCGCTTGGGAAGTCCAAGTTGGCAACATCTAGAGACTGTCCCTACCCAACAGTGGGCTCACAGTCTAGAAGGGGGAGACAGAGAACAAAACCAAACATATTAACAAAATAAAATAAATAGAATAGATATGTACGAATAAAATAGAGTAATATGTACAAACATATATACGGTTGCTGTGGGGAGGGGAAGGAGGTAAGATGGGGGATGGGGAGGGGGAGGAGGGGGAAAGCCCATCCAAACCGCTACCCTGCTCGTTCAAGCTCTCATCCTATCCCGTCTGGACTACTGTATCAGCCTTCTCTCCGATCTCCCATCCTCATGTCTCTCCCCACTTCAATCCATACTTCATGCCGCTGCCCGGATTGTCTTTGTCCAGAAACGCTCTGGGCATGTTACTCCCCTCCTCAAAAATCTCCAGTGGCTACCAATCAATCTGCGCGTAAGGCAGAAACTCCTCAGCCAGGGCTTCAAGGCTGTCCATCCCCTCGCCCCCTCCTACCTCACCTCCCTTCTGTCCTTCTCCAGCCCAGCCCGCACCCTCCGCTCCTCTACCACCGCTAATCTCCTCACCGTACCTCGTTCTCGCCTGTCCCGCCATCGACCCCCGGCCCACGTCCTCCCCCTGGCCTGGAATGCCCTCCCTCTGCCCATCCGCCAAGCTAGTTCTCTTCCTCCCTTCAAGGCCCTACCGAGAGCTCACCTCCTCCAGGAGGCCTTCCCACACTGAGCCCCTTCCTTCCTCTCCCCCTCGTCCCCCTCTCCATTCGCCTCATCTTACCTCCTTCCCTTCCCCACAGCACCTGTATATATGTATATATGTTTGTACATATTTGTTACTCTATTTATGTATTTATTTATTTATTTTACTTGTACATATCTATTCTCTTTATTTTATTTTGTTAGTATGTTTGGTTTTGTTCTCCGTCTCCCCCTTTTAGACTGTGAGCCCACTGTTGGGTAGGGACCGTCTCTATATGTTGCCGACTTGTACTTCCCAAGCGCGTAGTCCAGTGCTCTGCACACAGTAAGCGCTCAATAAATACGATTGATTGACTGATTGAAAGGAAGGAGGGGGCTCAGCCTGGGAAGGCCTCCCGGAGGAGGTGATTTCTCAGTAGGGCCTTGAAGGGAGGAAGATGATGAGGGGCCGAGATGGCTGGGCACCTGTCGGAGGTTTCAGAGGACTGGGGCGGTGTGGGCGGAAAGATTTTATTAGGAAGGTGGCGGCAGGGGCAGGGGCAGGAGCAGCCATGAACCTGGGCCGGGCGGGGAGCGGAAGGATTGGGAGGGGCTGAGGGCCCCCCTGCTTTCCCCTCCTCCTCTCTTTTCCCTTCTCCCTCCCTCTCCCGCCCAGGAAATCAGGCAGGTGGGGGGCGCTTCGGGCCCAGGAACTGCACCCCGCCGCCGCCGCCCCTTCCCCTCCTCCTTCTCCTCCTCCTCCCTGCCCCCTCAGCACACGCACGCACACACACACACACACACACACACACACACACACACACGCACACACACACGCAGACAGCAGCAGGCCCCGGCCGTCGCCCCGCCGCGCTCTCCCGCGGCCGCCTGTCGGGCGAAGCGGGCTGGCGCTGGGGCTCCGGCCGCGTCTCCCTGGCAACGGGCAGGGGGGGCTCGCGCTGCCATTGGCTGCCGCCCGCCCTCCTCGGGCCCCCGGCCTCAAAGGCGGAGCCGGGAAGCGGCGCGCGGAGGCGGGCGCACTCACCGCCCGCGCCATGGAGCAGGGGTGAGTGACGGCGGGACGGGACGGGACGGGACGGGATTTGGAAGGAGGAAGGATCCCGGGCCGCGGCCGAGCGCGGAGGGGGGTGGGGATGGGGGATGTCCCCGAGGCGGGCACCGGCCGGACCAGCGCTTGCCGTCCTCTGTCCCCGGCGGCGGTCCTCGCCCTTCGGGATCCTCGTGCCTGGCCTCGGGCCTAAAGCCCCGGAGTCCCCGCGGGAGGGGCTTCCACACCGGCGGCTCTTTGGGGGCAGGGATCGGATCTGCCAGCGGAGGGGTCTAGGACTGGCCCGAGTGCTCCGCGCACAGTAGGCGCCCAGTCCATGCCGCTGATGGATGGGGAGAGGGCGGCAGCGCCGGACTGTGGCAGCCACTTCTTCCCGGAACCCCGAGTCTCCCGGTCCCGACTTCGCCTGCCCCAGAATTTCCTCCGAACCTCCAACCGTCGCTTCCCCCCCCCGGCCCTAGCCCTTGCTCCCTCCCGCTATTCCTTGCCGTCGCCTCCCTCGCTCCCTGATCCTCGGGGGCCCGGGATGCTGCTGACATTAGGCTCTCTGAGGAGCGCAAAAAGCGGAGCGGCCATGCCCACTCCGCTGAAATAATGTAGGGGGTAGAGGCTGCGCGCACACCCTAGGGAGCAAACGTCTCGAATACCTGGGGTAGGTGCAGGGTCTTGAATGCCTGGGAGGTAGGGACAGGGTTTTTTTTATACCGGAGGGAAGGTCCTTCCAGATGGCACTGTGCCTACCGTGGGTTGCTATAGGCTGGCTGGGCTGGCCGGGCGGGCCCACTCGCATTTCCTCCCGATCCTCCCAGGTACAAATTCGAGGAGTACCAGGAGACGGCCAACTGGCTCCAGGCCCGCACTAAGCACCGCCCCCAAATAGCTGTGATCTGCGGCTCGGGGCTCGGGGGCCTGGCCGACCTGGTCACCGAAGCCGAGGCCTTCGACTACAGCTCCATTCCCCACTTCCCCCGCAGCACAGGTATGCCCCGGAGATGCAAGGCAGCGCGTAGTCCAGTGCCTGGCACAATAGTAAGCGCTTACCAAATACCGTAGTTGTTATTATTATTATTGACCCCTCCCCCGGGAGGCTGGTGGGGAGGACGGGTGCCGTTGGCCCTCATGACCAGAGATAGGAGGGGCCTGGATTGGCGTGGGGTAGAGCGGGGAGGGGGCGGGGGGCTGGATTCTCCCTGGAGGTGGCTCCCCCCACTCAGTTCAGACCCACGAGGAGGCGTGGAGCTAGCATCTGCCCCTCCTTGTTTGTGTGAGGACTTGGGTCCCTCGGTGTCCGTCCCCTCCCACCCCGTGTGACTCGAACCCCTCCCACCCGCTTCCTCCCTCTCCAACTCCACTTTCCTGTTTTCTCCCACCCGAAACTGGCCCAGTCCCAGGCCTGATTTTTGGCTCTGCATGGCCTGCGTCAGCACAGCGGCCCCAGGGAGCCCTCCTGGTAATCACACAGACCCACTCACTGGCATGAGAAGTGCACACTAGACTGTGAGCCCACTGTTGGGTAGGGACTGTCTCTATATGTTGCCAACTTGTACTTCCCAAGCGCTTAGTACAGTGCTCTGCACACCACAGTAAGCGCTCAATAAATATGATTGATGATGATGATGATGCACACTTACAACATGCATACCACAGGCAATCTAACAAGGCATTTTTGAAAGCTCGCTCTGGGCAGCAATCTTATCTGCCAACTCTGATGTACTATATTCTCTCAAGCACTTAGTACAGTGCTTTGGACTTAGTAAGCACTTAATAAATACCGCAAATTGATATGTACAAACACATGGCCTGTTATGGAATTTGTTATGGTTTTATGGTGTTTTATGGTTTTATGGTATTTGTTAAACACTTACTATATGCCAGGTACTGTACCAAGTGCTGGGCTAGATACAAGATAATTAAGTTGGACACAATCCTTGTCCCCCATGGGACTCATAGTCTTAATCTCCATTTTGCAGATGAGGCAACTGAGGCACAGAGAAGCTAAGTGACTTGCCCAAAGTCACACAGCAGACAAGTGGCAGAACCAGGATTCGAGCATAGTCACATGCCTGCACTGGCATTCGTTTGTGCATGCCCAAACGTGTACACACACCAATGTACTCATGCACCAAGTTATGCACACACATAGTCTAACATGTATGCATTCCCTTCCTGTTGAGTAAGACTGGGACTTAGAGGAGGAAGCCTGTGGATCCCTGGGGCTGAGTGCCCCAATCTAGACTCCTCTATGAGCTCTGAGGTCTCTGATCACATCCTTGGTCAGACTCTGTCATCCTCCACTGCCCCCAGGACAGGGAAGGGTACAGGGAGAGATGGGCTGGGGTTTTCCCTCTCTCCTCCAGGAACTTCAGGCTCCAACTCCCCTTCCTTAGCACCTACTTAAAGTAGTGGGGTGGGGGGGCCCTGGGGGGACTCCTGTGGCAGCAGGGCTTCTGGGAGTCCAGACTCTGGGTTCTCCTCATGAGAACCCTTATTTTGCAACTGGAGCCTGGGGCTCTAGCTGCCTGCCCGTGGCCTAGTGGAAAGAGTCATGGCTTGGGAGTCAGAGGTCATGGGTTCTAATCCCCACTCCGCCACTTTTCTGCTGTGTGACCTTGGTCAACTCACTTAACTTCTCTGTGCCCCAGTTACCTCATCTGTAAAAAAGATTAAAGCTGTGAGCCTCACGAGGGACAACCTGTTTACCTTGTATCTACCCCAGCGCTTAGAGCAGTGCTTGGCACATAGTAAGCGCTTAACAAATACAATTACTATTATTATTATTATTATGCCGTAGGCACCCCTCCGTCCTCCTTTCCCCTTCCTCTCCCCTGGAGAGACCCCGTGAGAAACAGGGAGACACCTCCAGGGAGAGGCCCGGGTTTGGTTGGGGTGGGGTAGATGGCGGGCTCAACCTTGAGACCTAGAAGCTCAGAGAATTAGAGACCCTGGCCTGGCGGGAGGTGGACGAGACAGAGGGGAAGGAGCGGTGGTTGTTGCCTGGCCGAACGCAAGGAGAGGAAGAAGGATTCTAGGGGTGATGCCGAGGTGATGCTGAGAAGAGAGAGACACACAGAGAGAGACAGAAAGAGCCAGACAGACTGGATGGAAGAGTGGACAGAGAGAGCCAGACAGACTGGATGGAAAAGTGGACAGAGAGAGCCAGACAGAAAGATGGGAGCGGCCCAGCCTTGACCCCTCCTCCCCCCCCCCCCGACAGTGCTTGGCCATGCCGGCCGCCTGGTGTTTGGGAAGTTGAGCGGCCTGAGCTGCGTGGTGATGCAGGGTCGATTTCACATGTATGAGGGCTACTCGCTCTCGAAGGTGAGGGGGCCGGGAGCGGGGGCGGCAGGGAAGGGGTGAGGGCTGGGAGTGGGGGCGGAACGGGGAGGGGTGGGGGCCGGGAGTGGCGGAGAGGGGGTGGGGGCCGGGTTCAACCCCCTTTCCTCCTTGCCTTCAGCCCTGGATCAGCCTGGGACCTACTGTCCTGCCTAGGAACTGTGTTTCTTTCTTCCATGCCTCTTCTCTCCTGGAGAACCCCGACCCAGCTCATGGCCTTTGAGAACTTCGGGGGGCTTGGGGTACTGGTGGGTGGAGGATGGAGGAATGGTAGTCACAGGTGAGGAATTCCTGATCCAGAATAGAGCCAGAGATGATGGGGGTGGTAGGGGAGAGGGCATGTGTAGGGGCAGCAATGCCCCAGTGGCCGGGCGGGAGTGGGGGACGTTGCTGACCCTGTCACCACTGCAGGTGACATTCCCCATCCGAGTGTTCCGGCTCCTGGGCGTGCACACGCTGGTGGTCACCAATGCGGCCGGAGGGCTGAACCCTGCTTTTGAGACTGGAGATGTCATGCTGATCCGTGACCACATCAACTTGCCTGGCTTCAGTGGCCAAAACCCCCTCTCCGGCTTCAACGATAGCAGGTGAGGACCACCCTGGGTGGACCATGGTGGAGGGGGCCCTGAGGGAGAAGTGGGGATGGGACCAAGAGGGCTCAGTGTCCTGAAGTGAGAGTCAGGGCGGTGGAGCCCTCTCCACACAGAGACACGTCCTATCTATCCTCAGATTTGGGGAGCGTTTCCCCGCCATGTCCAATGCCTACGACCGGGAGCTGCGGGAGCGGGCGCACAAGGTCTGGTTGCAGATGAAGGAGAAACGGCCTCTGCAGGAGGGCACCTACATCATGGTAGCAGGACCCAGCTTTGAGACCATCGCTGAGTGCCACCTCCTCCGCCTCCTGGGGGCCGATGCTGTCGGTGAGCCTGTGAACCGTGTGGCTGGGAGACCTGAGGGGGAGGACGGGGGTGGGGTAGGGAGAGGCGAGTGGAAGGGAAGGGCGGATGGTGGGTGAGGGAGAGACAGAATGAGATGTAGCGAAGGGGGAGGGGGGGGATTGTGGGGGAAGGTTAGCGGAGTGGGGAGAGAGGGAAGGTGGGTGTGGGAGGGAGTGCGGATGTCCACCCGGAGACCCCGGGTGCTGACCCACTCCCCACGGGTACTGGGCCCGGTCCTCCAAAGGTATGAGCACAGTGCCGGAGGTGCTGGTGGCGCGGCACAGCGGCCTGCGCGTCTTCGGCTTCTCCCTGATCACCAACATGGTGATCACCGACTACGAGAGCCAGGCCACGACTAACCATGAGGAGGTGCTAGAGTCGGGCCGCCAGGCTGCCAAGAAGCTGCAGACTCTGGTGTGCACGTTGCTGGGGTCCCTCTCGGAGCCTGGCGAAGGCCGCTGAGGTCCCGGGGCTGCCGGCTCCTCTCGGGCCTCTTGCGGGGACCAAACTCTCACTCGCTGCTTGGCACCCCTGCCCTCTGGCAGCTGTCCTCCATTAAAGCACTTCCCCAGTCAGGGACAAACTGTCTTTGTGCCCCTCCTCCTCCTCCTCTTCCTCTTTGTGCCTTGGGAGGAGGCGGGGCTCCCCCTGGCCAGAGCCTGCTGCTTCCCGGCTTTGCCGATAAGCCCTGACCTGGGCCCTCGTGGCCTGCCACCACAATTACTACAGAATTCTGCGTGGAGGCAACCCTGATCCCTTGCTTCCCCCGGCTCTACTTGGCCCAGCACGTCTGTCCCTGTCCCCTCCACCCTCTGCTCTGCAGGAATAAAGTCACCTTGGGACAACAGACAGACGTGCCAACTCTGTGCTAGGAGGCGGAGGGGCTGCGAGGGGCGGAGGGGCGGTGAAGGCCGGGGGAGGCGGAGGAAGAGGAATGTGGAGGGTGAGATGGGGTAGGGACTGACTGGGCGTGTGTGAGAGAGACGGCTGTGCGTGGTGGAACCTGTGGGGGCACGGGTGTGTGTGGGCCGCGCCGACCTCTGCCTCTGCTCACACACCTGAACCCGTGTCTGAGCATGCCCAGGCCGGGCACGTGGATTTCTGTCCATCTATGCTTCTCCCTGTCAACGTGTCAGAGCCCCTATCCCATGGAATCTCCGGGAGGGGAGGGAACCTCCAAGTGGGCTGGTGGGCAAGACCGACATTGGGGCAGTGGGACTTGGGTGGATGGAGTGGCCGTGGCCTGGGGCCCCATGGCTGGCCGCAGCAGAGGATCAAGCCCAGAGCCAAGTACCGTGGTTCCTGGGGACGGACGTGGAGCCCAGCGAGTCTGGCCAAGAGCTTTGCTTGAACTACCCAGCGTTCCTTGTCCGTACTGACCTCTTGAGCTTATCTGGTCACTGCCCCCCATTGATTCCACCCATGTTCTCTATCTCACTGATTTCTCTGGGTCCTTCCTGCCTCACGGGGCCCCTCTGATTCCCTGATGCCATGGTATCTCTGGCCAATTGACCTTGATAATTGCCGGCCTTGGTCCCCTAAGCCCATTCCTCCTCCTCATGCCGGGGGCGGGCACAGCACAGTGCCGGAGTGCTATGCCCATTTCCGGCCACGTGGGAGCAGAGATGCCAGCAGTCCATTCTCAGGGGCAAAACGGGGGCAGGGGGTTGAGGGAGCGGTGAGCAGTCAGTGGGCGCCTTGGCGAGCTTTGTGGTGCGGGTAAGGAGGAGCTGGGATGTTTGGCTTGGAGGGTGTGTGTGTGGGTGAGACGGAAAGATTCTTCAGCCTCCAGAGCCATAAGGCAGGCCGACCATCCCTCCTTGTAGTGGAAGGGCTTTAATATCAGTGACATTGGAGGATCGATTTAGAGGCAGCGGAACCAGAGCTGACTGTTTCCCCGCAGGAAGTAGGATTGCGGCAGAAGGCGCTTCTTCTTATGGCCAAAAGGGAATGGAACAGCCCTTAGCTCGGCTGAGCCTCACCTCCAACCCGTCCCAGCTCAAACCCATCTCAACCCAGCCCTAGCCTCTGCCCCATGGCACAGTTTGCTCCTCTTCCCTATCGCTCCTCCAATATAAGGCAGTTTGTTCCAGGGGGGCACAACCCCATCCAATGTTGGCCTGGATGCTCTCTACCTAGGGGCCTGGACCCCCACTATCAACTAGGTTGGGGAAACAGCGAGGCCTAGGGGACAAAGCGTGGTTCTGGGAGTCAGAGGACCTGGGTTCTAATCCCGACTCCACCACTCGTCTGCTGTGTGACCTTGGGCAAGTCACTTAACTTCTCTGCACCTCAGTTACCTCATCTGTAAAATGGGAATTAAAACTGTGACCTCCATGTAAGACATAGTTAATTTACTACTATGTGCCAGGCACTGTATTAAGTGTTCGGGTGGATACAAGCAAATCAAATTGGACGCGGTCCCTGTCCCCCATGGAGCTCACAGTCTTAATCCGTATTTTACAGATGCTATAACTAAGGCACGGAGAAGTGAAGTGACTTGCCCAAGGCCACACAACAGAGAAGTGGCAGAGCCAGGATGAGAACCTATAACCGAACATGAACTGTGTCCAACCAGTTTAGCTTGCATTTACCCTATCGCTTAATGCAGTGCTTGGCACATATAATAAATACCATAAAAAAAAAACTGGGGGAGGCAGAGGCACTGACCTACCCCCCGTTACCCCCCAGACCCCTTCCCATGTGGCCGAGGAAGTGGCCACGAGGAGGTAGCCTGAACTCCCTGCAGAGCAGAGCCCATCTGGCTTGGCCTCTTGGTTCCAGGCATCAGGGCACTGCCGTAGGCCCCGCGGAGCTGGCGCTGTTGTGTGGCATCCGTGCGTGACCGGAGGGGCTGCGCGCCGGCTCCGAATCCAGCTCCGGCTCCGACTCCAGGCCCAGCTCGAGGCCCAGCTCCGGCCCCGCCGCCTGCGCTGCCCCCTCTTCCTCTGCCAGAAACACTTCCACGGACGCCGGCTCGGCGGCCCCCCACGGTAGGGCCCCCTCCAGCTCTGACTCTACGGCCTCGGCCTCCACCCAGGCCTCCTGCTCCCAAAACCGGTTTATCTCTGCCGCAGCCGCGTCTTCACCGGAGGAGGCAGCAACCGGCCCCCACCCTGGCCCTGACCATGGCCCCAGCAGCAGTGGGAGCATGATAGGGATCAGCAGCAGCAGTGGGAGCACAGTGGGGCGATGAGTCCACGGGAGGGCCGGTGCCATACTCCTGGGGCAAGGGAAGCTAGAAAGAGGGGTAGGGGATGAGGCTGGCTCCTTCCCCAGAGACACCCTGGCTTCCTCCCGTGCATGTCCTCAACGCGCTGACCGGCAGGTCCGTGCCCCACCATGCCCACCCACGGGCCCTCCGTCCAAACAAAAATCACTTACTTTCTTCGCCTGGTCCCTATCTGTGTTCCCACGGAGCCCTGTGATCCTCCTCCCTTCCCTCCCCCCCGTCCCCACCCTTTGCGACCTACCCCCATCTCCTTGTCCCTGCTCTGCTCCCTGAACCTAGTCCACCCGGCCCCTAGCCCGGGCTCGGGCCCCTCACCGGTCCTGGGCTCTGGCTCCACCGAGGTCTGCTTCAGCTGACGCCAGAAAGGCCTGTCCACCGGGGAGGAGCTGCTGGCTCTGACCTAGGCTGGGGGAGGGAGGGGCCACGGGCGGGTTGCGGGGGGGCGGTGAAGGGTGACAGACCCCTCAAGCTAATGGTCAGAGTGGCTGGGCCAGAGTGATGCCAGTGTAAGGGAGGCCCTGGGCTGGGAGCCAGCGATCCAGGTTCTGGCCAGGAATTGATCACGGTGGGCCCCACACACACGCCACCCACCACCACCCGGCTCTGATCCTCCGGGCCTTAGTTAAGGAGTCTCCAGGCCCGGGCCGGACTGGAGACCCGCCAGCCTTGCCCCTCACTAGGGACCGATCCACATAGACCTGCAGGGATTCGGGAATTCTGCTTCTCCCGGGGCAGTTCAGCCCTGCCCCACCCCCTGATGCTATCTCCACGTCCCTTTTGCCCCAGGGAGTGAAAGGCTGCGGCTGTATTGGAGGGGACTCTGGACCTCCCTCCTCCTCCTCCTCCCCACCTGGGGTTGTGGCCTTGTGGAGTTCGGAGTGACTCCTGTCTCCTGTGCCAGCGTACCAGTGCCCCATCCCTGTCTCGCAAGCCCCTCCCTGCTTCCCCCCTCCCTAGCTTGGCTCTATAACCGCGGGAGGCGGAAGGCAGAGACGCCAGGAGCTCTAGCCCGAACCTTCCTCCGCTGGGCTTCAGGGAGCAGCTGGGGCACTCGGTGAGGCCTGGGCAGGGCAGAGCCAGGCCAAAACCTTCCAGGGTGTACCGCGGGTATGCGGATCAGTGGGGACACGGAGGGAGTCAATGGGGACAAGTCACGAGGGGATCAGTGGGGTCCCAGGCACGGAGGGGGTCGGTGGGCTGGGGTTACGGACTGTCTGGAGGGGGCCGGCCCCTCCCCCTCCCTATGCCCCTCCCTCCATCCCCTCTTCCTCCCCATCAGGAGCGATGGCCCCAGCTGTCCCTAGGAACCCCCACCCCGCACTGCTCCCCCTGGTCCTCCCTCTCCAGCTCCCGCTGCTGCTGGGCGCGTGGATGGAGTCAGGATGGGGTCAGACCCCGCCGACCCCAGAGGATGAGGAGTTGGAGACCGTGATGTACGTGCGTCTGCTGAGCAGTTCCCTTAAGGTGGAGGTGCCGCAGAAGGCCCCGGACCAGTCCCTGCTGCGGTTCCGTCGCCTGCACCTTGATTTCCCCCGCCGCAGCAGCCCCGGCCGGGGCAGCGAGTACTGCACCGGCCTCATGGCCTGGCGCGGGGTGGCGGGGCCCGGTGGCTCCTGTCCACCCCGCAACACGTTCATCCACGCGCCACTGGAGGCTGTGCGCTCTGTGCGCCTGGCACCCAACATCAGCTGCGGCCCCGAGCGGGAGGCTCGCTGCTACCAGAGCCTGCCGTTCGCCACCACCGAGTGCCAGCTCGCCACCGGCACCACGCCGCCCAACTGCCAATACTTTAGTGTCAGCATAGCCAAGAAAGTGGTCCTGGCCCAGCTGCCTGGCTCCCTGCAAGGCTGGCTTGTTCCCATCTTCTATCAGTGAAACTCGGGTCCCTTCCCTCTCTCACTTGCTTGCTCTATCCACCCACCCATCCATCCATCCATCCATCCCTCCTCCACGCACCCCACCTTTGCTTTTGGGCCCTTCAACTACATGCACACAAGCTCACCTATAATTGTGTACGTAGGCACTCATGCACACTGGCACACACGCTTGCCTAGGCCAGACTTACCAGAAGAGGCAAGTACACAACTATGACAGCACTAGAGCTGTTTGCATACACACATCCCACTCTGACACAGGTTCTCATGTCCAAACACACACACACACGCGTGCGCGTGCACACACACACTCACTTTAGTGCCTTAGGGGACATAGGGGGAAATATCAGCCTGTGACCTAGTCCCCGACCCAGGACATTGCTCATTCTCATCACCCCCATCCTCCCTTCTTGGGTCCATACAGAGGATCGAACCCAAAAGCTTCCGTCTTTCTTCTTTACCTAAGCTTGAGGTTGCTAGGCCTGCAGAGGGGGGCAGGTCTGTGGGTGTTGGGAGGAAGTGAATAATAATAATTGTTATTATTATTATGGTATTTGTTAAGTGCTTACTATGTGCCAAGCACTGTATTAAGCACTGGCATAGTAATAATAATAATGATGGCATTTGTTAAGTGCTTACTATGTGCAAAGCACTGTTCTAAGCCCTGGGGGGGATACAAGGTGATCAGGTTGTCCCACGTGGGGCTCACAGTCTTAATCCCCAGTTTACAGATGAAGTAACTGAGGCTCAGAGAAGTTAAGTGACTTGCCCAAGGTCACACAGCAGACATGTGGTGAAGTGGTATTAGAACACATGACCTCTTACTCCCAAGCCTGTGCTCTTTCCACTGAGCCACGCTGCATAGATATAAGGTAATCAGGTTGTCCCACATGGGGCTCACAGATTTAATCCACATTTTACAGATGAGGTAACTGAAGCACAGAGAAGTTAAACCCAAAGACACAGCTGATAAGTGGCAGAGCTGGGATTAGAACCCACGACCTCTGACTCCCGGGCTCTTTCCACTGAGCCACGCTGCATCTAAACTAAGAGGTTTCCATTTCTCCTGGCATAGCCCCGCCCCAATCTCTGACTGCCTTCTCCGTTTTCTGCAATAAATGTTGTTTCAGCCCCAGGAAGTGAGCAGCTGGGATCGTGATTGTCTACTTTTTACGGTATTTGTTAAGCGCTTACTATGTGCCAGGCACTGTTCCAAGCGCTGGGAGTTTGGGAGTGTGCTGGGAGCTAACGGTCCTGAAGTCCCGGAGTTGGCGGTGATGGGGTTGGGGGTCCCGGTACTGGGGTCACAAGGTCCGTGGTTCCGACATTGGGGCGCATGATCGCGGGGAGGGAGGGCCACAGAAACGGGACTGCGCTGTCGGCGGGGGGCGAGGGGAGCTGTCATGTAGGGACCGTCTATGTTGCCAACTTGTTCTTCCCCAGTGCTTAGTACAGTGCTCTGCACAGTAAGCGCTCAATAAATACGATCGATTGAATGAATGAACGTTCTGGGACTTGGGAGGAGGCCTCTTAGCCTAAGGAGAGTCAGCTCAGCAGTGGACCGGGAAATTACAGAATCACTGTATCCCAAATCCCGCCTCCCTGCAGAATCCCTGTCTCCCAAATTACGCCTTCCCCCGCAATCGGGGTCGCGTTAAGAGAAGTCGGGGCCCTGGGTTGAATCGTCTTGTGGGAGCCCCCGGCAAGTAACCGTAACCCTCCATGGCATCACCATCATCATCATCATCACAGCGCCAGCGGCCAGAGGGGTGGCAGCGGTGCGGGTGGAGCTGTGGGCAGCCTCGGCAGGCCTTCCGTCTGGGGGGGTGCGGTGGGCGGGAGGAGCCCCCGACCGGAACGAGGGCTGGCCGATCGTGACCCGGCTCGCTTCCCTTTCTACGCTTCTCCCTGTGGCTTCTTCTTCGGAAGGCTAAAGCGGCCGCGAGGTGTTGGGGGAGGAGGAAGAGGGGTGGCAGGGAGTCCCCGCTTTCACCCCGCAGGGCAAAGGGGAAACCCGGTGATGTAAACACACACCGGCCAGTGTCACCTTTACCCCGCTTAAATAATCAAGCACATTTCCCCTTTCTAGTCACCATTAGCTTAGTGACCTCACCTAACCAAAGAATCAGCGGGGCTCTAAAGGCGGGGCGGTGATATATAACGGGGATTAGCACATTCATTCATTCAATCGTATTTATTGAGCGCTTACTGTGTGCAGAGCACTGTAGTAAGCACTTCGGAAGTACAAGTCGGCAACGTATAGAGACGGTCCCTACCCAACAACGGGCAACAAAGCAAAACATGTAGACAAGGTGTCAAAATCGTCAGAACAAATAGAATTATAGCTATATGCACATCATTAACAAAATAAATAGAATAGTAAATATGTACAAGTAAAATAAATAGAGTAATTAATCTGCACAAATATATACACGTGCTGTGGGGAGGGGAAGGAGGCAGGGCGGGGGGGATGGGGAGGAGGAGAGGAAAAAGGGGGCTCAGTCTGGGAAGGCCTCCTGGAGGAGGTGAGCTCTCAGTAGGGCTTTGGAGGGAGGAAGAGAGCTAGCTTGGCTGATGTGTGGAGGGAGGGCATTCGAGGCCAGGGGAAGTACGTGGGCCGGGGATCGACGGCCGGAAAGGCGAGAAGGAGGCCCAGTGAGGAGGTGAGCGGTAGAGGAGCAGAGGCTGCGGGCTGGGCTGGAGAAGGAGAGAAGGGAGGTGACGCAGGAGGAGGCGAGGGGATGGACAGCCTTGAAGCCGAGAGTGAGGAGTTTTTGCTTGATTCGTAGGTTGACAGGCAGCCACTGGAGATTTTTGCAGAGGGGAGTAACATGCACAGAGCGTTTCTGTACAAAGTTAACTATTAATCACTACCCTGGCTCGTGGACTGATTGAGGCAGAAGATGATAAACAACAACAATAACAACAGTAATAATACAAATTATTTTAAAAAATGGTAGTATTTGTTAAAATATGATGTATTTTGGGGGGAAGCAGCGTGGTTTAGTGGACAGAGCACGGGCCTGGGAGTCAGAAAGTCCTGGGTTCTAATACTGACTTGGCCACTTGTCTGCTGTGTAACCTTGGACAAGTTACTTAACTTCTCTGGGCCTCAGTTACCTCACCTGTAAATTGATGATTAAGAGTGTGAGCCCCGTGTAGGACAGGGTCTCTTTAGACTGTGAGCTCCTCTAGACCGTGAGCTCGTTGTGGGCAAGGATTGTCTCTCTTTATTGCTGTGTCGTACTTTCCCAAATGCTTACTACAGTGCTCTGCACACAGTAAGTGCTCAATGAAATACGATCGAATGAACGAATGAATGTGTCCAATCTGACTAACATATCAACCCCAGGGCTTTGAATAGTGCTTGCCTTAATAATAATAATAATGATAATGATTGCTTTTGTTAAGCGCTTACTATGTTCAAGACAAGACGTTGGGAGGGATACAAAGTAACAGCTTGTCCCACACTGAGGCCCAGAGAAGTTAAGTGACTTGCCCACAGTCACACAGAAGACAAGCCCTTAAGAAAGCCCTTAACGGGTGTCTTTTATTATTATTATTATTATTATTATTATTATTATTATTATTATTAAAAATGCTCACTATGGGCCAAGTGCTTTATTAAGCACTGAGATAGAAACCATATAATCAGATTGAATATAGTTCATGTCCCAAATGACACTCACAACTTAATTGGAGGGAGAATGGGTATTGGATTCCTATTTTGCAGATAAGGAAACTTCCTGTCTCACAAGCCTGTAACCTTGGTGTTATCCTTGACTCCTCTCTCCCATTCAACCCACATATTCAATCCATCACTAAATTCTGTCGATTCCATCTTTGCAACATCACTAAAATCTACCCTGTCCTCTCCATCCAAACTGCTACCATCATCATCATCATCATCTATTGTATTTATTGAGCGCTTACTATGTGCAGAGCACTGTACTAAGCGCTTGGGAAGTACAAATTGGCAACATATAGGGACAGTCCCTACCCAACAGTGGGCTCACAGTCTAAAATACAATACATGTTAATACAATCAGTCATCCTATCCCACCTGTACCTCCTGCCTCCTGTACCTCCCCACTCCATTCCATACTTCACTCTGCTGCCCTGATCATTTTTCTACAAAAACGTTCAGGTCATGTTTCTCCACTCTTCAAGAATCCCCAGTGGTTGTCCACCCACCTCTGCATCAAAGAAATACTCCTCACCATTAGCTTCAAAGAGAAGCAGCGTGGCTCAGTGGAAAGAGCCCGGGCTTTCGAGTCAAAGGTTATGTGTCCAAATCCTGGCTCCGCTACTTGTCAGCTGTGTGACTTGGGGCAAGTCACTTCACTTCTCTGTGCCTCAGTTACCTTATCTGTAAAATGGGGATTAACACTGTGAGCCCCCCGTGGGACAACCTGGTCACCTTGTAACCTCCCCAGCACTTAGAACAGTGCTTTGCACATAGTAAGTGCTTAATAAATGCCATTATTATGATTATTATTATTATTCTCCTACTACAACCCAGCCCGCACACTTTGCTCCTCTAATGCTAACCTTTTCACTGTACCTCAGTCTCATCTTTCTCACTGCCGACCTCTCGCCCCATCCTGCCTCTGGCCTGGAATGCCCTCCCTCCTCATATCTGACAGACAATTACTCTCTCCAACTTCAAAGCCTTACTGAAGGCACATCTCTTCCAAGACCCCTTCCCTGACTAAGCCCTCTTTTCCTCTTCTCCCACTCCCTTCTGCAACACCCTGGCTTGCTCCCTTTATTCATCCTCCCAAACTCACAGCACTGATGTACATATCTGTCATTTATTTATATTATTGTCTGTCTCTACTTCTAGAGTGTAAGCTCATTGTGGGCAGGGAACATGTGTATTATAGTATACTCTCCCAAGCTCTTAATGCAGTGTACTGGACACAGTAAATGCTCAATAAATATGATTTAGTGGTTAACTGACTGAGGCAGAGAGAAGCTAAGTGACTTGTCCAAGGCACATAGTAGGCAAGTGGAGGAGCCCGGATCAGAGCCTAGATCTTCCGACTCCCAGGCCTAGAGGAAAGAACACAGGCCTGGGAGTCAGAGGACCTGGGTTCCAATCTCATCTCCACCATGTGCCTACTGCGTGACTTTGGATAATTCACTTAACTTCTCTGGGCCTCATTTTCCTCATCTGCAATATGGGAATTCAATATCTGTTCTCCCTCCTACTTAGACTGTCAGCTCTGTGTGGGACCTGATTATACTGAATTTACTCTAAAGCTTAGTACAATGCTTGACATTTAGTAAGCACAACAAATATTGCAATCATCGTTGATGACGATGCTGTCACACTTCTTATAATGGAATTATAAGAAACTAGCAGGTTTTTCTCTCATGCTGCCCTATTCCCATCCATTTAAAGGACAGGATCCTCTTTTAAAGTCAGAAGTGCAGCCATGGGCTGCCTTGTGGCATCTATTGTACAAAGAAGAACATCTTCATCAAGCCCCAAACAGTTGAAAAGTTGATATGGTTGAGAGGGTGTGCAATTTAGGGGGTTAGTGCAATTTAAGGGGTTGGTTGAAGCCCTGCAAACTTCATGCCCTGGTTTTAAAGCTCTTTGAACCCCTGTATTACTCTGGCTTGGACCCCCAACCCACAAAATGACGGAACCCTCTGAAACTGGAGTGCAGCAGGCTGAGCCCAAACAGCAGGAAGCACCTCTTTTCTCAGGAAGGGGTGGATAGAGGGAACTGTATCTACATCTTCCCTCAGGAAGGAACTGTAATGTTACAAAAAGCACTGGGGGATTGGACAGATCCATGGGCCAAAGTTCCTGCTGGGTCACTGGGGGACAGTCAGGGGTGTTGGATGCTAGGTCACTGAGAGATAGAGTCGGAGAGGGGGAAGTCAGGGATGTTAGACGACCTGTGCTGGGTCACTGGGAGACAGTCAGGGTCAGAGAAGGCACAGGCAGAGGTGTTGGACAGCCTGTGCTGGATCACTGCAGGACAGTCAGGATTGGAAAGGAGACAGTCAGGGGTGTTGGATGACCTGTACTGGGTCACTGGGAGACAGTCAGGGATGGAGAGGGGAGAGTTAGGGGTGGTGGATGGTCTATGCTGAGTCACCAGGCGAGAAACAGGATCTGAGGCCAAAATGAAACGAGAAAGGAGGACAGGCCCCCCTCCAACCCTAGTCTTCCATAACCACTCCCTCACCACCCCAGCCTTGGTTGATTCCTGGCCAGGACCCCCAAGACAGAGAAACTGCACATTTCATCACAAGGGGCAGCTTGTTCCTGGGGTTCAAGTTGCCCAGGCCTAAACCCCACAGCGGCCAGGATGGTTCTGTACAGGGTGTCCCTACTTCTATCTGCCCCAGGGCCTTTGAATCTCCCGACCTCTGCCTTAAGGCTGCAGGTGGGTGGAAGGGTGAGTAAATGGCGAGACGGTGTATCAGAGTGTGACGTTCTCAGTCTAAACCCACAGAGAAGGCAACCGAACAGCCTCTGATCTGCCGCCAAAACTGAGCCAGAGCCAGAACACGGGGCTGGGTGGCCAGTGGACTGTGGACAGGAAGTCAGGCCCTTATGGGCAGCATCAAGCATGGACGCTGGACACACAGTGGTCAGCAGCTAAGTCTCCATTGGGTCAGAATTCCCTCCCACGGAGTACATGGGTCATTTGCTGGACAGCTGGACCTGGCCCAGTGAGGTCAATTGGCGGCCAGCAGGGCCTGGAAGCTGAGTCATGCAGGACGATATCATCTCAGGGCCCACCCCGCAGATCTCAGGACCCAGTATCCCGGGACCAGCCCAGATCCCTCTGACCTCCCCTCAGCTTCCCTCCCCTGCTACTCTAGTTGGGTCCCTGAGTCCTCAGTCTCTCCAAATGTAGATTCTTGGGCCCCCAAACTCTCCAGGACAGACCACTCCCATCCAGGTCCTCAGCTTTTGTGGCACAGACCCCCCAGATGCACAGTTCCTCCAGTGCGGACCCCTGGGGCTCCAGCTTCTTCAGAGCAGACTCTGGAAGCTCCCCAGTCAATCAATCAATCAGTCATACTTAGTATGATAGAGCACCGTACTAAGCTCTTGGGAAAGTACAATGCAAAAGAGTTGGTAGATACGTGCCCTGCCCACAATGAGCTTACAGTCTAGAAGGAGAGAAAGGCATTAATTTAAATAAATCAATTATGGATATTATTCATAGATATAACATATAATAATAATATTTTGTTTATACAGTCTACTTATATAAACTCTGTGGATTATCCCCTTTAGGTTCTCCAGGCTGGGCCTAGAGTCTTAAAAACTTTGTTATGTTATTAATTATTTATTTATATTAATACCTGACTCCACTTCTAGATTATAAACTCACTGTGGACAGAGAATATACCTGCCAACTCTGTTGTATTGTATTATCCCAAGTGCTTATTACTAGTATTATGATATGAATTATATCTTGTATTATTATACTAACTATATAATAATAGTAATAGTAATAATAATGGTATTTGTTAAGTGCTTACTATGTACCACACACTGTATTAAGTGCTGGGTGGATATAAGCAAATAGGGTTGGAGATAGTCCCTGTTCCACATGGGGTTCACAGTCTCAATCCCCATTTTATAGATGAGGTAATTGAGGCACAGAGAGGTGACTGTGAGCCTTCTAGACTGTGAGCCCGTTGTTGGGTAGGGACTGTCTCTATATGTTGCCAACTTGTACTTCCCAAACGCTTAGTACGGTGCTCTGCACACAGTAAGCACTCAATAAATACGATTGAATGAATGAATGAAGGAAGGGAAGGACTTACCCAAGGTCATGCAGCAGACAACTGGTACAGTGCATGACACACAGTAAGGGCCCAATGAATACTGATTCATTCTTTCATTCAATCGTATTTATTGAGCACTTACCATGTGCAAAGCACTGTACTAAGCACTTGGGAGAGTACAGTATAGCAATAAACAGACATTTTCCCTGCCCAAAACAAGTTTTCAGTCTGATGGTGATAACGATGACTGGGGAAGGGAAGGGGCCAAATGAATGATGCTCTGTCTCTGGGGAGTTACATATGGCCCAGGGCGCTCTCTTCAGCTCCCCACCAATCTTCAACACTGCCCCGACCCTTTATGCATCCTCTCACCTATCGCGGTTTGAAGAGATCCATGGATGAGCATCCATTCTGCACCATCTTGAGACAGTCAGAGATAGAGAGGGGAGAGTCGGGGTGTTGGATGGTCCATGCTGTGACCCTGGAGTGAGAGTCAGGGTGGAGAGGGGAGAGTCCGAGGTGTTGGGTGGTACGTGCTGGGTCACTGAGGGAGAGATAGGGAGACAGAGCACGGCTCTGGGAGTCAGAAGGACCTGGGTTCTAATCCCGGCTCCACCACTTATCCCCTGGGTGTCCCTGGTTAAGTCACTTAACTTCTCTGCGCCTCAGGTCCCTGCTGTAACCCTAGACAGAGAGTCAGGGATGGAAAGGGAAGAGTAAGTACTTAGACTGTGAGCCCCACAATCTAATTATCTTTTATCTACCTTAGTGCTTAGAACAGTGTTTGACACATAGTTGGGGCTTAACAAATACCATAAAAAAGTAAATGGTGTTAAATGGTCCATTTCTGCCATCACCTACTGCCTTTACACCTAGTGGAGGTGTTGGCATAAACTGAACATGCCAACATGAGCATGACATGACCCTGAGCTGTTTCAGCTGTGGACTGGACTGGACTGGATTGGGTCTCTGAACTACAGTTTGAGAAGCAGCGTGGCTTAGTAGAAAGAGCACAGGCGTGGGAGTTAGAGGTCATGGGTTCTAATCTTGGCTCTGCCACTTATCAGCTGTGTGACTTTGGGCAAGTCATTTAACTTCTCTGTGCCTCAGTTACCTCATCTGTAAAATGGGGATTAAGACTGTGAGCCCCACGTGGGACAACCTGATCACCTTGTAACCTCCCCAGCGCTTAGAACAGTGCTTTGCACAAAGTAAGTGCTTAACAAATGCCATCATTATTATTATTATTATCCCAGTGCTTAGAACAGTGCTTGGCACATAGCAAGCACTTAACAAATGCCACTATTATTATTATAACTGGTTTGAGGAAATGGTCATGTTGATGCCTGGTGGGCAGGGAAATCTTGCACTCCCCCCCCGCCCCCGACCCCGCTAGAAGCCCTCTGCTCAGAGGACTCGAGGGCTGGGGAGCTCATATTATTTAATTTCTCTTAATTTGCAGTTTTCTTAACTGCAAAATAGGAATTAAATACCTGAATTCTCCCCTCAGATTGAGAGTCTCACATAGGACAGGGCTTGTGTCTGATCTGATTGTACTGTATCTACCCCAGCACTTAGTACAGTACTTGGCACACCAGAAGCACTTAACAAATAGCCCAATTACTCTCATTAGCTACAAAGACACGCCTAAGGATCAGAGTGAGCAGCCCTGGGTGTGCAGTCTGTGAACGACTGCCTAGGTCCTGAGTCCGGAATCCTGAATTGAGTAACAACCCAGTACCTCCAGGGGCACAGACTTTTCACCATGGGTCCGGGGCCAAGGGTGGATGGGCAGGGCCAGGGCCAGGGCCAGGGCTGGGTATGCAGGGCCAGAATCAGGGCTGGGTGTGCAGGGCCAGGGTAAAAGCCAGGGCTAGCTATGGAGGGTCAGAGCCAGGGCCAAGACTAGATGTCCAGGCCCAGGGCCAGAGCCAGGACTGGATTTGTAGAATTGGGGCTGGGGCTATTGAACTTGGTGATCTAGATTGTGGGAGGGATGGACACTTATGAGAATCTGGGAAAAACAAGTAAATTTTCAAGGAGTTGCTATGGGACACGCCTCAGCCCTGGGGAAATCAATGTTCATTCCAAAGAAGTCGGAGAAATTCAACAACACATTCCTGGGAGGGAAGGTTCTCAGTGCCTGCCCCCCCTTTCCCCCTTTCCTCCCTCTGCTACAGGGACCTACAGAAGGGAGAAGAGACCCAAAGCACTTCCTTGGGGGAGAGTGTATGTGAGTGAGAGTTCATGTCTACGTTCAGGTGTCTGGGGGTGTGTGATAGTGTAAGTATAACGGTGTGTGTGTGTGTGTGTGTGTGTGTGTGTGTGTGTATTCTGTGTGAGACTGAATGCCTCTCCGTTTGAGAGAGAGAGAGAGAGAGGAGAGAGAGGAGAGAGAGAGAGAGAGAGAGAGAGAGAGAGAGAGAGAGAGAGAGAGAGAGAGAGAGAGAGAGAGAGAGAGAGAGAGAGAGAGAGAGAGAGAGAGAGAGAGAGACTAGGGAAAAGGAGATGGAGCAGGGGTATGCTTACGAAGGGGGAATGTAATTGTGACGCCCACGAGGGGAGGTGCTAGTGACTCTGGCTCCGGATCGATCGAGGAGAGCCATAGGAGGGAATGGGGCAGAGGCGGGCGGTCTCGGCCCCCCCCCATCCGGGCTCCCGGGCGGAAGCTCAGTTGCTGATGGTGATCCTGCCCCGGCGGGGGATGCTCAGATAGCGGCAGTGCGGGAAGTCGGTCCCGTGCACGATCAAACAGTCGGTGGATGCGTACTCCGGGCTCTGGAAACAGCGGCCCCCGGTGGAGCCCGGGCAGGGGATGGAGGGGCGGATCGAGGCCACGGGCGCGTGGAAGAAGGTGCTGGTGCCCTGGCATTGGCCGTTGGGCTGCACCACGCGCCTCCGCACCATCATCACGTTGCAGTATTGCACTCCGCCCCCGGGGACCTGGGTCTTCGGGAAATCTTCTAGCTGCTGCCGGGGCGACGGGGGCCCGTCCTCGGGGCTTCGGGCCTCCGGGGTGGCAACGAGCAGCAGCGGGAGAAGGAGAGGGAGCAGCCTCTCCTCTCTCATTGTCTCTGGCTGCTCCTTCTGGGTCTCTTTCGTGGGCTCCTCCTCTGCCTCCCACCCTCTAACTGTGGAGGTGTCTCAGGGCTCAGTTCTGGGTCCCTTTCTATTCTCCATTTCCATCCATTGCCTTGGAGAACTCATTTGCTCCCACTGCTTTAACTACCGCCTCTAGACAGATGATTCCCAAACCTACAACTCCAATATTGCATGTCTTCTGCCTTCAGGACATCGCTACTGGGATGTCCTGCCGACACCTCAAACTTAAAATGACCCAAACCGGCCAGCATTCCAGATTGGCCTGGGAGAGCTTCCCCAGGTCCTAGCGGGGGCTTTCTTGGGTGTCTGTGCCCGATTTCAGGGTCTTCAGGGGGTCTATCTTCAATTCATCTTCCCCTTTCCTGGCGGGACCAAGGGCATTGCACATGCCCACACACACCCATCCTTCCTGGGGACAGCCTGCAAGGCACTATAAGAGGGACGCAGGCCAAGGATGTGGACCACAGGGGGCTCCTCTTGAGACACTCCAAAGAGGGTGGGGGATAAGAGAGGTGGAGCTGGGCACACAGGGTCGAGGACCTACAGATACAGGGATGGGAGCAGGTGCTTAGACTCCTGGGTCCTGATAAAAGCTTATCTGCCTGTGTGAGAGCAGATAAGGGCAGATAAGCACTGAAGGGGCAGAGCACCAAGAATCAGAGCAGGTGTAGAACCAAGTCTCACTGCACCTTGTTCCTCCTGTCCCTGGTCCCCCTGCCCTTCCCAAGACTCAGGTTCCCTCCTGGGCCTGAGCCCTGACCACCCCTCCTCTTGGTCCCCAGCCTCCCTACAGAGGGTGCGTCCAACCCCCTTCGCTTTTATCCACGCCTGAGCTTAGTAAAGTGCCTGGCACATGGTAAGCGCCTAATAAATACTACAATTCTTACTATTGTGAAATGCTCTCGGCTATCTCTCCATCATGGGCTGGGCTGGGCCGGGCTGGGCTCTGTCCTGGAGACTGTGTTGAAGGCTGGGACTAGGATCTGTGCTGGAGACTGCCCTGGGGGCTGGGATAATAGTAATAGTAATAATAATAATAATAATAGAGAAGCAGCACAGCTCAGTGGAAAAGCACAGGCTTTGGAGTCAGAGGTCATGGGTTCGAATCCCGACTCTGCCACATGTCTGCTGTGTGACCTTGGGCAAGTCACTTAACTTCTCTGAGCCTCAGTTACCTCATCTGTAAAATGGGGATGAAGACTGTGAGCCCCACGTGGGACAATTTGATCACCTTGTATCCCCCCCAGCGCTTAGAACAGTGCTGTGCACATAGTAAGCGCTTAATAAATGCCATCATTATTATTATTATTATTAATAACAATAAAAATGATAACAATGCTGGCATTTTTTATTATTTTCAATAATAGTAGCCATAATGGTATTTGATAAGCCCTTACTATGTGTCAAGCACTGTTCGAAGCGCTGGTGTAGGTACAAGACCATCAGGTCATCAGGCACAGTTCTAAGCAGTGGGGAAGATACATGATAATCAGGTCAGACACAGTCCCTGTCCCGCATTCATTCATTCATTCATTCATTCAGTCGTATTTATTGAGCGCTTACTGTGTGCAGAGCACTGTACTAAGCGCTTGGGAAGTACAAGTTGGCAACATATAGAGACGGTCCCTACCCAACAGTGGGCTCACAGTCTAGAAGGGGGAGACAGAGAACAAAACAAAACGTATTAACAAAATAAAATAAATAGAACAAATATGCACAAGTCAAATAAATAAATAGAGTAATAAATAGCTCCCAAACCAGGCCGCCAGAATCTGGGCTGGGGATTGGGATCTGCACTGAGGTTAGGCTTGGGGGTTGCACTGGGGCTGGTCTCGGGGGTTGGGATCCACGTTAGAAGCTCCGCTGGGGCTGGACTGGGGGCTTCACTGGAGCGGGGCTGGGAATCTCTCTCTCTGAGCACGCCACAGCCAGCCCTTTGCCTTGAGGGATGGTGCCTGGGGTGGGGCTATCAACCCGTGGCATGGTGTTTTGGATAAAGCATGGGTTTGGGAGTCAGAAGGTCATGGGTTCTAATCCCGACTCCGCCACTTGTCTGCTGTGTGACCTTGGGCAAGTCACTTTACTTCTCTGTGCCCCAGTTACCTCATCTGTAAAATGTGGATTAAGAATGTGAGCCCCACATGGGGCTGGGACTGTGTCCAATCTGATTACTTTGTATCTACCCCAGTGCTTCGAACAGTGCTTGGCACATAGGCTCTTTAAAAATACCATAATTCTTATTATTACTATTATTATTAATTGAGTACTTACTGTCTGTTGAGCACTATACTGAACACTTGGGAGAGAACAATAGAATAGGGAGACAAAATTCTTGCCCTTAGGGAAATTACAGTCTAGTGGGGGAAACAGACATTAAAATAAATTACAGGGAGGAAGCAATAGAGTATAAAGATATCTACATAAGTTATATAGGAGTGGAGGGGGGTGTAGTATCAAAGTGCTTGGGGAATCGTTTTAGGGAATATGGACTCACGCGCAAAGGTTTCCCAGAAGGGAGGAAGAATAGGGTAGGGAGATGAGAGGTTAGCCAGGGAAGTCTTCCTGGAAATTACATAATTTTAGTTGGGCAGCATCGGCCCGGGGGACAGCTGAGGGCGGAGACTATGGTAAACCACTTCCGTATTTGTAGCAAGAAAATTTTGTGGATACACTACCCCAGCGTTTGCAGATGGAGGTGGGGCCTTTTGAGAAAAATCTCCAGTGGCTGCCTGTCAACTTACGCATCAGGCAAAAACTCCTCACTCTCGGCTTCAAGGCTGTCCATCACCTCGCCCCCTCCTGCGTCACCTCCCTTCTCTCCTTCTCCAGCCCAGCCCGCACCCTCCGCTCCTCTGCCGCCGCTCACCTCCTCACTGGGCCTCGCTCTCGGCTTTCCGGCCGTCGACCCCCGGCCCACGTCCTTTCCCCGGGCCCGGAATGCTCTCCCTCCCCACATCCGCCAAGCTAGCTCTCTTCCTTCCTCCAAAGCCCTACTTAGAGCTCACCTCCTCCAGGAGGCCTTCCCGGACTGAGTCCCCTTTTTCCTCTCCTCCTCCCCATCCCCCGCCCTGCCTCCTTCCCCTCCCCACAGAACATGTATATATTTGTACGGATTAATTACTCTATTTATTTTACTTGTACATATTTACTATTCTATTTATTTTGTTAATGATGTGCATATAGCTATAATTCTATTTGTTCTGACGATTATGAAACCTTGTCTACATGTTTTGTTTTGTTGTCTGTCTCCCCCTTCCAGACTGTGAGCCCGTTATTGGGTAGGGTCCGTCTCTATATGTTGCCGACTTGTACTTCCCAAGAATACTTACTATAGTGCTCTGCACACCGTAAGCGCTCAATAAATATGATTGAATGAATGAATGAATGGAGAGGTGTCCACGGCATTGCCTATGGGTCGGAGACCTCTCGAGGGAATACGATAAGACAAGGGCTCTGAAGAAGGAGACAGTGGTGGTCTGTCAGATACAAAGCGGGAAATAGTTCCAGGAAGGAGGAAGGATGTGTGTACGGGGTCGACGGCGAGAGGGATGAGATTGAGCGTGGTCCAGAAGAAGCAGAATCCTGGATCGGGATTCTGAGAAACCGAGTTCTAATCCCTACTTTTAAGCGTGGGCAAGTCACTTCACTTGTCTGTGTCTCGATTTCGTCTTCTGAAAAATGGAGATTAAATATTTGTTCTCCCTCCTGCTTGATTAAGAGCCACATGAGGGACGGGATTGGGTGTGACCCGATTATCTTTTAACTGCCACAGCAGCAGTAGGAGCGAAAGTACTTATTAAATCGCTTCCTGTGAGTAAAGCACCATACTAGGCTTTGAGAAAGAATAAACAGTTGGGACCCCGGGGGAGAGGGGACTAGCTACAGACACCTAAAGATAGAACCTCAATATACGGCGCTTGTCACATACTAAATGCGTCCCAAATACCACATTTATTACTATTATCTGGGCACAGTGAGGCGATCGCTGTTAGAGGAGCGAAATATAATAATAATAGTGGTGTTTGTTAAGCCCTTACTATGTGCAAAGCACTGTTCTAAGCGCTGGGGGGATACAAGGTGATCAGGGTGTCCCACTTGGGGCTCACAGTCTTCATCCCCATTTTACAAATGAGGTAAGTGAGACACAGAGAAGTTAAGTGGCTTGCCCAAGGCCACACAGCTGACAAGGTAACCCAGCTATCTCAAAATAACACCACACAAAAGCTCATTTGTGTAAGGGGTGGAGATGGACCGTATTTTAATAGCATGAAGAACCGTAGGGTGCGTAGAAGCCGATGATTCATTCATTCACTCAATCGTATTTATTGAGCGCCTACTGTGTGCAGAGCACTATATTAAGCGCTTGGGAAGTCCAAGATGGCAACATCTAGAGACGGTCCCTACCCAACAGTGGGCTCACAGTCTAGAAGGGGGAGACAGAGAACAAAACCAAACATATTAACAAAATAGAATTAATGTAATAGATATGTACAAATAAAATAGAGTAATACGTACAAACATATATACAGTTGCTGTGGGGAGGGGAAGGAGGTGGGATGGGGAGGGGGAGGAGGCGGAAAAGAAGGAGGGGCTCAGTCTGGGAACGTCTCCTGGAGGAGGTGAGTTCTCAGTAGGGCGTTGAAGGGAGGAAGATGATGAGGCGGGCCTGTCGGAGGTTTTAGAGGACTGGGGCGGTGTGGGCGGAAAGATTTTATTAGGAAAATGACAGCAGGGGCAGGGGCCGGGGCAGGAGCAGCGATCAACCTGGGCCGGGCGGGGAGCGGAAGGATTGGGAGGGACTGAGGACCTCCTCCTCTCTTTTCTCTTCTCCCTCCCTCTCCCGCCCAGGAAATCAGGCAGGTGGGGGGCGCTTCGGGCCCAGGAACTGCACCCCGCCGCCGCCGCCCCTTCCCCTCCTCCTTCTCCTCCTCCTCCCTGCCCCCTCAGCACACACACACACACACACACACACACACACACACACACACACACACACACACACACACACACACACACACACACACACACACACACACACACACACACACTGAGGCAGACAGCAGCAGGCCCCGGCCGTCGCCCCGCCGCGCTCTCCCGCGGCCGCCTGTCGGGCGAAGCGGTCTGGCGCTGGGGCTCCGGCCGCGTCTCCCTGGCAACGGGCCGGCCCGGCTCGCGCTGCCATTGGCTGCCGCCCGCCCTCCTCGGGCCCCCGGCCTCAAAGGCGGAGCCGGGAAGCGGCGCGCGGAGGCGGGCGCACTCACCGCCCGCGCCATGGAGCAGGGGTGAGTGACGGCGGGACGGGACGGGAAGGGACGGGACGGGGAGCCCCCGGGGAGCCCCCGGGGACGGGATTTGGAGGAAGGAAGGATCCCGGAGCGCGGTGGGGATGGGGGATGTCCCCGAGGCGGGGACCGGCCGGAGCAGCGCTTGCCGTCCTCTGTCCCCGGCGGCGGTCCTCGCCCCTCGGGATCCTCGTGCCTGGCCTCGGGCCTAAAGCCCCGGAGTCCCCGCGGGAGGGGCTTCCATACCGGCGGCTCTTTGGGGACAGGGATCGGATCTGCCAGCGGAGGGGTCTAGGACTGGCCCGAGTGCTCTGCGCACAGTAGGCGCCCAGTCCATGCCGCTGATGGATGGGGAGAGGGCGGCAGCGCCGGACTGTGGCAGCCACTTCTTCCCGGAACCCCGAGTCTCCCGGTCCCGACTTCGCCTGCCCCAGAATTTCCTCCGAACCTCCAACCGTCGCTTCCCCCCCCCCGGCCCTAGCCCTTGCTCCCTCCCCCTATTCCTTGCCGTCGCCTCCCTCGCTCGCTGATCCTCGGGGGCCCGGGCTGCTGCTGACATTAGGCTCCCTGAGGAGCGCACAGAGCGGGGCGGCCTTCCCCACTCCGCTGAAATGATGTAGGGGGAGAGGCTGCGCGCACACCCTAGGGAGCAAACGTCTTGAATACCTGGGGTAGGTGCAGGGTCTTGAATGCCTGGGAGGTAGGGACAGGGTTTTTTTATACCGGAGGGAAGGTCCTTCCAGATGGCACTGTGCCCGCCCCAGCCTGTGCCCCTGGATGGCCCCGAGGGGCGGGTGGCTTGCCGTGGGTTGCTATAGGCAGGCCAGGCTGGCCCACTCGTATTTCTTCCCGATCCTCCCAGTTACAAATTCGAGGAGTACCAGGAGACGGCCAACTGGCTCCAGGCCCGCACCAAGCACCGCCCCCAAATAGCTGTGATCTGCGGCTCGGGGCTCGGGGCCCTGGCCGACCTGGTCACCGAAGCCGAGGCCTTCGACTACAGCTCCATTCCCCACTTCCCCCGCAGCACAGGTATGCCCTGGAGATGCAAGGAAGCGCGTGGTCCAGTGCCTGGCACAATAGTAAGCGCTTAACAAATACCAAGCACTTAACAAATACCGTAGTTGTTATTATTATTATTGACCCCTCCCCCGGGAGGCTGGTGGGGAGGACGGGTGCCGTTGGCCCACATGACCAGAGGTAGGAGGGGCCTGGATTGGCGTGGAGTGGAGCGGGGGGGGGGTGGGGAGGGCTGGATTTTCCCTGGAGGTGGCTCCCCCCACTCAGTTCAGACCCACGGGGAGGCGTGGGGCTAGCATCTGCCCCTGCTTCTTTATGTGAGGACTTGGGTCCCTCGGTGTCCGTCCCCTCCCACCCCGTGTGATTCGAACCCCTCCCACCCGCTTCCTCCCTCTCCAACTCCACTTTCCTGTTTTCTCCCACCCGAAACTGGCCCAGTCCCAGACCTGGTTTTTGGCTCTGCATGGCCTGCGTCAGCACAACGGCCCCAGGGAGCCCTCCTGGTAATCACACAGACCCACACACTGGCATGAGAAGTGCACGCACACTTACAGCAGGCATACCACAGGCATCTAAGAAGGCATTTTTGAAAGCTCTCTCTGGGCAGCGATCTTATCTGCCAACTCTGATGTACTATGCCCTCTCAAGCACTTAGTACAGTGCTTTGGACTTAGTAAGCACTTAATAAATACCGCCAATTGATATGTACAAACACATGGTCTTTTATGGAATTTGTTACGGTTTTATGGCATTTTATGGTTTTATGGTATTTGTTAAACGCTTGCTATATGCCAGGTACTGTACCAAGTGCTGGGCTAAATACAAGATAATTAGGTTGGACACAATCCTTGTCTCCCATGGGACTCATAGTCTTAATCTCCATTTTGCAGATGAGGCAACTGAGGCACAGAGAAGCTAAGTGACTTGCCCAAAGTCACACAGCAGACAAGTGGCAGAACCAGGATTTGAGCGTAGTCACATGCCTGCACTGACATTCATTTGTGCATGCCCAAACGTGTACACACACCAGTGTACTCATGCAACAAGTTATGCACACACATAGTCTAACATGTATACATTCCCTTCCTGTTGAGTAAGACTGGGACTTAGAGGAGGGAGTCTGTGGATCCCTGGGGCTGAGTGCCCCAGTCTAGACCCTTCTATGAGGTCTGGGGTCTCTGATCACATCCTTGGTCAGACTCTGTCATCCTCCATTGCCCCCAGGACAGGGAATGGTACAGGGAGAGATGGCCTGGGGTTTTCCCACTCTCCTCCGGGAACTTCAGGCTCCAACTCCCCTTCCTTAGCACCTACTTAAAGTAGTGGGGTGGGGGGGTATTGGGGGGGACTCCTGTGGCAGCAGGGCTTCTGGGAGTCCAGACTCTGGGTTCTCCTCATGGGAACCCTTATTTTGCAACTGGAGCCTGGGGCTCTAGCTGCCTGCCCGTGGTTTAGTGGAAAGAGTCAGGGCTTGGGAGTCAGAGGTCATGGGTTCTAATCCCCACTCTGCCACTCGTCTTCTGTGTGACCTTGGTCAACTCACTTAACTTCTCTGTGCCTCAGTTACCTCATCTGTTAAAAAGATTAAAGCTGTGAGCCTCACGAGAGACAACCTGGTTACCTTGTATCTACCCCAGCGCTTAGAACAGTGCTTGGCACATAGCGCTTAACAAATACAATCACTATTATTATTATTATTATGCCATAGGCACCCCTCCCTCCTCCTTTCCCCTTCCTCTCCCCTGGAGAGACCCCGTGAGAAACAGGGAGACACCTCCAGGGAGAGGCCCGGGTGTGGGTGGGGTGGGGTAGATGGCGGGCTCAACCTTGAGACCTAGAAGCTCAGAGAATCAGAGACCCTGGCCGGGCTGGGGGGGACAGAGGGAAAGGAGCGGTGGTTGCTGCCTGGCCGAACGCAAGGAGAGGAGGAAGGATTCTAGGGATGATGCCGAGATGATGCTGAGAATAGAGAGACACACAGAGAGAGACAGAAAGAGCCAGATAGACTGGATGGAAGAGTGGACAGAGAGAGCCAGACAGACTGGATGGAAAAGTGGACAGAGAGAGCCAGACAGAAAGATGGGAGCGGCCCGGCCTTGACCCCTCCTCCCCCCCCACAGTGCTTGGCCATGCCGGCCGCCTGGTGTTTGGGAAGTTGAGCGGCCTGAGCTGCGTGGTGATGCAGGGTCGATTTCACATGTATGAGGGCTACTCGCTCTCGAAGGTGAGGGGGCCGGGAGCGGGGGCGGCAGGGGAGGGGTGAGCGCTGGGAGTTGGGGGGGAACGGGGAGGGGTGGGGGCCGGGAGTGGCGGAGAGGGGGTGGGGGCTGGGTTCAACCCCCTTTCCTCCTTGCCTTCAGCCCTGGATCAGCCTGGGACCTACTGTCCTGCCTAGGAACTGTGTTTCTTTCTTGCATGCCTCTTCTCTCCTGGAGACCCCCGACCCAGCTCATGGCTTTTGAGAACTTCGGGGTGCTTGGGGTACTGGTGGGTGGAGGATGGAGGAATGGCAGTCACAGGTGAGGAGTTCCTGATCCAGAATAGAGCCAGAGATGACGGGGGTGGTGGGGAGAGGGCATGGGTAGGGGCAGCAAGGCCCCAGTGGCCGGGCGGGAGTGGAGGACGTTGCTGACCCCGTCGGCACTGCAGGTGACATTCCCCGTCCGAGTGTTCCGGCTCCTGGGCGTGCACACGCTGGTGGTCACCAATGCGGCCGGAGGGGTGAACCCTGCTTTTGAGACTGGAGATGTCATGCTGATCCGTGACCACATCAACCTGCCTGGCTTCAGTGGCCAAAACCCCCTCTCCGGCTTCAACGATAGCAGGTGAGGACCACCCTGGGTGGTCCTGAGGGAGAAGTGGGGACGGGACCAGGAGGGAGAGGGCCCTGAGGGAGAAGTGGGGACGGGACCAGGAGGGCCCAGTGTCCTGAGTTGAGGGTCAGGGCGGTGGAGCCCTCTCCACACAGAGACACGTCCTGTCCTCAGATTTGGGGAGCGTTTCCCCGCCATGTCCAATGCCTACGACCGGGAGCTGCGGGAGCGGGCGCACAAGGTCTGGTTGCAGATGAAGGAGAAACGGCCTTTGCAGGAGGGCACCTACATCATGGTACCAGGACCCAACTACGACACCATCGCCGAGAGCCACGTCCTCCGCCTCCTGGGGGCCGATGCCGTCGGTGAGCCTGTGAACCGTGTGGCTGGGAGACCCGGGTGGGAGGACGGGGTTGTGGTAGGGAGAGGCGAGTGGAAGGGAAGGGCGGATGGTGGGCGAGGGAGAGACAGAACGAGATGCAGGGAAGGGGGAGGAGGAATTGTGGGGGAAGGTTAGCGGAGAGGGGAGAGAGGGAAGGTGGGCGTGGGAGGGAGTGCGGATGTCAGCCCGGGGACCCCGGGTGCTGACCCACTCCCCACGGGTACTGGGCCCGGTCCTCCAAAGGTATGAGCACAGTGCCGGAGGTGCTGGTGGCGCGGCACAGCGGCCTGCGCGTCTTCGGCTTCTCCCTGATCACCGACATGGTGATCATGGACTACGAGAGCCAGGCCACGACTAACCATGAGGAGGTGCTAGAGGCGGCCCGCCAGGCTTCCAAGAAGCTGCAGACTCTGGTGTGCACGTTGCTGGGGTCCCTCTCGGAGCCTGGCGAAGGCCGCTGAGTTCCCGGGGCTGCCGGCTCCTCTCGGGCCTCTTGCGGGGACCAAACTCTCACTCGTTGCTTGCCAATCCTGCCCTCTGGCAGCCGTCCCCCATTCAAGCACTTCCCCAGTTAGGGACAAACTGTCTTTGTGCCCCTCCTCCTCCTCCTCCTCTTCCTCTTTGTGCCTTGGGAGGAGGCGGGGCTCCCCCTGGCCGGAGCCTGCTGCTTCCCGGCTTTGCCGACAAGCCCTGACCTGGGCCCTCGTGGCCTGCCACCACAATTACTACAGAATTCTGTGTGGAGGCGACCCTGATCCCTTGCTTCCCCCGGCTCTGCTTGGCCAGCACGTCTGTCCCTGTCCCCTCCACCCTCCGCTCTGCAGGAATAAAGTCACCTTGGGACAACAGACAGACGTGCCAACTCTGTGCTGGGAGGCGGAGGGGCTGCGAGGGGCAGAGGGGCGGTGAAGGCCGGGGGAGGCGGAGGAAGAGGATGTGGAGGGTGAGATGGGCTAGGGACTGTCTGGGCGTGTGTGAGAGAGACATTGGCTGTGTGTGGTGGAACCTGTGGGGGCACGGGTGTGTGTGGGCCGCGCCGACCTCTTCTTCTGCTCACACAACTGAACCCGTGTCTGTGAGCATGCCCAGGCCGGGCACGTGGATTTCTGTCCATCTATGCTTCTCCCTATCAGTGTGTCAGAGCCCCTATCCCATGGAATCTCCGGGAGGGGAGGGGACCTCCAAGTGGGCTGGTGGGCAAGACCGACATTGGGGCAGTGGGACTTGGGTGGATGGAGTGGCCGTGGCCTGGGGCCCCATGGCTGGCCGCAGCAGAGGATCAAGCCCAGAGCCAAGTACCGTGGTTCCTGGGGACGGACGTGGAGCCCAGCGAGTCTGGCCAAGAGCTTTGCTTGAACTACCCAGCGTTCCTTGTCCGTACTGACCTCTTGAGCTTATCTGGTCACTGCCCCCCATTGATTCCACCCATGTTCTCTATCTCACTGATTTCTCTGGGTCCTTCCTGCCTCACGGGGCCCCTCTGATTCCCTGATGCCATGGTATCTCTGGCCAGTTGACCTTGATAATTGCCGGCCTTGGTCCCCTAAGCCCATTCCTCCTCCTCATGCCGGGGGCGGGCACAGCACAGTGCCGGAGTGCTATGCCCATTTCCGGCCACGTGGGAGCAGAGATGCCAGCAGTCCATTCTCAGGGGCAAAACGGGGGCAGGGGGTTGAGGGAGCGGTGAGCGCCTTTAAGGAGTGGGCGCCTTGGCGAGCTTTGTGGTGCGGGTAAGGAGGAGCTGGGATGTTTGGCTTGGAGGGTGTGTGGGTGGGTGAGACGGAAAGATTCTTCAGCCTCCAGAGCCATAAGGCAGGCCGACCATCCCTCCTTGTAGTGGAAAGGCTTTAATATCAGTGACATTGGAGAATCGATTTAGCAGCAGCGGAACCAGAGCTGACTGTTTCCCCGAAGGAAGTAGGACTGCGGCAGAAGGTGCTTCTTCTCGTGGCCAAAAAGGAATGGAACAGCCCATAGCTCGGCTGAGCCTCACCTCCACCCCGTCCCAGCTCAAACCCATCTCAACCCAGCCCTAGCCTCTGCCCCATGGCACAGTTTGCTCCTCTTCCCTATCGCTCCTCCAATATAAGGCAGTCGGTTTCAGGGGGACACAACCCCATCCAATGTTGGCCTGGATGCCCTCTCCCTTGGGGCCTAGACCCCCACTATCATCTAGGTTTGGGAAACAGCGAGGCCTAGGGGACAAAGCGTGGTTCTGGGAGTCAGAGGAACTGGGTTCTAATCCCGACTCCACCACTCATCTGCTGTGTGACCTTGGGCAAGTCACTTAACTTCTCTGCACCTCAGTTACCTCATTTGTAAAATGGGAATTAAAACTGACGTCCATGTAAGACATAGTTAATTTACTACTATGTGCCAGGCACTGTATTAAGTACTCGGGTGGATACAAGCAAATCAAATTGGACGCGGTCCCTGTCCCCCATGGAGGTCACAGTCTTAATCCGTATTTTACAGATGCTATAACTAAGGCACGGAGAAGTGAAGTGACTTGCCCAAGGCCACACAACAGAGAAGTGGCAGAGCCAGGATGAGAACCTATGACCGTACATGAACTGTGTCCAACCAGTTTAGCTTGCATTTACCCTATCGCTTAATGCAGTGCTTGGCACATATAATGAATACCATAAACAAAACAAAACAAAACTGGAGGAGGCAGGGGCACTGACCTACCCCCCCTTGCCCCCCAGACCCCTTCCCATGTGGCCAAGGAAGTGGCCACGAGGAGGTAGCCTGAACTCCCTGCAGAGCAGAGCCCATCTGGCTTGGTCTCTTGGTTCCAGGCATCAGGGCACTGCCGTAGGCCCCGCGGAGCTGGCGCTGTCGTGTGGCATCCGTGTGTGCCTGGAGGGGCTGCGCGCCGGCACCGAATCCAGCTCCGGCTCCGACTCCAGGCCCAGCTCGAGGCCCAGCTCCGGCCCCGCCGCCTGCGCCGCCCCCTCTTCCTCCGCCAGAAACACTTCCACGGACGCCGGCTCGGCGGCCCCCCACGGTAGGGCCCCCTCCAGCTCTGACTCTACGGCCTCGGCCTCCACCCAGGCCTTCTGCTCCCAGAACTGGTTTATCTCTGCCGCAGCCGCCTCTTCACCCAAGGAGGAGGCAGCAACCGGCCCCCACCCTGGCCCTGACCACGGCCCCAGCAGCAGTGGGAGCATGACAGGGATCAGCAGCAGCAGCAGCGGGAGCACAGTGGGGCGATGAGTCCACGGGAGGGCCGGCGCCATACTTCTGGGGGAAGGGAAGCTAGAAAGAGGGGTAGGGGATGAGGCTGGCTCCTTCCCCAGAGACACCTTGGCTTCCTCCCGTGCCTGTCCTCAATGCGCTGACTGGCAGGTCAGTGCCCCACCATGCCCACCCACGGGCCCTCCGTCCACACAAAAATCACTTACTTTCTTCGCCTGGTTCCTATCTATGTTCCCACCGAGCCCTGTGATAGTCCTCCCCTCCCTCCCCCCGTCCCCACCCTTTGCGATATGCCCCCATCTCCTTGTCCCTGCTCTGCTCCCTGATCCTAGTCCACCCGGCCCCTAGCCCGGGCTCGGGCCCCTCACCGGTCCTGGGCTCTGGCTCCACCGAGGTCTGCTTCAGCTGACGCCAGAAAGGCCTGTCCACCGGGGAGGAGCTGCTGGCTCTGACCTAGGCTGGGGGAGGGAGGGGCCACGGGCGGGTTGCGGGGGGGGCGGTGAAGGGTGACAGACCCCTCAAGCTAATGGTCAGAGTGGCTGGGCCAGAGTGATGCCAGTGTAAGGGAGGCCCTGGGCTGGGAGCCAGCGATCCAGGTTCTGGCCAGGAATTGATCACGATGGGCCCCACACACACGCCACCCACCACCACCCGGCTCTGACCCTCAGGGCCTTAGTTAAGGAGTCTCCAGGCCCGGGCCGGACTGGAGACCCGCCAGCCTTGCCCCTCACTAGGGACCGATCCACATAGACCTGCAGGGATTCGGGAATTCTGCTTCTCCCGGGGCAGTTCAGCCCTGCCTCACCCCCAGATGCTATCTCCACGTCCCTTTTGCCCCAGGGAGTGAAAGGCTGGGGCTGTATTGGAGGGGCCTCTGGACCTCCCTCCTCCTCCTCCTCCCCACCTGGGGTTGTGGCCTTGTGGAGTTCGGAGTGACTCTTGTCTCCTGTGCCAACGTACCAGTGACCCATCCCTGTCTCGCAAGCCCCTCCCTGCCTCCCCCCTCCCCAGGTTGGCTCTTTAACCGCGGGAGGCGGAAGGCAGAGACGCCAGGAGCTCTGGCCCGCACCTTCCTCCGCTGGGCTTCAGGGAGCAGCCGGGGCACTCGGTGAGGCCTGGGCAGAGCCAGGCTGAAACCTTCCAGGGTGTACCGCGGGCATGCGGATCAGTGGGGACACAGAGGGGGTCAATGGGGACAAGTCACGAGGGGATCAGTGGGGTCCCAGGCACGGAGGGGGTCGGTGGGCTGGGGTTATGGACTGTCTGGAGGGGGCCGGCCCCTCCCCCTCCCTGTGCCCCTCCCTGCATCCCCTCTTCTTCCCCATCAGGAGCGATGGCCCCAGCTGTCCCTAGGAACCCCCACCCCGCACTGCTCCGCCTGGTCCTCCCTCTCCAGCTCCCGCTGCTGCTGGGCGCATGGATGGAGTCAGGATGGGGTCAGACCCCACCGACCCCAGAAGATGAGGAGCTGGAGACCGTGATGTACGTGCGTCTGCTGCGCAGTTCCCTGATGGTGGAGGTGCCGCAGGAGGCCCTGGACCAGTCCCTGCTGCGGTTCCGTCGCCTGCACCTTGATTTCCCCCGCCGCAGCAGCCCCGGCCGGGGCAGTGAGTACTGCACCGGCCTCATGGCCTGGCGCGGGGTGGCGGGGCCCGGTGGCTCCTGTCCACCCCGCAACACGTTCATCCACGCGCCACTGGAGGCTGTGCGCTCTGTGCGCCTGGCACCCAACATCAGCTGCGGCCCCGAGCGGGAGGCTCGCTGCTACCAGAGCTTGCCGCTCGCCACCACTGAGTGCCAGCTCGCCACCGGCACCACTCCTCCCAACTGCCAATACTTTAGTGTCAGCATAGCCAAGAAAGTGGTCCTGGCCCAGCTGCCTGGCTCCCTGCAAGGCTGGCTTGTTCCCATCTTCTATCAGTGAAACTCGGGTCCCTTCCCTCTCTCACTTGCTTGCTCTATCCATCCATCCATCCATCCATCCATCCCTCCTCCACACACCCCACCTTTGCTTTTGGGCCCTTCAACTACATGTGCACAAGCTCACCTATACTTGTGTACGGAGGCACTCATGCACACCGGCACACACGCTTGCATAGGCCAGACTTCCCAGGAGAGGCAAGTACACAACTATGACAGCACTAGAGCTGTTTGCAAACACACATCCCACTCCAACACAGGCTTTCATGTCCAAACACACACGCACACACGCACGCGCGCACACACACACACACTCACTTTAGTGCCTTAGGGGACATAAGGGGAAATATCAGCCTGTGACCTAGTCCCCGACCCAGGACATTGCTCATTCTCATCACCCCCATCCTCCCTTCTTGGGTCCATACAGAGGATCGAACCCAAAAGCTTCCCTCTTTCCTCTTAACCTAAACTTGAGGTTGCTAGGCCTGCAGAGGGGGGGCAGGTCTGTGGGTGTTGGGGGGAAGTGAATAATAATAATAATTATTATTATTATGGTATTTGTTAAGTGCTTACTATGTGCCAAGCACTGTATTAAGCACTGGCACAGTAATAATAATAATGATGGCATTTGTTAAGTGCTTACTATGTGCAAAGCACTGTTCTAAGCCCTCGGGGGGATACAAGGTGATCAGGTTGTCCCACGTGGGGCTCACAGTCTTAATCCCCAGTTTACAGATGAGGTAACTGAGGCTCAGAGAAGTTAAGTGACTTGCCCAAGGTCACACAGCAGACATGTGGCGGAGTGGGATTAGAACCCATGACCTCTTACTCCCAAGCCCGTGCTCTTTCCACTGAGCCACGCTGCATAGATATAAGGTAATCAGGTTGTCCCATATGGGGCTCACAGATTTAATCCACATTTTACAGATGAGGTAACTGAGGCACAGAGAAGTTAAGCCCAAAGACACAGCTGATAAGTGGCAGAGCTGGGATTAGAACCCACGACCTCTGACTCCCGGGCTCTTTCCACTAAACCACGCTGCCTCTAAGCTAAAAGGGTTCCATTTCTCCTGGCATAGCCCCGCCCCAATCCCTGACTACCTTTTCCGTTTTCTGCAATAAATGTTGTTTCAGCCCCAGGAAGTGAGCAGTTGGGATTGTGATTTTCTACTTTTATGGTATTTGTTAAGCGCTTACTATGTGCCAGGCACTGTTCCAAGAGCTGGGAGTTTGGGAGTGTGCTGGGAGCTAACGGTCCTGAAGTCCCGGAGTTGGCGGTGATGGGGTTAGGGGTCCCGGTACTGGGGTCACAAGGTCCGTGGTTCCGACACTGGGGCGCATGATCGCGGGGAGGGAGGGCCACAGAAACGGGACTCCGCTGTCGGCGGGGGGCGAGGGGAGCTGTCATGTAGGGACCGTCTATGTTGCCAACTTGTTCTTCCCCAGTGCTTAGTACAGTGCTCTGCACAGTAAGCGCTCAATAAATAGGATCGATTGAATGAATGAACGTTCTGGGACTTGGGAGGAGGCCTCTTAGCCTAAGGAGAGTCAGCTCAGCAGTGGACCGGGAAATACAGAATCACTGTATCCCAAATCCCGCGTCCCTACAGAATCCCTGTCTCCCAAATTCCGCCTTCCCCCGCAATCGGGGTCGCGTTAGGAGAAGCCGGGGCCCTGGGTTGAATCGTCTAGTGGGAGCCCCCGGCAAGTAACCGTAACCCTCCATGGCATCATCATCATCATCATCATCATCATCATCATCATTATCACAGCGCCAGCGGCCAGAGGGGTGGCAGCGTTGCGGGTGGAGCTGTGGGCAGCCTCGGCAGGCCTTCCGTCTGGGGGGTGCGGTGGGCGGGAGGACCCCCCGACCGGAACGAGGGCTGGCCGATCCTGACCCGCCTCTCTTCCCTTTCTACGCTTCGCCCTGTGGCTTCTTCTTCGGAAGGCTAAAGCGGCCGCGAGGTGTTGGGGGGAGGAGGAAGTGGGGTGGCGGGGTGTCCCCGCTTTCACCTCGCAGGGCAAAGGGGAAACCCGGTGATGTGAACACACACCAGCCAGTGTCACCTTTACCCCGCTTAATCAGAGAAGCAGCGTGGCTCAGTGGAAAGAGCATGGGCTTTGGAGTCAGAGGTCATGGGTTCAAATTCCGGCTCTGCCAATTGTCAGCTGTGTGACTTTGGCCAAGTCACTTCAGTTCTCTATGCCTCAGTTCCCTCATCTGTAAAATGGGGATTAAGACTGTGAGCCCCCCGTGGGACAACGTGATCACCTTGTAACCTCCTCAGCGCTTAGAACAGTGCTTTGCACATATTAAGCGCTTAATAAATGCTATTATTATTATTATTATCAAGCACATTTCCCCTTTCTAGTCACCATTGCCTTAGTGACCTCACCTAACCAAAGAATCAGCGGGGCTCTAAAGGCGGGGCGGTGATAAACGCCGGGGATTAGCACATTCATACATTCAATCGTATTTATTGAGCATTTACTGTGTGCAGAGCACTGTAGTAAGCACTTGGGAAGTACAAGTCGGCAACACTCTATACCCAACAACGGGCTCACAGCCTAGAAGGGGGAGACAGGCAACAAAATAAAATGTGTAGACAAGGTGTCAAAATCGTCAGAACAAATAGAATTATAGCTATATGCACATCATTAACAAAATAAATAGAATAGTAAATATGCACAATAAAATAAATAGAGTAATTAATCTGTACAAATAAATACAAGTGCTGTGGGGAGGGGAAGGAGGTAGGGCAGGGGGATGGGGAGGAGGAGAGGGAAAAGGGGGCTCAGTCCGGGAAGGCCTCCTGGAGGAGGTGAGCTCTCAGTAGGGCTTTGGAGGGAGGAAGAGAGCTAGCTTGGCGGATGTGTGGAGGGAGGGCATTCCGGGCCAGGGGGAGGACGCGGCCCGGCCGGGGGTCGACGGCCGGAAAGGCGAGAACGAGGCCCAGTGAGGAGGTTAGTGGTAGAGGAGCAGAGGGTGCGGGCTGGGCTGGAGAAGGAGAGAAGGGAGGTGAGGGAGGAGGGGGCGAGGTGATGGACAGCCTTGAAGCCGAGAGTGAGGAGTTTTTGCTTGATTCATAGGTTGACAGGCAGCCACTGGAGATTTTTGCAGAGGGGAGTAACATGCACAGAGCGTTTCTGTACAAAGACAATCTGTTAATCACTACCCGGGCTCGTGGACTGATTGAGGCAGAAGATGATAAACAACGACAACAATAACAACAGTAATAATACAAATTATAAAAAAATGGCAGTATTTGTTAAAATATGATGTATTTTGGGGGGAAGCAGCGTGGCTTAGTGGACAGAGCACGGGCCTGGGAGCCAGAAAGTTCTGGGTTCTGATACTGACTTGGCCACTTGTCTGCTGTGTAACCTTGGACATGTTACTTAACTTATCTGGGCCTCAGTTACCTCATCTGTAAAATGGTGATTAAGAGTGTGAGCCCCGTGTAGGACAGGGTCTCTTTAGACTGTGAGCTCCTCTAGACCGTGAGCTCATTGTGGGCAAGGATTGTCTCTCTTTATTGCTGTGTTGTACTTTCCCAAATGCTTACTACAGTGCTCTGCACACAGTAAGTGCTCAGTGAAATACGATTGAATGAACAAATGAATGTGTCCAATCTGACTAACTTATATCAACCCCAGGGCTTTGAATAGTGCTTGTCTTAATAATAATAATAATGATAATTATTGCTTTTGTTAAGTGCTTACTATGTGCCAAGCTCTGTTCTAGACGTTGGGGGGGATACAAATTAATCAGCTTGTCCCACACGGGGCTTACAGTCTTAATCCCCATTTTACAGATGAGGTAACTGAGGCCCAGAGAAGTTAAGTGACTTGCCCAAAGTCACACAGAAGACAAGCCCTTAAGAAAGCCCTTAACGGGTGTCTTTTATTATTATTATTATTATTATTTTTATTATTATTATTATTTAAAATGCTCACTATGGGCCAAGTGCTGTACTAAGCGCTGATATAGAAACCATATAATCAGGTTGAATACAGTTCATGTCCCAAATGAGACTCACAACTTAATTGGAAGGAGAATGGGTATTGGATTCCTATTTTGCAGATGAGGAAACTTCCTGTCTTACAAGCCTGTAACCTTGGTGTTATCCTTGACTCCTCTCTCCCATTCAACCCACATATTCAATCCATCACTAAATTCTGTCGGTTCCATCTTTGCAACATCACTAAAATCTACCCTTTCCTCTCCATCCAAACTGCTACCGTGTTAATATGATTAGTCATCCTATGCCACCTGGATTACTGCATCAGTCTCTTTGCTGACCTCCCTGCCTCCTGTACCTCCCCACTCCAGTCCATAGTTCCTTCTGCTGCCCTGATCATTTTTCTACAAAAACGTACAGGTCATATTTCTCCACTCTTCAAGAATCTCCAGTGGTTATCCACCCACCTCCACGTCAAAGAAAAATTCCTCACCATTAGCTTCAAAGAGAAGCAGCGTGGCTCAGTGGAAAGAGCCCGGGCTTTCGAGTCAGAGGTTGTGGGTCCAAATCCTGGCTCCATCACTTGTCAGCTGTGTGACTTGGGGCAAGTCACCTCACTTCTCTGTGCCTCAGTTACCTTATCTGTAAAATGGGGATTAAGACTGCGAGCCCCCCGTGGGACAACCTGATCACCTTATAACCTCCCCAGCACTTAGAACAGTGCTTTGCACATAGTAAGCGCTTAATAAATGCCATTATTATTATTATTACTCTCCTACTACAACCCAGCCCGCACACTTTGCTTCTCTAATACTAACCTTTTTACTGTACCTCAGTCTCATCTTTGTCACTGCCGACCTCTCGCCCCATCCTGCCTCTGGCCTGGAATGCCGTCCCTTCTCATATCTAACAGACAATTGCTCTCTCCAACTTCAAAGCCTTATTGAAGGCACATCTCTTCCAAGACCCCTTCCCTGACTAAGCCTTCTTTTCCTCTTCTCCCACTCCCTTCTGCAACACCCTGGCTTGCTCCCTTTATTTATTCATTCATTCAATCACATTTATTGAGCGCTTACTGTGTGCAGAGCACCGTACTAAGCGCTTGGGAAGTACAAATGGGCAACATCTAGAGACGGTCCCTACCCATCAATGGGCTCACAGTCTAGAAGGGGGAGACAGACAACAAAACAAAACATATTAACAAAATAAAATAAATAGAATAGTAAATATGTACAAGAGTACGTACATATGTGTACTCACTATGCTACTTGCCTGCTGCGTGGCCGTTATCCTCCCAAACTCACAACACTTATGTACATATCTGTCATTTATTTATATTAATGTCTGTCTCTACTTCTAGAGTGTAAGCTCATTGTGGGCAGGGAACATGTTTATTATAGTATATTCTCCCAAGCTCTTAGTGCAGTGTACTGGACACAGTAAATGCTCAATAAATATGATTTAGTGGTTAACTGACTGAGGCAGAGAGAAGCTAAGTGACTTGTCCAAGGCACACAGTAGGCAAGTGGAGGAGCCCGGATCAGAGCCTAGATCTTCCGACTCCCAGGCCTAGAGGAAAGAACACAGGCCTGGGAGTCCGAGGACCTGGGTTCCAATCTCATCTCCACCGTGTGCCTACTGCGTGACTTTGTACAATTCACTTAATTTCTCTGGGCCTCATTTTCCTCATCTGCAATATAGGAATTCAATATCTGTTCTCCCTCCTACTTAGACTGTCAGCTCTGTGTGGGGCCCGATTATAATGAATTTACTCTAAAGCTTAGTACAATGCTTGACATATAGTAAGCACTTAACAAATATTGCAATCGTCATTGATGATGATGCTGTCACACTTCTTATAATGGAATTATAGGAAACAAGCAGGCTTTTCTCTCATGCTGCCCTATTCCCATCCATTTAAAGGACAGGATCCTCTTTTAAAGTCAGAAGTGCAGGCATGGGCTGCCTTGTGGCATCTATTGTACAAAGAAGAACATCTTCATCAAGCCCCAAACAGCTGAAAAGTTGATATGGTCGAGAGGGTGTGCAATTTAGGGGGTTAGTGCAATATTGTACAAAGAAGAACATCTTCATCAAGCCCCAAACGGCTGAAAAGTTGATATGGTCGAGAGGGTGTGCAATTTAGGGGGTTAGTGCAATTTAAGGGGTTGGTTGAAGCCCTGCAAACTTCATGCCCTGGTTTTAAAGCTCTTTGAACCCCTGTGTTAATCTGGCTTTGACCCCCCAACCCACAAAATGAGGGAACCCTCTGAAACTGGAGTGCAGCAGGCTGAGCCCAAACAGCAGGAAACACTTCTTTCCCCAGGAAGGGGTGGATAGAGGGAACTGTATCTACATCTTCCCTCAGGAAGGAACTGTAATGTTACAAAAAGCACTGGGGGATTGGACAGATCCATGGGCCAAAGTTCCTGCTGGGTCACTGGGGGACAGTCAGGGGTGTTGGATGCTAGGTCACTGACAGATAGAGTCGGAGAGGGGGAAGTCAGGGGTGTTACCTGTGCTGGGTCACTGGGAGACAGTCAGGGTCAGAGAAGGCACAGGCAGAGGTGTTGGACAGCCTGTGCTGGGTCACTGCAGGACAGTCAGGATTGGAAAGGAGACAGTCAGGGGTGTTGGATGACCTGTACTGGGTCACTGGGAGACAGTCAGGGATGGAGAGGGGAGAGTTAGGGGTGGTGGATGGTCTATGCTGAGTCACCAGAGGAGAAACAGGATCTGAAGTCAAAATGAAACGAGAAGGGAGGACAGGCCCCCCTCCAACCCTAGTCTTCCGTAACCACTCCCTCACCACCCCAGCCTTGGTTGATTCCTGGCCAGGACCCCCAAGACAGAGAAACTGCACATTTCATCACAAGAAGCAGCTTGTTCCTGGGGCTCAAGTTGCCCAGGCCTAAACCCCACAGTGGCCAGGATGGTTCTGTACAGGGTGTCCCTACTTCTATCTGCCCCAGGGCTTTTGAATTTCCTGACCTCTGCCTTAAGGCTGCAGGTGGGTGGGAGGGTGAGTAAATGGCGAGACGGTGTATCAGAGTGAGACGTTCTCAGTCCAAACCCACAGAGAAGGCAACCGAACAGCCTCTGATCTGCCGCCAAAACTGAGCCAGAGCCAGAACACGGGGCTGGGTGGCCAGTGGACTGTGGACAGGAAGTCAGGCCCTTCTGGGCAGCATCAAGCATGGATGCTGGACACACAGTGGTCAGCAGCTAAATCTCCATTGGATCAGATTCCCCTCCCACGGAGTACATGGGTCATTTGCTGGACAGCTGGACCTGGCCTGGTGAGGTCAATTGGCGGCCAGCAGGGCCTGGAAGCTGAGTCATGCAGGACGATATCATCTCAGGGCCCACCCCGCAGATCTCAGGACCCAGTATCCCGGGACCAGCCCAGATCCCTCTGACCTCCCCTCAGCTTCCCTCCCCTGCTACTCTAGTTGGGTCCCGAGTCCTCAGTCTCTCCAAATGTAGATTCTTGGGCCCCCAAACTCTCCAGGACAGACCACCCCCATCCAGGTCCTCAACTTTTGTGGCACAGACCCCCCAGATACACAGTTCCTCCAGTGCAGACCTCCGGGGCTCCAGCTTCTTCAGAGCAGACTCTGGAAGCTCCCCAGTCCATCCATCAATCAATCAATCCATCATACTTAGTATGATAGAGCACCGTACTAAGCTCTTGGGAAAGTACAATGCAAAAGAGTTGGTAGATATGTGCCCTGCCCACAATGAGCTTACAGTCTAGAAGGGGAGACAGGCATTAATTTAAATAAATCAATTATGGGTATTATTCATAGATATAACATATAATAATAATATTTTGTTTATACAGTATACTTATATAAACTCTGTGGATTATCCCCTTAAGGATCTCCAGGCTGGGCCTAGAGTCTTTAAAACTTTAAGTTATGTTATTAATTATTTATTTATATTAATACCTAATTAATACCTATTATATATAATAATAGTAATAGTAATAATAATGGTATTTGTTAAGTGCTTACTATGTACCACACACTGTATTAAGTGCTGGGTGGATATGAGCAAATAGTGTTGGAGATAGTCCCTGTTCCACATGGGGCTCACAGTCTCAATCCCCATTTTATAGATGAGGTAATTGAGGCACAGAGACGTGACTGTGAGCCTTCTAGACTGTGAGCCCGTTGTTGGGTAGGGACTGTCTCTATATGTTGCCACCTTGTACTTCCCAACCGCTTAGTACCGTGCTCTGCACACAGTAAGCGCTCAATAAATACGATTGAATGAATGAATGAAGGAAGGGAGGGACTTGGCCAAGGTCATGCAGCAGACAACTGGTACAGCTTAGTACAGTGCATGACACACAGTAAGGGCCCAATGAATACTGATTCATTCTTTCATTCAATCGTATTTATTGAGCACTTACCATGTGCAAAGCACTGTACTAAGCACTTGGGAGAGTACAATATAGCAATCAACAGACATTTTCCCTGCCCAAAACAAGTTTACAGTCTGATGGTGATAATGATGACTGGGGAAGGGAAGGGGCCAAATGAATGATGCTCTGTCTCTGGGGAGTTACACATGGCCCAGGGTGCTCTCTTCAGCTCCCCACCAATCTTCAACACTGCCCCGATCCTTTATGCATCCTCTCACCTATCGCCGTTTGAAAAGATCCACGGATGAGCATCCATTCTGCACCATCTTGAGACAGTCAGAGTTAGAGAGGGGAGAGTCGGGGTGTTGGATGGTCCATGCTGTGACCCTGGAGTGAGAGTCAGGGTGGAGAGGGGAGAGTCCGAGGTGTTGGGTGGTACGTGCTGGGTCACTGAGGGAGAGATAGGGAGACAGAGCACGGGTCTGGGAGTCAGAAGGACCTGGGTTCTAATCCCGGCTCCACCACTTGTCTGCTGGGTGTCCCTGGTTAAGTCACTTAACTTCTCTGTGCCTCAGTTACCTCATCTGTAAAATGGTGAATTGAGTCTGTGAGCCCTATGTGGGACAGGGACTATGTCCAACCCCATCATTTCGTATCTAGCCCAGTGCTTAGTACAGAGCTTGATACATAGTAAGTGCTTAACAAATACCACATTTAGTATTATTATTAGAGAGGGAAGAGTCAGGGGTGTTGGGTGGTCTAGGCTGGGTCGGTGAGCAAGAGACAGAGTGGAGAGTTAGGGGCGTTAGATGATCTGTACTGTAACTCTGGAGGGAGAGTCAGGATGGAGAGGGGAGAGTCAGGGGTGTTGAATGGTCTGTGCTGGGTCACTGGGAGAGAAACAGGATAAAGAGGGGAGAGTTAGGGGTATTATATGGTCCCTGCTGTAACCCTAGACAGAGAGTCAGGGATGGAAAGGGAAGAGTAAGTACTTAGACTGTGAGCCCCACAATCTAATTAACTTTTATCTACTTTAGTGCTTAGAACAGTGTTTGACGCATAGCAAGGGCTTAACAAATACCATAAAAAAGTAAATGGTGTTAAATGGTCCATTTCTGCCATCACCTACTGCCTTTCCACCTAATGGAAGTGTTGGCATAAACTGAACATGCCAAGATCCTGAGCTGTTTCAGCTGTGGACTGGACTGGACTGGGTTTCTGAACTACAACTTGAGAAGCAGCGTGGCTTAGTGGAAAGAGCACAGGCGTGGGAATTAGAGGTCATGGGTTCTAATCTTGGCTCTGCCACTTATCAGCTGTGTGACTTTGGGCAAGTCATTTAACTTCTCTGTGCCTCAGTTACCTCATCTGTAAAATGGGGATTAAGACTGTGAGCCCCACGGGGGACAACCTGATCACCTTGTATCCTCCCCAGCGCTTAGAACAGTGCTTTGCACAAAGTAAGTGCTTAACAAATGCCATCGTTATTATTATTATTACCCCAGTGCTTAGAACAGTGCTTGGCACATAGCAAGCACTTAACAAATGCCACTATTATTATTATAACTGGTTTGAGGAAATGGTCATGTTGATGCCTGGTGGGCAGGAAAATCTTGCGCTCCCCCCCCCACCCCGCTAGAAGCCCTCTGCTCAAAGGACTCGAGGGCTGGGGAGCTCATATTATTTAATTTCTCTTAATTTGCAGTTTTCTTAACTGCAAAATGGGAATTAAATACCTGTTTTCTCCCCTCAGATTGAGAGTCCCACGTAGGACAGGGCTTGTGTCTGATCTGATTGTACTGTATCTACCCCAGCACTTAGTACAGTACTTGGCTCACCAGAAGCACTTAACAAATAGCTCAATTACTCTCTTTAGCTACAAAGACATGCCTAAGGATCAGAGTGAGCAGCCCTGGGGGTGTGCAGTCTGTGAACGACTGCCTAGGTCCTGAGTCCGGAATCGTGAATTGAGTAACAACCCAGTACCTCCAGGGGCACAGACTTTTCACCATGGGTCCGGGGCCAAGGGTGGATGGGCAGGGCCAGGGCCAGGGCCAGGGCTGGGTATGCAGGGCCAGAATCAGGGCTGGGTGTGCAGGGCTAGGTTAAAAGCCAGGGCTAGCTATGGAGGGTCACAGCCAGGACGGGATTTGTAGAATTGGTGCTGGGGCTATTGAACTTGGTGATCTAGATTGTGGGAGGGATGGACACGTATGAGAATCTGGGAAAAACAAGTAAATTTGCAAGGAGTTGCTATGCGACACGCCTCAGCCCTGGGGAAATCAATGTTTATTCCAAAGAAGTCAGAGAAATTCAACAACACATTCCAGGGAGGGAAGGTTCTCAGTGCCTGCCCCCCTTACCCCCTTTCCTCCCTCTGCTACAGGGACCTACAGAGGGGAGAAGAGACCCAAAGCACTTCCTTGGGGGAGAGTGTATGTGAGTGAGAGTTCATGTCTACGTTCAGGTGTCTGGGCGTGTGTGATAGTGTGAGTATAACGGTGTGTGTGTGTGTGTGTGTGAGAGAGAGAGAGAGAGAGAGAGAGAGAGACAGAGACAGAGACAGAGACAGAGACAGAGACAGAGAGACTAGGGAAAAGGAGATGGAGCAGGGGTATGTTTACGAAGGGGGAATGTAGTTGTGACGCCCACGAGGGGAGGTGCTGGTGACCCTCGCTCCGGATCGATCCTGGAGAGCCATAGGAGGGAATGGGGCAGAGGCGGGCGATCTCGGCGCCCCCCGCCCGGGCTGCCGGGCGGAAGCTCAGTTGCTGATGGTGATCCTGCCCCGGCGGGGGATGCTCAGATAGCGGCAGTGCGGGAAGTCGGTCCCGTGCATGAGCAAACAGTCGGTGGACGCGTACTCCGGGCTCTGGAAACAACGGTCCCCGGTGGAGCCCGGGCAGGGGATGGACGGGCGGATCGAGGCCACGGGCGCGTGGAAGAAGGTGCTGGTGCCCTGGCATTGGCCGTTGGGCTGCACCACGCGCCTCCGCACCACCATCACGTTGCAGTATTGCACCTCGCCCCCGGGGACCTGGGTCTTCGGGAAATCTTCTAGCTGCTGCCGGGGCGACGGGGGCCCGTCCTCGGGGCTTCGGGCCTCCGGGGTGGCAACGAGCAGCAGCGGGAGAAGGAGAGGGAGCAGCCTTGGCAGGAGGGCGGGACAGGGGGTTCCGGGGTCAAGGCGCGCCATCGCTCCTGGGGGGAGAGGGGAGATGGAGGGAGGGAGGGAGGGAGGGGGCGGAGGGTGGGGCCCCATCCTCCCCGCAGCCCGGTCGCGCCCAGTCCCCTACCCATTGACCGATCCCCTCTCACACACCCGCCACGGTGTCCGTGGCCCACCGTGCCCACCCCCTGACCCTCAATCCCTGAAAGGTCACACACTTTCTCTCTTTGCCGGGCTCCTGGCCCTGCCTCTGGAAACTCCTGGTTTGTGCTCTTGGGCTGAGGCTGCTGCTCTCTCCTCGGCCTTGCCCTTGCGCTGGGGCTCCTCCGGCAGCAGGGAATTTGGAGCGGGGACCCTGGGGGCGCCGACTGGCCCGGGATGGGAACGGGACTCTGGAGGGGAGGGAATGGTTGCCAGTAATGACGGGAAGAGAGTCTTCAAACCTGGACCAGGTGGGGGTGGGGGGCGGGGAAGCGGCCCGGCCCACTCCATTCCAGTTACCTGACTTCTCCCATCTCCGAAAGGCCGCGGGGCACCACAGTTCCACCTCTCTCACCCCTCTGTGGGTTTCCTGCCTGCAGAGCTGCCCGCTTCCCCAGGCTACATCCCTGTAAACACCACCCCCACCCCACCCTCCTCCCTGTTTCACAACCCTTTAGCCGTGGTACTGTCCTCTCCCCTTCAACCTGCAGCTCCAATCTGGAGTACTGGTCGAGGTATATTGAATAGGTCGGTGTTAAGGGACCGAAGTGGACGTGTTAGGCTGTAGTAAGAGATCGGCGAGGTCAGGTCGGACGGAGTAAGGTGATCGAGTGCCTTAAAGCCAACGGCAAGGATTTTCTGTATGAAGTGGGGATGGATGGGCAACCGCCGGAGGTTTTTGAAGGAAAGGGAAAACATCGACTGAGTGAAATTCTTAGAAAAATGATCCGGGCGGCAGAGTGAAGTACGGACCGGTGAGAAAAGCAGGATAAAGCAGAAAGCAGTAACAACTACATTCAGACAAAACAACTGAACAAACAATTGAATGTAGAGATAAATCTATTTACAAATAAATCAAAATACGCATACATGCACGAGCTTGAAAGATAAGGATCAGAATACGAGACTCCCCTGCTCCCCCTCTCCATAATAATAATAATAATGGCATTTATTAAGCGCTTACTATGTGCAAAGCACTGTTCTAAGCGCTGGCACTGTTCTAAGCACTGTTCTCCATCCCCCCCCCCCGCCTTACCTCCTTCCCTTCCCCACAGCACCTGTATATATGTATATATGTTTGTACGTATTTATTACTCTATTTATTTTACTTGTACATATCTATATTTATTTTATTTTGTTAATATGTTTTGTTCTCTGTCTCCCCCTTCTAGAATGTGAGCCCATTGTCGGGTAGGGACCGTCTCTATATGTTGCCAACTTGTACTTCCCAAGCGCTTAGTACAGTGCCCTGCACACAGTAAGCGCTCAATAAATACGATTGATTGAATACGGAAGTGCCAAAGGCATGTGCTGGTCTGAGGGGTGGTCCATTAACCAAGGAAGGCCTCTTGGAGAAGTTTTTCGATGGCTTTGAAAATGGAGAGAGCTGTGGTCTGGAAGATTTGGTTGCGGAGGGAGTTTACGGCTGGGGGAAGAGTGGAACAGAAAAATGAGGGATGAGACCGGAGCAACTTGAGGATGGAGCAGGGACAGCCTGGACGGGTCCGGCGGAGCCCGGTGATAGCGGGACACGTGTAGCACAATAAAGAGTTTTTGAGCTGCGTGGGAAAGAGATGTGTCTTTCGCTTGGTAACAGGAGGCCCTAGTTCGTGATCTCCACTCCCTATCAGGGATTTTAAAATAAAATAAAGTAAAAAAAAAGAAAAACAAGGGCTCGTCCGGGATTTGAACCCGGGACCTCTCGCACCCTAAGCGAGAATCATACCCCTAGACCAACGAGCCGGCTCTGACGGCGCACCTCTTCGTTGCCCAACAGACGATTAACACCACGTCACTGGTTCTGGGACGTTTTTTGGTCGGCTGCCGGCAGGGTTTGGTGCCATCTGCTGGGGGAAGGACGCTATTACCGGGGTCTCGCCTCCTTGCAATCTCTCCCACTCCCGGGTTCCACGTGGTGGAACCCGAGGTTCAAATAGGAACTCTGCCCGCTCCACGCCTTCTGAACAAGCATTGACCGAGAGGCTGGGGGCAAAGGAAGTGGGGACTGGGGACAGGGGCTGAGCTAGGCTGCAGAGAGTTTCCAAAACCATCAAAAAGCCAGAATTGTTCCAAAACCATCCAGCGCTTAGAACAGTGCTTGACACATAGTTAATCGCTTAACAAAATACCAATTAAAAAAACTGTGACCAGCTTTTAAGCGAGCCATTCTCGCGGACCTCCGTGCCCCAACGGGTCGGCCTTGGAGACAGATGAGCGCCGGGGATCTATCGAAAAGATGGGAAAGGCAGTTGAAAACGAAGGGGCCAAAAAAGGGCTCGTCCGGGATTTGAACCCGGGACCTCTCGCACCCTAAGCGAGAATCATACCCCTAGACCAACGAGCCACTTGCAGTGCATGTCAAAAACGCTCCTTAGAAGGCATACGGAACCGTCTGCCGATACATTTCTAATCCACTTTTCTTCGGAGTCCAAATGGTGGCGGTCCCTGAAGCATTTCTCGGCAGATAAACGCCCGAATACCCTGGGTGGAGAAACATCATTGTAGTTTCCAAAAAAAAAAAAAAAAGTCAAGATAGGCCCCAGCGAGATTTGAACTCGCGACCCCTGGTTTACAAGACCAGTGCTCTAACCCCTGAGCTATGGAGCCTCCGAAAGCAAACTCTCTTCCCAAGCCTTCTGAAGGAATAGTGAAGACTGATTTTTGTTTGTTTTGTTTTTGCAGGCCATGGCTTCCATCGGTGGAGCCCACCCTCCCTAGGTACCGAGGTGCTAGGAAATGGGAATAGCCTTCTGGTTCAGTCTCCCAAGCCGGGTGGAATGTCGACAATGCCAGCAAATCCGGTCTTTGTTACGTGCCAACCTAGCCCTCCTCCCGCTCCCTCGGTGCTCTCTACTTGCCCCGCACAGCTGGGAAGGCGGTGCACGGGCCCTCCTCGCCCCCTCGGGGCTGGTGCCTGCCTCCCCCAATCCCAGCCCGGCTCCAGGACGCCCAAGGGAGCTCGAGAGGGAGGGAGAGCGACGTCCCAAATCTCGCCAATGAGGACGGCAACTCCCAGCACCGATCCCTCCCTCCCTCCCTCCCTCCGCCGGCCCGGGGCGGCTCCGTGTCCGCGGCGGGACTCAAACCCGGGAGCCCCGAGCCCGGGGAGCAGCGCGACGCCTTAGACCGCTCGGCCACGTTTCGGAGCGCACGGGGATGGGGCCTGGGGGAGGCCGGGGTAGGGGGCACACGGGGCCTGGGGGCGCAAGGCCTTTGCTGGGCACTGCCCAGTCTCCGGGTGGGGGTTTAATCGGGCCAAGGACTCCATCGCCCGCCCTAATCCCTCCCCTCCGGCCTCCCCTCTCCCTCTCCGCGCCAGCCCGGCCTCTGCTCGGACCCCGAAAAGGACGCGTCCGGGGCCGATTCGCAGTCTTCTAGACTGTGAGCCCGCTGTTGGGTAGGGACCGTCTCCATATGTTGCCAACTTGTACTTTCCAAGCGCTTAGTCCAGTGCTCTGCACACAGTAAGCGCTCAATAAATGCGATTGAGTGAATGTGAGCCCCCCTTTCAGACTGTGAGCCCACTGTTGGGTAGGGACTGTCTCTATATGTTGCCAACTTGTACTTCCCAAGCGCTTAGTACAGTGCTTTGCACACAGTAACTGCTCAGTAAATGCGATTGAATGAATGTGAGCCCCCCTTTTAGACTGTGAGCCCACTGGGTAGGGACTGTCTCTATATGTTGCCAACTTGTACTTCCCAAGCGCTTAGTACAGTGCTCTGCACACAGTAAGCGCTCAATAAATGCGATTGAATGAATGTGAGCCCCCCTTTCAGATTGTGAGCCCACTGTTGGGTAGGGACCGTCTCCATATGTTGCCAACTTGTACTTTCCAAGCGCTTAGTCCAGTGCTCTGCACACAGTAAGCGCTCAATAAATACGATTGATGATGATTGATGATAAATGCGGCCGGCGGGGCAGGAATGGGGCGGGACAAAGAAAGACGCGACCGGGCGGGCGGGGCGAGCACAGCAGACTCATAAGCCGCTGCAGGGAAATAGGCTTGTGTGGCTCGTTGGTCTAGGGGTATGATTCTCGCTTTGGGTGCGAGAGGTCCCGGGTTCAAATCCCGGACGAGCCCCTTTTTTTTCCTTTTTAAACCTCCCCACCTTGGGACGAGCCGTCGCAGTCTCCAATTTCAATTTAATAAGCTTCTCCCTCCGCGCCTCCCAGGCCCGGTGTAAAGAGGGGCCCGGGAAACTCTCCCGGATTTTGCCCTTTCACTTCTGCGCCAGTTTCTTAGAAGGACTGAGTGGACGGGTTAGCTCTCTACAGATCTCCATTTGGGTTCTGGAGTCAGGAACGTGAAGGCAGCTGAAATCAGTGTATGAGACCCAACCCTAAAAGACATGAGTGAGCCACTCTGCGAGGATTTGGAGAGATTTCGAAGCATCGGCTTTCAGTTAAAAAAATGATTTTTTAAAAAAACGTAATATGTACTGGAAGGAATCATGGCATTTGACTAGAATATTAATAGTGTATTTCAGAACCAGGGAATTAGGGTTCTCGAGTCAGGAACGTGAAGGGAGCTGAAATCAGTGTATGAGACCCAACCCTAAAAGACATGAGTGAACCACTCGAGAGGATTTGCAGAGATTTCTAAGCATCGGCTTTCAGTTAAAAAAATGATTTTTTTTTAAAAAAACGTAATATGTACTGGAAGGAATCATGGCATTTGACTAGAATATTAATAGTGTATTTCAGAACCAGGGAATTACTTTTAATCTAAAATTTAGTACAGTGCTCTGCACACAGTAAGCGCTCAAGAAATACGATCGAATGAATGGGACGCATGTATTTTAAAAAATCAAACACCTTTATTAACCTGAATCCGCCTCGGTCGCCCCCGCCCTATTTGGTCGTGGCGGGGGTCCTGGCCTCGGTGATGGCGGGAGGCGGGGCCTGCACAGCAAGAGCTGCTCAAGAAAGGGACGGGGCGGCGCGGAGCACGCTCAGAAGCGGCTTTGCAGAGATTTGTGCTCGTGGCTCGTTGGTCTAGGGGTATGATTCTCGCTTTGGGTGCGAGAGGTCCCGGGTTCAAATCCCGGACGAGCCCGTCGTCGCTTTTTTTTCCGAGTGGGAAACAGTTTCCTCGGATTATCCCGCCACGTTTCTCTTCACCCCTCCCATGGCCGGGAGCTAGGTAGAAAATGGGAGCGGTGAGACCCTTCCTTTTCTGTCCCCATCTTTTCCCCAGAAGCCTGGGACCTCAGCCTCCGTTCCTCTCGTCAGCCATTTAGGATCCCCGGCCATTCCCGCCCGCTGTAGCCGGACCTCCGAGGCTCCCCGGACGGGAACTAGGCGGGATCGAGTGTAGCAGGTGGGCAGCATGGCCCCAGCCCCTTGTCGTTCGGAGGCCTGTGTGTCCCCCAAATTAACAACGACAGCCACCACTCACACTTATTCCCATTGACCGTGACACACAGCACTCAGAACAAAACACTCAGGTATGCATACACACACCCACACACATCTCTGCTCCCACTCACTAAGCAAATAACCGTCCCATGTACACAAGTAACTACTTGCTCCAGCCGTACGCATAAGCAAGCAGCCCTATGCACACAAATACACCCCTCACCCTCACATGCTTTTAGAATAACACATAGTCATATGCACTCACTCATAGCCTCCCATATTTTCACGCACATGCATACCCTCTCACACATGTACTAGCTTGTACAATCACTCACCTACACACACACATTCACACACACACATTCACACACACACTCACATCCTAGCCTGTGGCTACAGTTGAAAGCAGTGTGGCCTTAATGGAAAGAACATAAATCTGGGAATCAGAAGATCTGGGTTCTAATCCTGATCCTGCCACGTACCTCCTGTATGACCTTGACCACTTCACTACTCTGTGCTTTCGTTTCCTCCTCTGTACAAAGGGGGATTCAATACCTGTTCTCCCTCCTACGTAGACTGTGAGCTCCATGTGGGGCAGCAACTAGGTCCAATGCAATTATCTGTCTCTATCCCAGTGCTTAGAACCGTGTTTGGCATGTAGTAGGTGCTTAACAAATACCACAGTTATTAAGATCCCTAATTTTCCTCTAAGCACCTGAACGCACAAAGCCCTATAAATGGAATTTCCCTGCCCTCCATGGGCTCACAATATAACAGGATGGGAGAGCAGTGATCTTTATCCCTATTTCACAAATGAAGAAACAGACTCCCAGAGAGGTTAAGTGAATTGCTTGAGGTAACCTGCTGGGGGGCAGAGCTGAGACTTGAATACAGGTCTCCAGGTTCCCAGGTCCAGGCTTAATCCACCTGGCCAAGTGGTCCCAGTACAACTATATGTATTAGAGAAGCAGCGTGGCTCAGTGGAAAGAGCCTGGGCTTTGGAGTCAGAGGTCATGGGTTCAAATCCCGGCTCTGTCAGCTGTATGACTTTGGGCAAGTCACTTAGCTTCTCTGGGCCTCAGTTGCCTCATCTGTAAAATGGGGTTAAAACTGTCAGCTGTGTGACTTTGGGCAAGTCACTTAACTTCTCTGGGCCTCACTTGCCTCATCTGTAAAGTGGGATTAAAACTGTGAGCCCCATATAGGACAACCTGATCACCTTGTAACCTCCCCAGCACTTAGAACAGTGCTTTGCACATAGTAAGTGCTTAAAAAATATTATTATTTATTTATGTATTATTATGTATTATGTAATTATTCTGACGACTTGACACCTGTCCACCCATTTTGTTTTGTTGTCTGTCTTCCCCTTCTAGACTGTAAGCCCATTGTTGGGTAGGGACCGTCTCTATATGTTGCCAATTTGTACTTCCCAAGCACTTAGTACAGTGCTCTGCACACAGTAAGCGCTCAATAAATACGATTGAATGAATGAATGAATGAATGAGCTCGCAGCTCCAGGAACTGAATGGTGGTACCTCCTGGCTTGGGCCCTGGGAGAACAAGGGTCTGTCTGTAGAATGGGGAAGCAGAGTGGCCTCGTGGACAGCGCATGGGCCTGAGAGTCCGAAGGAGTCTGCTGTGTGACCTTGGATGAGTCACTTCTCTGTGCTTAGTTACCTCGTCTGTAAAATGGGGATTAAGAGTGTGAGCCCCATGTGGGACAGGGATTGTGTCCAACCAGATTAATTTGTATCTACCCTAATGCTTAGAACAGTGCCTAGTACATAGTAAGTACTTAACAAGTACCATTATTATTATTATAATCCCAGCTCTGCCACTTGTCTGCTATGTGACCTTGGGCAAGTCACTTCTCTTTTCCTCAGTTAACCTCTCCTGTACAACAGGGAATAGAACTGTGAGACCTGTGTGGGACATGGTCTGTGTTCAAATTGATTACCTTGTATCTACCCCAAGGTTTAGAACTGTGCCTGGCACATATTAGGCTCTAAACAAATACCATTTAAAAAAAAAATCCATTCTCCAGCGGAACCCACAGCACAGTCAGACCCAGATCCATCAGAGAAGGTACCTAGGCGTGAGTTGAACCACAGGGTCCCGAGGCCTAATGGAGAGAGTATGGCCCTGCCAGTCAGGGGACCTGGATTCATTGATTCATTCAATTGTATTTACTGAGTGCTTACTGCATACAGAGCACTGTACTAAGAGCTTGAGAGAGTAATCCTGGTTCTGCCACTTACCGGCTGTATGACCTTGTAACTTCTCTGTACCTCTGTTTCCTCATTTGAAAAATGGGGATTAAACACCTGTTATCCTAAACTGTGAACCCCCATGTAATACAGAGACTGTCCAACCTGATTATCTTCTATCTACCCTAGTTGTCTGTTTGATTTCTATTTACTCCATCTGGTGGAGTCCATGTGTACAGTCATTGTCTTGGTTGGATAAACGTTAGGATAGAAAGAACACCGATTCCTTTGAAATGTGGTGTTGAAGAAGGCTTTTTCAAGTACCATGGACTGCCCGAAAAACAAACAAATGGATTTTTTATTATTAGTACGTGACGTCGAGTCATTTCCGATTCATAGCGACTCCATGGATATACTTTCTCCATTCATTCATTCATTCAATCGTATTTATTCAGCGCTTACTGTGTGCAGAGCACTGTACTTAGTGCTTGGGAAGTACAAGGTGGTAACATAATAATAATAATAATAATAATAATGGTATTTGTTAAGCACTATGTGCAAAGCACTGTTCTAAGTGCTGGGGGGGATACAAGGTGATCAGGTTGTCCCACGTGGGGCTCACAGTCTTAATCCCCATTTTACAAATGAGGGAACTGAGGCACAGAGAAATTAAGTGACTTACCCAAGGTCACACAGCTGACAAGTGGCAGAGCTGGGATTCGAACCCATGACCTGTGACTTCCAGAGTCGAGTCATTTGGCTTTCCAAAGACTACTTTGGTTTAATTTGCTCCAAAATCTAATTGTTTGTTTTTCAGGCAATCCATAGTATTCGCAAAAGCCTTCTCCAACACCACATTTCAAAAGAATCGCTGTTCTTTCTATCCTGTTTTTTCACGGTCCAGCTTTCAGATCTGTAGATTGTCAATGGAAACACCATAGAACTGACAATTTGTATTTTTGTGGCAATTGTTACATCAGCACATTTCATGACTTTTTCCAGATTCTTCATAGCAAGTCTTCCTAACATTAATCTTTGGCACATTTCTTGGCTACTAGATCCTTTATTATTGATTATCGACCCCAGGAGAGAAAAACTGTCCACTATTTCAATCTTCTCTCCATCCACTACAAATGTGTTAGACCAAATTAAACCAAAGTGGTTTTTGGAAGGCCAAATAACTCGATTTAAATTAGCATATTTTGGACACATAGGAGGACTAATTATCTGGAGAAGACACTAGTGCTAGGAAAAGTCCAGGGAAAACGTGGAAGCAGCTAGGTGGATAGAGACCATAACAACGATAACAGAAGAACCGTTAGAAAGGTTGCGGATTATAGTAGAGAACAGGATGTTCTGGAGAAAGAATATCCATGGAGTAGCTATGAATCGGAAAGGACTTGAGGGCACTTAATAATAATAATTATAACACTAGTCGTTAGTACAGTGCTTGACACATAGTAAGCACTTAACAAATACTGCCATTGTTTTTATTATTTGGGCTGTGGAAGCACAAGGGTCAAGGTCCTGCATTCTCCCTCCTCCTTCCTGAGCCGTTTCCTCTCTGGGCCTGCCTGATCGCCACTGGATACTCTTGATTGCCAAGGCAAGCACTTCACAACCCCTCTTCCCTTTGTTCTCTGGTCTTCTGAAAGGGGTAGCTGAGAACAAGGATAAAGCTACCCCCTTGATCTAATCAGGACCCCTGGTCTGCTGTTCGAAGGGATTTAATCACCTTGGAAACAAGTCAGACGTTGGATGGAGAACCCCGTCCCAAGGAGTTATTTATTGCCGCCTATCCTGATGTATTTGTGCTGCATTGTACTCTTTGATTCAATTAGATGCTGTATGGTATATAGGGAAGCTCTGGATTGTTCAGAGTTGAGGGGCCTTGACTAACAGGAAACTTTGTCCGTCAAACACCACTCCCTACTAGTGCTAAAAGAAGCCCTCGTATTAATGAATTTGTCTCTAGCATACCTACTCAAACACAGTGCAGAGTCCGGGAAGTTTTTCTTCCGAGGGGCAAACTGGCTCTAAGGATGATGTGAGCCAAGGTGGGGCTGTGGAGAAGGACAGGGCTGGGCCCTGCCCCCTGTTTCTCCTTTAAGTGTGTGCCCATTTGGGACCAAGTTTGGGCCCTAAGATTTGCAGCCAGGCTGGGACCTGGGACCTGAGTCTACTGGGAGCAGGCTAGGGAGGCCGATTATCCAGATTTGTACTGAACAATCCAGCTTTCATTTGGTCTGACCCTGTCTGTTCCTCTGTTGCGGAGGGGGAGTCCGGTGCCCTTGGGTGTTGGACATTGGTGGCCACCTTAAAACTGGCACCTGCGCTGTGCTGAGCTAGGACCCGGGAGTGGATGGGGGGTGGGGGGCAGAAAGGGGCTTGGCAGCAAACCTGACTCCCCCAGGACAGTGCCCAGCCGCGAGTGAATGTTTAATCCTTTGCTTCTGAAAAAAAGTCAAAGTCAGTGGATCTTTGCCCTCCTTCCTCCCCCACACTCCAGGCCAATAGAGCCACGGTCTCCCCAAAAGCCTGGTCCCCTGGCTCGGTCCGTGCCAGCCCCTCGAGGAGCCGGGACCCTCAACTGGAGTCCGGGGCCAGGCTCAGTGCCCACACTGTGCGGAGGGGGAGGGGCGTTATCGTCCGGTGAACTTGGCTCGGGGCTGTAGCTGGTTGGGGCTGCCCTCTCTCCCTGCTCAGCTGCTTCGGAGCTCGCTGCCCCGGGGCCCCGGCGGGCCACAGTTGAGCAATCGGTAAAGACCCCTCCCCAGAACCCAAAGGGAAAAGTTCCCTCATCAGCGCTCTGGGATTTGCCTGTGCGGCCGGGCAGAACCAAGGCGGTGCCAGTGGGGGAAAGGAGTTAAAAGGGCTCCAGGCCTCCCTGCCCCCTCTCCGCTCCCCATCCTTCCTCCTCTCCCCAGGTTTAGATACACATGGGCCCGTTTGCCGGTCAGATTCCCGGCCTCTCCTGCGCTTTCTATCCGTCTCGGCCCAGCCAGGACCCACCAGTTCCGCTCAGCCCTCCGTCCCTGCCTCTGCCCTGTTCTCCAACCCCGTTCTGACCCCTGCTCTACCCCTTCCCCAGGCCAATGAGCCAGCGACTCCCACGGGAAGCAGCATGGCTCAGTGGGAAGAGTACGGGCTTGGGAGTCAGAGGTCATGGGTTCTAATCCTGGCTCTGCCACATGTCTGCTGCGTGTCCTTGGGTAAGTCACTTAACTTCTCTGAGCCTCCATTACCTCATCTGTAAAATGGGGATTAATAATAATGATGGCATTCTGTAAGCACTTACTGTGTGCAAAGCACTGTTCTAAGCGCTGGGGAGGTTATAAGGTGATCAGGTTGTCCCACGGGGGGTTCACAATCTTAATCCCCATTTTACTGATGAGGGAACGGAGGCCCAGAGAAGTTAAGTGACTTGCCCAAAGTCACACAGCTGACAATTGAGCCGGAGCGGGGACTTGAACCCATGACCTTTGACTCCAAAGCCCGGGCTCTTTCTGTGAGCCCCACGTGAGACAACCTGATCACCTTGTATTCCCCCCCAGCGCTTAGAACAGTGCTTTGCACATGGTAGGCGCTTAACAAATGCTACTATTATTATTATTATTAAGGGCAGAGAAGCTGCCTTCGCCGGGGGGGCACAGTGGTCAACTCTTGTTGACCAAGCCGCTCCTGGAGCATTGACCCCTGAGCGTCAGGTTCAATGTCCAGTCACAGAGAGGCCACCGAGGCAGGAGGTGTATGCTGTGTACCTCCATCTTTGATCCATACTTGGCCTGGAAGTCCAATAACCCCCGCCTGAGTGGCCCCTCTCGCCAGACCTTTTCCCGGGCCCAGACACCCGCCGTTCCCTGGCAGTGCTACCTTTCGCTGGGGCCAAGGCAGGCGGGCAACAAAGGGGCTTCTGTTCCCATTGCCCCCCACGCCCCCTCCCCCACAGCCCCACGGCACTGTGGGCTCCGCCCCAACCGGCTCTGCTCCCCGGTTTGTGCCGATCCCGCCCCTTGGCCTGAGTCCTGGATGGGGCGAAGCTGGAGCCGGATCCGCCCCCCTGGACCCTTTAAAGCCCAGGCCCAGGGCCCCAGAGCCAGGAGGCGCCCAGGTCATCACCGGAAATTGTGATCCATCTCCAGCCAGAAGGACAGTGACTGATTCTGTAAGGCTTCGGCATCCCCACAGCCCACCCCGGCTCCATGCGCCCCCTGCTCTCTTTCTCTACTGTCTTTCCTGCCTGTCTCTGTCTCTCGTGCCTGCCTGCCTGCCTGCCTGCCTGTTTCTATGACTCTCCTGCCTACCTGTCACCCATCTGCTTGTCTCTGTCTCTCTCCTGCCTATCACTCTCTTCTCTGTCTCTCACTCCTGCCTGAATGTCCCCCTCCTGACTCTTTCCAGATTGTTTCTACATCTCTCTCTCCTTTCTGTCTCTTTCGTGCCTCTTCCTCTGTATTCTCTGTCCCACCTGCCTCTCTCCATGTCTCTATCCTGCCTCCCTGTGTGTCTCTCTTGTGCCCATTTCTGTCTTCTGCCTGTTTCTTTGTCTCTGTGTCTCTCTTCTGCCTGCCTGCCTGTCTCTATGCCCCTATTTCCTGTGTACCCGCCTGACTCTCTCTTGCTTGTCTTTCTTGTCTCTGTCTCTTTCCTGCCTGTTTCTCTGTCGCTCTCCCTCCTGTCTGTTTGTCTCTGACCTGCTGTCCTTTTCTCCTGCCTGCCTGCTGGAGTTTCTGTTTCTGTCTCTCCTACCTGTCTCCCACTGCCACACCCTGTCCTCACAGCTGCTTTGGGCTTAGGCTCAAGGATCACAAGGGAAAGATTAGACAGATCCAGCCTGCAGGATCCGGGATCTCGGCTAGGCAGGGTTTCACCCCCTCCCACTCCTCTGGAAAATTCTATAGGCCTGGGGAGGCTGCTTGGCTGGTGGAGGGCGGTGCTGCTCGACTAGGCCGAAGGGGCTGTTTCGGATCTGGGGCAAGGGTTAGGAGGGGGCAGCATCTGAAGCAATAGACCTCCCTGCCCTGCTCCTCCTGGTCAGGAGGAGGCAGTGAGTGTGTGTGTGGTGTTGGGGGAGGGAGAAGGGTTTGGAGTTAATATAAGAGGGCTTGGGAAGGATGGGAGAGGGTGGGAATAAGGGGTGACCAGGAACGAGGGGCTCTCTGGGATTGGGGCCAAAGGCATGGGTGAGGGGCTTGCACTGGGGGCCCCCGCTCTGGTTCAGCAAGAAAATGAGACTTCCAGGTTGGTTGGACTGAGCCCCCAACCCTCCGCTGCCTCTCCCTCTCTCTTCCTCCCCACGAATGCCAGTGGGCTGGAATGACTCCCATGGAGCCCACAGTGATGGTCCTGGGGGGATCTAGCTGTCTTCCACCCTCCACCCTCTCTGCTGCAGCTGCTTCCCCCAAGCCTGATGCTGTGGCTGTCCATGACAGTGCTGGCTCAGAACGACTTGCAGTACAGGAATTTCCTAAACCATCACTTCATTGGGAATCTGTTGGGCCAAGATGACAACTTCTCTGACAAGAAGGTAGCTCAGTTCCTGGGCCACAGACAGTGCAAGGAGTTGAACATGTTTATCCATAGCAGAACCCTGAACATCAAGGCTGCGTGCAAGGCGGAAGGCATTCCTCTCTTCGGGGGCTTGATACAGGGCGAGCCCTGCTTCCAGACCGCCACCTGCAGCGTCCACAGACAAAAGAAGTTCCCATGCTGATATTGAGCCCACCACAGCCCCAGGCTTATTGTCCTCGACTGTGTCAATGGGTTTCCCGTCCACCTCAAGAGGACCCTTGTGTCCTCCGAGGGGAGAAAGGGCAGGGCATTTCTGGATGCAGCACTTGGGCTCTTTCAATAAAGAAACAGTCTCTAGCATTAGCAAGATCAAACCCTGGCTCCCCAGCTCTGGTGATCCCCCTGCCCTGGCTTCCTCCTTCTGTTGCCAACCCAGGGCTTCTGCCCTTCCAACCCCAGGAAGCTGTTTGACCTGGAGTGACCCATATGGAAGGGATGGGGGGCAAGGGGAGGGTGACCTTAACCTGCTACAGAATTTTTATCCCCCATGGGCTGATGGAGGGGGGCACAGAGAAAGGGCTACAGCTCCAGGGAACCAAGAGTAAGAAGCCCCAGCAGAGAGAGACCAGGACTGGTCTGGGCCCAGGGCCAAGTCTGGGACCTCCCCATGAGGGACGGGTGCCCTCCCCCCACCCCCACAGCCAAGCAGGGTAGGGGCCACCTGTCGTGGTGGTGAGAGTGGGAGGTTTAGGGGTTTAGAGCAGCTGCAGCAGACCGTGCCAGGACCGGGTTGGTAGGGTGATCTGAACATCACCTCCCAACAGGGTCCTGAAGAAAGGGCTCTGCCCCATGCCCTGGCCAGCTGCTGGTGTAGAGGCCAAAGTCCCAACAGGAGAGTGACTGGAAAAGTAGCCAGTGTCCTCTCTTCGACTTCCAGCCCCCAGGGCCACAGGGCACAAGATATCTGTGATTTGTCCCGACAGAAGGGGCCAGGAGAGCATGGGAGAAACTCCAGGAGAGATGGAGAGATCATTGATAACACTCTTCCAGCATAACAGACTCTTCCAGAAGAGCTATTTGCTTTAGGAAAGTTGGTGAAATCCAATGACCTTGGCTCTGGCTTGGTAATCAGTCTCAGGTCTTCTTGTTCTCCCCTCGCAAGCTGGGCAGCCCCTACACCACTGCCCCTCCCCTCAAGCTGTTCAGATGCAAAGGGGAAGCAAAATCTCTCATCCTCATCCTCCTACCCAAACCTTGAGCCAGCTTCATCACCTTCTCCTCCTCTTCTCAGGAAGGGCTATGGTCTAGCCCCCATCTATTGGGGGATTCAGAGGGGATAGTGTGACTAAACTTGGACTCCACACTTGTTGAGCACCAGTTATGTGTGTGCCTCACTGGAGGAATGGAAGGGGTCAGCTAGCAAGCTGGGTGCTGGATGGAGGAGAGGGGAGTTTCAGTTGGCAGACTGAGAACTGGGTGGAGGATTAAGGGGATTCAGCTGGCAGTCTGGATGTAAGGTGGAGGAGTGAGGGGATTCGGCTGGTAATCTGGGTGTTAGGTGGAGGAGTGAGGGGATTCGGCTGGCAGACTGGGTCCTGGTGGTTGAGTCGGGGATTCAGCTGGCAGAAGGGTCTTTAGGTGGGGAAGCAGGGCTCCTTGAAGGCAGGAATCTTGGCTATCAACTCAATTGTATTGTATTCTCAAATGCTTCATGCAGTGGTCAGCATACAGTAAGCACTCAATAAGTACCATTGATTAATTGATTGTTTCAGCTAGCAGATTGGGCACTGGTTGTAGGAATGGGGGTGTCATCCAGCAGACTGGACCCTATGTGGATGAGCGGAGGAGTCAGCTGGCAGACTGGTGGGCAATGGGAGGAGAGAAGGTGGTCAGATGTCGGACTGGGTGCTGCGTGGAGGAGTGAGGGGATTCAGTTGGCAGACGGATCTCTGGGTGGGGAAGTAGGGCTCCTCGAGTAGGGATCATTGCTATTAACTCCATTGTATTGTATTCTTTCATGTGCATATTTACTATTCTATTTATTTTATTTTGTTAATATGTTTCGTTTTGTTGTCTGTCTCCCCCTTCTAGACTGTGAGCCCGTTGTTGGGTAGGGACCGTCTCTATATGTTGCCATGTTGCCAACTTGTACTTCGCAAGTGCTTAGTACAGTGCATTGCACACAGTAAGTGCTCAATAAATATGATTGAATGAATGAATGAATGTGCATAGTACAAGGTCTGCACACAGTAAGCACTCAATAAATACCACTGATTGATTGATTAATTGATTGGTCATTTCAGCTAGAAGATTGGGCACTGGCTATAGGAGTTGGGGCATTATCTAGCAGATTTGGTACTGGGTAGAAGAGTGGAGGGATCAGCAGACAGACTGGGTGGAGGAGAGCGTGGTCAGCTGGCAGACTGGGCACTATGTGGAGGAGTTGAGGTATTCAGCCAACACACTGGACTCTAGCTGGAGGAGTGGGGAGTTGTGTGACACCTGTTGTGTGACACCTGTGTGACAGTTGTGTGACACCTGTCCACAAAAACTCCTCACTCTCAGCTTCAAGGCCCTCCATCACCACGCCCCCTCCTACCTCACCTCCCTTCTCTTCTTCTACAGCCCAGCCCGTACCCTCCACTCCTCTGCCGCTAACCTCCTCACTGTGCCTCATTCTCGCCTGTCCCGCCGTCAACCCCCGGCCCACGTCCTCCCCCTGGCCGGGAATGCCCTCCCTCTGCACATCCACCAAGCTAGCTCTCTTCTTCCCTTCAAAGCCCTACTGAGAGCTCACCTCCTCCAGGAGGCCTTCCCAGGCTGAGCCCCCTTTTTCCTCTCCTCCTCCCTATCCCCCCGACCCTACCTCCTTCCCCTTCCCACAGCACCTGTATATATGTTTTAGATTAGTAACAGATTTATTACTCTATTTATTTTACTTGTACATATTTACTATTTTATTTATTTTGTTAATGATGTGCTTCTAGCTTTACTTCTATTTATTCTGATGAGTTGACACCTGTCCACATGTTTTGTTTTGTTGTCTGTCTCCCCCTTCTAGACTGTGAGCCTGTTGTTGGGTAGGGACCGTCTCTATATGTTGCCAACTTGTACTTCCCAAGCACTTAGTACAATGCTCTGCACACAGTAAGTGCTCAATAAATACGATTGAATGAATGAATGAATGAATGAGTTTTGCAGGCAGAATGGAAGCTGTGTTGAAGAGTGGAGGCATTTGGAATAATCAAGAAACACTTTAGGGAGAGAGAGACAGAGAGAAAGAGCTCTCCTGTGGGGCAACACATCTGGACATTTATCCCCAGGGTCTGGGGGAGGGGGAGGGGGATTCCTGTTGCAAGGGGAGTTGAGGATGAGTGTGGGTTTTGCTTGGCAGTAGAAGAGAACTGCCTCTTAACCTCTGACCTCTGCCCCACTCTCTCCCATTCTCCCTCACTCTGCCTAGGGTGCTCACAATGTTTTGGCAGGGGACCTACTCGCTGCTGCTCCTGGCACTGCTGGCACTGCTTGGACAAGCCCTGCTGCCTGTTGCAGGGCAGAAGGCCATGTACCAGCGGTTCCTGCGCCAGCATGTGGACCCACAGGGTGAAAGTGGTAGCAACGCCGCAGTCTACTGCAACCGCATGATGCAGGCGAGGAAGATGACCGCTCAGCGCTGCAAGGCCTTCAACACCTTCATCCACGAACCCATCTATCTCATCAACAGCATCTGTAGCACAGACAGCATCTCGTGCAAGAACGGCCGCATGAATTGCCATGAGGGTGTCGTCCGGGTCACCGATTGCAAGGAGACGGGGGGCTCCAGGCCAGGCAACTGTAGGTATCGGGCCCAGGTCAGCACCCGCCGTGTGGTCATTGCCTGTGAGGGGGACCCAAAGGTGCCCGTGCACTTTGACCGCTGACCGGCCCGGCCCAGGCCTGCAGATGTGGAGACAGTGCTCACACTGATTTTTCGGTTCCTGCTTCCTTGGGAGGGAGAGGGAGACCAATGAGGTCTGCCGTCCCCACCCCCTAGCCTCTCCCCGTATTACCCAGCCATTCCCCCAGATTTCAGGGTCAGCATTGTCTCTCAGTAGAGATGGGTCCCAGATGGCAGTCTAAGAGTTTTAAACCCAACTGTCCATCAGACTTTCTCCCCAGTCCCTTACCCCAAGCCCCACCAGGGCCCAGCCGAGGGGGGAGGTTTCCAGGCTCCAGAGTCAGCACTGGGCCAGGCCAGGGAAACTCGGGGCCTGGAAGTTGACTCCACAGGAAGCTGGACTGTGGGCTCACTGCCCAGTACTCATCAGGGGCATATGCCACTGACCTGTCCTCTTTCCTGCAATAAAAGTCATGTATCCCACATTTTTTTTAAATTTATGGTTTTTGTTAAACATTTACTATGTGCCAGGCACTATACTAAGCACTGGGTAGATACAAGCTAATCAGGTTGAACACAGCCCATGTTGGACATGGAGCTCACAGTCTTAATCGTCATTTTACAGATGAGGGAACTGAGGTGCAGAAACTGTAAATTATTTGTCCAAGGTCACACAGCAGACAAGTGGCAGAGCCATAATTAGAACACAGGTCCTCTTGACCCCCAGGCCTATGCTCTATCCACTAGGCCACACTGCTTACCATGGGTCTGGACTGCTCTGGTGTTCGAGGGGGCAGGGATCCCGGTAAGAATGGAGGGAAGGAGAATTCCGCTTGACCCCGCCCGCTGAAATGGTCCCAGTTGTCTAATTTCCTTTAATTCAGGCCAGCCTATGGCTAACACTAAACTCCCATTTTAGGTGACCAGTCCCAGGGATGGCCAGGTCCCACCTGTCTCCACCCCCGGACGTTCCCCACTTCCTTGGGAGCCCCAGGTCAGCTCCCCACGCTGACCTCAGGCACCGCTGAGAATTGCTAGTGGTCATCACAGAGCACCCTTTATCAGAGGTAGCTTTTTGGGTGGAGAGGAAAGGGGGAATCCTGGTGATTATGTGAAGATAGAACTGATAGGATTTGGTGACAAACTGAATATGTAGATTGAATAAGAAAGATGAGTCAAGGCTAATGCCAAGGTTACAGGCTTGGGAGACAGGGAGGCTGGTGGTATTTTCTGGACACCCTTCTGCTTCCCCCAAATACACCTATCAGGCTGAGTGGCCTACAATACGTCTGAGGGGGCCCCTACAGGACAGGGAACAAGTGCTGGAGGAGAGGGTCTGCCTGTTCTTTCCAATTGGGTAAGGTGGTAAGGTGTCCCTGCATCTCTAACGAAGACTTCTCCTTCCCAAAAGATGAGGCAGAGCAATGGCTGCTTGCAGCCTCACTGGCCAAACATCCCCTGGCCCCATGGGGATCCCATCTCCGGCCTGTGGTGGGGGGAAGCACAGCAGACTTGGGGCCACAAAGTTGAGGCCACTGGAGGGTCAAAGGGCTTCCCCTCACAGGCCACAACGATGTGCCAAATGTGGTGGGTGCCATGGTTGTGGCAGTTGGGGTAGAGGGGTAGAGGATAGAGTTGTGCACGAACTCGCTCATGGTCTGGAGCAGGGTCCTGGCTCTCCGATGGCAGTCGTCCCACCCATTCCTGTAGGTGAGCCGGGTGTCCCGGCACGCCACCTCCACCTTGCTCTGCACCTGCATGGATGTGTTGAGTGGCCTGTAGTGCTCATTCATTCATTCACTCATTCATTCATTCAATCATATTTATTGAGTGCTTACTGTGTAAAGCACTGTACTAAGTGCTTGGGAGAGTACAATACAATGACAAACAGACACATTCCCTGTCCACAGGGGAGCTCAAAGACTAGTCTCGTTGGTCATTCTGCGGGAGCTCACAGACTAGTCTCGTTGGTCATTCTGCGGGAACACATCAGCTGGTTGCAGTAACTCTGACTGGTCACCCCTGGCCGAGGCCGGGGCTGGCAGGTCTACGTGCTGCCACAGGAACTTGGTGGTTGGAGTCTCCCTACAGGAGGCCACAAGCAGGAATAGCCACAGAGGCAGCAGCTGCAGGCGGGGGCTCTTGAGGGCCATCATAGCCTGGCTCAGCTCAGGGACCCTGAAGAAGGAGTGGGTGAAAGGCTTCCCACCGTCACTGGTCCTCTTGCCTCCCACCCCCTGCTGAGGAATCTCTCTTGCATTTAGAGATCAATGTGGCCCTTCCCTTGTGTGTCTCCCTTTTGCTTTAGGCCCTCAAGACCAGCATGAGACAGTCACCAGAGGCCACCGCCCCCCCCCCCCCCCACCCCGGAACCCTCCATACAACTGCCCCTGCTCCCACTATTCAGTGACTTCAAGCTCCAATCCACTGGCCCTTCCGTCCCCTCTATGCCTCTTCTCCCTTCCCCTCCACTCTCCACCACCACGTGGGACAACCCGATAACCTTGAATCTTCCCCAGGGCTTAGAACAGTGCTTGGCACATGTCAGAGGTTAACAAATACCCTCATTATTCCTGATCACTGCCTCCTAACCCCCTCCATTGCAGTTGTTCACCTCCCAGCTTAGCAAGGTGTCCGGCTAGGGTTTCTGAGTGCCACCCTCACCCTGATGTGTGGATTAGTTTCCAGAAGGCTGGTTGCCTGTCGGGGTTCTCCCCAGTGCTGGCTGATATGATTAGTTGATTGATAGATTGATTGGTTGATAGGGAGAGATTTTGAGGGGGGCAGGGTGGAGAGCAGGGAGGGCATTTATATCCAGGAGAAGCAGGTGTGGATGTGGGAAGGAGGGGGAACAAAGACACCCGGGCTGGGTTGGCTTTGCTATGGGCCTTCTGGCCAAAACACATAGCCTTTGGCTCAGCCTGGTCCCTGTGACTGGGGGAAGAGGTGCAGTCCTAGGAGGGGGAGAACAGAGTCTAGATCGGGGAAACCAACCCAGGCACAGGAGGGTTGAGGAAGGGGGAAGCTCATAAATTCTGCCTTCAAGTCCCCCATACTGCAGTCTCCTCTCCAGCTCAGTAGAGGCCTGGGGGAGAGGTGGTTTTTTCTGGGCTAGATCCCTGGGGAAAGGGTGGCAGGGAGGCAGGTTCCTCATTTCCCAGAAGAAGAGGGAGGGCTTTCCCCAGGTGGTTATCAACACAGTATCCTCCCCTCCCTGCCCCACTAGCCTGCCACTGCCTCAGAGGCGGGCTCAATCCCTCCCTGTTCCTATCTCTCTGCAGCTCCCTGAGGCTGATGGCACATCTCAGAGCCTCTGCATCCATTTTCTCACTCTCCAGCTGGGGTCTGACTAAGGGCAGAAGGCCCCTCCCCCCCTCAGCTCCCAGGAGCTCAGACTGCACTGTATCCTCTCCTTCCTTCCCTCTTCCCTTTGTCCTTCTCTCCCTTCCCCCTTCCCTCCCTTCCTCCTTCCCTCCCTCCAACTCCTCCGCTCTTTTTTCCCCTACCCCTTAACCTCCGTCTTGCCCGTGTCCCTTCCCCTCTCCCCCTGCATCACTGCCCTCATTCCATCTCCAGGGGCCTTTGGAACCGAGAACCTTCAGAGCCCAAAGCCACTCAGGCAGGAAACAGATTTATTACATCAAAAGCAAAACTTACAGGGAATAGTGGGGATAATGGAAGGGGCTGCACAGAAATTCAGGGGGAATGGGGGACCCCTGGGTGTGTGGGTTGGGGGGGTCAGGGAAGATCCAGGGTCTCCAGTAGGGAAAGGGTCTGGGGGTTCTTGATGTGTGGAGGGCAGGCGATTCCTCTACCCATCAAAATGGACGGGCCTCTGCTGCACACAGGCCACAACGATGTTGCGGGAACGGGAGATGGAGCGGTAGCGGCAGTTGGGGGGCCGGGTACCAGGGACAGCCTTGCAGTCGGTGACTTTCAGAGGCTGGGAGCTGCGGTGACAATTCCGCATCCGTGGGTTGCGGCAGCGCCTGGCTGGGGTGCGGCACAGGGTGACCAGAGCTCCTGGGTCCTCATGGATGAAGGTGTTGAGGGGTTTGCAGCGGTTCCCCGTGATTAGTCCGCGGCGCTGCATCAGCACGTTACAGTATTGGGTCGGCCCTCCCGGGACCTGCGATTTGGGCTGGTCAACATGGCGCTGTAAGAAGACTGCAAACTGACCGAAAGTGCAGGTGGCCAGGAGTAGCAAGGCCAGGGGCAGCACCTGGGGCAGCATCACTCCTGTGTGAGAGGGGCATATGGAGAGGTTGTTGGAGAGAAGAGGAACCGTCTTGACTACTGCATCAGCCTTCTCACTCACCTCCTTACTTCCTGTCCCTACTCCAGTCCATTTTTCACTCTGCTGTCCAGTTCATTTTCCTAAAAAACAGTTTCGACCTTCTCTCCCCACCCCTCAAGAACCTCCAGTGGTTGTCCATCCACCTCCACATTAAACAGAACCTCCTTACAATCAGCTTAAAGGCACTCAATCTGATCTGCCCCTCTGTTTTACCTGGTGATGCCCTACTAACACTCAACAGGCACACTTCTCTTGTCTGACACTAACCTACTCACTGTACCTCAAACTTCTCTATCTTGCTGGTGACCCTTCGCCCACCCCTTCCCTCTGGCCTGGAACTCCCTTCCTCTTCATGTATGACAGCACCACTCTCTCCACTTTCAAAGCCACCCTAAAATCAAATCACATCTCCAAGAGTCCTTTCCTGATTAAGTCCTCATTTCCCCTATTTCCTCTCCTTTCTGCATTGGCTGTGCACTTGGATCTGTACCCTTTAAATCCATGATATTCACCCCAACCTCAACCCCACTTATGTTTACCCTGCCATTTCCCTTATCTGTAATTTATTTCAATGTCTCCCCCTCTTGCTTCTAAGCTCCTTGTGGGCAGGGTTCACATAATAATAATAATAATAATAATAATAATAATAATAATAATAATAATAATAAGGCATTTGTTAAAAGCACTTACTATGTGCCAGGCACTAATCATCATCATCATCAATTGTATTTATTGAGCGCTTACTAATCGAGTTGGACACAGTCCCTATCCCATGTGGGGCTCACAGTCTCAAACCCCATTTTATAGATGAGGGTACTGAGGCCCAGAGAATAAAAAGTGACTTGCCCAAGGTCACACAACAGACAAGTGGCAAAGCTGGGATTAGAAACCATAACCTTCTGACTCCCAGGCCTGTGTTCTATCCACTATGCCCTGCTGCACCAACTTTATTGTACTGTAGTTTTCCATACACTTAGAAAGTGCTCTGCACACAGTAAGCACTCAGATGTTAATGATAGACTGCTTTACCACCCCCATCCACCCACCACCCACTCGAGGTCATCATAGACCTGCCTCTGCTGGGACTGACCCTCGTTATGCTTTAAACTGTTCCCCTCACCTCAACCATCCCCTCTCCACACCCTTCCTTGACCAGGGTTGTTATTATTATTATTATTATTATTATTATTATTATTATTATTATTATTATTAATAGTAATAATAAGCTCTTACTATGTGCCAAGCACTGGTCTAAGCTCTGGAGTAGATAAAAATAAATCTGGTTGGGCATGGGCTGAGGGTGGATCTGAAGGGATCAATTTAGGTAGGGGTCCAGGCAGAACAAGGAAGAAGGTTGTGGTGATCTTGTCCTTTCTGGAGAGGTCGGTGGGCTAAGAGGGGATCCCACCCCAGCTCCCATTCCTGGCCCTGGTGGTTAATTTCAATCTAAAAACCTTAGAGAAGCAGAATGGCTCAGTGGAAAAGAGCCCGGGCTTTGGAGTCAGAGGTCATGGATTCAAATCCCAGCTCTGCCAATTGTGAGCTGTGTGACTTTGGGCAAGTCACTTAACTTCTCTGTGCCTCAGTTGCCGCATCTATAAAATGGGAATGAAGACTGTGAGTCCCTAGTGGGACAACCTGATCACCTTGTATCCTCCCCAGTGCTTAGAACAGTGCTTTGCACATAGTAAGCACTTAATAAATGCCATTATTATTATTACTATTATTATCACCCAACAGTTGGGACTGCAGAATGTGATGTCTCCTCTTCCTACTGGTCATTGGGTCATTGGGTCATTGGGTCATTGGGCTGAAGGTTTTGGGGTCTTCAGGGCCAAGTCAGTCCTTCCCTGGATCAGGGCTCCGGGAGCATGAAGATGTGCCCTTTCCATGTGCTTCCCCGGACTCCTAGGTGAGTTCTCTACTCCTTCCCCATACCTCATGGAGCTGAGAGGGCCCTGCCCTTTGCAGATCCCTCCCCTGGCCCAGGCTCTTGCCTCCTCCCCTCCCCAGAAGACCTCCTCACCCCACCCAGAAGACCTCTTTGCCCCAGTCCCAATCCCAGCACCCGTCCCCTCTGAGACCTGCCCCCTGTCCCACCCCAGTCTTCACTGTCCCCCAATCCTGACCTGTGGCTCCAGCAGACAGTGGATCCAGATCCAGTGGGTCCTGGATTGGGAAAGCCACTGTAAGCTGCTGATATAGGGCCCTGTGGAGGGAGGGGTCTGAGGGGGGAGGGGCTGGGTGAGACTGGTCAGGCTGGCAGGGGGAGTGGCCTATCCCCAGCAACCTGGGGCCTTCCTTCTCCTCCTCCTTCTCCTCCTCTTCTTCCTCTTCCTCTTCTCCTTCTCCTCCTCCTCCTCTTCCAGCCCCAAGTGGGACTGGGCCTGTTTAGTGATGGGGCTGGGAGCCAGGACAACTAGGTCCCCGATTGTTGAGTGTGGCCGGCTCTGGCCGCAAAGATGGGGCTGTGCTGCTGGAGAAAGGGGAGCTCAGGGGATTTGGGCCTGATCACGAAGCACAGTGCAGTCCTTCCCTGCCACCACCCTCCCTCCTGGCTGTGACAACACCCCTCTCAACCATGTACCCACTGGCCCAGTGGTGTCCCCCCCCCAGTGACCTTCCACCCTGCCCCCACCCCCTTCAGAGGTCTCTGTGCTGCTTCCTTTGGCTCGACCCTTTTGGGAGGTTGTGGGGTCTGCAGGGTCTGTGGGGACTGCAGGGATTGGGGTGGCTGTGGTCGGGGGGTGGAGGGGCTGTGAGGATGGTGAGGGCTGTGGGCCAGCAGGGGCTGCAATCAATCAATCATTCAATCATATTTATTGAGCTATTACGGTGTGCAGGGTACTGTACTAAGCACTTGGGAGAGTACACTATAATGAGTTAGTAGATATGTTCCCTGCCCACAACCACCTTACAGTTTAGAGTGAGAGAAAGACATTCATATAAATAAAAAAATACACATATGAACATAAGTGCAGTGGGGAGAACCAGGGGCCCTCAGAGTTGGGGAGGGGCAACGGAAACCTCATAGGAGCAGATAGTAGCAGAGGGGAGCAGAAACAGCATGATCTAGTGGATAATAATAATAATAATTATGGTATTCGTTAAGAGCTATGTTTCAGGCACTATACTAAGCACTGGCTAGCGCATGGGCCTGGAAGTCAGAAGGAGGTGAGTTCTAATCCTGTCTATGAAACTTGTCTGCTGTACGGCCTTGGGCCTCCTCCAGGAGGCCTTCCCAGACTGAGCCCCCTCCTTCCTCTCCCCCTCCTCCCCCTCTCCACCCCCTCGCCTTACCTCCTTCCCTTCCCCACAGCACCTGTATATATGTATATATGTTTGTACGTATTTATTACTCTATTTATTTATTTATTTTACTTGCACATACCTATTCTATTTATTTTATTTTGTTAATATGTTTTGTTTTGTTCTCTGTCTCCCCCTTCTAGACTGTAAGCCCACTGTTGGGTAGGGACCGTCTCTATACGTTGCCAACTTGTACTTCCCAAGTGCTTAGTACAGTGCTCTGCACACTGTAAGTGTTCAATAAATACGATTGATTGATTGATTGATTGGGCAAGTCACTTCAATTCTCTGTGCTTCAGTTCTCTCATCTGCAAAATGAGGTTAAGACTGTGAGTTAATAATAATAATAATGATGGTATTTGTTAAGCACATACTACGTGCCAAGCACTGTTCTAAGCGTTGGGGTAGATACAAGGTAATCAGGTTGTCCCACATGGGGCTTACAGTCTTAATCCCCATTTTACAGATGAGATAATTGAGGCACAGAGAAGTCAAGTGACTTGACCAAAGTCACACAGCTGATAAGTGGCAGAGCCAGGATTAGAACCCACAACCTCTGACTCCCAAGCCCGGATTCTTTCCACTAAGCCATGCTGCTTCTCATGTGAGTTCTATGTGGGACAGGAACCATGTCCAACCTGATTAACTTGTATCTACCCCAACACTTAGTAATAATAATAATAATAATAATAATAGTAATAATGGCATTTGTTAAGCGCTTACTATGTGCAAAGCACTGTTCTAAGTGCTGGGGAGGATATAAGGTGATCAGGTTGTCCCACGGGGGGTTCACAGTCTTCATCGCATTTTACAGATGAGGGAACTGAGGGCCAGAGAAGTGAAGTGACTTGCCCAAGGTCACACAGCTGACAGTTGGTGGATCAGGGTTTAGAACCCATGACCTCTGACTCCCAAGCCCGTGCCCTTTCCATTGAGCAATGCTGCTTCTCTAGCAGACAGTACAGTGTCTGGCGCATAGTAAGTGCTTAACAAATACCATGAACACAGGAGTTCTAGGGGTAGGGTGAGAAACATCATGAGGGAAAGGGTCAGTGGCCAGGTATTGAAGAGGGTGAGGATGGGATGCAGTAGTGAGATGGAGGGTCCAGATGCATGGGCCAGGGGCAACAGGGGTAGCTGAGTGGGATTGAGCATGGTATAGTGGATAGAGGACAGGCCTGGGAGTCAGAAACTCATCAATCAATCAATCAATCGTATTTATTGAGCGCTTACTGTGTGCAGAGCACTGTACTAAGCGCTTGGGAAGTACAAGTTGGCAACATATAGAGACGGTCCCTTCCCAACAGTGGGCTCACAGTCTAGAAGAGGGAACAGGGTTGGAACTCATGTGTTCTAACCCCGGCTCTGCCACTTGACTGCTGCATGACCTTGGACAAGTCACTTCATTTCTGTTGTCCTCATTTACCTCATCTGTAAAATGTGGATTGAGACTGTGAGCCTCGCATGGAACAGAAACTGTGTCCAACCCAATTTGTTTGTCCTCCTCAGCACTTAGGACAGTGCCTGGCACATAATAAATGCTTTATAATTATTATTATTGAGGCTGGGATGGGTCTTCCCTCCCTTGCCCTGGCACAGACGTCCTTTCCCAGGCTCCTTGGAGGAGGTGGGGGGAATTGATCCTATGGTGCTCTGACACATCTCTCCATGTCTCCATGCTCTGGTGCTTCTTCCTTCAACTGTTGCTCTGACGCTTCTCCCTTCATCCATGTCTCCATGCTTTGACATTTCTCCCTAGGCGCCCACCCTCTGACGCTTTTCCCAGTACCCCAACACTTCTCCCCATGTCTCTGTGCCCTGATGCTGTTATCTGATGCTTCTCCCTTCACCCATTGTTCTACTGCTTCACCTTTCATCTGGGTCTCCGTGCTCTGACACTTCTCCCTATGTCCCCACCCTCTGACGCTTTTTCCAATGTCCCGACACTTCTCCCCTTGTCTCTGTGGATCGTCTGTATCAGCTCAGTCGGTCTGCGTCAGCTGTGGCCTTTGTTCTCCTGTTTGTTCTGCTATCACAGTCAAGTGCTGGGCTGGCCTCCACACTCACTGCTTGCTGTCTTTGCTTTTTCCTAGGTAACCCCGGTTTAGAGCTACCATTGTGATGCAGAAACTGAGGCAGCAAAGTCCCCCAGAACACAAGGCTGGGAGGAGCAGCTGACCCAGTCTCAGGAGGAGGAAGAGAAGGCCTACTAGGGCCTGACTAGGGACAGGCGGAGAGAAGGTTAATATTTTCCAGGTCAGTCCCTCAGGAGGCATGAGCTGAACCTGCAGCGAGAGGGACTCAGGGCAGTCAAAAGGAAGAACTTGTGCCAGGAAAGGAAAGTCTTCTAGACTGTGAGCCCTCTGTTGGGTAAGGACCGTCTCTATACGTTGCCAACTTGTACTTCCCAAGCGCTTAGTACAGTGCTCTGCACATAGTAAGTGCTCAATAAAAACGATTGAATGAATTGAATGAATGTGAGATGCTTGCAGTCTCTCAGCCCAGGCGAAATCCCAGCTGTGTGAATTGGGGAGAAGCCAGCCTGCCCAAAGGCAGAGGAATGGATAGGATGATCCCTGGAGGACCTACTTACTTCCAGGTCTCCAGTCTCAGACACACTTCTTCCCTGCAGCTTCTCAGGCAAACCCTGGAGTTCTGTTCCATCGTGGGGTGGTTCCAGGTCTCAGCCCTCCTTGCTCCAATAATCAGACCCAGCAAGAGACCCCTGGGAAACCGTTGGGCCATTTCCCCATCATTTCCATTCCCCTTGCCCACCACCCGCACCCACAGACCAGCCAGGGACCTGGGATGGGCCAAGGGGTTATGTTTGTTATGCAAGGTCCTTGCCAAACCTTTGACACCTCCAGTTCCCTTTCCCCTCACCAACCGTCCCATCTGTTTTTGGTACATCTTGGACTTCTGGCTTGACTTAACCCTGCTCTCAATCAATCAGTCAATCAATGATATTTATTGAGTGCTTACTGTCTGCCCCTTCCCCCACTCCAGGCAGACCGAGCCTCCAGAACAGCAAATGGGAAGGGTCTCTACTGAGCTGGACTGGACACTCTGGCAATTACAACCAAAATTCTGCAGTGGGAGGAGGGCAGAAAATGATTGAGATCAAGCAAATGAAGCTCAGAAAGCCAAAGGTCTGGATGAAGGCAGTGGGAGGAGGTGTCCAATGGCAGAGGGGTGTGTGTGTGTGTGGGGTGTGTGTGTGTGTGTGTGTGTGTGTGTGTGAGAGAGAGAGAGAGAGAGAGAGAGAGAGAGAGAGAGAGAGAGAGAGATTATTTTTTCACTGGCTCAGGAAAAGGAGCAAAGGCTCAATCATGGAATCAAGAGTTTTTGCTGAACACCCTTTCTATGTATAACACTATACTAAGCATTTGGAAGAGTACAGTAGGGTTAGTAGGCAGGATCTCAAGGAGCTTAGGGTCTAGCAGGGAAGACAGACACTAAAATAAATTTTAGTTAGGAAGAAGCAACAGAGTTTTAAAATAAGTACATAAGTGCTATGGGGGTGGAGGAGGGATGTGTATTCCAAGTTCCTTAGGTAATGTAGAAGTGCTGAAGTGGCAGTAGGGCTGAAACAGGGAGGTGAATGGTTATTCTGAAAAGATCTCCAGGAGGAGATGTGATTTTAAAAGGACTCTGAAGATGTGGAGAGTAGTGGTCTGCTGGATGTGAAGAGGGAGGGGCGTTCCAGGCAGGAAGGTCAAATGAGCAGGTCGTCAGTGGTGAGAGAGAGCTGAGAAAGAGGCATAGAGAGTAGGTTGGCTTCAGAAGAGCAAAGTGTTTGGGCTGAGGTGTGATGACAGAGGAGGGGGAAGAAAACTGAATGAAAGCCTTAAAGCCACTGCTGAGCTTGGTGACAGGAGGCACAACACTGTAGAAACAGTGACTTGGATCTATTGGACTGTGTCCAACCCAATTTGCTTGTTTCCACCCAGTGTTTAGTACAGTGCTTGGCACATAGTAAGTACTTAACAAATACCATCATTATTATTATTGGAAAAATTCCTCCAACCCAGGATGGGCGGGGAACCTGTCCATACTCTTGGACAAAACCACTTGGATTCTGGCTGTGGGGCAAGCTGGCCAACCATCACAGGCCCAGTAGATAGGCTGGCTGTCACCTGAGTCCACTGGGGCCTGCCTTAGGGGAGGTTTGGTCTCTGGAGGGCCTGCTAGGTCACAGCCCAGTCCTGTGACGGAGCCCTGGCCCAACTTCTTCCACTCCCTTCTGCGTCACCCTGATTTGCTCCCTTTATTCATCCACCCTCCCAGCCCCACAGCACTTATGTCCACAGTTGTAATTTATTTATTCACATTAATGTCTGTCTCCCTGTCTAGACTGTAAGCTTGCTGTGGGCAGATAATGCTACAATGTTATATTGTACCTTCCCAAGCACTTAGAATAGTGCTCTACACACATAAAGCACTTAATAAATATGATTGATTGATTGATTGATTGATCCTCCCCTGCCCTCTGGTATAGAACATCCCCTGCCCTTTCACCCCAACCCAACCCATCGCAACTCCCTTGTACAGTCTTTGCACTGGAAAAGTGTCATGCCTCATTCAAATAGGCTGAAGACCTGGGTATTCATGCTCTGAACATGCAGATCTGCCCCTCTAGTCAGCACAGTATCTACACCTTCCTGATCTCACTATATGAGGCAGCTTGCCTGAAACAGGCTGGGTCTGAAGAGGACCTCCCCTGGGGGCTTCTGGGAAAGGGTGCCCTCCACAGATTCTCTCTGCCTTTGCCTAGAGGAGAGAGGGGAGACGGGGGCTTTAGGCCCTCTCTCTTCCCCAAGGGTCAGTCATCGAGCCTGGTCTCATGAAGTCCCTGGAAACGAGGGTGGCTGCTGAAGGGCAGGTAGGGGTCCTGAGGCAGCTCCCTTACTGCACAGCCTCCCTGTCCCACAGCCTGCTTTCTTTGCTGAGGGGCTTGGGCAAGGCTGCCTGTGACTCGGGGGCTCTGCCAGACCCAGGAGGTGGCCATGACCGTCCATGTGTCTCATTCATTCATTCATTCAATCATATTATCATCATCATCATCAATCGTATTTATTGAGCGCTTACTGTGTGCAGAGCACTGTACTAAGCGCTTGGGAAGTACAAATTGGCAACATATGGAGACGGTCCCTACCCAACAATGGGCTCACAGTCTAGAAGGGGGAGACAGACAACAGAACAAAACATGTAGACAGGTTTCAAAATCGTCAGAACAAATAGAATTATAGCTATATGCACATCATTAACAAAATAAATAGAATAGTAAATATGTGCAAATAACATAGAGTAATTAATCTGTACAAATATATACAAGTGCTGTAGGGAGGGGAAGGAGGTAGGGCAGGGGGGATGGGGAGGAGGAGAGGAAAAAGGGGGCTCAGTCTGGGAAGGCCTCTGGAGGAGGTGAGCTCTCAGTAGGGCTTTGAAGGGAGAAAGAGAGCTAGCTTGGCAGATGTGTGGAGGGACAGCATTTGAGGCCAGGGGAAGGACCTGGGCTGGGGGTTGACGGCAGGACAGGCGAGAACAAGGCACAGTGAGGAGGTTAGTGGCAGAGGAGTGGAGGGTGCGGGCTGGGCTGTAGCAGGAGAGAAGGGAGGTGAGGTAGTAGGGGGTGAGGTGATAGAGAGCCTTGAAGCCGAGAGTGAGGACTTTTTGCTGATTCATAGGTTGACAGGCAGCCACTGGAGATTTATGAGGAGGGGAGTGACATTCCCAGAGCATTTCTGTACAAAGATAATCTGGGCATCTGAGTGAAGTATAGACTGAAGTGGAGAGAGACAGGAGGATGGGACATCAGAGAGGAGGCTGATGCAGTAATGCAGTCAGGATAGGATGAGAGATTGAACCAGCAAGGTAGCGGTTTGGATGGAGAGGAAAGAGGGGATCTTAGCGATGTTGTGGAGGTGAGACTGGCAGGTTTTGGCGATGGATGGGAGGTATGGGGTGAAAGAGAGAGCGGAATCAAGGATGACACCAAGGTTGTGGGCTTATGAGACAGGAAGGATGGTAGTGCCGTCTACAGTGATGGAGAAGTCAGGGAGAGGACGGGGTTTGGAAGGGAAGATAAGGAGTTCAGTCTTGGACATACTGAATTTTAGATGGCAGGCAGACATCCAGATGGAGATGTCCTGAAGCCTGGAGGAGATACGAGCCTGGAAGGAGGGAGAGAGAGCAGTGGCAGAGATGTAGATTTGGGTATCATCAGCGTAGAGATGATAGTTGAAGCCGTGGGAGCTAATGAGTTCACCAAGGAAGTGAATGTAGATAGAGAACAGAAGGGGACCAAGAACTGACCATTGAGGAACCCCTACAGTAAGGGGATGGGATGGGGAGGAGGAACCTGCAAAAGAAACTGAGAATGAACGGCCGGAGAAACAAGAGGAGAACCAGGAGAGGACGGAGTCTGTGAAGCCAAGGTTGGATAGCGTGTTGAGGAGAAGGGGGTGATCTGCAGTGTCGAAGGCAGCTGAGAGGTCGAGGAGGATTAGGATAGAGTAGAAACCATTGTATTTGGCAAGAAGGAGGTCATCGGTGACCTTTGAGAGGGCAGTTTCGGTGGAGTGTAGGGGATGGAAGCCAGATTGGAGGGGGTCAAGGAGAGAGTAGGCGTTGAGGAATTAGAGGCAGCAAGTGTAGACGACTCAGTCTAGGAGTTTGGAAAGGAAGGGTAGGAGGGAGATAGGCGATAACTAGAAGGCTAGGTGGCGTCAAGAGAGGGTTTTTTTAGGATGGGGGAGACGTGGGTATGTTTGAAGGCTGAGGACAAAGAACCAGTGGAGAGTGAGTGGTTAAAGACGGAAATTAAGGAGGGGAGGAGGGAAGGGGAGAGAGTTTTCATAAGATGAGAGGCAATGGGGTCCGAAGCACAGGTGGATGGAGTAGCACTTAAGAGGAGGGAAGAGATCTCATCTGAAGATACTTCTGGGAAGGACGGGAGAGTAGCGGAGAGGGTTGAGAGTGGGGGGGATGGAGAAGGGGGAGGGGTGACTTTGGGGAGCCCAGATCTGATGGAGTTAATTTTATTAATGAAGTAGGAGGCCAGGTCATTGGAGGTAAGGGATGGAGGAGGGGGAGGAACAGGGGGCCTGAGAAGGGAGTTAAATGTACGGAACAGCTGACAGGGATGATGGGCATGGGTGTCAAAGGGAGGAAAAATAGTTTTGCCTGGCAGAGGAGAGGGCTGAGTTAAGGCAGGAAAGGATAAACTTAAAGTCAACAAGGTTGACTTGGTGTTTAGACTTTCGTCAGTAGCGTTCAGCAGCTCGAGCATAAGAGCGAAGGAGGCAGACAGTGGCAGTGATCCAAGGCTGTGGGTTAGTGGTGAGAGAGCGGCAAAGAGAAAGGAGAGCAAGCGAGTTGAGTTCATTCATTCATTCATTCAATTGTATTTATTGAGCTTTTACTGTGTGTAGAGCACTGTACTAAGTGCTTGGGAAGTACAAGTCGGCAACATATAGAGACAGTCCCTACCCAACAACGGGCTCACAGTCTAGAAGGGGGAGACCGACAACACAACAAAACATGTGGACAGAGTTGAGTAGAGAGGGTGGAGTCTTTCCAAGGAACAGGCCTTCCGCTGCTCCTGCTCCACTCCAAAGGCCCAGGCAGGGAGATGGTTGCTTCAGGGGGAGCAATTAGGGGTTTCCCCATCCCGGCCTCTCCCTACTCCAGATTTCCTGCCTGGAACCCACAAAGAACAAACAGCCTTTGGTTTGACTCACCAAGAAATACAGGATTGTGAAACCCTGTCCTCCATTCTGGTTTCCTGGACACGTTAGTGGCCTGAGCCTCTCTTCAGTTATGGTGATTATGTTCGGTTTTGTTGATCTGTGTCAACTAATGCCCTGCCCACCCCAGGCACGCAGATTGCAGAACAACAGAAATTACATCAGACGTGGAGAGATTCCCCACAGGTCAACCTCACAGCCCACCCAGCCCAAGACTTTGTCTCTAACCAGGGGTACCAGGGCCTTTGGAGGGATCGTTTGTGTTGGTTGCTGTCCTGGCCCCCTGCCCTCATGGTAAAAGACGGGCCATCCAACACTGCAAAGTCTCCCCTCTCTGCCCCTCCAGCGGTCCAGCCTTGATGCTCATCCAAACCCTGGCCTATTGACCCTGCTCTTGTCACCACACCTGTTCTGACTCAGTGCCCTCCTTCCGCTCCCAACCGTGAGGTGTGTTCCCCTGTGGGCATTTTGGTTCCCCATCCTGATCACTTGTTTCCTTCCATGAGTAGGCCAAGTCCCACCTCCAGAAGCTCTTCCGGATGATGGGCAAAGGAATCGAAGTCGCCACTAACTCTGCTAAGTCATCCAAAAAGCTACCTCTTCCACAAGTCAGTCCTTGGTCAATCTCCACCTTCTGACTTTTCCTGCTCAGTACTCAAGTATCTGTTGTTGTTATTATTATTACTATTCTTATATTTGTTAAGCACATATTAGTGTGTCAAGCACTGTTTTAAGCGCTGGGGTAGATATAAGTTTATCAAGCGCTTAGTACAGTGCTCTGCACACAGTAAGTGCTCAATAAATATGATTGAATGAGGGTTGGACACAATCTTTATCCCATATGGGGCTCACAGTTTAAGTAGGAGGGACTGATTTGTTTTTCAGGTTATGTCTGCATCTATCATGCACTTTTAACTATGAGATATTTGTCAGTTTATGTCCATTTTCTTATCATGCCCCATTTACTCTCCACACCCCAACCACCTTACCTTGAGACCAAATTGGTGCCCCCAACGTCACCCTCTCATCTGAACTCAAATCATTAGCTCCCCTATCCCTTAGCCGATCTCGTACCACAATCCCACGGCCCTGGTTCACCTTCACAGTTTGCTTCCTTCACTCCTGATCATGAACCGCAGAGTGTTGCTGGCAGAAATCCAGATATCAGTTTGACCTTGTCTTTGTCCAGAAACATTATTTTTCAATCCTTATAGACTCCCTTGGCTCCTGTTTCTCCCCATTCCATCCCAGACTTCACTCTGTTGACTGGATCATTAAAAAACTAAAAAACTGTTCAGTCCACGTTTCGCCCCTTCTCAAGAACCTCCAGGGGTTGCCCATCCACTGCCCCATAAAACAGAAACTCAATCAATCAATCATATTTATTGAACACGTACTACGCACAGAGCACTGTAATAAGAGCTTGGGAGAGTAAAATGCAAGAGATTTAGCAGACACATTCCCTGCCCATAACAAGCTTACAGTTTAGAGGTGGACACAGATATTCATATGAATAAATAAATAATTTATAACATATAATTTAATTTAAACTTCTTACCATTTAAACTCCTTACCTTTGGCTTTAAAGCACTTGAGAATTTTGCCCTCTCCTACCTTACGTCTCTGATTATTTTTTTAATGGAACTTGTTAAGTGCCTACTACATTTCAAGCGCTGTTTTAAGTACCGGGGTAGATACAGGTTCATCAGGTGGGATACGGTCCTTGTTCTACACAGGGCTCACAGTCAAGGAGGGAGAACAGGTATTGAACCTTCATTTCACAGTTGAGGAAAATGAGACACAGAGAAGTTAAATGACTTGCTCAAGGTCACCTGGCTGGCAAGTGGCAGAGCTGGGGTTGGAACCTAGGTCCTCTGGCTCCTAGGCCCATATTTTTATAATGGCCATGCTGATTTCTTTCTACAATGCAGCCTGCACACTTCACTCCTCAACACCAGTCTACTCACTGTACCTCAATCTCGTCTATCTCACTGCTGATCCCTCGCCCACATCCTGCCTCTGTCTTGAATCTCCCTCCCTCTTCATATCTCACAATTAATCACTTTCCCCACCTTCAAAGTCTTATTAAAAGCACATCCCCTCTAAAAGGCCTTCTTCAAGTATACCCTCATTTCCTCTTCTCCCATGGCTTTCTGCATCGCCCTTGCCCTTGGATTTGCACTCCACCCTCAGCCCCATGGCACCTTATGTACATATCTGTAATTTATTTAGATTAATATCTCTCTCCTCCCCTAGACTGTAAATTCCTTGTGGGCAGGGAATGTATCATCTACCAACTCTGTTATAATGATGATGATCATGTAATGCACTGGGGCATTACAAGCTAATCAGGTTGGACACGGTCCCTTCCCACAAGGGGCTCATAGTCTTAACCCCCATTTTACAGATGAGGTATCTGAGGCCCACAGGAGTGAAGTGACTTAACCAAGGTTACACAGCAGACAAGTGGAGAAGTGGGATGAGAACATAGATCCTTCTGATTCCCAGGCCCGGGCTCTATCCACTAGGCCGATACTGTACTCTCCCAAGCGGTTAGTGCAATGCTCTGCACACAGTAATTGCTCAATACTTATGATTAATTCAGTGACTGGTTGATTGATTATGTCTACTTATATTATAATCTCCTCAACAATCAAGCAATCAGTTAGACAATCAATCAATGGTAAAATAAGCCAGGCTCCTTCCTAGCCCAGTTCTTCCGCCTGGAACCCTTAGAGGACAAACAAATGGGAAACGGCGTGGCCTAGTGGAAAGAGCGTGGGCCTGGGAGTCACAGGTCCTGGATTCTAACCTCAGCTCTGCCATCTGCCTGCTGTGTGACCTTGGGTAAGTCACTTAACTTCTCTGTGCTCTGGTTTCCTAGGAATGAAAATCTGTTGTCAGCCAATCCTTTTTTATCTGATTCAGCTCTCCCGCCCAAATATGATTGAATGAATAAATGAAGTGGAGAGGGCAAACAAGGCTTGCGGGATGCAGGGGGGGGCGTATCCCAACCCCCATTACTGTGATGATTTAATTTGCATAGTCATAAATGTCTTTGATTCATTCATTCAATTGTATTTATTGAGTGCTTACTGTGTGCAGAGCAGTGTACTAAGCGCTTGGGAAGTACAAATCGTAGTTTGTATGCTATTAACACCTGTCTACTTGTTTTGTTGTCTGTCTCCCCCTTCTAGACTGTTAGCCCGTTGCTGGGTAATAATAATAATAATTATGGCATTTATTAAGCGCTTACTATGTGCAAAGCACTGTTCTAAGCACTAGGGGAGGTTACAAGGTGATCAGGTTGTCCCACAGGGGGCTCACAGTCTTAATCCCCATTTTCCAGATGAGGTAACTGAGGCCTAGAAACTTTAAGTGACTCGCTCAGAGTCACGCAGCTGACAATTGGCAGAGCCGGGATTTGAACCCATGATCTCCGAGTCCAAAGCCCGTGCTCTTCCCACTGAGCCATGCTGCTTCTATCCGGACTATCCGTTGCCACACTGTACTTTCCAAGCGCTTAGCACAGTGCTCCGCACACAGTAAGCGCTCAGTAAATACGACTGAGCGAATGAATGATTGAGGAAGGCCCCAGCCATTGTCCACCGTCCATTCTCGGGCTCCAATTGATTGGTCAATATGTACATATGTATATATGTATATATGTTTGTACATATTTATTACTCTATTTTACTTGTACATATCTATTCTATTTATTTTATTTTGTTAGTATGTTTGGTTTTGTTCTGTCTCACGTTCTCTGTCTCTGTCCTCGGCCCACGTCATCCCCCTGGCCTGGAATGCCCTCCCTCTGCCAATCCGCCAAGCTAGCTCTCTTCCTCCCTTCAAGGCCCTACTGAGAGCTCACCTCCTCCAGGAGGCCTTCCCAGACTGAGCCCCTTCCTTCCTCTCCCCCTCGTCCCCCTCTCCATCCCCCCATCTTACCTCCTTCCCTTCCCCACAGCACCTGTATATATGTATATATGCATATTTATTACTCTATTTATTTTACTTGTACATATCTATTCTATTTATTTTATTTTGTTAGTATGTTTGGTTTTGTTCTCTGTCTCCCCCTTTTAGACTGTGAGCCCACTGTTGGGTAGGGACTGTCTCTATATGTTGCCAACTTGTACTTCCCAAGCGCTTAGTCCAGTGCTCTGCACACAGTAAGCGCTCAATAAATACGATTGATTGATTGATTGTCTCCCCCTTTTAGACTGTGAGCCCACTGTTGGGTAGGGACTGTCTGTATATGTTGCCAACTTGTACTTCCCAAGTTGAGAAGCAGTGTGGCTCAGTGGAAAGAGCCTGGGCTTTGGAGTCAGAGGTCATGGGTTCAAATCCCGGCTCCGCCACTTGTCAGCTGGGTGACTTTGGGCAAGTCACTTCACTGGGCCTCAGTGACCTCATCTGTAAAATGGGGATTAAGACTGTGAGCCCCCACCGTGGGACAACCTGATCACCTTGTATCCTCCCCAGCGCTTAGAACAGTGCGTTGTACATAGTAAGTGCTTAATAAATGCCGTTATTATTATTATAATTATTCCCAAGCGCTTAGTACAGTGCTTTGCACACAGTAAGCGCTCAATAAATACGATTGATTGATTGATTGTCTCCCCCTTTTAGACGGTGAGCCCACTGCTGGGTAGGGACTGTCTGTATATGTTGCCAACTTGTACTTCCGAAGCGCTTAGTGCAGTGCTCCGCACACAGTAAGCGCTCAATAAATACGATTGATTGATTGATTGGGCGAGAGGCAGGCCGGCCCTTCTCCGTCCCCCGGTCCCCGCGCGGGCCAGTTTCGGTGGTGCGGCCCGTCGGCTCCCGGGGCACGGCGGCCCCTCGCCTCTGGGGCGGGAAGGCCGGGCGGAGCGCGCGCCGCCAACCCCTTCCGCTTCCGCCCCACCGCGGCAACCGTGGCGGCAACCATGGCGGCTTCTTCCCTCAGGCCCAGGCCTGGGACCTGGTGGGCGCCCTGGGGCGGCGGAAACGGACTGGCTGCCTGGGCCCGGGTGAGATCATCATCATCATCATCATCATCAAATAATCGCATTTATTGAGCGCTTACTATATGCAAAGCACTGTTCTAAGCGCCGGGATGGTTACAAAGTGACCAGGTTGTCCCACGGAGGGCTCACGGGCTTCATCCCCATTTTACAGAGGAGGTCACTGAGGCCCAGAGAAGTGAAGTGACTTGCCTAAAGTCACACAACTGACAAGGGGCGGGGATCGGGATTTGAACCCATGACCTCTGACTCCAAAGCCCGGGCTCTTTCCACTGAGCCACGCTGCTTCTCGCTGCCGCGGGAGACCCCGGACCCCCAGAGAAACCTCGGCCCCTCAGGGGCACTCCAGCCCCTCAGAGAGACACCCCCACCCCCGCCGAGGGACACCACGGCCCCCCCGGGGCCACCCCGGGCCCCCAGAAAGACCCCGGCCCCTCAGGGACACCCCAGCCCCTCGGGGACACTCCAGCCCCCCAGAGAACTCCTACTGCTCAGGGAGACCTCAGCCTCTCATTCATTCCTTAATATTAATACTAATATTAATATAATATTCAATATTATTATTACTCTACTTATTTTACTTGTACATATCTATTCTATTTATTTTATTTTGTTAGTATTTTTGGTTTTGTTCTCTGTCTCCCCCTTTTAGACTGTGAGCCGTCGACCCCCGGCCCACGTCATCCCCCGGGCCTAGAATGCCCTCCCTCCCCACATCTGCCAAGCTAGCTCTCTTCCTCCCTTCAAGGCCCTACTGAGAGTTCACCTCCTCCAGGAGGCCTTCCCAGACTGAGCCCCTTCCTTCCTCTCCCCCTCGTCCCCCTCTCCATCCCCCCATCTTACCTCCTTCCCTTCCCCACAGCACCTGTATGTATGTATATATGTTTGTACGTATTTATTACTCTATTTATCTTACTTGTACATATCTATTCTATTTTATTCTGTTAATGTGTCTGGTTTTGTTCCCTGTTTCCCCCTTTTAGACTGTGAGCCCACTGTTGGATAGGGACTGTCTCTATATGTTGCCATCTTGTACTCCCCAAGCACTTAGTACAGTGCTCTGCACACAGTAAGCGCTAAATGAATGCGATTGATTGATTGATTCCTTCATTCAGTCCTGTTTATTGAAGGCTTACAGTGCACACAGCACTGTACTGAGCGCTCGGAAAAGACAGTGCAGCAATAGAAACGGAAATCCGACCGCCCAGGGAGGCTCCGGTCCCTCAGAGAGACCCCGGCCACCAAGACTGCGTACCTAGGACTTGGGAGCGGAGGGAGGTGGCGCGGGCGACCGAGGCAACCAATGACTTGGGTTTCCCGGGTGGGTGGGACCCCCAGGGGTCATCTGGCCCTCTAGACTGTGAGCTAGTTGTGGGCAGGTAAAGTCTCTGTTGTTATATTGTACTTTCCCCAGTGCTTAGTACAGTCCTCTGCACACAGTAAGCGCTTAATAGATAAGAATGAGTGAATCTGGCCCAGACCCTTTCCTTCCCCCACTCTGGACTGTAAGGTTCTCCTGGGCAGGGATCATACCTACCAACTCTGCTGCACTGCCCTCTCCCAAGTGCTGAGTACAGTGTTTTTTGCTCAGTAAATGCCATTCATTCGTTTTTGAGTGCTTATTGTGTGCAGACCACGGTACTAAGTACTTGGGAGAGTACAATACAACGATAAACAGGCACATTCCCTGCCCACAGAGAATACCACTGATTGAGTTGTCAACCTCCTATTGGGAAATTTGCCCCCTTCTTGGATAGTCTTCTCTAGGGTCTCCCCTCCTTATCCCATCCCCACTAGCCAGGAAGATAATCCTTCTGCCCCACCTTAATCTCTCATGCTGTAGTTCCTCATTTCTTCTTGATGCTTCCTCAGGAGACACTGAACAAATCATAATTATACTGGTCTTTGTTAAGTGCTTTCTATTGGCCAAGCACTGTACTAAGTGCTGGGGTAGATACAAGATAATCAGGTTGGACACCGACCCTGGCTGATGAAAGGTGTTCAGCATTCCTGAGGGCCGTTAGTGTCCCCTATGGAGCTGCCCTTCCTCAACATGTCCCTTTTTTAAAATAATTTTGCTCGTCTCTACCCTCCCCAGAGTAAGGTAAGGTAAGAAGACCAAATAGGACAGAGACTCTGGGCTGCGTTTGACAGGCCAAGTTCCCAACTCTTGTCAGTCTCCCATCTGTCAATGAGTCCTGGCACCATGGGACTGCATTGCTGCCTCACTGTCTTTTCCAGCTGGTCCTGGGCCCTGCCCAGCCTTCCCCATCCTGCATTTGTGTTGTTGTTTTTTAATCCCTTAGCGTGCTGCCTTACTGGACTAAAGAATTAGTTTTTGTGTGATGGGGGGTAGGTGGGTGGGCAACCATAGGAGGACCGAATGGTTTTGTAGAAAAATGATCCAGGCAGCAGAGTGAAACATGATCTAGAATGGGAAGACACAGGGAGATTAGTTGAAGAAAACCAGGAGAGGGCAGCATGTGTCCAGGCGAAGGGAGAAGTCCATAGTCTCAAAAACTGCTGAGAGGTCTAGGAGGATTAGGGGGGAGTAGAGGCCTTTGGATTTGGAAAGGAGGAGGTCACCGGTGACCTTAGAGTGGGCTCTGATTTGCAAGGGTTCAAGGAGAGGAAGTGGAGGCGGTAGGTCTAAACAACTCATGCGCAGAGTTTGAGAAGGAATGGTAGGAGTGACATGGGGTGATAGCCGGAGGGTGCCGTGAAGTTGAAGAACAGTTTTTTATTTTAGGACGAGTGACATGTGGACGTGTTTAAGCAGAAAGGAGCTGTTGGAGAATAAGCAGTTGAAGATGGTGGCCAGGGAAGGAAGAAGGGTGGGGGCAAAGTTTTAATTAGGTGTGAAGGGCTGGGGTCTGAAGCTCAGGTGGAGGAGTATGTTATGAAGCAGGCCAGGGGTCTTCTCTTAAGAGTTGGCTGGGAAGGATTAGCATGTGGAGAGTGGGATGTGGGGGTCCTTTCTGTTCCCCACTCAGGGGGAGTCAGGTTTTCCATGGCACAGTTTCATTGGTGTTCCCTGTGCCCTAGAGAGGAAGTAGGTTTGCGCAGCACGATTTTCAGATATCCTAGCCCTGATCTCTTCCAGGCCCGCTCAGATTTGGGCCAACCTCAGGCTCTGGTGCGGGGCTGGGACTAGGGCCTGGACAGGGGGTGGGGCCAGGACAGGGGCCAAGGCCAGGATAGGAGCCATAGTAATTTGGGGTTTTTCAGTCTGGCCCTGAGAGAGACCCTCCTGAGGAGGTGACTGCTCTCCCCAGGACCAGCCTGTTCCTGCTCTCTGCTGAGTCCTGCCCTTCTTCTCTCCTTCAGGCGCTGGCCACCCCAACCCCTCTGGCCTCCCAAGGGGACAGTCTGTCTGAGATCCTAGGGAAGGAACCGCACCGGCGCCACCCGGGCATCCTGCAGCTGCCCCACACTCGACTGCCCCTGGCCCTGGCTGCTGCCGCCCAGCAACTAGTACAGGGTGAGTGACCTCAGCTGGTGGGGGGACGGGGCAGGCACTGGCCAGAACTTGATTGAGTAGATCGGGAGGTGGGGGCCAGGTGGATGGAGACTCAGTGGGGATCAGGGGGTCGTTTCCCCAAACTGACGAGTCAGCCCTGGGGACCGGGCTGGGGTTGGGCCCGGGTGGCTGGGCTCTTGGGCCACCCCAGTGATTGGGAGGGCACTTGCCGGGAGGCAGGGGGTGGACGGATGACCCCAGTGAACCCACCGATTGCCCCTCTGCCCCCACCTCATGACAGAAAATAAACAGGTCGTGTCGGCCAATCAGTCCCAGAACCGTGTCTGCCTGCTCCTCGTCCCATGTACAGCGGGCGGGCAGGTGCTAGAAACACGATGTTTGGTGGTTATGTTGATAAATAAGATACAGTGGAGCCGGCTTAGAATAGAGGGTTGGGGCTGCAGGACTGGGGGGCGCTGGCCTGGGTAGGGGCACAGGGCTGGTGAAGGCCTGCAGAGGTCTTCGTGCTCACAGGCTCTCTGAGGGTGGTCTCTGCCACCGTCTGGCTGTCTCCGAGCACCGTGACCTTTCCCGATGTGATGCTCTGACTTTTCCCTGGCCCCAGAGAGTTCAGCACCCAACATGGAGAAGCAGGTGCAGACGCTGACCAGTTACCTGTGGAGCCGGAAGCTGCCTGTGGAGCCAGGGGAGCTGCGCCAACGGGCTGCGCAGCTGGAGGAAAGACTCAGACAACGCATGGGGCCGGCCTCAGGTGAGGGTCGGGGGCAGTGCGGAGGGCAGGAGCTGGGCCCCGGGTGGGACTGGGGGCAGAGGGCAAGCGTGGGCCCTGCAAAGAGGAGGGAGCAGGAGGCGAGAGGTGCCCTGGTGGGTTTGGGGGAGGGAGGGCCGGGTGGGCTGGCCCAGAGGAAAGCACGGGCTTCTTCATGGCCTCTGAGGTCTGAGAGTCTGCAATCCTCGCGATCGATCAACGTCCCAGCCCCCAGGGGGTGGTGTGAGTTGCTCCTGGGGGCTTGTCCCACGCGGTGATCTTGGGTCTGGGAGCTGGTGGGAGTTGTCGTGCAGGTATTCGGGGGTCCCGAGGGCTGAGAAGAAACCAGGATGCGGACAAGCAGATGAAGTGAGAAGCAGCATGGCTCAGTGGAAAGAGCCCGGGCTTTGGAGTCAGAGATCATGGGTTCAAATCCCGGCTCCGCCAACTGTCAGCTGTATGACCTTGGGCAAGTCACTTCACTTCTCTGTGCCTCAGTTCCCTCATCTGGAAAATGGGGATGACTGTGAGCCCCCCGTGGGACAACCTGATCACCTTGTAACTTCCCCAGCGCTTAGAACAGTGCTTTTCACATAGTAAGCGCTTAACAAATACCAAAATTATTATTATTATTATTATTATAGATTAAAGCTTTCTTGCTGCCCTCGGCTGTCTTTCCTGCTGCTTTCCTGCTGCCGCAGGGGCGGCATAGCTGCTGCTAGGGGTAGACAGCAGAGAATGGAGTAGGCATGGGCAGAGCCCCAACCCTATTTGTAGGGCATGGGGCTCCTCCTGAGTAGGTGAGGTTGGATGGTCCCAGGAATCTCACTGGCAGGCTGTCCTCCCCCAGGGTCAGCCCGAGCAGAAGAGAAGCTGCAGGGAGCAGTGCTGAGCGCCTTGCGCCAAGTCACCTACCACTGGAAGGAGCTGAGGTGAGAGCCTGGCGAGGAGGCCTGGCTGGGGTCCAGTGCTGGGGCAGACTGGGGGCCCACGGGAGAGGTCCAGGGGGCTGAGGAGAGCTGAGTTGAGGACCTGAGGAAGAGGTTTGGACTCCGGGGGCCAGACAGAGAGGCCCCAGAAGGGAGAAGCTGAGATGGGGACCTGAGGAGGAGGTTGGGGCTGCGGGTGGCAGAGAGAGAGGCCCGTGGGGCTTGAGGGGGGAGCAGGGTGGCTCTGAGGTGAAGGCCCCGGGTGGGGGATTCCGGGGACCCGGGAGATTGGGCTGAGCCCCGGAGGCCCTTGTTTTGGGGTCACCTTCTCCAGCCCCAGTTTAGGTCGGGATAAGGGAATCAAGGTAGGACAGGCTGTGATGGGGGAGGATTGTGGAAGGCGTTCAGGGATGAACTGAGGCATCAAGAGAGGGGGCAAGGCATGAGGGTGGGTCTCTGACGGGGGTGGGCAGGGGCTCGCAGGGGTGTCTGGTCACAGTCGTAAAACCGTTGATATTCTGGTCCCCCGGCAGCTATGACGAAGGGCTGAGCCTGGTGTACATGGCCGCTCGGCTGGATGGGACCTTCGCAGCCACTTCCAGGGCTTTCCATGAGGTGAGGTCCTGCGAGATGAGACCCTTGCCCCGTGCCCCTCCCACTGCTCCCCGCCCCGTTCGTGCTATATTCCTCCCTAGTTAGTAATAATAACTAATCCTGCTCTGGGCTAAGCACTGGGGTAGAGCCAAAGATAAGACTTCAGCCACGGTCCCGGTCTCACAGGAGCCTCCGATCATATCTCATCCCCATTGTACAGATGAGGAAACAGGCCTAGGGAACTTAAGTGCCAAGGCCACGCGGCCAAGCAGTGAAGGAACTGGTAACTCCAAGCCGGGTCTCCTGTCTCCCCGTTCTGTCCTCTCTCCATCTGACCAGGCTGCTTCTCCTTGGGTCTGTAGATTCCAGCTGGACCTGAGCAGCTTTGAGCCTCATCCCCCGGCCAGTGGGCTGTCCTCACTCCGAGACCCTGGTCCTTTCAAACCCCCGGCTCATTGCTGCCACCTGCTTCTTCCAGATCCAGAAGCGGCTCCCCGACTTCAAGCCACGCACCCTGCTGGACTTTGGGTCAGGCACCGGCTCGGTCTCTTGGTGAGTGGCTCCTCCCGAACAGTAGGGTTAGGAGGCACGACCCCTGCCCTCAGGGAGTTGGCAATCTAACCGGAGACACTTAAACAAACCACAGGTAGGAGGAGGAGGAGGGGAAAGAGTACCGAGTGAGTGCCTGAGGAATGGAGGGCGTAAGATAGAGAAGCAGCGTGGCTTAGTGGAAAGAGCCCGGGCTTTGGAGTCGGAGGTCATGGGTTCAAATCCCAGCTCTGCCAATTGTCAGCTGTGTGACCGTGGGCAAGTCGCTTCACTTCTCTGTGGCTCAGTTACCTCATCTGTAAAATGGGGATTAAAACCGTGAGCCCCCCGTGGGACAACCTGATCACCTTGTAACCTCTCCAGCGCTTAGAACAGTGCTTTGCACATAGTAAGCGCTTAATAAATGCTATCATTATTATTATTATTATACATACATCAGTGGTTTGGGTGGTTGAGAAGCAGCGTGGCTCAATGGAAAGAGCAGGGGCTTGGGAGTCAGAGGTCATGGGTTCAAATCCCGGCTCTGCCAACTGTCAGCTGTGTGACCTTGGGCAAGTCACGTAAGTTCTCTGTGCCTCAGTTACCTCATCTGTAAAACGGGGATTAAGACTGTGAGCCCCACGTGGGACAACCTGATCACCTTGTATTCTCCCCAGTGCTTAGAACAGTGCTTTGCACATAGTAAGCGCTTAACAAATGTCATCATTATTATTATTATTGTGTCAGTACCCATTGGGCTGAGGTGGCACGGAAATGCTGAAGTAGCAGCTGGGGGGCTGGAGTTAGCAGGGGAAGACCTCCTGGGGAGATGTGGTTTCATAAGGGCTTTGAAGATGGGGAGACCAGTGGTTTGTCAAATTTGAAGTGTGGTGGAAACGCAGAGAGAGTGCCAGGCACAGGAAGGGAGTGAGCAAGAAGCCAGCAGTGGGAGAGACAAGGACAAAGCACAGTGAGTAAATTAGCTAGAGAGAAATGAAGACTGTGAGCTGGGCTATGGTGGGAGAAGAGAGCAGCTAGATAAGAGGGAGAGAGGTGATGGGGGCCTTAAAAGTCAACCATTATATTAATATAATTATACGGTGCCTGGCATGTAATAAGTGCTTAACAAATACCATAAAAAATAATAATAATTGTATTTTTAAGTGCTTTTTTGTGCCAACCACGGTGGTAAGCAATCAACCCTTGGCATTTATTGAGCACTTACTGTACACAGAACACTATACTAAGTGCTTTGGAGACTACAGTGTAACAGAGTCCCTGCCCTTAAGTGCTACAGTGTAAGCAGTAACATAGATACCATGTAATCAGGTCAGACGTAGTCCCTGTCCCACTTCGGATTCACAAGTTAAGTAGGCGAGAGAACAGGTACTGAATCTCCATTTTATTGATGAGGAAACTGAGGCATAGAAAAATCGTGACCTGCCCATGGTCACACAGCTGGTCAGTTCATGGTCAGGAGTTTGTGTTTGATATAAAGGAACCGAAAACCTTTGGAGGTTTTTGCAGAGTGGAGAGGTGGGTGCAGAACAGTGTTTGAGAAAAATGATCTGGGCGGGCAACGGAGGGAAGTATGGACTCGAGAAAGGAGAGCCTGGAAGCAGTGAGGTCAACAAAGAGACGGGTACAATGGGTCCATCTGAGATGTGACAGGCGCCTGGACTAGCGAGGTGGCCATTAGGATGGAGAGGAAAGGGTGGATCCGGAAGTGTTCAGGAGAAACCAACAGGATTAGGCAACAAACTGAATATGGAAGTGGAATGAGAGGGAGGAATCGAGGACAGTCAGGGTTTGGAGAGTGGAACGGTAGTCATGGGGGTTTGGAGAGCGGGAGGAGGGTGGCCCGGAGGGCCTGCCTGGGAGCTCCAGCCAACTGAGGACTGGGGTCTCTCTGAGGGGAGAAATGACTTTGTCTCACCAGGGCAGCACACAGCACCTGGGGCCAGAGCCTGCGGGAGTACTTGTGTGTAGACCGCTCGGCTGCCATGCTGGCCCTGGCAGAGAGGCTGCTGAAAGGTGAGGGGGCCGGGAGAGGGGGACCCCAGGGTTGCTCGGGGATGGGGGCAGCGGGCTGGCATGGGGGAGGGGACGAGAGGCCCGAGAAAGATGTTCTGGATTTGGGGAAGGAAGCCGAGGGAGGGCTGAGCCTGCTCTCTCGGCCAGCTCCTGGAGGAGCACAGGACTGACCCAGTTCTAGGTGGTTCTTGGGATAGGTCTTGTGGGGCTGGGGCAGGCCTCTCCCTTCCCTCTCACCCCTGGAAACCCCAGGGGGCTGGGAGTGATGGTGAGCTGGTGGCCATTTGGCCCCTGGTTGGTCAGCAGAGACAACAGCCGACCCTGTGGGCTGAGAGCCGGGCCCATTGTGGTGAGGGGCCAGGGGCCACCAAGAAGGTGACCATTACTCTCATGTTGTTTCACCCTACATCCCCAACCCACTGCCCATGTGAGTCCCCTCGCCACTAGGCCCCCTCCTCCCATCCCCAAGTTGGTCTCCTCTTTGCTCCTCTTCACAGGTGGCTCAGACTCTGGGGAGTCCCGAATCCCAGCGGTTTTCTTCAGACAGTTCCTCCCTGTCTCACCTAAGGCACGTGGTGGCTGGGCGTGGGGGCTGGGGGCTGGGCTCCAGACCCCAGGGTGAGGATGGGGTGTGCCGGGGTCTGAGCTCAGCACCCCAGTGTGAGCGTAGGAAGTTGGAAGAGTACCGGGCTGTGGGGCAGGTGCGGCCACCACGAATAGGTATCTCGGGTGCCTCTGTTCCCCTGAGACTGGAGGGGCCGAAGTGGTCTTAACCCTGGTTCTCTTCTGCTTCCCCTTCCCAGGTGCAGTTTGATGTTGTGGTGGCAGCCTTTTCCCTGAGTGAGCTGCCCAGCCTTGCTGCCCGCTCCGAGGTGGTGAGCACTTTGTGGCGCAAAACAGGCCGCTTCCTGGTCAGTAGAAGCACTCCCAGCTCCTCTTCTCCCCTCTGCTTCCTTCCCTCCTCCCTGTTTCCTTCCTCCCCCTCTTCCCGTATTTCTCCCCCTCCCCTCCGCTTCCCTCACTCCTCTCTACTTTCCTTCCTCCGCTTTCTTCTGCATCCACAGAGACTCCCACCTATCACACATCCCACCCTGCCCCAGGACCTCCCCGACCTGGGGCTCCTCCCAGGCCCTCCTAACCCTCCAGTGCCCCAGCCCCCCACAGCCCCCTGACCTCTTGCCTCCTCAGGTCCTGGTAGAGAGCGGAACAAAGGCTGGACACCAACTGATTATGGCTGCCCGGGACCTAGTCCTGCAGGTGAGGCCCCCGCCTCCCCATGCCAGGACGGATTAGAACCAAGGGCAAGACCCCTGGAGGTGGGAGCCCAGGGCCCTCTACAGAAATTTCAGAATGGCGGGTTGGGAGGGGCCCCAGGGAGCAGAGGTGGGCAAGCGCTTCCATTTCTGTGCCACAGGGCCAAGAGAAGTCTCCCCTGGATCCTCGGCCTGGCCACGTCTTTGCCCCCGTGAGTGTCCCCTGTCTCTTCCCGATCCTTGGCCACAGCTTGAACTTCAGCCTTGGTGGGAAAGGGGCAAAACGGCATGCCCGGCCCGGCCGCCTCCCCCGCACCAACGTAGCCCTGTGGCTCCCGGTTGTGTGCTTGGTCCTGGTAACGGTCTCCCAGTCTTCCGTATGTCTCCCTATCTTGTCATGATAACACCGACCCCCAGCCTAGTCAGCAGTGTGCCCCTGCGTGTTGTCCTGGTTACAGCCCCCAATCAGCCAGGTGCCCCTGCTCGTTGTCCCATTAGCCCCTAGTCAGCCGGGTGCCCCTGTGTATTGTTCCGGTAACATTCCTGTGCTGGGATCCGGGAGGTGAGTGGTGCCAGTTTTGGCTGCTGGCAGTCTCTCATCAGTCCTGAGAAGTAGCGATTTTTGTCTCCTTGACCTGGCCTTGGCTCTCTCTGTCTCCTGCACTCCTACAGCATCCACCTTGTCCCTCCTCTTTGGCGTGGGTGGGTGCCGTCTCCCTGATCCTTGGTTTTTTCTCTGCTCCCCAGTGTCCCCACGACCTGGCCTGTCCCCGTCTCTCTGCCTCCCGGATCCTGCCCTGCATCTTTTCCCAAACGTATTATCCAACACCCTTTGGCTGGGTATGATTAAGGACTGGGGGTGGGGGGTACGGGGGAGGGAGGGAGGGCAAGGGGGTCTGAGCGCAGGAGTGGAAAGATGGGCTTGGGAGGGCTTTGGGGGGCTGGGGCTGGGAGTCACAGGGCAGGGAGCTTTAGTGCTGTCTTGAGTGGAATTAGGGAAGGGGATGGGGATGGGGGGGAATGAGAAATGGCGCTCCCTCCTCTCTCTCCATCCTGGCCAGTCACTGCTGCCCTATCCTGGTGAATGGCCCCTTGGACAATGACCCTCCTGATGGCTAATTGTGCTGGCTCCTGGCCCCTTCTGCTTGGTCACAGTGTCCCTTTCACCCGCCTCGTTGGCCCTGCCGGTCACTGCCTGTTTCTCTCCTCCGTGTGGTTCCAGCAGTACCACGGTCATGGGGAGGAGAAGTTTTCCCTGGTGATCCTGTCCCGGGACCCCCCACCGGGGAGTCAGCGCTGGCCACGCCTCACCCAGCCTGTCCTCAAGCGCCCGCGCCATGTGCACTGTCACCTTTGCTGCCCTAATGGACAACTGGAGCACATGGTGTTCACAGCCCGCCGGCATGGCAGGTCAGTGGGGTGGGGCCGGGGAAGCAGCAAGGGTGAGATGGGACCAGGGGGTGGGGCCATATGGAGCCCCCAGTGATCTTTCCCCACAGAGACCTCTACCGCTGTGCCCGAGCCAGCGCCTGGGGGGACCTCCTGCCTGTGACCACAGCCCCACCGCCTCCGAAGGACCCTCCCCGGTAGCTGACGGTGCCAGCCCCCTCCCCCAGCCCACCCCCCTGCCAGCGAACAATAAACACACCGAATGTAATCTCCCTGCCTCCCCTGGACCTACCTGCCTCTACTCTCACCCCGCCCAGAGCTGGGGATCCGGCTCTTCCCGATGCTGCCAGCTCCGGGAGAGGGTAGAGTGGAAACCAAGGCAGCAACATCTCCCAGAACAGGCCCAACGGGTCTGAGTGCAGCTGGATGGGTGGTGACGAAATGGGCACCCTGCTCCACCCCGGCGCCACTCCTTCCCTCCCCCTTCCTCCTGCCCCTTCTCCCCTTTCCCCGCCGTTTAACCTGACCCCAGACCCAGCCACTGCCCAGAGGAGGCCCCAGTAAGCTGGGAGCCAAGCACCTCCCTGCCCAGGGCAGCCCCCGACTCGTCCTTTCCTTGCTCTGATAAAGCTCTGGTACTTCGAGCCACAGCTGCTTCACCCGCTGGACCAATAGTCCCTTCTGGGCCCCCTCACCAATGTCCTGAAAGCTGAGGCTGGGGTGAGGTGACAGGCGGTAGTTGGGGGGGATGTGGTAATCCTGATGCCGTGGCCAAAGGGCTCCTTGTCCCTTGGGTGGCTGGGCTCCAGCTTCCTCCTGGCCTGGCCCTGCCCCTTTTGGGCCTCGCTTTCCCTCCCACCCACAGCCCCCAACTCAACTTCTCCAGCCCCTCCCCTCCAACTCCAAATTCCTCCTGAGGGAGTAGTTTGGGAGTTAACGGCATTGAGGTGGGGGTACAGATCTAGAGGCAGCCCACAGTTCTTTGGGGAGGGTTGGCGTCCCAGGTCCCCGCTTTCCTGGACCTCTCATCCCCAACACTGGGCCTGTCCGATGTCTAGCTCCCCACAATTTCCCAGCTCGGGGATTAGTCAACATGAAGAGGCGGCGGCAGTAGCAGCAGCAGCAGCTTGGAGCCGGGCCCTAGCAATAGCACTGGAGAAATCCAGTGCAGTTTCTGGTTACACTGAGTGGAGGAGGGAGCCAGGGAGGGGAGGGGCCCAGTAGATCTGCGGGGGAGGGGAAGGGAGGGGGCAAGAGGCTGGCATCGTGCTGCCCAGGCAGAGTTAGTGCGGGACACTGGCAGGGACAGGTCCTGGGCCCCCTCCCCTCACTCGTTGCTACTCAGCAGACCCTCCTGTGGCTCTGGGGCTTTGCTCCTTGGGGCCTCAGGGATGGAGCCACTGCTGGGGGTGAAGATTGGCTGCTTGTTGGCGCTGTTGATCCTCACCCTGCTCTGCGGCCTCATCCCCATACGCTGCAAGTGGTTCCAGATTCATGCGGCCACAGGTAGGGCTAAGCCTGGACTGTCCCATCCCTTCTCATCCTGGCCTGGCCTGTACTGTCCTGCCCTGTCCCATCCCAGCCCATCCCATCCTGCCCTGTCCCAGCCCAGCCCCTGTCTTATCCTGCCCTGGCCCATCCCAGCCCACCCCATCTTGCCTTGTCCTATTCCATCCCACCCTGTCCTGTCCTGTCCCATCCCAAGCCCATCCCATCCTTGCCCTGTCCCATCCCAGCCCATCCCGTCCTGCTGTGCCCCATCTCCAGCCTCTCCCATCCCACCCTATCCCACCCCGTCCTACTGTATTGCTTCCCGTCCAGATCCATCATGCCCTACCCTCTTTGCCTGGTCCATCCTCCCCTACTCCATTTTAGCCCACCCTATCCTACCGGGCCCAGCTCCATCCCAACCCATCCCATCCCATCCCACCCCTCCCTGTCCTGCTCCCTCCTAACCTGCCTTGCCCCAGCTCAGCCTATCTCAGCCATTGAGCCTTGTTTCCGCTCAAACTTAGACCTTGTTTCCTGTACTCATGGGGCCTTAGTCCCCAGGCTGGGTCCTCTCCATGCCCTTCCAAACTGCCAAATCTCAGATGCTACTGGCAGCCTCTCCATTTGGGACATCGCTTAATTGACTGGGAATCTGGACTGAACCAGATGTGGCTCAGGACCCGCTTTGGCCATTGCTGCAGAGGTTTCTGGTACTTACCACTCCCATCGGCCTATGGGGCAGTGAGGCTGGAGGTGGGGGTGGGGCCGAGAAGTGAGCTCAAATGGCTAAGCCCAGTGCCAGTCCATCCTTGGAGGGGGGCGGGCCAGGAGGGGCAGGGAGAACCTGGTTTAGCTGCACTTTCTGGGATCCCGGGTCTCGGGCTTGCCAACTCGGGTGCACCACCATTGTCCCCACCCTGGTTTGTGCAGGGAGGCAGCGGCGGGTCCTGAGCCTGCTGGGCTGCATAGCAGCAGGTGTGTTCCTGGGCGCTGGGCTCATGCACATGGCAGCTGAGGCCCTGGAGGGGATTGAAACGGAGATCGAGAGCTACAGGCTGCAGGTGGGTGGGGGAAACGGAGGGATTGATTGAAACTGGTCCACAGCTGCAAGACAGGGAAACTGTGCAGGGTGGGAGATGGCCAGCTGGGACAAGGTGCGGGGGTCGGGGACAGCGCATCAGTCCTGTAGTAGCAGTAGTGGTAGTAATAGTATCTATTAAGCTCTTACTGTGCATGGCACTGTACTCAGTGCCGGAAAGACTGCACAGGAGGGAATGAGACACGATCCCAGGTCTTCAGGGGGTCCAGGGCAGCCCCGTCTGACCCATCCCCTTTTCCGGACTTGCTCTCCTTTGCTGCCTCGGGGTCAGCTGTCAGGCTGATCCAGGCTGCTGTGGCATGGGAACCATGGCTCCTTGGGGTGCTGCTGGGACTTGTAGTTCCCACAGTCCCTGGAGATCGTGCCTTCATAAACCGTCTACACAAGCACTGCTGTACCCCAGCCATTCTGCTCAGGGTTCCTGCCACCCAAACCCAGACTTCTCCAGGCCTGGGGAACACCCAAAACCTTTATAGGGTCCTCTAGTTCTGAACCACCTGTGAGGCAGGAGCAAGATCAAGAGCCAGTGGGGGAAGTGGAGGGGGCATGGTAGAGTGAGCCCAAAAAGCTGGACAGATGTGGCTCCAAGATGTAGGGGGCCCGGGCCAGGTGAGGAACAATGAGCAAGTGGGGCGGGGGCTTGAGCCGGTAGGTTTTCTCCTTCAGTGTTGAATGTACACCCCCCCAACCCCCAGGATGACTATTCCCAGAATGGGACGGACGTCGGTGGGAGTTCTTCCAGCACTGCCGACCCTGCTGAGGTGAGATCCCTGAGATTCAGCCCGACCCCCGTGCCAAATGTCTGTCACCAGGTCCCGTAGCCATGGTCTCTGCCACAGCCTCCCACGTTTCCCTGCTCACCCAGCCCTAAGTTGATTACCTCTCCAGGGTGCTCCTGGAGCTTCTTACAATGCCTCCCCGGGTCCTTCCCCCTGCCCTCCAGCCCCTCAGAGCCCCCTCGTCTGCCCTGCAGGTGCACTACCCATTCGGGGAGTTGGTCATTTCACTGGGCTTCTTCTTGGTCTTCTTGTTGGAGTCGCTGGCCCTGCAATGCTGCTCCAGAGGGGCTGCAGCCCCGGAGGAGATCTGGGGGAACCCCGAAGCCCCGAGCCCCTGCAGCCACGGTCCCCTGCCCGCCCCTGCCCGAGGGCCCCTGCGGGCCCTAGTGCTGCTGCTGTCGTTGTCGCTGCACTCACTGTTCGAGGGGCTGGCAGTGGGGCTTCAGCCCACCGTGCTCACCACCCTGCAGCTGTGCCTGGCGGTGCTGGCACACAAGGGGCTGGTGGTGTTTGGGGTGGCGCTGCAGCTGGTGCGGGAGGGCACGGGCCCTCGCTGGGCCCTGCTCTGCGTGCTGCTGCTAGCCCTCATGACCCCACTGGGCCTGGCGCTGGGGCTGGCTGTGGCCGGGGGCCCTCTCGGGAGGACTCGGATGCTGACCCAGGCTGTGCTGGAGGGCGTGGCGGCAGGTACTTTCCTGTATGTCACCTTCCTGGAGGTTTTGCCCCAGGCTTTGGCCTCCCCCGAGTCCGCCCTTGCCAAGTGGTGCTGCGTGGCAGGCGGCTTCGCCTTCATGGCTATTGTTGCCGTTTGGGCTTGAGGTGGCGCCTGCCAGTCCCAGACCACGAGCTTCCTGCCCTGGCCCAGCTCCAGAGTCAAGGATGAGACACTGGGAGAGGGCAGGTGGGAGGGACTGTGTCTTCCCCCGGAGCAGAGGCCTCTCTCCTGCACCCCGCCGCTAGCTGGGTCTGCTACAATAAACCCCAATGACCAGTCCTCCCCTGGGCCTTCTGTGTTTTCTGGGAGAGCCTTCAGCCAGCCTGGCACGCCGAGGTGGTGGGGGAAGAGGGGTTGGACACAGCCGGACTAGAGCAGCGGTGGGACCTGGAGAAAAGACCACGGGCCTGGGAGTTAGGAGACCTGGCCTACGCAGACCTGCCTGTGGTCTACTGTGTCTCCTTGGGGGCCGGCCATTTACCTTCTCCGAGGCTTGGGAAAATAAGGATTGAATAAATACCCTTTCTCTCTCCCCTTTAGTTTGTGAGGCCTGTGTGTGGGGTCCCCGGAGTCCGTGGGAGCGAAGTTAGATTGGGCGTCCAAGAGAACTGGAGCCATTTCCGGAGATGGGATTGTGGATTGGAGAGGCCGGAGGGCGGGACCCGGAATCTTGGGGGAATCCGCCCCGACGGGCTCCGTCCAACCGTTGCCTCTAGGGAGAGCGGCCCGCAGGGGGCGCCCAGGAGCCTTACCCGGGCAACCGGCCCGAAGGGCTAGTGGATGCCACTAGCCACTAGCCCAGTCTCCGCCGTCGGTGAGGGCGAGGGCGGCCACGGGGGCCCACGGGGCTGGACCTGCCTTGGAATTGGTTTCTCCAGTCATTCAATCGTGGTTATTGAGCACTTACTGTGTTCAGCACACTGGAATAAGCGCTTGGGAAATACAAATCGGCAACATATATAGAGACGGTCCCCACCCAACAAAGGGCTTCTATCCAGGTGACATGAGAGGAGCCTCTTGGGTCCTGTGCGATGCGGCGGGGGGCAAGGTTTGCGATGACAGACTGGCAAAGGTGGACGCAGGCTCTGATTCTTCTATGCACTTTATTTCTATGGGGGAGGCGTGGGGGCTCACTGGAGGAATTCTCATCCCCCCACCAGAAAGCCCCCCACAATGTGGTCAATAACCCCATGGTTCCCTCCACATTTCTCAAGCAGCATTAGGCAGGGTTGTAGCCCCTTCCCCACTCCATACACACTGAAAGCTATGCAGGTTAGTGCAGCCAAGCAACCCCCAGTCCCCAGGCCTTCCCCTGCATAGTCCTGCTCACTTCCCCCTCCCATCTGCCCTCGCCCTCTGGCCTTCTTGTCCCAGCCTGGGGCAAGCAGTACTTCCTCTTCAGTAGTCTCCTAGCACTCTTCTCCCCCCCAAACCCACCCCCCTACCCCACCCCAACCACACACATACCAATGCAACCTCACTCCCCTCTCCCTTTCCCTGGAGGCTGATAGCCATTAGCCTCCTTCTCTCGGCTCTGGGGGTACCTTCACCCCTTCCCCTGTTGGTTGGCGGCATCAGGGCACCTCCTGAATCAGAGGCTTCAGCATACTACAGGGGGCAAGCAGACCCCCTCCTCCTGACTCTCCACAACCGAGGGGGAAACATCTTGGGGAAAGATCTTGGGGCTTTCTCCTTTGGGGTCACAAGTTAGAGGTCAGGGTTGGGGATCCATCCAATCAAAGGTCAAGGTCTGAGGCCCAGGGTATGAGACTGTCTCCTGGTGGCCCGCCCCCACCCCCTTGCTCTCTCCCCACCAAGCCCTGTGCTGGAAGGGAGGAGGGGGAAGGGGCGCTCAGCAGGAGACCTCCATGGTGGGTCCCTGGGGGAGGGGGCTGGACTCGCTGCTCTGGGACAGCGTGCGGGAGCGGGAGCCGTCGATGGAAGTTGCGCTGGTCAGCGAGGCGGTGCGGGAGCGGGACAGACGCGTCATACAGGACGAGGCCACTGTGGTGGGGGAAGGCCAGGGGTCACGGGTTGGGGGTGCTGAACAAGGGGACCGGGTCACGGATGGGGAGCTGGGTGGGAGGATGGAGGTAGAGTTCCATGTGTAAGTGGGCAGATGTTCTCCCCACTTTCCCTTTTTCTGCCCCTCCCACACCCTTCTGGTTGTCCTCACCACCAAGGAGCTAGCCCCTCCCCAGGGCTTAGGCCTGGGGCACTGCAGGGACACTGCAGGAGATGAGCTCTGGCCAACTGGACCATCTGCTGTCTTGTGGTCCCCTTCTGGCTCTCCCATGGTCCCCCTCTGGCTCTCCCCAGCCCAGATCCCTGTTCCCTCATCCCAGGGCACACCAGCTGTGCCTGGGGACGGGGTGCCTGCCCAGTCCCTGGGGATGAGGCCTGCCCCTTACTCACTGTAACCCATTCCTTGCAGGAAGTACTTGAAGGCCTCAGTCAGCTTGGCTGGCTGCAAAGGATGAGAAGTGGGAAGGGGTTACTGGAAGCTGGGAGGGGTGGGGAGGACAAGAAAGAGAGCTAACAGGGAGAGGATGACCAGGGACAGGAAAGGGGCTTTGGAAGAGGGCTAGGAGCAGAGTGGGCTTAGGAGGGGAGTCCCCTACCTCTCTCCTTTCCCCTCTTCCCCCCATCTTTCACCCCTCATGCCCTCTGAGTGGCTGAATACTCACCTGGGTCAACTGAGGCTGACCTCCCGAGTCGGCCATCTGTCCCGGAGACACAGAAAGGGGGAGGGATTGAGAGAGATGAGCAATAGGATGGTGGGGGTGGACAGGCTCCCTCCACTTCCATTTTCCTCCTCGCCTCTCCCTTCCACAAGAGAGAGCTGGAGTGGAGCTAGTGGGCCGGTGGTGACCCAGTCCATGCCTGGGTGGCAGGAGGGGATGACACAACGGGTCCCCCCAGCCCACGCAACCATCAATCAACCCCCTGCTGACTAGGTTCTGCCCCATGTTCCCCGGGCTATGACCTTTCCCCCTCAGGATAGGTTATGGGCAACATGTGACCAATTGGCTTGTTTGCCCCCAGAGTAACTGCCCACCCAGAGCTCTCCGCAGCAACTCCGGGGGTGCCTGTCCCGTGGTGGGAGCCAGGAAGAAGGGGCCGGTTGGGGGGGCATCACTGACCTTAAGGAAGGAGGTCTGGGTGGGGTCCAGTTTTGAATTACACTCCACCTAGTAGGGGGGAGGGGGATGAAGGTTGGGAAAACCTGGAGATTCAGCCCCCTCCCCCTGCCCTTCCCAGGGCCTCCCTCAGCCCCTCTCACCACAGCATCTTCATGGGGTGCCTGGTCCCCCACCACCAGCATCACGGGGCACCTGCGGATACAGAAGGGAAAGGGCAAGGCGGTCAGGTGGGGGGGCTGGGCCTCGGGACCCCAACCCCAGGGGAATGGTCAGATGAACCTCAATCAGGGGCAGAAGCCAGCAGACTCCTCTCCCCAGACAGCAAGGTTCTGGGCACGGGTTGTAAGGATCCAGGGTCTCAGAGCTGGGGGTCGCGGAGGGGGTTCATCTGGGGTCCGGGGAGGCTTACTTGAGGGTGATGTCACTTCCACGTTCAAAGTTCAGGTCTCGGCGACTGGAGGTGGGTGGGTGAGGGGGGAGAATTAGAGGTAGAAATTGCCTCCCTCTCCCCACAGAATATCGGGGGTGTCTCTGTGACTTTAGCTAACGAGGTGGGGGAGGGGAGCCGGGGGTGGGGGGCAGGGCACAGAGTGACTTGTGTCCCAGTCCCTTGTGCCCCATATTGGGGCAAGCGAGGACAGGAGATCATTTTACCAGGGGAATCTGAGGCCCCGGGTGGAGGGGGGAGGCAGGGCTGGAATTTGGTGCCCACTTCCCTCCCCCCCCGCACCCCCTTCCCAGGCTCCCCTGCCACCCCCCCACCATGTGCAAGCACCGTGTTTTCCCACCCGTGCTCCAGGTCCCCCCTCCTTCCCCTCCGCCCCCCCACCGGGGTCCCCAACTTGGGTACTTGTTGTAGCTGTTCCAGTACAGCTCCATGTTGTCCAGGTTGGGCGCATGCACGATCGCCTCCCGGTAGCGCTGTACCAGCTCCGAGCTGCCCGATAGCTCCTCCTGGGGAAGGCGAGGTGGTGGGGGTGTGGGGGGGTTTCCTGGGAGAGCCCTCCCCAGGACCTGCACCCCTCCCACCCCCATCCCTACGTGAACCCCCAGGGCCAGGCCCCACCTGGCTGAAGAGGTGTGCGAGGATCATCTCCGAGACGGAGGACGTCAGACCGGTCAGCTGCAGGCGGTGTGGGGTCACGTGAGGGGGCCCGAGCCAGGGAGGGACTAAGTCCCCTTCTGGATCTTGGGTCTCCCCTCCCCCCAGGGAGATCCTGGGGTATCCTCCTGCTACCACCCACTTTCCCCTCTTGGCCCCCATCCTCTCCCCCTTGTCCCTCATCCTGCCCTTCCTGCCCCACCCTCTCCCTCCTGCCCCAATCATTCCTTCTTGCGCCTCGTTCCCTGTCCCTCTCCCCCCACCCTCCCCACCCCCCCCCGACCTTGTGTGCAGCCCAGTCCATCCAGCCCTTGGCATTGGGGTCGATGTTGATGAGGACGAGACCCTCCACCGTGTCGGGATGTGAGAGCTGGGGAATAGAGGAGCTTCAGGGGAGATGGGGCGGGGGCAGCCTCCAATCCCCCTCCCGAATAACCCAACCCCCTTCACCCCTCTCCCAGCCCATTCCCATCCCCATCCTCCCCACCCCAACCCAGCCTCTTACAGCATAGCGGGACAGCACATAGGCTCCAGCTCCGACCCCGATCCCGATGATGGTGGAGAAACTGGAGGCAGAGGAGAAATTCTAGATTCCGGGTCCCTCGAGGTCGGGACCAGGGTCTGAGAAGAGTCGGGTGGGGACCAGGGTGGGGCAGTATCGTCGTGGAGACCGAAGTCCCCAGACGCAGGAGGGGGGCCAGAACAGAAACGTGGACAGCCATGATTTCCAGCGCCGGGTGGGGAATGAAGGAGCAGGTAGAGGACAGATCGGGGAAGGGGGATCTCCCCGGCTCCTAGGGCCCCTTGTCCTCCCGCACTGCCCTGGCCCTGGCCGGTGAGCCCTTTGATGACCTCCCGGCAGCCCATCTATCCCAGGACATCTCTGAGACTGTTGGCCCACACTGCCATGAAGTCCGTGGGTCAGACCAAATAAATGTCTTTGGGACCATAGGTCCGTAGGTCAGACCGATGGGGCTGGGGCCACAGGTCAGACCTACAAGGCTGGGGTCAGAGCAGCCTCAAAATAAGAAGCCATTATTTGTTAAGGGCTTACTATACACAAAACACCGTACTAAGTGTCTGGGTAGATGCAAGATAATCAGGTCGGATGCAGTCCTTGTTCTACATGGTGCTCAGAGTCTAATGTAAGTCCCATTTTACAGATGAAATAACTGAAGCACAGAGAAATTCAGGGATTTGCCCAAGGTCACACAGCAGACAAGTGGCAAAGCCAGAGTTAGAACCCTGGTCCCAAGACTGTGCTCTTTCCATTAGGCCATGTCACTACACTAATTCCCCAACAAGCAGCAACTTTATGTCACATGTCATATCCTGCCAGACCTTCAGCCTCCACCCCAGCTCATCCACATTCCCAGGTCCAGGTGACTGGAGAGAGCCCCCCGGCCCCACCACCACCAAAGGGGAGTTGGAAATGGAATGCGGATTCAGCACACCCACAGCCTCGCCCAGATCTGCCCCTCACTCCCTCACCACACATGCTCACAAATATGCATAATACACTTGTGTATGTACATATAAGCCCGCCTTTTCCTCAGCTCCCCTTCCCCTTCCCATCGCCCCGACTTGCCCCCTTTGCTCTAACCCCCTCCCCACCCCACAGCACTTGTGTATATATGTACATATCTAAAATTCTATTTATTTGTATTAGTGCCTGTTTACTTGTTCTGATGTGCATATATATCATCATCATCATCATCATCAATCGTATTTATTGAGCGCTTACTATGTGCAGAGCACTGTACTAAGCGCTTGGGAAGTACAAATTGGCAACACATAGAGACAGTCCCTACCCAACAGTGGGCTCACAGTCTAATGGGAAGCAGCATGGCTCAGTGGAAAGAGCATGGGTTCAAATCCCAGCTCTGCCACTTGTCAGCCGTGTGACGTTGGGCAAGTCACTTCACTTCTCTGGGCCTCAGTTCTCTCATCTGTAAAATGGGGATGAAGACTGTGAGCCCCTCGTGGGACAACCTGATTACCTTGTATCTACCCCAGCGCTTAGAACAGTGCTTTGCACATAGTAAGCGCTTAACAAATACCAACATTATTATTATTATTTAAAAAAAATCGCTAAAATCTGTCCTTTCCTCACATATTTACTATTCTATTTATTTTATTTTGTGAATATGTTTTGTTTTGTTGTCTGTCTCCCCCTTCTAGACTGTGAGCCCGCTGTTGGGTAGGGACCGTCTCTATATGTTGCCGACTTGGACTTCCCAAGCGCTTAGTACAGTGCTCTGCACACAGTAAGCGCTCAATAAATACGATTGAATGAATAGTAGGCGCTTAACAAATGCCATCATTATTATCTCTAATTCTATTTATTTATATTGATGCTATTGATGCCTGTTTACTTGTTTTGATGTCTGTCTCCCCTCTTCTAGACTGGGAGCCCACTGTGAGCCGGGATTGTCTCTCTTTGTTGCTGTATTGTACTTTCCAAGCACTTAGATCAGTGCTCTGCACACAGTAGGTGCTCAACAAATACGATGGAATGAATATATGCGAGTACACGCATACTGATGCGCAAATGCATGCACACATCATCCCACTTTGGCACGTTTGCAGATACATATGCCCACCTACATGACATGCGTGCACATACACACAGGTGCACTCACACGCTTATGCACAAAGTGCTCCCTTTCCCCCAGCCGCTTAGGGGAAGAGACCATTGGTCTGGTTCCCCTGGGTGTGTCACTTTGAGCCCATCATGGCCAGGAGCCAAGTCACAGGGGGAAAAATGGGCCCCAGGCCTTGCCTGGGCCTTCCAGCACCTGCGGCAAAAAGCCCAGAGTGCCAGTCTCGACCCGCTGGACTTGGGGCTGGCAGCAGAGCAGAAGGTTTTTGACCGGTCGAGGTCACCACGGCTGCTGCTGAACAGGGGCTGGATCAATCAATCAATCAATCAATCATATTTATTGAGCGCTTACTGTGTGCAGAGCACTGTACTAAGCGCTTGGGAAGTACAAGTTGGCAACATATAGAGACAGTCCCTACCCAACAGTGGGCTCGCAGTCTAGAAGATCTCGCAGTCAAGGAAGAACCCCTAGGGTATGCATCTGCTGCCCAGTAGCTGCCCACACAGCAGAACAGGTGGCAAGGCCAGAATTAGAACCCAGGTCCCATGACTCCAGCCGGTCCAGCCACCTGAACTCTGGAGGAGGCAACGGCGAGAGGCCCTGGGCCTGCCTCTGGGACCCTTTCTCCTGCCCAGCTGCTTGTCAGTCAAAGGTGGGGAATCAGAAGCCAGGGTGGGGCCACCTGCCTTACCCCAGTCTAGGACTCCCAGGAAAGTGGGACATGCAGACAGAGGGAAGAGGTTGCCAGTATATGTGCGGGGTGAAGCGTTGTGGGGGGGGCGTGGGTTCTGAGGAGAGACACTGGAGTGTGTCCCAGAGGGATTGGGAGGGTAGTCTCACTTTAAAAACTGCAGGATGCAAGGAATCATGTCAGCCAGCTGGTCCAGAGATGGATACTGGTACCTGGAAGGAGAGGGGGTTGGGGGAGGGGGTCAGCAATGCAGCAATTCCCTGTCCTCTCCCTCCCTGTCCCCTCCTTCCCTTCATCTTGGCCTCGGGTGTCTAGGAGTTGCAGGGTGGTGAGGGCCTTACCCCAGGGGGAAGACTGCCGCTCCCTCTTCCATGCCCGGTGCATCGATGTGTACACGGACAAAGTTTTGCAGGATTTCTTGCATGTCCTCAAACTGGAACAGTGTCTGGAAACAGCTCTTGACTGAGGAGACCCCCACCCCATGGCAACGACCCCAGAGATCAAAGGTTAGAGATTACTTACTTCACGAAGGGTTCTTGGAGGCTGGGGAGGAGACAGAGTCAGAGGAGAGGGGACAGGGAGTGGGAGGGAAACTGGAGGGAGGGGTCCGGGGGAGGGGACCAGAGAGTGTCCAGGGGAGGGGACAGGGAGTGGGGAGTGTCCAGGGGAGGGGACAGGGAATCAGGGGGGAAATGGGGACGGGGAAATGGGGGCATGGTCCAGAGGAGGGGACAGGGAGTCGGTGGGGCAGATCCAGGGACGGGTGGACTCACAGTTGAGCCCCACATCATGGTAGGTGAGGATTGCTGGACGCTTGGGCTTCGGGGTGCCATAGACAGTAAAGGTAACAGAGCCATAGGGGGTCTCCACAGAGTGAGTCTGTGGGGTCAGAGATCAGGGGTCATGCCACAGGAACACTGGAGTCAGGCTGACATCAGCATGGGGGAAGACAGGGCAAAAATAAGAGGAGAGCCCCAGCGGAGGTAAGAGGAGAGGCAAAAGTTGGTCGGGGTGAGTCATGCTGAAGTGGAGGGGCCCGACTTGAAGGAAGCATCACCTCTCCCCAGTACCCCAAGACAGGGTTGGGCCCAGGGCTGGTGGAGGTGGCTGCCTGGGGGGAGAGAGGGAGTGAGATCACCCCCAGGACTTTTACCTGTCCCTGATCTAGGAGGATTCGAGCTGCTAACTCAGCCTCCTGGAGAGACGGAGAGGAACATCACAGCCAGACGGAGAGACCAAGACAGGCACCAGGGGACCAGAGGCAGGTGCAGAGAGAGAGCAGAGGCGGCACAGAGAGAGAGAGAGAACAGAGGAGGGGCAGGGGGGAAGGAGGGGGAGGCTCAGTATGAGAACGGGGGTCAGAGGTTACAGACATCAAGGAGGATTGGGAATGGGGTTGAAGGATCTGAGGTCTGAGGGATTTGGGGTCCACAGTCAAGTTGGGTAGGGACCGTCTCTATATGTTGCCGACTCGTACTTCCCAAGCACTTAGTACAGTGCTCTGCACACAGTAAGTGCTCAATAAATATGATTGAATGGATGAATGAATGTTTGGTGACCTTAGCAGCTGCCGGCGCCTGTCCTGGCAGCAGTGGCTTCTCTTCAGTGATCTGCACCTCTTGAAGTTCTGCCATGGCTGCCTGGAGGGGGAGAAAGCGGTGATGGGGAGTCCCAACTCTGCAGGGTTGATGGGAGTCCTTGCCCCCCAACCTGCAGACTTCCCTCCTCTAACATCCTCCACCAACCTAATCGTTAGGGGCAGCCCAGCCCACACCCCTAACTCTCCCGTCTCCACGCCAGGGACCCAGCACTGTCCATCCAACAGCCTTGACCCTCCTTCTTTCTCCGTCCCTGATTTTCCCACAGTGAGGCAGCCCAGACCCTCCTCCATGGGCCTGCTGCTGCTTCCTGGGGGCATGGATTCCCTGGGCTCATCCACTGCCCCTGATCGTCCTGAACCTGCTACCCCCCAGATCCAGTGGGAGCCCCTTATCCTGGGTGGCTGGGATTCAGGAAACAGCAATTCAGCATTTGCCCTTCCACCTTCCTTTCTGATTCTGTCAAGTTGAGTCCTGTGCCCTCTCTCAGCCTGCACCCATCTGGGCCAGAGAGACGCTGCCACTTGTCTGCTGTGTGACCCTGGGCAAGTCACTTCACTTCTCTGGGCCTCAGTTACCTCACTTCTAAAATGGGGAATTTAAACCGTGAGTCCCATGTGGGACAGGGTCTTTGTCCAACCTGGTTATCATGTTTATACCCTAGTGCTTAGAACAGTGCTCGACACACAGTAAGCACTTAATAAATATCATAATAATAATAATTATAATTATTATCTCTCTTGACATGGAAGGGGCTCTAGTCCCCTAATTTTCTTGGTTGTTCTTCCTTCTCCAGCTCTGCTCTGTCTGCCCTCAAATGCTGTGACTAAAAAGCACGGGAAGCAGCATAGTGTAGTAGATAGAGCATGGGCCTGGGAAACAGAAGGTCATCCTGTGTGGCCTTGGGCAAGTTACTTCACTTCTCTGTGCCTCAGCTGCCTTATCGGTAAAATGGGGATTGAGACTGTGAGCCCCATGTGGGACAGGGACTGTGTCCAATCCAGTGCTTGGCACACAGTAAGAGCTTAGCAAGTACCACAGTTGTTATTTTTATTACTATTATTATTATTACATGCAGGCAGTGCTCTGGGCATGGCTATATGTCGGATCCATATACATATAGCACTGTAAAATGGGGATTAAGACTGTGAGCCCCACATGGGACACCTGATCACCTTGTTACCTCCCCAGCAGCTTAGAACAGTGCTTTGCACATAGTAAGCGCTTAATAAATGCCATTATTATTATTATTATTATCCAGCCAGAGTTTTCTGCCTTGTAGTCTTCCCTCTGCCCGTGCCCAACCCCGCTGGCTCTGCCCCCACCACTCTGGAAGATGCATAGTCCCTCGGCTTCCTGGGCTGCTGCTGCTGCTGCTGCTGCTGCACACTTCACTGGAGACTCGAGAGCAAGCTCCAACCTGAGTCACGACTGGAAGCCAGTACCACTCGGCTCCTTACCCTCAGTCCTTGGTCCTTTTCCCCAGGGGCTCAACTGGCCTTTGCCTGCTGCTTCTCTATCCGCTCCCTTGGCTCTGGGATTGATTCCTGAGCTTAATCCCTCCCTGCGTGGCAAACCCGGCTGGGTCCCTCTTCCAGTCATAGATAGATTGATAACAAAATAAAACTGATCTCAGCCCGGGTACCTACACTTCCACCCCCTGAAAAGTGACTGCTTATCCCTACTCGTCTTCTCCCGTGCTGGGTCCCTTCCAAGCCCGTGACTCTTTGTTAAAAGCCCAGGCAGGGGAACTTGCCAAAGGCCTATGATAATCTCCATTGACTTTGGCCTCGGGGTTCCCTCGATCCTCCTGCCAACTGGGCCCTCGACCTCTTGAGGGGACTCCAGCAGGTTCCAGAGGAGCTTTGTTCCTCCCCTCTTCTCCCCTCCCCTCTCCCAACGTGTTGTTTTTTTCCTCTGCAGTTTGGAGTTTTCAAAGTGCTCATTGATTCGGAACTGGATTTCAGATTTTGCTAATTTTCCAATCAATCAATCAATCAGCCAGCGGTATTTACTGAGTGCTGACTACGTGCAGAGCACTGGGATTTCCAGGTATGGAGAAGCAGCGTGGCTCAGTGGAAAAGAGCACGGGCTTTGGAGTCAGGGGTCATGGGTTCAAATCCCGGCTCCACCACTTGTCAGCTGTGTGACTTTGGGCAAGTCACTTCACTTCTCTGGGCCTCAGTTCCCTCATCTGTAAAATGGGGATGAAGACTGTGAGCCCCACGTGGGACAACCTCATAACCTTGTATCCCCCCAGTGCTTAGAACAGTGCTTTGCACATAGTAAGTGCTTAATAAATGCCATTATTATTATTGTCAGACTCTGATTCCCAGGATCATCTCTGGATCTTTCTCACAGATGAGGATTCTCTGGAGCCCTGTCCCACCCTGTCACTCCTCCTACCCAGTGGTCCTTACTGGACGCTGCTCCGGCTCAAAGCCGGCCCCTTCCCTCCCAGCTCCTTCAGCACTTGCCAGGGAGCTGTTTGATCCCCAGGATGACTTTACATTTAGGGTAGCCTAAAACTTCCCTTGTGGAAATATCATCCCAGGTAAAAACCAAACAGGAGGATTTCTTTGCCTTTTGGCTATCTCCTTAGCATCCCTGAATGAGCCTTTTCTCCTAGCTGTGTCCTATTTAATCACTTTGGAAGGTTCTATTATTATTAATTTTGGCACTCTGTGCCAGGTGCTCTTCTTCAAGCTCCTTTTTGGCCAGCTTAATTTCCTGTTTGCACTTGACTGCCACTCCTTATTGACCTTCCTGTTCTCCTCAAGAAATTTTCCATTTTAAAAAAGGGGGAAGTTTCCCTCTGTGACCTTTGGCTTTGCTGGTTTACCACACAGGGCTTCTGGTTGATCAATCAATTGACGGTATTTATCGAGCACTTCCTGGGTGCAGAGCACTGCACTGAGCACTTGGGAGAGGACAGTACAACAGAGTTGGTAGACATGGTCCCTGCCCTCAAGGAGCTTACAATCTAGTGATCACCTGCTGCTAGGGACTCTAATGCACCTTGTTCTGCCAGAGTACATGTCCCAGCTGGGATGTGGTTTTAGGGGCAGAGAATGTGCATCCAGCAGCACGAGCCGGTTTGGACGCAGGACAGCGTGGTGGTGGAAGGAACGGCTTATGTGAAGGTGCACGTGCGGGCTTGGATCCCGTGAGCTCTGGACCACGTGCATGGACTTGGCGTAAGTACTAGAACATGTGCGTGCATGGACTTGGCATGTGCACTGGAACCTGAGTCTTCCTACCATGGCACTGGTAAGAATGTTCCCTTGCGCACTAGGAGAACCAGGTGCTTGGGGCTTGTTTCTGTCTCGTCTTTGAGGCGCTCCTTTCAGCTTTTTCCCGACCAAGGCTCATGTGTAACAGTTTCCTTTCCTAAAGTGTAATAGCCTTGTATGGGGATTTTGGTTCATGGCCTTTTCTCTCCAACAAGAACGGTACACTTGATCAAGCTGGGGCTACTAGTAGTCCCAACCCAGGTCCTGCTCCCTCCTCAGGATTATTCATACTACTACTACTACTAGTATTACTACTACTACTAATAAGAATAATTGTAGTATTTTGTTAAGTGCGTACTCTGTGACAAGCCCTGTACTAAGCAGTGGGGTAGATACAAGATAATCATGTCAGATAGAGTCCCCGTCTTACATGGGGCTCGCTATCTAAGGGGGAGAGAGAACAGGTATTTGATCCCCATTTTATAGAGGTGGAAACCGATTAAATCCAGGACAATGTCTTTCCCTGGGAATCCTATCATCAAAGTCATTCATCCTATCAAAAATCCAACCTTCTATCTTCCCAATGAGCTGTTTGAGGGTTTCCAAGAGGAGAGCTGTGTGGTGAGCAGTGTCACACTGTTCCTAGTGAGGCCACTTGACTGACGGCTTCCGCTGAACATTTCCAGTTTTCTAGTGCTCCTTGGCCAGGCGGCCTGCCAACCCTCCTGTTACATAATCTTGTTGAACCCCGAGCTCTGAGAAGCCTGAAATTCCCCCCTTGACCGTAAGCTCGTTGTAGGAAGGGAATCTGTCTCCCAAGTGCTTAGTACAGTGCTCTGCACGCAGTAAGTGCTCGATAAAGACAGCTGCTTGATTGTTTGCTCCTCTAGCCAGAGTGTCCAACAGATTTTTGGCGCTTTTTCAGATTTTCAGCGCTTAGAACAGTGCTTTGCACATAGTAAGCGCTTAATAAATGCCATCATTATTATTATTATTTTTGGTTTTAGTTTATATGTATCTGTCCATGTCTTTAATGTCTGCCTTAGTGTTTTGTTTCATTGCTCCTTATGGGTCTGTCATAATGCCCTCTCTCCCCTTATATTTTTAGATCATGAGCCCTCTAAAGCTTACAATCTTAGCTTCCAGCACTTGGTACAGTGCCCTTCACACAGTAAGCGCTTACTGCTAGTACTTGTTTTAAGTTTGGCACTTCCAGGCAAAGCTGTTTATGATGCCCCTCTTTTCCACTTGGATTTTATGCTCCTATCTACGCCATTCTCACAGTCAACACCCCAAACACCACCTGCCCTGGCCACACGTTGCTCCCTAACTACCACAAGCCCCAGTGCCCCATTTCCTGGCTACTGTGTACCACAGCTGCCTGTCTCCTGGGCACCGGGCACCCTGGCCGACCATTTCCCAGACCACACGCTCCCTGCCCATTTCCCAATCATGATGCACCCTGATCACCATGTTTCCCAGCCCCCATGCTCCCTGGCCCTCAATTTCCCGATCATTACACACCCTGATCACATTCCCCAGAACCCTAGCTGCCTGGACCCCTATTTCCTGATCATCATACATTCTGATCACTATGTTCCCCAGCTCCCATATTGATCGGCCTCCTACATTCCCCAGCCCCGTTTCCTGATCATACTCACCCTGACTACCATGTTCCGTGACCCCCACACTCCTTGGCCATCATGTGCCCCGGCCACCTGTTTCCTGATGCCCATGCACTGCACCGCCACGCTCTCTGGCCACCATTCTCTCTGAACACCACACTCCTTGGCCACCACACATACTGGCCCTCACTCTCTCCAGTCGCCACACTCCCCAGACACCATGTGCCCCAGCCTCCACTCTCTTCAGTCACCACGCACCCTGATCACCATTCTCCCTGGCCACCAATGTCCCCAACCACCAAGTTCCCTGGCCACCAATCTCTCCGGCCACCATGCACCCAGCCACTATGCTCCCTGATTACCAGGAACCCTGACCACCCCTCTCTCTGACCACCCCCCTCTCAGGCCACCCTGCTCTCCAGCTACCACTCTCCCCTGTCAGCTTGCTCCCTGGTGGCCCATTTCAGAGTGGGGCATCTGTGGATTTTAACTCTACTTCTTTCCACTCCTGGCCCAGCAGCCTCCGCGTCATCAGATCTAGCCTCTTTGTTTCCCAACTGTCCTGCAGAGTCCTTCCAGCCCCCAGTGCTCCCTGGGCCCGGAGCCACTGCCCTCCAGGGTCCAACTGACATTTGTCTTGTGCTTTTCTGTTCTGTGTGGACATGGCCCCATCGTCGCTTCTCTGACCAGTCCTAGCAGGCTGGGGCCCTTGGGGTGGATGAAGCCTGTCTCCACCGCACAGGCGCCCCTGACCCACAAGGTCTAGGTCTGACTGCAGCTACCTCTTGTGCCCAGAACCATCATCCCCCTATGCAAGAGCCTGGGTTCTCATTCTTGTCCTATGCCTGCCTGTCCCTGTTCTTGTTCTGTTCCTGTTCTGGCCCTACACCAACCCTGTCCCTACCCTTTTTCTTTTTTTGCTCAACTGTGATCATGCAGAGGTAAGAGTAGGTGAGGGGTAATGTTGGAATGACTTTAGGCCCCCCAAACAGCTGTGGGGAGACCTCCGCCTGGCCCAACACACACACACACACACACACACACACACACACACACACATCATGGCAGTGGGCCTGGGATCTCTTCCCAAGGTCCACGTGACCACACAGGCCTGGATTCCAGAAGTCGAGAGTTCTGGGACCAGTGACTCATTGGAGACACAGCTGGGGAGGTGGCGGGGAGCGAGTGGGGAGAATGAATTAGGGAGAGGAAGGGCCGGGGTGATGGGGGGCCTGCTTGGACCCCTGCAGGAACCTCCTGAAGGATGGGGTCAGAATGTTCCAGAGGTGTAAAATCTCTCCTAGTCTCAACCAAGGCCCTGCCTGGCACAGACTGACCCAGGGGAAGGGGCTGGGGTGGGTGCTGAGGACACAGCTCCCCTTTCTTGCTGCTATTTTTAGAAAGCTTTCCCCCTTTCCCACCCCCTCCTGGAGTCTGCCTTTGGAAGGAGGGACCGATCAACGGGTCTGGAGGGACTGAGGCTTAGGGGCTGGGCAAGGTTTGACTGAGGAGAAAGGAGGGAGAGGGCCTCTGGCCTCTGTGACCTTCACTTTCAGGCTCCAAGGTCAACAGCTCAAGGGGAGAAAGGAGAGACGGGAGCTAAGGAATGGCCAGACATGAGACTGGGGACCCAAGGCGGGTGGGGGGCCGGCAGCACTCTCTGCCTCCCTCTCCCTGGGCTCCACCCCAAAGGCAAATAAATCTCCAGGAGTTAAACTTTGAACAGAGACAGAGATTCAGAAAGAGACTTGAGAGATGACAGAGAAAGAGCACAAATGCCGAGATTAAGAGCTGGGAAGAGGCAGGGAGATTCTCTGGGAGTCACTTACTGGACTCTTATTGATCAATGTTAGGAGTCAGGGGTTAGGGGCCTTCACTTTTCTGGACTTGGAGGGTCAGAAGTGGCACAGAGAAGGTGAGTGACCCTCTTGGAGAGGTGCTGCTTCTGACCGAAGTCACACAGCCTCAATCAAGTGCCTAAATTCTTCTTCCTTCCCATCACCCCTCCCCAATAATCCTTTCCCAACCCCCAGTATGCAGTGCTTGTGTGGGGGAGCCACAGGGCATCTAGGACCAGGTCAACCCTGGTCTGGGGGTACTTGAAAGGAAAAAAGAGCTGTGGGTCGGGGTGCAAGAGGCTGGAAAACTTGGGGCTAGAGGATGAGGAACTGATGGGGCAGCAAGGGTCTAGGGGGTGGGGGGCTGAGAGACTGAAGCTTGGGGGCTCTGAGACTGCTAGGCTGGAAGGTAGGGGACTGAGGGGCTGGAGGTTAGTGTACCTGAGGGGTTGGGGGATCAAGGGGCAGGGAGTGGGGGACTGAGGAGCTGAGAAATGGGGGACCAAGAGACTGGGGGTGGGGAACCTTGGGGGTGGGGGACTGAGGATATGAGGGAACAAGATACTGGAGAACCATTAGAGACTGAGGAGTTGAGTGACGGGGGACCAAGGAGCTGGGAAACTGTGGGGGGAATGAGGAGCCGGGAAATGGGGGACCAAAGGGCTGGGGAACCGTGAAAGACCGAGGAGGTGGGAGATGGGGGACCAAGGTGGCTGGAGGTAGGGAATCATGGGGGTGGGAGACCAAGGGGCCAGGGAATTGTCGGGGAATGAGGAGTTGGGAGATGGGGAACCACGGCGGCTGGAGGTGGAAGACCGAGGATCTGGGAGTGGGGGACAGAGGGACTGGGGTGGGGGTGGGGGGCAGGACGGACTGTGGTTCTGGAGGCGGGGAACCGAGGGGCTGGGGTTGGAGGACCGAGGGGCTGGGGGTGGGGAATCATGGGACTAGAGTCTGCCCCATGTTCGCCCCCAGTGACGTGGACCTAGGCTCCACCTTGAGGGGAAAGAATTCATGGGCTGGAGCCTAGGACTGATCTGGGGTAAAGGGTCTCCCACTTCCCCTCCCTCTTCCCTTCCCCCTGCCCCATGTCCACCTGCTGTCAGCTTTCTGGCTCTCCTATTTCAGCCTTTCCAGACTTGCCCCCCACCCCACTTTCCCTCCTCAGGTCGGGCCTCCCAATCTCCTCATTGGACCCTCCCTCCAGGGGGTGTGCAGGGGGAGTGGGCCCAGGCAGGGGAGCCTGGCTTAGCCTGTCGGCTGGGACACGTCATGCCACTCCAGGGCACTCCCTGAATCTCTGCCCAATGGCACCCGGTTCAGTTCTACCACCACGATAAGGCACTTACACACCCCCACTCAATCTCCGCCCCCATACACGTGTATGCACTTGCGCTCGCGCATACCCACACACAAACACACACACATATACTATAAAGAACACACCATACATTACAGCCACTCCACCCCATACCTCCTTTCACACAACACCCACACCACACAAACACTGGCGTGTTACACATACACGCTACACACATTTCATACACTCACCCACGACACCCCCCCACACCCCCTAGCACCAACACACCACACCCACATCACACATTAAAAAACACACCCATTGACACGCACCATCCACCCACATCCACACCGCACGTACACCAGTCATGATACACCTATCCATCCATCATCCACATACACCATATGCACGACAGTGACACCTGATACACCGTACACCAGCCAGGCACACATGGGACAAATCCCAAAGCAAGCCTCCCCAACGCGCGCGCGCGCACACACACACACCCAAGGCTCATACAAAAACTGGCTATACACAAGACAACGTGCACATAACATCCACACATCCACACCAGATGCATACACACACACACACACACACACACACACACACACACACACTATGGACTCAAGACAGACAGAGGCCGTAACTCACACCCATCCGGCAGGCCCTAGCGACTCACTCGCACAAATGCTTAGGACACAGAAACACGTCCACCGCACCGACCCCAACGGCACGGTGGGCCTCACAGGCCGTAGACCTAGTGGCCCCCAGAAGCCCACGAGAGGGTACTCCGGAGATCCGCGAACACACGGTGCCCACGCAGGGCCACAGGCCCCCACGGCCACAGGCGCGCCGTGGCCCCGGCCCGGCCCGGCCCGGCCCGGCCCGCGCCGCCCTCCCTCCGCAGACGCCCCTCGGCCTCCTCTGCCCGCCCCGTCGGCCGGTCTTTCCCCGGCCCCCCCCGGGCCCCCGGGCCTCGATCCCCGTACCTGTCGTCGTCGCCGCCACCACCGCTTCCACCTTCACTCGTCTTTGACTCGGGCCCGCCCCCGCCCCCGCCCAAGACCCTCCCATAAACCCTCCCTGGCTCCCCCAAAGGCCCAGCCCAGGACCGCCCACTACAGTCGCTCCCGACACCACCCCGTCCCTGAAGCCCCCCCCATCACCCCGCCCCTGAAACCCCCTCCCAACAACTCGCCCCCCGACCACCCCGCCCCTGAAGCCCCCTCCCAACAACTCCCCCCCCGCCCCCGCCAGCCCCTCGGCCTGGGCGCCCGCCGGGCGTTCGTTTCCCCCGCTGCCCCTCCCGAGCCCCCAAGGGTCGCCCCCCGTCCCATCTTTTGTGACAGGGCCGCCGCCCCCCGCCTCCTGTCGAGCTGCCCCCGGCCCGGCCCGGCCCGGCCCGGCCCGGCCCTGCCCTGCCCTGCCGGAGAGGGGGTGGGGGGTTCTGGGGGCCCGAAGCCAGGCCAGAAGGGCTGGGGGCCGGGGAGGGGGATGGTCCGGGGGGAGGGGGTTGACAGTGAGGTCGGTACCTCCGCTCCTCCCCGCCGGCCCCGCTCGGCTCCTCGGCGCCTCCAAGTTGGAAAACAGGCGCGGGCCGGGCCGGGCCAGGCCGGGCCGGGGGAGGGGGACAGGAGCGAGGGGAGGGGCTAGAAATAGAGGCTGGGGGGGCGGGGGGCGAGACTGCAGGTCCCGGCCCTCTAGAGGGCGGGGATCCCCTCGCCCCCCCCCACCCCCGAGGCTGTGACTAGGGGTAAACAGAACTGGGGCGGGGGGGGGGGGGCGAGAGGACAGTGTGTCCCGGGCGGCGACCCAAGAGACCCCTCCCCTCTGACCCCACTCGGGTCAGGGGGAGGTGGAGAGGGGCGACCCGGCCCGCCCGCCCGCCCGCCCGCTCCCCCCTCGGACCCCCGGAATAAGTCTCCGTTTCTCTGTTTCTGTGCGGGCCTCTGCCTCTGTGTGTCTTTCCGTCTCTATTTCTGCCTGCGGGCCTGTCTCTGTCTCTGTCTCTGTCTCTGTGTCTGACTCTCTCTGTTTCCGGGTCGGCCCCTGCCTCTGTTACTCTGTTAATCTCTAAATCCCCCCTCCTTCCCCTTCGCAGCCAGAGTTCACGCCTTTCTCTCTTTCTCTCTCTCTCTCTCTCCCCCGCCCCCACCCTCACACACAATGGGGAGCTCCTGGGCGGGGTAGGGGTCTCCCGGGCGGTTGGGGATGTTGCCCCGGGTTTCTCTCCCCCTCTCCAAGGAGCCGACCCAAGGCTGGGGGGACAATGGTCAGTGGGAAGCCCAGCCACCCCCTCCCCCGGCCCCCAGCATCAATGTTCCTTTCTTTCTCTATTGGCAAAGGCCGTGGGAGGGAGAAAGCAGGGAGAGAGGGAAACGGGGAGTGGCGGGAGACGGAGGAGGACGCAGGAGGGGGGCAGGGTCATCCCAAAGCCTCGGTTCCCTCATTCCTAGGGCTCCGTTCCCTGGACTGGGGTTGGGAATCAGGAAATCCCTGCCCCCACCCCAGTCCCCGTTCCCTCCCTCTGCCCGCTCCCTGAGGAGCTGGGCACAGGACTCAGGCATCCTGGACCCCAGCCCAGGCCCCGTTCTCCTTGGTGATTTAACCCTTTACTGGTTGTGGGGAAGGGAAAAAGGGCTAATGAACCAGAGCCTGGGGCTTGTTGTCGCTGCTAGTGCTGCTGCTGAGAATGTAAACTCCCCTCTAGACTGTCAGCTCCTTGTGGGAGCTTAGCTTAGCGCTTAGTACAGTGCTCTGCACACAGAGCTCAATAAAGATGATTAACTGTCTGCTGCTGCTGCTGCTGCTGCTCCTGCTGTTCCTGCTCCTGTTTAGTGTTAGTGGAGAATGTCTGGGTCCTCAGTGTCTGGATCTCTGGAGCCTGGGGTCCGTATGGAGTAGGGGTCCCCATGCTGTTGGGACTCCATGGAGTTGGAGGGGCAGGGGTTTTGGGGATGGGGGTTAGTTGAGAAGGGGAGGGAGTGCTGCCAAGAAGGGGAGGGGGTAGAGCAGTGTCTGCAGGTCTAAATGTGTCTCAGGATGACTCAGGGGAACTCGATAAGGGTCCCAGGTGCCAGAGTGGGGACCGAAGGAGGGAGGCTAGAGGGGGAGGCAGCAGGAAATTTCCTATGGGGATTGTCCCACTGGGCTAGGGGTTGGGGGAATGGGGTCAGATTTAGTCTAAACCAGGCTGGTGGGCTGGGGCATGGGGCAGGCCTGGGAGCTGGAGGTGAGAGTGGTGGGACCGGGCCTCCCTAAGGCTCCCAGGTTCCCAGTCTGAGGTGAGGCCCTGCCCCGCGGGGGTTTGGAGCCAGAGACACTGGGAGCAGAGTCAGGGGTGTGTTCTATATACCGGTCTCACACCCACCAACTTTTGGACTGCAGAAAATGTCATCACTAGAATCTCTTGGCTGGTTGGAGTCCAAACCAGGTTGTTTCTGGTGTAGCCTGGGTGCCCTGGTGCAGCTTCCCCTGGTGCAGGCTCCCTTGGTGCAACCCCCTTCCAATCAATCAACCCATCAAGGACAGTTCTTCCAGACTACAGGCTCCTTGTTGTCAGGGAACTTGTTTATTAACTCTGATGTATTGTACTTTCCCAAGTGCTCTTCTCTCCCTTTAGACTGTAAGTTCTTTGTGGGCAGGGAACATGTCTACCCACTCTGTTATATAATAATAATAATGGTATTTGCTAAGTACTTTCTATGGTCCAAGGACTGTTCTAAGCGCTCTTAAGTGCTTAATACAGTGCTCTGCACACGGTAAGCACTCAGTAAATACAATTGATTGATTGCCTGCTTGCTTATTAGAGTAAGTAGTAGGCACACAGTAAGCAGTTAATAAATACCTTCGAATGATTGCTTAATGGATTGATTGAATGCTTACTGTTTGCAGAGCACTGTAATAAGCATTTGGGAGAATACTATACCATAGAGTATAGACCTCCCCTCCTCCCCAACCAGTACAGATGATACTCTTAGTGCCAGACCTCCCCCAGCACCCCTGGTGAAAATACCCCTGGTAGTTACCTCCTTACAGCACTTATGTACATAACTTTATTCTTGGTTGTTTCATGTACATGTAATTTATTTTGCTACCTGTGGGTTTGGTGTACGTTACAATTTCCTTGAGGGCAGGAATCATTTCCATTAACTATTGTACTCTCCCAAGTGCTTAGTACAGTGCTCTGCACATAGTAAGCTCTCAGTATTAATCAATCAATCAGTGATATTATGTTGCTAATTTGTACTTCCCAAGCGCTTAGTACAGTGCTCTGCACATAGTAAGTGCTCAATAAATACGATTGATGATATTAATTGAGTGCTTATTGTGGGCAGAGCCCTACATAACACTAAAATAATCAGTCAACCAGTGGTATTTATTGACCGCTTAGTATGTGCAGGGGACTGTTCTAAGTACTTGGGAGAGTACAAGACAACAGAATTAGCTGACACATTCCCTGCCCATAATGAGCATTCAGTCTAGAGGGATAGGCAGACATTAATATGAATAAATAATTTATAGTATATGTTTTAAGTATATATAAAATAAATTACAAGTAGGGAAGGCAATCAAGTTTAAGGATATGTACATAGACTGTGAACCTGTTGTTGGCTAGGAACCATCTCTATATGTTGCCAACTTGTACTTCCCAAGCGCTTAGTACAGTGCTCTGCATGCAGTAAGTGCTCATTAAATACGATTGAATGAATAAGTGCTGTGAGTGCAAGAGTAAGGGCAGGGGTGAGGGGACCCAGACTGAAATGTGTAGATGATGCGGAAGGAAGGGAAAATAGGATAGGGAGATGAGAAATTCTTCACGGAAGGCTCGCTGGAGGAGATGTGATTTTAGAATCGTGCTTGGCACATACTGAGTGCTTAACAAACACCATAATAACAATAAGAATAGGTAGGGCTTTGAAAGTGGGGAGAGTGATGACCTGTCCTCTATGAAGGGGAAGGGAGTTACAGGAAGGAGAGAGGGTGTGAGCAAGGGGTCAGTAGCAAGAGAGATGAGAGTGAGGTACAGTGGTTGGGTTGTTATTAGAGAACTGAATCAATCGGTACTATTCATTAATTGATTAGCACCCCCTCAAAATAGACTCCTGAAGTGGAGAATATTGGTCCCAATCCGGTTGCATTATGATCAGTCAAACAGTTAAACAGTTGCAGTTTCTTTAATGGTATTTGTTAAGCACTTACTATGTGCAAGGCACTCTACTAAGCGCTGGGGTAAATATGAGATAATCGAGGCGGACATAGTCCCTGTCCCACATAAGGCTCAGTTTTAATCCCTATTTTACAGATGAGGTAGCTGGCCCAGAGAAGTTAAGTGAATTGCCCAAGGCCACACAGCAGACAAGCGGTGGGGCTGGGATTAGAAAACAGGTCCTCTGACTCCCCGGCCTGTGCCATTTCCACCAGGCCAGGCTGCTTCTCTGCTGAGCCTTTACCGTGTGCAGACCACTATACTGAGCACTTGGGAGAGTACACTACAATAGAGTTGGTAGATGGGATCCCTAACTTCAAGGAGCTTACAAACTAGTGAGGGAGATGGACATTAAAATAAATTACAGTCAGGGGAAGCAGCAGAGTATAAGGATATGTACAGAAGCACTGTGGGGGTGGAAAGGAGTGTGGTCTACAGTGTAGAGTGTGAAGCCCTCCCTTCAAAGCCCTACTAAGAGCTCACCTCCTCCAGGAGGCCTTCCCAGACAGAGCCCCCTCCTTCCTCTCCCCCTACTCCCCCTCCCCATCCCCCCACCTTACCTCCTTCCCCTCCCCACAGCACCTGTATATATGTATATATGTTTGTACATATTTATTACTCTATTTATTTTACATGCACATATTTATTCTATTTATTTTATTTGGTTTATATGTTTTGTTTTGTTGTCTGTCTCCCCCTTCTAGACTGTGAGCCCGCTGTTGGGTAGGGACCGTCTCTATATGTTGCCAACTTGTACTTCCCAAGCACTTAGTACAGTGCTCTGCACACAGTAAGCGCTCAATAAATACAATTGAATGAATGAATGAATGGATAGAGCACAGGTCTAGGAGACGGAAGGACTGGGTTCTACTCTCAGCTCTGCCACTTACCTGCTGTGTGACCTTGGGCAAATCACCTAACTTCTCTGGACCCATTACCTCATCTGTAAAATAGGGATTAAAACTACGAACCCCATGTGGGTCTTGGACTGTGTCCGATCTGATTACTTTGTATCTACTCCAGTGCTTAGAAAAGTGCCTGAAATGTCGTGAGCACTTAACAAATGCCATTTTAAAAAAAACACCCAAAGGGCTTGAGGTATACTGACCCAAGTCCCTCTAGGCTGTAAACTCCTTATGGAAAGAGAATATGTCTACCTACACTGTTATATTGTATTCTCTCAAGCACTTAATACACTGCTCTCTCTGCCCACAGTAAGCCCTCAATAAATACAATTGATTAATCAGAGGTAACACAGAAGGGAGGGCGAACAGAGCAGGGAAAGGAGATGTGATTTTAGCAGAGCTTTGAAGGTGGGGACCGACCCTGCCTGGGGCCTCTCCCCCTTCACCGACCTACCCCTTAAAGGTGGGAGTGTGTGGTCTGCCTGATATAATATTAATAATTTTGGTATTTGTTAAGTTCTTACTTTGTGCAAAGCACTGTTCTAAGCGCTGGGGAGGATACAAGATGATCAGGTTGTCCCATGTGGGGCTCACAATCTTAATCCCCATTTTACAGATGAGGTAACTGAGGCACAGAGAAATTAAGTGACTTGCCCAAAGTCACAGAGCTGACAGGCAGCGGAGCCGGGACAAGAACCCATGAGCCGGGACTAGAACCCATGAATAATGATGGCATTTGTTAAGCGCTTACTATGTGCCAAGCACTGTTCGAAGCGCTGGGGGGAATACAAGGTAATCAGGTTGTCCCACATGGGGCTCACAGTCTTAATCCCCATTTTACTGATGAGGGAACTGAGGCACCGAGAAGTGAAGGGGCTTTCCCAAAGTCACACAACAGACAAGTGGCGGAGCCGGGATTAGAACCCATGATCCCTGACTCCCAAGCCTGGGCTCTTTCCACTGAGCCATGCTGCTTCTGATATAATAATAATAATAATAATAATAATAATAATAATAATAATAATAATAATGGTATTTGTTAAGTGCTTACTATGTGCAAAGCACTGTTCTAAGCACTGGGGGGATACAAGGTGATCAGGTTGTCCCATGTGGGGCTCACAGTCTTAATCCCCATTTTATAGATGAGGGAACTGAGGCACAGAGAAATTAAGTGACTTGCCTAAAGTCACACAGCCGACAATTGGTGGAGCGGAATTTGAACCCATAACTTCTGACTCCAAAGCCCGTGCTCTTTCCACTGAGCCACGCTGCTGGAGTTCCAGGCCAGAGGGAGGACATGAGCAAAGGGGTCAGTGGCGGGATGGATGAGAGGGAGGTACAGTGAGTAGGTTGATGTTAGCTGAGTGAGGTGTCTGGTCTGGGTTGTAGCGGGAGATGAGCAAGATTAGGTAGGAGTGGGGACCTGATTGACTGCTTTAAATCCTAGAGTAAGGAGTTACTGTTTGATGTGAAGACGGATGGGCAACCGTTGGATGTTTTTGAGGAGTGGGGAGATATGCACAGAGAGGTTTTTAAAAAAGTGATCTGGGCAGCTGAGTGAAGTACGGACTGGGATGGGAAAAAGTCTAGAGTCAGGGAAGTCAGTGAGGAGGCTGATGCGGCAGTCAAGGCGGGAGATGATAAGCGGTTGGATCAGTGTGGTAGCCATTTGGTAGCAGTCGCCATGGGAGTGGAGCTGGTGATGAGGTCACAGAGGCAGTGATGAGGTCACAGTTGGCTCTGTTCTCCATCCCACTCCCCCACCCCCCAACAAACCAGTTCCTGCCCCCACAAAGAGACCATCTGCTCACTCAGCTGCAGGCATCTGTCCCAGCTGCTCTACCCCTTCCTCACCCTTTCTCAGCCTCCTCCCCACCCAATCCTCCCTGCACCTTCTCATCTCCCCGCAAAGCCCCGCTCCCCTGCTCCACCATCTCCCTCGCTGTCGCCGCCCACAGCTGAACCATGGCTTCAGAGGCAGAGAAAACTTTCCAGCGCTTTGCAGCCTACGGAGACTCTTCCAGCCAAGGCACTGAACTCAACAACAAAAATTTTTCAAAGCTTTGCAAGGACTGTGGCATCCTAGATGGGAAATCTGTCACCTCTACCGACGTGGACATTGTGTTCAGCAAAGTCAAGTAAGGGGCGAAGGGTAGGGCCCAGGGGGTTTTGGACAAAGGGCTCCCCTTTCTCAGGCAGTGGATGTGGGATCCCTGGAAGGATAAATGGAGACATGGCATTGTTTATTGAGCTCCCGCCGGATACATGGCACTGTACTAAGGATGAGAGACTAGGGGTTGAGAGGTTCTGGGTGACTCAGGGAGTTAGGGGGAGACACAAGGGCAAAAGAACATGAGGGGAGGTGGGGTCCCTGGGAGGAGGGTGAGAGAGGGGCAGGTTCTCTTGCTCATTCATCCACTCTCCCCTTGCGGGTCTCGGGCTATGGAGTGCCCTGGGCTCTTGCACTGGGTCCAGGGACGCGGCTGGAAGCTTAGGGCTGTTCTGTCCATGGGCAGGCAGAAGGGTGCCCGCACCATCACGTGGCAGCAGTTCCAAGAGGCGGTGAAGGAGTTGGGCGCCAAACGCTTCAAGGGTCAGAGTGCAGACGAGGCGCTGCAGGCCATCTTCCGCCTCATGGAGGGCAAGGGGCCGACGGCCACCGGCGTCACCGTGAGTCCTCTCACCCAGATTTCCGACCCCAGCTGGGCCCTCTCTCCCTCACGGACCCTACCTCTTGGAGGGCCGGCCCCACCCCTGTCCTCTGAGAGGGCAAGGTGGGGGTGAAGAGAGGAAAAGGGGGAGAAAGGGGGTGAGGAGGGTGGGAGGGAAGTGGAGGGGAGGAGGGGGAGACCAGTAGGGACAGGAATCCCAGACAACCCAGGTCTCTACAGAGGCCCAGCCCACCCCCACCCACCCCCCACTCCATGGGTCAGTCTGAACAAGTCTGATTGCAGCCCTTCCCTGCCCCAGGCCAGCTCAGTGGGTCTAATCCCCGGGAACCAGGTCTATGAGGTGTTAAGTGGGAAGGAGTGCTGGTACTCAGGGAGGGGGCTTCTGTTGGGCAGAGGCTGCTCGGGGCAGGCCACCTGACAGTGGCTGGCCCTGGTCTCTGCCCGGGGCCTGTGTCTGGGCGCAGAAAGCGATGACCTCGGTAGGCGGTGTGGATCGGCTGACGGACACCAGCCATTACACGGGCTCACACAAAGAGCGCTTTGATGAGAGCGGCAAAGGCAAGGGGATCGCGGGGCGCGAAGACGTGCAGGACCACTCTGGCTACGTGGGCGCCTACAAGGGTGCAGGCACCTATGACAAGAAGACCGGGGCATAGGGGGCTGGGAGGTGGGGAACTCTCCCCTGACCCTGGGGTTACCAGTGGAGACAATAAACTCTGTGCAACAGCAGCAGATGGGATAGAGTCTGGGGAAGAACCTCACCTGAGAACCCCAGCCCAGATATCTCGTCCAGAGATAGATAGTCCTAGGCCACTGCCTCTCACTGGTCATTTCATCTACACAAAACCCTCTCTTTTTCTTCCCTCCCCTGGGCTGGGGGATTGGAATTCAGGAAGATCAGAATTCCTTCTCTGTCCCTTACCTAAAGGCAGGTAGTTGTGGGGTCCCTAGGATATGGGGTTCTCAATCTGTCTCTCAGAGATGACCTTTCTATCTCAGAAAGCGTCTCTCATGTTTGTCTTCTATTGTTTTCAGAGACTGTCTCTCAGTTTACTTGTATCTATGAGATACAACCTCTCAAAGTCTCTCTCTCAGGTCTCTACCTCTCTCCCACATTTCTCAAGGTAGATTGCAGCAGGACCATTCCCCCTCCCCCCGCCCTCAGACCCCGGAGGGAGGCCGGGGTGGGGGGAGGACACCCCCACACTGCACACACCCCCTCCCTAGTACACAAGGGGCCTGGACATGGCAGGAGGGGGAAGGGCCTCTCAGAGAACCCAGAACCCTAGATTCATCCCCAGGGATCCTGATCCCCCTTACCCAAGAGTGAAACTTCAGGAGAGGGAAGAGTCATGACCATTTGGGGGGTGAAAGCTATCTGTGGAGGTGGGATGGTGACCATGTGGGCCATTTTCCCGAAACCCCTCCGTCACCCCGGAGAAAAGTGGGGGAAGGGTGGGGAGGGAGAGCTGAATCAGACCTGTGGGGAGACTTGCAGCTGGGGAGGGCGATGGGGGCTGCTGCTGGCCTGTTTCCCCACTGAGGACTCCCAGCCCTGCTCCCTGCCCTACTGCCTACCCTGCTTCCTGCCCCACCCCCTCAACTGCAAGGCTTCACCTGGCCTCCCACCCACCTAGGAGACACCAATGATATCCATCGGGAAGCCCTCAAACTTGCTGGAGCAGAGTAGCCAGATTTTGTGGGACTGGACATGCACGGTGGCATTGTAGCGGCAGACCGATGGGGGCAGCCCAGGGGTGCGGGCACATGTGGTCACTGGGAGGGGCTTGCGACTGAGTGTGCAGAACTCGCCAAAGTCTTCACAGAAGGAGTCGGTGCGTGCGCAGAGGGCACGCACGGAGTGCGAGGGCGCGTGCAGCACAAAGTGCCTCTCCGGACACTGCCAGCTCTCACGCTGCGCGCGCACATAAGCCATCAACCCGTTGCAGTAGCCCCGGAATCCGGGTGCAAAGTTGGACCTGGGAAAGTCGATATGCATCAGCTGGAAGGTTCGGGCCTTCGACGTCAGAGAGGGGAGCAAGGCCGGGGCTGGCGCAGGGTCCAGGGCGAGGACAAAGAATAGTGGGAACAGCGTGGGGGTCCTGGGGGAAGCTGGTGCCATCGCACCTAGTAGGGAGAGGGGAGGTGGGGAGAGGGATGGGATGGGGTGGCTCATCCCCTTAGACACCCCAGCCCCCTTCTAGACCTCTCCCAGTCCACCCACTGACCTCCATGGCCCTTTCTTATTGGTTCCCCCCGGCCTGTGTCTCCACCAACCTCTCCCTTGTCTGTGACTTTACTGACCCCCTACCCGGTGCCTGTGTCCTCATTGATCACCAATCCCACCAACTTCTCATCGACCCCCCTGTGGGTCCCACCTGACCTCGGTGCCTGGGTCTCTTCTCTTCACCCTGGGACTGCAGCTGCCGCAGAGATCCCGGTCACTATGAGGGCAGTGGGAGGAGGAAGTGGTTGCCTTATATCTGGAATGAGAATTAGGACCTGGGAGGGGCTGAGCCAGTGGGAGTGTTGGGGGACCTGAGGGACAGGCCGGTCTTCTACTAAACAGGTTGTGGCGAGGGCAGGGGCTGTAAGCCAGAACATCCAGTTCCCTCCGACACGGTCCCTCCTACAATGCTTTTGATCTTTTGCCCCTTTCCCTGCCCTCTCTTCCTGTCCCCTTCCCCGCCTCACAGACCTGGCTTTGGGTGGAATGGAGTATGGAGCCACTGAGGGGGCAAAACCAGAGCCCTGATAAGTGGGCATCCTTAGCCACTCTCTCCCCCGGCCTCTCTCTCTTAAGGGTAGGCCTGAAATGCTCTGGAGCCCCCAGGTAAGAGTCTCCCTTACCTACCCACCATCCCCTAAATGTAATGGCCCTGAGTGATCCTTGGTTTCACCCTGGAGACCCCAGGGCCACTCTTACATGAGGCCACCCCTGCCCAGCTGCTAATCCAGAAAGTGAGCGATTGTGCTCTCATGCTGTCCTTCCTCTTTCATTTCAATTCTCAGTAGGACAGATCATCATCTTCCTCATCTTTCTCTTCACTCTGGCTTCAGCCAGATATTTTGAGGCCTTGGCTGAAGCCAAGAACACAAGATTATAAGAAGCACCATCTGGGTCAGCTCCAAGGCCTGCCCAGCTCAGGACTCTCTATGACAAGGCAGTCAGATTGCTTGGAGGGATCATCTTCCGATTGCCTTCCTTGGAGACCATCATGTTGGGGATGAACCATCCATCACTCCTAACTCTCCTTTCCCTATCCTTGAATCTCCTTCCAGAGACCCAGCACAGACTATCCAAACCCTTAAGTCTCCCTTCTCCATCCCAGTGACCCAACATGGTCGCTTATCCATGGATGCAGACCCCCTCTGGGCTCTATTGGTGTTCCCGGCTGTACAGCTTCCCATCAGAATGGATTCCCTGGGCTCACCTCCCATTGAGGGAAGAATGATAATGATGATGGTGGGATTTATTAAATGCTTACTCTGTGCTGAGCACTGGGCTAGATGTAAGGTAATCAAACACTGTCCCTGTCCCACCGGGCTCTCATGATCTAAGAGGGGTGCAATGCGAGCATTTTATCCCCATATTACAGATGGGGAAACTGAGACACTGAGCGATTAAGTGACTTGCCTAAGGTCACACAGCAGGTAAGTGGCAGAGCTAGCAGTAGAACCCTGGTTTCCTAGCTCCCGGACCCTTACTCTTTCCACACTTCCTCTGAAGAAGTGTTCCCTGACCCTGGTTCCAAACCTGCGGCTCCCCAGCTCCGGGGGGTGTCCCTGGTCCCGGTGGGTGCAAATGGAGTGTTCCCTGCCCGTGCCCTTCCTTCTTCTGCAACCCAAAGTTAGTCACCCCCGCCCCCAGCCCCTTCACTCCCCCAAACCCTCCCCTTCTCCTCCTAGGCTGATTAGGTCGGGACTGCGGCCCGTTCCCTTCGGGTTTTTCCCTGGATCGAAGCTGCTCCATCCACATCCTTCTCCTGCCACCTAATGGCCCTGCCCATTCCGCACACCCAAGGCTCCAGCGGCTTGTAGCCGCGGCCTCCGGAGCTCTGCAGCTACGTGGACAAGTTGGGCCGGTCCTCCGGACCGACCTGGGCTGCCCAAAGCTGGACACAGCCAGACTCAAGCCGGATTCGGGCATTTAAAAGTCCCCCGCTCTTTACTGGTGTTTCGGGGGAGGGGGGAAGAGAAGCATGGCCCGACTGGCCGGCAGAAGTGGGAAGGTTTTGGTTCCTGTTCCCTTCTCTCCTGAGGATAGAAGGATAGAGAGAAGGAAGAGGGCAGGGGAGGAGAGAGTGTAGGTTCTGAAGAAGGGGAGTGCCTCTACTGTTTGTTGAACGTTTGACTATTTGTGACCACTTGAGTCCTTTAATAGGTAGTCAGCTCTCTGAGGGCAGCAACTCCAGCTTTATGCTTTGGTGATGAAGAGGAGAAGATAATAGGGACAGAACAGGGACGATTCAGGGAATGGAATTCTAGATTCTAGAATGGATTCCCCTTCCATTTTGCTTTCCCCTGGGCTTTGTGAACTCAATTCAAAATCGACTTCCAGGAAGCCCTCCGAGATTAATCAAGGTCTATTCACCACTCTACCTGCCTCTTAATGCCCTGTCAGTCCTCACTTCTTCCCATAAACTGAATACTCAAGCAGCATGGCCTAGTGGTAAGAGCATGGGCTTGAGAATTCAGAGAATCAGCTGGGTTCCAAGCCCTGCTCCACCACTTGTCTGCCATGTGAACCTGGGTAAATCACTTGACTTCTCTGAACCTTAGTTACCTCATCTGTCAAATGGGGATTAAGACTGTGAGCCCCAGGTGGCACAATGGACTGTGTCCAACTTGATTATTCTGTGTCTACCCCAGCGCTTAGTAAAGTGCCTGACACATGGAAGCAACTAACAAATACCATTTTAAAAAAGAAGTGTTTAAATCCTATGTAATTGTTGCCCTCGGATTCAGTTTGCCCCCACACTGACTTGTTTGCCTGTATAGTGAAGCCTTGGTGTAATGCAGCTACAAATTCCAAAGTGAACTCCCGAGAAACAGTTTTTGCAAAACCCACTGATACCCATCACCTCTGCCTCTCAGCCTCACTCCTGGTCACTGGGATCTGTAAGGGTTTCCCTGGCTGGTTTTCCTGCACTGGACTTGAAATTCCATGAGGGTGGGGCCAGGGAGCAAGTTGTTGATTAGGGATGGGGAAACTGGGCACAAACTCCATAGCTCAAAGAGACAGCACTAGGCTGGAAGGTCCAAACCCCAGTCCTGGATTCCAGTTCTGGTTCTGACATGACTGGAGGCTAGGCCAATCAAGAGCCTAGAAGGGATCCCAACCCCAGGCTTCAGACCTTTCCCCTCCTGAAGCTGGTGTCCTGGGTGGGCAGAGAGAAGTCGACCTTAAGGGTCTGAGTACTGCCAATGGTGTCTGCAGGCTATTCCTGAGATTGAAAGGTCTGGATCAATGTTCAGTTTGGACAGCAGACTCAGCCCCTCAAGACTGGGAAGGGGCAGTCTGACAGCTGGTCCAGTGTACAGTGCTCAAGCCTGGGGGCTACGATGATCAGTTCCTCAGGAGTCACCCTGTATTGGGGGAAGGTCACTGCCCCAGGGTCTGCCTGCGGTGGTGGGAAGTTCACTGCCCCTAGGGTGACCCTGTCCTGGCTGGATCACTGCTTCACGGCTCACCGTATGCTACCTGGGTGTAATGCGGTGAGCAGACTGCATGGGGGGAAGATGGGGCGTAGCTGCAGTCACTGCTGCTTCAAACAGACACCAACTTTTTCCTGGTCTGTGGCAGAGACCCAGCGTTTCTGGAAGGTGTTCCTGCAGATGCCCAAGGCCTCGGCTCTTCATTCATTCATTCAATCGTATTTATTGAGCGCTTACTGTGTGCAGAGCACTGTACTAAGCGCTTGGGAAGTACAAGTTGGCAACATATAGAGACGGTCCCTACCCAACAGTGGGCTCACGGTCTAGAGTCTTCACAGCTCCCACCCGCCACAGCTCCAGTCCACGCTCCAGCTGGGCTGCAGTGTCACTGCTCTGCGGCTCCCTTCCTGGCCACCTACTCCATACAGCTTGGCGTAGTGGATAGAGCACAGACCTGGGAGTCAGAAGGTCATGAGTTCTAATCCCCCCCACCCCAATCCGCCACTTGTCTGCTGTGTGATCATGGGCAAGTCACTTTACTTCTCTGTGCCTGTTACCTCATCTGTAAAATTGAGACTGTGATCCCCACGTGGGGCAGGGACTGTGTCCAGCCCGGTTTACTTGTATCCACCCCGGCGGTTAGCACAGTGCCTGGCACAAAGGAAGCGCTTAACAAATACAATTATTATTATATGCTGCAGGGCTTTCGTTCATTCGTTCATTCATTCAGTCGTATTTATTGAGCACTTACTGTGTGCAGAGCACTGTACTAAGCGCTTGGGAAGGTATATTATAGCAATAAAGAGAGACCATCCCTGCCCACAACGAGCTCACAGTCTGGGTGGGGAAGCACTGATAAGATTAATTAATTAATAATATGCAATTACGATCAAAACGGCAGGCAATACCGATGACGGCATGTTTAAGCACTGTTCTAAGCACTGGGGCAGATCTCAGTTCATCGGGGCCCACAGGGGGCTCACAGTCCAAACAGGAGGGAGAACAGATATTAAATCCCCATTTTGCAGAAGAGGGAATGGAGGCCCAGAGAAGTGGAGTGACCTGCCCAAGATCACCCAGCAGGTGAGGGGCGGAGGCTGGCCGAGAAGCCGGGGGCTCTGACGCCCGGAATTCTATGAAGGAGAAAGTGGTCATGAGTTCTAATCCTGCTCCTCCACTCGTCTGCCGGGTGACCTTGGGCGAGTCATTTCTGGGCCTCAGTTTCCTCATCTGTTAAATGGAGATGGAGACCGTGAGCCCCACAAGGGACAGGGACAGGGACTGTGGCCAGGCCGATTTGCTTCCAATCATAATAATGGTATCGGTACAGAGCTTATTATGTGCCAGGCACTGTTCTAAGCGCTGGGGTAGATACAAGCTAATCAGGTTGCCCCACGTGGGGCTCACAGTCGGAATCCCCTTCTACAGATGAGGTAACTGAGGCTGTCTGTTCTCTACCTCGGGTAGTGCACGGGGTCTCCTCCAGCTCGGGCGGGCAGGACTTCTCCCGGGACTCCATCTGGGCGGAGTAGGGGAGCCAGGGACGGGACGAGGCCGGCAGGGGAAGGGAGCTGTCAGAGGCAGCAACTTTCCCGCGATCAGTACTGTGTCCTTCACCCCAGCTCCTTCTCTCCCCCAGGGTGGCCGGCACGAAAGCCGCGCCCGGCAGGTGTCGAGAGCCTCTCCGCTTCGCCTCGCCGGGCCCTGCGCCCCGGCAGGTAGAGAGGAGTCTTTATTTCCCCGCAGGCCTTGGGGCCCAAGCTGGGCGATGCTGGAATTTAGAGCTGGAAGGGAGGGTGGGAGAACTAAGTGTGGGAGCCACGGGGTCGGCAGGCCGGCGAGTGTGTTTGTGTAGGGGGTGTCAGACAGCCCCCGCAGTCCCAGCGGGAGGCGGAGAGCGGCGGCCGATCCCTTGGGGAGGGGCCTTGGGCCCCTTGCGGGGGGCGGGGCCGTCAGCCCCGTGCGGTGGGAGTGGCCGGGTCCCGGGGGAGGCTCCGGGGGCGGCCTCGTTAGGTAGTGCGGCCGGAAGGCCCTCGGCTCGGCGGCCCTCCGGCCTCGCCTCCCGCGCGGACGGGTCCTGTCGGGGGAGGCCCAGGGGGAAGGCGGCGCTGCGGCCGAGTCTCTTGCGGCCAGCTCCCCCGCTTCTCTCCCAGTTCTCCCTTTTTTCCCCTGCTTGCCCCGGCTTCCACCCTCCCTTCCCCCTTGCTCGACTCCCCACCTCCGGCAGCTCGCGACCCCTGCAGCGACTGCGCCGGGGCAGCAGGAGGAGGGCGGAGGCCGCGGCGAGGAGGTCCCCCGGGTGAAGCCCCCCGCGCTGACCTTTAGCACCAGCGAGCCGGCCCGCTGGTGGCGGGAAAGGGAGACCAGGGGCCGGCTACCCCATTGTCCTCCCCCCCTCCCGGCCAGCTTTCTCGACCCCCCCTCACGCCTCCTCTCCGGGGTACCTTATGAGGGTCCGATGGGGTGGACCCCGCGGCCACCTGAGTCCCGACGACCGTGAGGACTAGTGAGGATATTGAGCAGCATCGTGGCTCAGATCTCCTGGGTTCCAGCCCATTAGCTCGCTCCCCTCAGTGCCCTCCCCACCCCCTATCCCCCACGGGGTTCCCCTCGTCCCCCGCCCCGGGCCTGCAGGCCTGGGCTTAGGTTTGGCTGTGAGGGACCACAAATGGAGCAAAGTTCCAAAGGCAGAGGGAGGGCATGGGGTAGAAGGGGTTTTGGAGGGAGGGGGACAGCCTGGTGGGGCTGGGGCTTCTGAGCACAGCTGGTTGCTCCCCACTCTGCTTCCAGTCTGGACCTCATCCGCCCCCCCCCCCCCCCGCTTTCCCCCCTTCTCTTATTCCCTTTCCCCCATCCCCTGCCCCCATCTCTGCTCCCTGTGGCCTCAGAACACTTTCTTCTAGCCCCTAGTCTAGGCCAAGTGCCCCAAGATAGGGGTGGAAGGCGATTAGGTGGTGTCGGTTAGCTAAAGCGCGAGTGGTCTCCCATTATTGTGGCCAAGATTGACTAACTCCTGGCCTGGAACCCCCTGCTTCCCTCTTTCAAAGCTTTCCCAGTGAGCCCCTTTCTCCAGAAGGCTTTCCCTGATGATTAATCCCACCACTTCCGAAGCACGTCATCCCCTCAGCCACTTCAACACTTTTAGTTTCATCTACTTGTTTTGATCAGTTGTATCTTCTCTTACACATACCTTTTTTAAACCTATTGTATTCTTGGCTTCGGGTCTGCTTGTCTCTCTTAATAAACTATAAACTCCTTGAGTTCAGGGACCTTCTCTAAGCTCCCAGAACAGTGCTCTGCACAGAGCAGACACCCCGAACAGCCCTTCTGGCATAGTAGGTGCCCAGTTTAGCATTCTGTGCATGGAAGGCATCTAGTACTGGACTCTGCCTGTCCAATACAGTACCCTGCACAGGGTAGGGGTCCAATGCAGTGCTCTGTATTGGAGGCACCCTGTCCAGCACCTTGTACTCAATAAATGCCATTAATCGGTTGATTGGATTTACCCAACAGACAATTTGTCTATTCTGATGATGATGAAAGCAGTGAAAACACGCTCAGGGGAGTGGACACCCTTTTAATTGGCCAGAAAAAATTCAAAAGTGACCCAGACACAAACATGATGAAATCTAATGGGGGTGAAACTTCTGGGTGGTGTGCCTGGTGATCTAAAGGGAACACCCAGACACAGGATCTGGGAGAAGGGTGAGGCATATGCAGGCAAAAATAAAAAAGACAGGGGTGGGGGGTGTCAAAGTTGGCCACAAGCTGATGAGGCTCTGCAATGCTATGCTTCTGCTTAGAAAGCTCCAGGACACTGGACTGAACCAGCAGGAGGACGTGTCAGACCGGGACCCCTCACCCCACCACTGCCCCAGCTTGAAATCCAACCTCTTTTTCCCCTTCCTTAGGCAGGCTGGAGAAGGACAATCCGTCCTGAGGGAAGGGTGGGGATTTGGGGTGCTTGGCCAGGAGAACGGAAAGCTGAAGGGGCAAGTCAAGGGACAGTTCTAGTCTTCGAAAGGTGCCTCTATTTGTCTGCCTGTCTGTCTCTCTCTTTGTTTCTTACTTGAAATGGACGGGTGAAGTTCATCCAGGAGTGTGTGTGGTTGAAAAAGCCAATGAGGAAGCCACATTCCGGGCCACATTGTGCACAAGAAAAGGCCGTCCTTTGTCATGTTTAATTCTTGTAAGGGCTGGCGTTGTTTTCTCTTTTGCCTCCCAAACATCAGAGCCCCATCTGGAACAGCGACTGAGTCCGACCTGATTATCTTACATCTCCCCTAGCACCCAGTACAGCGCTTGACAGTAAGTTCTTAATAAACACTATTTATTATTATTATTAGCAGTAATAATAATAATAAAAAAGGCCATTGTCGCCCCTAGGTAGGCATCCACCAGCCTCAAGTACAGCGGGGAATCGACCCAGATTTAGAGGACATGCGATCGGGCGGTCGGGATGGAGAGGGGGATGTGCCGTCGGGATGGAGTCGGGGGGGGTGGGGTGCGTGTGTCGGTGTGTCGGGGGGTGGGGTGGGGTGGGGGAAATGTGCCGCCTCCCTCTCCGGTGCGCTCTGTGAAAGGAGGAGGAGGAGGAGGAGGAACGTGAAGGAGTGGGGAGGGGGTGGAGAGGGGACCCGGCTCCGTCCGTCCATCCGTCCATCCGTCCGTCCCCGAAGTAGGGGAGTAGGCGGGATGACCTGTTCTGCCCCATGTCCAGTGTGTAGGGCTGGGCTCCCGCTCGTCCCTCGTCGCCCCCTTCTCCGCCCCTCCCCGCCGCCCCCCGCACGCCAATGGCCGCGGCGGGCAGGAGGCCCCACACAATGTGCGGGCGGGGGCGGGGGCGGGGGCGGGGGCGGGGCGGGCCGGGGCGGGGCGGGGCGGGGCGGGGGACCCGGGGAGGGGGGGCCGGGGCCCGGCGCATCTCCCCCGGCCCCACGGAACGCCGCCGCCCGCGCCGCCGGCCCCACCGCCCGCCGCCCGCTCCGCCGCCCCCGGGCCCGTGAGTAAGAGACCCCCGGCCCCCGGCCCCCGGCCCCCGGCCCCGCTCCCCCCGGGGGGCTGGGGGGAGCGCCCCGCGTCGGAGCGGGAGCAGGTGCAGGGGTCTGGAGGCGGGCCCCAGCTCCGCCACAGAAAACTTCGCCGAGGGGGGGGAGGGCGGGGGGCGGGGGGCGAGGACCGGCGGCGGGAGCGGGAGCGGCCCGGAGGGGCGGGGACAGGAGGAGTGGGGGGCGCGGGCCGGCGGTGAGTGGGGGGCGCTGGCGGGGCTGGGGGGCGGGGGAAGGGAAGAGGGGAGCTAGGTCCCCCGGGGGCTCTGCTCTGGGTGCCCCGGGCGCGGGCCCCTCCTGCCCGGCCCCAAGCAAAATGGGGCACAAAGAACTCGACCCGCAGCGGCCGCGGCTGCGCTTTTGTTCTCCGGGGCCCGGGGCCGCCGAGCGCCCCCTCCTCCCTCCCCGCCCGCCCGCCCCCCCTCCCTTAGCCCCAACCCGCCGCATCTCTCGGGCGCCTCATCCGGGCCGAACAGCCCGGCCCCCCGCCCCGACCCATCTCCCCGCCTCTGAATCGGGCAGGGGCTCTGGGGGGGTTCGGGACCCTTGCTCGACCTTTCTGAAACTCCAGAAACGAGGAACCTGGGCGGGGGGCGGGTGTTAGCGGCACCTACTTCGGGGCCCGGAGGAGGAGGAGGCACCTCCAGCGCTGCCCCTGCGCTGAGACACCCCCCCCCCCCTTCCTCTTGCGGGGCTTGGGAGTGGGGGGGGGGGGGGAGAGAGAGAGAGAGAGAGAGAGAGAGAGAGAGAGAGAGAGAGAGAGAGAGAGAGAGAGAGAGAGAGTGTGTGTGTGTAGGGGGACTAGGGGACAACGACGACAGAGGAGCTGGAACTCCTCTCCCAATGAATTTGGAAGGCTGCGAGGGCAGCCCCCACACACCTACATTCTGGCCCAAACAGTCAGGGGGCAGGGATGACATGAGGAACATGGGGTTGGTTCTGACTACACTTTTAGACGGTGAGCCCACTGTTGGGTAGGGACTGTCTCTATATGTTGCCAACTTGGACTTCCCAAGCGCTTAGTACAGTGCTCTGCACACAGTAAGCGCTCAATAAATACAACTGATGATGATGATGATGATGACTAGGCCAGTCTCGAATGGGAAGGAAGGCGGCCGCCACCATCCAGAGGTCCCTGATCCCCGACATCTAGGGCCGACTCCGGGGAGGCGATAAGGGAGACCGGGAGGAGGAGGCGGGGGCCCGAGGCCTCGAGGGGCTGTCTTTCCCACCGTGACCTCAGTTTTCCCCACAGGCCCTGAAGGGGATGAATCCTTCTATGTCAGTACCGCATCTGTGTGGCCATACGACACAGATCAGACAAGGGGCAGGGGACAGAGCCGAAGTCAAGGGGACAAGGATCAGGAATGGGAGAAGCTTTGGAGAGGACGTACATTCCACGGGTAGTGATTCAGTTTCCCCTACAGGCACAGAAGGGCCCTGGATCGTCTCATTCATGCATTCATATTTATTGAGCTCTTACTGTGTTCAGAGCACTGTACTAAGCGCTTGCAACATACAATTCTGCAATCTCCTGCCTCCTATTACCTTTGAGGAGGGAAAAAAATCGGTTTAACTCGCAGCAGGGAGGGATGTAAGATAGGCTTCAGAAGGAACTTCCTGATGGTGAAAGGGGAGAAGCAGGAACAGATAATTAGGAGAGATTAAGGAATCCTTTTCCCCTAAGAAGAATCTTTCCACATCCCCTCACCTCTCAGCTGTGTCACAGCCCTTAGAACAGTGCTTGACACAAAGTAAGCCCTGGATAAATACCAGACTAGTAATACTGTCCGAGAAGGGGCTTGGAAACACGGTGGGAGTGGAATGAGCTGAGTAAAGGTTTGGAGAGGTGGGGGCGTTGCGAATCTAGGAGGAGGGAGGGGAGGTGTTTTGGTAATGCCCCTCTTGGCTAATTTATCATATCCACTCTCACCCAATTCCAGGTTCCCAAGCCCAGCTCCTCCTTGCCCTCCTGTTTTTCCTTGGAGAGAGAGATCGGGATGGGGCGGGGGGGGGCGGGGGGAGCGGGGGGGTGGGGGTGTCACACCCTTCAGTACCATGGAGAGTACAACGCCTGACCTAAAAGGTCCTTTCCTCCATCTCACAACCATAAAAAGGGGGCTGGAATTCCAGGGAGCCCCTCCCGCCAACTAAGTACCATAGAGCAGGGACTGGGCTACCGGGGGCCCCTCTGCCACCACGATATCATAGAGAGGACACGGGGCTATCAGGGAGCACCTCTACCATGGTAGTGCCATAGAGAGGGCATAGGGATTCCAGGGAGGCCCTCTACCTCCACAGTGCCATAGAGAGGGCACTAGGGTAACTGGGAATACCTCCCGCCATCTCAGGACCAAGGAGATCAAGGTGTTAACTCGGCCCCGGGATGCAGGAGAGAACGAAAGGGGTCCAGAGTGACTCTTCTTGCCATCTTAATATGTTGCCAACTTGTACTTCCCAAGCGCTTAGTACAGTGCTCTACACACAGTAAGCGCTCAATAAATACGATTGATTGATTGATTGATCTTAATGGCATGAAGTAGATGAAGTAGAAATGAGGTGCCCGGGAGGGACTCAGTTGCTGGATAAATATCCTGCCAACCATATTTGGGAAACACTGGGGTAGTTTTCTGAGTTTCCTCCCATCCCTTCACCTTCTCAGTGCTGCGGCCCCGTATGTACTTCCTCCAAGACCACCCTCCCTCCTCTTTCCGCACGTGCAACTACCTCCCCCGGGGTCCGGCCTTATGCTCCACGAGGTGGCACAGCTCTCTGGAAAGCACTGATGTTTTGCACGATTAATCAATCAAAAATATTTACTGAACGCTTCCTGTATGAAGAGCATTGTGCTGAGCAGTTGGGAGAGTTCAATACAACGAGTTGGTAATGATGATGATGGCATTTATTGATGATGACGATGATGATGGCATTTATTAATTAATGATGATGGTATTTGTTAAGCACATACTATGTGCAAAGCACTGTTCTAAGCGCTGGGGAGGTTACAAGGTGATCAGGTTGTCCCACGGGGGCTCACAGTTTTAATCCCCATTTTCCAGATGAGGGAACTGAGGCTCAGAGAAGTGAAGTGACTTGCCCAAAGTCACACAGCTGACAGTTGGCGGAGCCGGGATTTGAACCCATGACCTCTGACTCCAAAGCCTGTGCTCTTTCCACTGAGCCACGCCACAAAGTACAGTTCTAAGCGCTGTGGTGGTTACAAGGCGATCAGGTTGTCCCACGGGGTGTCAAGCACTGTGCTGAGGTCTGGATCAGATACAAATTAATCAAGTCAGACACCCCAGAATTGCCACCCAGCACGTCCTCAGCACCGTAATCATCATCATTACAGTGTTTTTATTATTATTGTTCTTACTAGCGAGAACCCCACGTAAATGTGCCACTGCCCCTCCACCTCGCTTCTTCAGTGATCATGTCTACTACTCCAGTGGTTACTCAGACACCAAGGGTGGGTCTCGGCCAGAGGTCCTTCTGTCCAGACATCAGTCATTCCTTCCTCCCCTGATCCCCGCATCGCCGCCCCCTCCCCCCGACTCCCCCGCCCGCCCACCTGCTCCTGGAGAGGAGCTTGTTGGTGTCAGCCTCAGGGGTTGAGGTTCCACCGGGGTTTCTCAGCTCCGAAGCCAATCCCCAGGCAGCAGAAGCGGCCGGGCTGCCTCCCTCTTCTCCCCCCCCCGCCCCCCGCCCCATTCTTTGCTTGCCTCCCCGTCATTCCCACGCCCCTCCCCCCCGCCTCGGTCTCCAGACGGCTAGGAGGTGTCTGCCTGCATGAATGAGTCTCTGTGATGAATGGAAATCCAGCAGCGGGGAGGAGGAGGAGGCCGAGGGGGAAGGGAGAGGGACGAGCGGGGGCTTCGGAGGATCCGAGTTGGCCTGGTTGGCAGGGGCGGTAGGGGCTGAGGGTCCGCGTTGGAGAGCTGTGGCTCCTCCGTGACGGTCAGGGCCAGGTTGAAGAGAAAGGGAAGGTCCTAGCGGAGGGGTCATCGGGGGAAGGGTGGCCTTTAACCGAGGAAGCGGGCGCGCGCGTGTGTGTGTGTGTGTATGGAGGAGGGCCACCCTCCTCACTGAACTCAAGTCTTGCTTTCTCTAGTCCCCGATCCTTGGCCCCGTTCCCTCCTTCCTTCAACCGGTGCCAGGGAATGTGAAGAGTTCCCCATGGAGGTGAGTGAGGCGATGCCCTCTCCCCCGCGCCGGCCCAGCGGTCCCCACCGATCGTTGCCCGTCAGTCCGTGCCCGGGCCTCCCGCCCTCGCCTGCCCTAGCCGTCTACGGCGCCTCCTCCCCCGTCCCCGCCCCCCGTCGCTCCTGGGCCCCCCCGGGCGCCACACAGCCCGACGGGGCCGCGGGGGGCTCCGGGGTTGGCCCCCCGTCGCTGCCCCTTCCTCTGTCTCCTTAGGGCTCCGCTCGCCCCCCGCCGGGCTCCTTCGACGGCGCACTGGACCTGCAGCGCTATTCCAACGGGCCGGGGCCGGGGCCGGGGCCGGGGCCGGGCCCGGGGCCGGGCGGCGGGGGCCCGGGGCCGGGCGGCGGGGGCCCTGGGGCGGGCGGCGGGGGCCCGGGGCCGGGCGGCGGGGGCCCGGGGGCGGGGAGCCGCGAGGGCGGGCGGCGCTTCCCCTGCCCGGTGTGCGGGAAGCGCTTCCGCTTCAACTCGATCCTGGCGCTGCACCTGCGGACGCACCCGGGGTCCGGGACGTCCCGCTGTCCGCACTGCGGGCACCGCGCGGCGCGGCGCTCCCTGCTGCGCCTGCACCTGCGCACGCACCGGCCGGAGCGGCCGCGCAGCCCCGCCGGACGCCTGCTGCTGGAGCTGGAGGAGCGCGCCCTGCGGCGCTTGGGCCGCCCCGCTTACGGCAAGGCCCCCGCCGCCCCGGCGCCGATCCGGGCCCCGGCGCCGATCCGGGCCCCGGCGTCGATGCGGGCCCCCGTCCCGTCGGTCCCGGCGTGGATGCGGGCCCCCGTCCCGTCGGTCCCGGCGTGGATGCGGGCCCCCGCCCCGTCGGTCCCGGCGTCGGTGCCGCCCCCCTCCCCCGCCGCCTTCCGCTGCCCGTTCTGCAAGGGCAAGTTCCGCACTTGGGCCGAGCGCGAGCGCCACCTGCACATCCTCCACCGGCCCTGGAAGTGCGGCCTGTGCGGCTTCGGCTCCGGCCACGAGGAGGAGCTGCTGCGCCACCGCCGGGCCGCGCACGGGCCGGGGCCTCCCGGCGACCCCGACGACCCCGACGACGACGACGACGACGACGGCGACGACGGCCACCCCGACGACGACGACGACGACCACCCCGCCGACGACGACGACGACCACCCCGCCGCCGACGACCACCCGGCCCCGGAGCCCGAGGGGGGCCCTCCCCCGTCTCCGCCCCCGGCCCCCGCGCCCCCGCCGGCCCCGGAGTTCCGCTGCCCCGTGTGCGGCCAGGCCTTCACGCAGGCCTGGTTCCTCAAGGGCCACATGCGCAAGCACAAGGCCTCCCTGGACCACGCGTGTCCCGCCTGCGGCCGTTGCTTCAAAGAGCCCTGGTTCCTCAAGAACCACATGAAGGTTCACGCTAGCAAGATGGGGGCGCCGCGGGCCGCGGGGTCCGGCCCGAGCCCGGCCCAGGCCCCTCCGTCTCGGCCCCGGGCCCCGGCGCTCGGTCTGCTGGCCTGTGAGCCTCCGGGCCCTGCGCCGCTGCCGGCCCCGACCCCGACTCCCACCCCCCGCGAGCGCGGGGAGGCCCCGGGCCTGCTGGGCTACCTGAGCCTAAGGGCGGCCGGGGCCGGGGCCGGGGCCGGGGCCGGGGCCGGGGCCGGGGCCAGGTCCAACGGGGAGGGGGCGGGGGCTGCGGCGGCAGGCCGGACCTTTGGGGGATTCCGCCCGCTGGGCCCGCCCTCCCCCGCTCGGGCCCCTCGTTCGTGCCCCAAGGAGCAGAAGCAGGAAGAGCCGGAGGACGGCTGGCCAAGGCACCGGGTGGCGGGGTCGCCGGCCTCCCTGCCCAGGGAACCCACTGGAAGCCCACCTCGGGCCACCGCCTCGCAAGGTAAGGAGCTCGGACACAGCTCTCTGCCCGGCCCGCCCACATCCTGCGACCCAAGGTCCTTATCCTGCCCCCTGCCCACCCTCCTCTTGGCACCCCGGTTTGGCGTGAGTAGTGGGCTACAGATGACCTCCCCCACCACCACCCCGCGTGTGTGTGTGTGTTACAGAGGAGAACGGGGTGTTGGCGGGGAGGCCGCGGCCGGCAGGGGCCCGGGGGGCCTCGGGCAAAGACTGTCCCTTCTGTGGGAAGACCTTCCGCTCCGCGCACCACCTCAAGGTGCACCTGCGCGTGCACACAGGTGAGAGGGCGGGGCAGGGCGGTGGGAGCCCCGGGAGCCCCGGGAACCCCGGGAACCCCTAGAGCCGGCGACGGGCCACGGGACGGAACGGCCGGGGGAGCAAGGGTGAGTGGGCGGTTCGGGAGCTCCCTCTGACCCCTCCCGCAGGTGAGCGCCCCTACAAATGTCCGCACTGTGACTACGCGGGCACCCAGTCCGGCTCCCTCAAGTACCACCTACAGCGCCACCACCGCGAGCAGAGGGGCGAGCCGAGGGGCGAGCCGAGGGGCGAGCCGGGGCCGGGGCCGGGGCCGGTGCCAGGGCCGCCTCCGCCCCGGCCCCTTCGAGACCCGCCGTGTGCGGGCAAGCCTGCCGCCTGCGCCGAGGGAGGTCCTGGCCCTCGCCTCTCCAACCCGGCCCCGGCCCCGGCCCCGGCCCCCCGCCAGCCGGTCATTACCGGTCGGACCCTGCGCAACGGGCGGGGCGGGGAGCCCGAGCCCCTGGACCTGTCCGTGCGGCCGGGGCCGGGTGGGGAGGTGGGGCCGGCGGGGCTGGGCCGGGGCACCGGGGCCGGGGGTGCCCTCCTCCGCTGCCTCTTCTGCCTGTTCGCCACCGGCGCCCCCGAGCTCATGGCCTTACACCGGCAGGTTCACCACGGACGGCGGGCCCGAGCCCGCCGCCCCCCGACGGCTCCTTCCCAAGGCCAAGGCCGCAGCCGCAGCCGCAGCCCCCCGCCGGGAGGGGGCGCCGCGCTCCGGCTGCTCGGGGCTGAGGAACCCCGGCCGCTGGGCGCAGGCGCAGGCGCAGGTGCAGGCCCGGGGGGCCCGGACCCCTAGCGCCCCCTGCCGGGGAGCGGCTGGAGCGGCACCTCCCCGGGGCCCGGGGCCCGGGGCCCGGGGCCCGGGGCCGGAGGGGCCACAGTGCCTTAGGGGCAGCCGAGGGGCCGACAAGCCTCGCTGGTCCGTAGCCGGGAGAGTTTATTTTTGTACCGGACAGAAGAGAGGGGAACCCTAACCCTCTCCCTCCCCGCAGGGACCCGTAGGCGTCGCTATTTTGGGTCCCAGCATTGTGGTGGAGCCGATTCTCCAATAAACGCGTGTCGGGCACGAGGAGCCGCCTCCCTGTTTCCGCCCGGCTCCCTCCAACCGCCCTGGAGGAAGGACGCCCAACGCCCCTCCCTCCCAAGGACTCTCGGGGGCCCCTGGCCAAGGGCTCGCCGAGTCGGTCGACAGATTTAATTTCCCAACGGGGGCTTTGGGGAGAAGTTACATGGAGGAGGCCCCCTCACCCCCTACCCCCGCTCGTTTGCATAGCTCGGTTTTCAGCCACTCTTCGGGCCCCAGGGTTTGAGAGAGGAAGAGAAAGAATGCGTTGGGGACGGGGAGAGGGACAGATTGTCCAGAAGGACGTTCGGGACACTGGGGCAAGGCAGAGGTGAGATAGCCAGCCCTGCTCCGACGGTGGGTGGGGCTGGGGGAGAGAAGGCACCTAAGCGGCGGCGGGAGGGGGAGAAGAGAATGCGGGCGCCCGCCGTGCCCTAGTCGAAGATGTAGAACGGCAATGGCCCATCCGTGTCGCGGATTCCCTCGGCCCCCGCCGCCGCCACCGCCAGTGACGATGCCTGCGGAGGCTCGGTCCTGCTCTCCTCTGGAAGACAAGGCCGAGAGCCGGGTGAGGCGGCGGGGGGGGGTGGCGGCCCGAGGCCAGAGGGGAAGGAAGAGCCACAGAGTGGAGGGTGACTCACCCCAGGCTCCGGGTCACAGCGGGGTGATGGGGTCGCTGGAGGTGCGACTGTGGCTCTGGAGAAAGAGAGGCAAGGGTAAGGTGGGTGGGGGGAATGACCTCCCTGGTTCCCTCTCGTCAGGCGAGGCCTTGGACCGCAGACCTCCTCGCCCCTGCACGTACAGATCCACCTTCCTGAAATACCCCTCTTTTTGGCAGTCCTCGTGAATAGGACTCTCCTCTGCTTTCTTCCATAGATTCCACCAGCTCTCCAGCTCCGGCGCCTACCCCTTCCCTCCCTACCTAGCCTCTTCTTTTCTTCAGGCTCAGTCTCTCTTCTTTTTTTCCAACTCAGACTCTTCCCCAAGCTCTTCCTTCAGGTTTTTCTCCTCTGCAGAGCTTTGCTTCGTCCTCCAATTTGTCTCCCTCCCCTCAGCTTGGAACCACCCCACAGCAACCTGTTTTTTTTCTCTGCTTGTTTTCCTCCTCCCCCCTCATTTTTTCTTCTCCTTTCTCAGCTTTGATTCCCACCTCCTAGCTCTGCAACCTCTCCCTAGCTCTTTCTTCTACCTCCCTCATCGCCATTTCACCCTCTAGCTGGGTTTCCCTCCTAAAAACACCAGTTCTGCCTAGTTCTATCTCTCCTTCAACAGCTTTGGCCCCCTGCCCTTCCTGTCCCTCCAGACCTGACTTTCCCCATCAATCAATCAATCAATCATATTTATTGAGCGCTTACTGTGTGCGGAGCACTGTACTAAGCGCTCGGGAAGTACAAGTTGGCAACATATAGAGACGGTCCCTATCCAACAGTGGGACATGGTCACATGTCCCTCAGGTCTGTTTCCTCAGTCCCAGAGGCTGTTAGGGGCTAGGCCTGTGGTCCATCCAGCCCTAAGAATTCACCGACGGAGGCATCAGGTTCCTTCCAAAACCCTATGGCCCATACTGGGCCTCTCCTCCAGGACTTTAGTCAATTCTTTGAAACTCTTGATCCTGCCCTCCCGCGCAGCTTCCGGTGGGAATGACGTCTGTGGGCTTGTCCCCACCGCATGAAGAAGTGTTTTCTTTTCCTCATTTGGAACCTTCTAACCGGGGCCACCCCTCATCCCAGTGGGCTGGATTTGGTGAGCAACAAATCCGTGTTTACTTTATCAACCCCTTTCATAGCTTGGTAAACTTCAGTCCCTGTTCGGTAAACTGGTCAACGGCTCTTCTTCTCCCTCAGCTTTCCCCTTCTGTGTGGCTTCCAGGTCCTGGCTGTCCAGAGCCCACATTGGAGATTCTGAGCCCAGTATCTCTGGAAGTCCCTCCCCCCCACCATCCCTGCCCAAGGGACTGACCGGCCAGGGCATCCTTAAGGCCACGTTGTTTGCCTGGGCATGGGGGCTGCCACCCCGGTGGGGATCTGGTGTGCTGGAGATGTTCCTTGAGCCTGGAGGGGTGCCTCCGGACGAGTTGGGTGACTCAGAGGCTGGAGGGAGGAGAAACCAGAGAGGCGGCTACAGGCAAATGGACAGTTGGAAAGGCTCGCCGATGAACGGACAGGCAGACCCCCTCCAGAGGGTTGGGGTCCCCAGGCTGCAGGATCGTGCCTGCTAATTCCACTGAACTCTTCCAAGTTCTTAGTACAGGGCCCTGCACAGAGCAAGAGCTCAAGAAACACGACTGATTGATCGACCAGAACTGGAAAAGACCCCCAAATCCGGAGCATCGGGAAGCCATAAGCCTCCTCACCCCAGCCACGCTGGAGCAGGCAGTTCTTCCCCAGGGAGAGGAAGTTCTAGCAGGCAAGGAGGAAACAACAGGAAGCTGTGAGGATTGCTGGGTAACCAAGATACAACAATCCTAAGAAGCTGAGGTGTCAACATAGCAATTCCCTAGCCTCAGACAGCTCCGAAGACTACCCTAGCAACCGTGATGCAGGCTCATTAACCTCAGCATGTTGTCCTCGGCCACCACCGGCTGAGAGGAGGCAGTGTCCGGCCCGTATAGGGGCTCCAGAGGATGGAGGGGATCCTCACCCAGGGAGATGTGCTGGACGTCCAGTTCCCATGCCGCCGTCGCCTCCTCGATGCGGGCAGGCAGCGAGCAGGAGCCCGGGGAGAGGCCCGGTGGAGAGGGGCTGGTGGGCTCGCAGAACGGAGTGGCCACGGAGGCCCGGGTGCGGGCGGCTGTGAGGGGTGGGCTAGTCGGACCGGTGCCCCCTCCACCCTGGAGCCTGGCTGTCACTCCCTTCATGCAGCCCATTTTCCCCCAACCCTAGAGAGTGTCTGCTACCCGCTTCATACGGCCCATTCTCTTCCCACCCTTTCGCCCATTCTCTCCCCACCCTTTTGCCTTAAACCCACTCCTGCCCCTTCTCCCTCCCTCCCTCCGTCCTTCCTGCCTCCCGCCTCTTTTATGACTCTTCCCCTCACCTCTCCCTGTGAGCAGCGAGCTCAGCGTTCGCTCCCCAAGGGCCTTGATGTCCAAGAATGGTTTGTTCCCAAGGCCCATGGAAACCATCTGCTGCACCCGGATATCTGGGAAAACACGGCCTTATCTGCCCTGACCCCCAACCCTGCCCTGGGTTGTTTTCCATCCCTTCTGCTTTCCAGGGTCCCTGCCCCCTGCCCTCTCTGCACCACCTCGCCCGGAGGCCCTCCCCCGCTCACCTTTGCTGTGGGCCGCCTGTCTCCACAATAGCTGGGCGATGGCACACGTCCACTTGTGCTTGCGCTCCGGAGAGGCGGCCTGCAGCGTGTAGGCCTCCCGGGAGCGGCGGCGGCGGAACCACAGCTCAAAGCAGAGCCCGGTGTCACCGATGTTCTCAGTCATCCCCATGTCAGCCGTCTGCCGGGGAGGAGGGTGACGGGAGGAAGAGCCGGACTGGAGCGGGGAGCCCCACCCTAGAAGCCCACCAGTTGGGACCCCATGGGCCCTTACGGAAGGGGCGGTGGGGAGGCTGAAGCCGAGCTGGCCTTGTGGTGGTGGTGGTGGTGGTGGTGGGGGGGGGGGCTCTGTCCCCTGCTACCTCTGACAGCAGCTTGGAGCCCCCATCCCAGCCCCATCCCTGGCCGAAGTCTGCTCCTCACGCCGCCCAGGACCCCGCTCCCTGGGTGACCCTCAACTCAGATCAGACGCTGGATCGCCCACCCGGGACCTAGAGCAGGTCTGGGCTCTCGAGCAGCCTGCGTCGCCGTCGGGGGCCGTGGCTTTCTGGCCCGATCGAGCTGAGGGTACCTGGAAGGCCTGCTTGAAGACGAAGGGGCCGGCGCTGCCCTCGGCACCCTTGGGCTTGCTGAAGAGGAGCAGGTGCTCGAAGAGGAAGACGTGGCGGAGGCTTTTCCGACGGCCACAGAGCACGGTGAAGGTGTCGCGGAGCAGCAGGGGGCCCTGCTCCTTCAGGTCCACCTATGGAGCAGGGACAGTGAGTGGAAGTGCGTGTTGGGGGGCGGGGCGGGGGGGGGGGCGGTCTACTAACTCAGTTGTGTTCTCCCAACTGCTCAGTACAGCGCTCTCCAAAGCGGGCCAAGGACTCTTCCTGGTGCTGCATTGTGTGCAGAGGATTCTACTGTGCGCTTGGGAAAATACAGTGCAATTGAGTTGGTAGACACTATCCCTGTCCACAAAGAGCTTACAGTCCAGATGGAGAGATGACCGTTAAAATATATTACAGATAGGGAAAATGGCAGGGTGTAAGGATGTGTACAGCAGTGCTGGGGGGCTGAGATGGGGCAAATATCAAACAGTAATCCGGCAGGACAGAGAATGGGAAAGGAGGATGGGTAGGCGTCAGGGTGGCACTGAGACTAGGTGACATCTAGGTTGGGTAAACCAATCTGAGATGAGGTTTAGGTGAACCACGTTGGGGCCATTGGAGTAGGGCAGGGTTAGAGAGAGTGAAAAGGCAGGGTTGAAGGTTTAGGCTTAGGTTCAGGGGCAAGCGTGCGTTAGGGTCAGGGGTAGAGAGGCTTTGAGCTGGGTTTGGGCCAAGCATGCTGGGGGTGGGGTGGGTGTGTTGGGGCAGGTGCTGCAGTGGGCGGGGTGGGTGTGTTGGGGCAGGTGCTGCAGTGGGCGGGGTGGGGCAGGGGCTGGGACCGTTGCAGGCCGGGGTCAGGGTGGGTAGACCGGGGCCGGGGCCCGGGGGGAGGCAGGCAAGCAGGCAGGCAGGCAGGCAGGGTGGGTCCCAGCGAAGGTGGTGAAGGTGGAGGCAACGTCACCTCGCAGCCTCGCACGGCCTCCACAGCTAGTAGGTTGTGTCCTTCCTCTTCCTGATCCTGCAGCAACTGCAAAGCCGCTGCCAGGGCCTGGTGCTCGGGTCCCCGTTCGGACCCCGCCTCCTGAAGCAGCTCCCGCAGCAGCCGCCCATAGTGACCCAGCTGCTCCAGGGGTCGCTGAAGGGGCCAGGGTGAGGGGCAGCACTCGCTGGGACCGCTGGGACCACTGGGACCCGAGCCCTGGGATCGGAGGAAGTCTGAGGTCATCTCCACAGCCCCTCAGGGACAATGGACCCAGAGAGGGAGGGAGAGAGGGTTGCTGGGAAGGGGACAAGATGGCCTAGGTGGGGGGGGGGGGGGGGGGGGCTTCCCCAAGCTCGTCAGGGCAAATTCAGAGCATCAGTTCCTCCACTTCATCACTTTAGAGTGGTGGGGGGGAGGATGGGTTAACCCCAACCAAGCGGTCATACATAGGTCTCGATACCTTGGTGGGAGGGGTTCTGAGAACCTTATTTAGGCTCAGCTGGGGATGAGGATCCTGGATCTGCTCTCAGGTCGGGGGTCAGCATTGGAGGTACCTTAGGGGAAGGGTTGCTGAGAGCCAAAGGATTACCTTGGCGGGGGAGGGGGTTGGGAGGTGGAGAGGAGGGTCCCCTTCATTGGGGAGGGATGGTGGCATTGGGGGGGGGGGCCGCTTTGGTGGGGGAAGGATGGGGCGCTGTGAGGGGGTCATCTTGGTGGGGGAGAAACAGGGCATTGGGGGAGGGATCACCTTGGGAAGAAAAGAGGCACTGGGGTGGGGGGGATCACCTTGGCGGGGGTGCTGAGGGTTGTCAGCATGGTCTCCAACTCGTGCCGATGCTTCATGTACTGGGTGTACATGCTGAACTGGTCCCCCTGCCCACGCGGGGAAGGAGGCAAAGGGGCAAGGGCTTCACGTACGGGCCGTGGGAAGGGGCTAAAGGAGAGGGGAAAGTGGGGAGAGGGCGATTCCTGGGGGAAAACCAAGGTGCCACCAGGGGCACTTGGGGGAAGAGATGCGGCTGAGGCCGAGAGGGATCCGGGATCTGGGTTCCAGGGTGAACCCAGAGGCGGGGAAGACGGGTGGTAGGGGGCTGGGGTAAGGGGAGAGGAGAGTGCTACTGGAGTGACGTGGGACCAAATGGGGGCTCAGACGGATGGTCGGGCGGTGGGGGTGGGGGTGGGGGCACTTACGTAGCGCAGGAAGCAGGCTCCCACCCGCAGGGGCCGGGCAGCGCAGCCCTGCAGCTCGGGGAGGAAGTGGAGCCGGTGGAATCTGTGCAGCCGTTCCCGGGCCCCCAGTACCGTGTTCCATTTTTCCCGCAACTCCGCCTTCAGCTCCGGGCCCGCGGGGGCCAGCGGCTCGCCCAGGGCACACACGTACTCTTGTTCCCAGGACAGGAGCTCGGCCACCAGCCGCTTCTGCGCTCTGCGGGCACAGGGGCCGGGCCGAGGCTCACTCGGGGGCCGAGGGCTGGAGGGGACGGAGAGGGGAAGGAGAGGGGAAGGAGAGGGGCGGGAGAGGGCAAGGAGAGGGCAAGGAGACGGGAGGGAGAGGGGAAGGAGAGGGGAGGGAGAGGGGGAAGGAGAGGGGAGGGGCCCGAGGGAGGAGGGGTCGCTGTGGTTCGGGGGCCGGGCCCTGGGGGTTACGGCCTCGGGGCTCACCCGAGGCTGCGCTTTCGCTCCAGGATGGGGGTGCCGCCCCCGGCGGGCCCCTCGGGGGCCCCTGTCCGGCCCAGCAGCACATGTTCCCGGGGAGAGCAGGTCCGGTCCACAACCTCCGTGCTGCTGACCTCCAAGCCGCGGATCTGCACCGTGCGGGGCGGCCGTCCTCGGGAGCCCCCCGCCGACGCCGCCCCCCTCTCCTCCTCCCCGTCCTCCTCCTCCCCGTCGTCCTCCTCCTGCTCCTCCTCACTGTCCTCCGCGCAGGACCCTCGGGGCGCCAGGGCCGGGGGCGGGGGGCTTTCGGGGCTGCCGGAGCCCAGCAAGGAGCCGAGACTGCTGGCGGGGCTGGGGGGGTGGGGCTGGGGGTCCCCGCGGCCGGGCTTGGGGGCCGCTCGGCGCCGGCGGCCCGGCCCCGGCCCGCGCCGCTGCCCCCGGGGGCCGGCCTCCGCCTCCGCCTCCGCCTCGGCCCCGCGCCGCGGCTGCTCGGGGCTCGGCCGGCGGCTCAGCTCCCGGCAGCGGGCTCGGCAGCGGCCCCACTCCCGCAGGGCCGACGGCTGCCCCAGCTCCACCGCCAGGGCCCGCATCTCCTGGAAGGCTCCCGCGCTGGGCTCCGGGGTGCCTCGGCCTGGCCCTGGCCCTGGCCCTGCCCCTAACCCCGGCCCTGCCCCCGTGTCCGCGATCCGGGCGGCTCCCTCGTCAGCCCACTGGTGGACCTGCGGGGGGATCGTGGAGAGAAGAGGGGTTGAGATTGGGGAGGTGGTGGTGGTGGTGGTGGGTCTCCCTCCCTCCCTCCCTCCCCCCTCCCTCTTCCCTTCCCTCTTCCCCTCCCTGCTTCCCTCCTTCCCTTTCTGTTTCTCCCCCCTCTCTGCTTCTCTCCCTCCTTCCCTTCTCTGCTCTCTCTGTCACCCCACTCCCTTTCTGCTCTTCTCCCTCCCTGCCTGCTCCTCTCCCCGGCGGCTCCCCTTCCTTCCCTCCCTCCCTTCCCCTTTCGGTACATAAGACGCCCTCCCCACTAGCTCCCCTCTCCATCTTCTTCTGGTCAAGCCCTTTCTCCTCTCCCCCAGAGAAGGCTGAGGATGAAAGGTGTGGGGGTAGGGGCAGGGGAGACGGGGGAGAAGACAGGGAAAGGCGGGACAGGGTGGAGTGGAATGAGGGGACGAAACTCCGGGGGAGCCCACCTGTTGGAAAAAGCGGTGCAAGCGTAGAGCACGGTGCAGGTTGCTCTCCGTCTGCTCCAGCCGCTGCTCAAAGTCCTCCAGCGACTGCTGGGTAGCCAGGTCCTCCTGGGTCAGGGAGGACCTGGCCTGAGTTAGCTGCTCCTGAGGACAGTCAACCAATCAATTTATTGAGCACTTATTGTGTGAGGAACACTGTAGCAAGCGCTTGGGAGAGTACCCCATAATAGATTTGGTAGGCACGTTCCCTTCTCACAAGAAGCTTACAGTCTAGGACGGTGTTGGACTCAGCCCCAGATCCCCAGGTCTGGGCCCCTCCTTACTCCATTCCCAGGCCCCCGGGGCCAGCGGGGACATTTCTTACCCTCCCCGGGACAGAGGGGAGAGACCCCGCTCCCCAAGATAGAGGGCAGATTTCCCGGCCCGCTCCCCCGACCACCTCCCGGCTCAATTCCAGGGGGCAGAGGGGAAAGCTCACCCCGGGCCAGAGATTCCTCCCCCTGGTATTGAGGGGAGCGCCCTGCCCACCCCTCCCACCCCACCCCCGGTCCCCTTCACGTTGGGCCGGAAATAGGAGAGTTTGCGCTCCCTATCCAATGAATCCATTTCCACGCAGGCTCTGGGTCCTGGCCTGGGTCCTGCCCCGGCTCTGTGTCGTGGCCGGGAGAAGACTGCCTGGCCATGGCGGGGGCTGGCTTTTGCTCCCTGCACCCCAGCCTCTCTCCCACGACCCGCTCATCGTGGTCCTGCCCTCTCCCCCCACCTCCCCAGGCCTCCCTCAGCTCACCTGGGCCTCTGCGCCGAAGGCCTGGAATCGCAGCTCCGCCTCTTGCAAGCTGGACAGCGAGTCTCCCAGCTCCCCGAAGCTCAACAGCTGCTCTTCCCCGGGGCCGCGCAGCCACCGCAGGGCCTGGCGCGGGGAAGGGAGGGGAGGCCCAGGGAGAGAGAGAGAGAGAGAGAGAGAGAGAGAGAGAGAGAGAGAGAGAGAGGACCAGGTCGGACGGGGAAGCCCCCCACGGCCCGCCTGACCTGGGGCGGTGGCCAAGGGAAGGGCGAGGCCGCGGCCGCGGGGGAAGGGAGGGAGGCGGGGGCCGGGGGATGGGGCGGGGGCTGGGGCGGGGGCGCCCGTCCCGCACCCACCCGCCGCTGGCGCTGGCGCTGCTGCCGCCGCTCCCGCCGCTGCAGGTGCTGGTTGGAGAGGCGCACGAGCTGATGAATGGCCTCGTCCACCTCCTGGTACAGAACGGCTGGGGCCGGGCCCTCCACGCTGCCAGGGGGGCGGGGGGCGGGGAGGGGCCGTTGGGACCCCTCCTTCTCACCCCCCGGCCCTCCCCGCCCCCAACCCCCTCCTCGGTCGACGGGGACCTGAGCGGCGGCTGCCCCCCACTCCTCCCCGCCTCGCCCCCGCCCAATTCCCCTCCCTCTCTCGTCCCGTCCTCCCTTCCTCCCCGCCGCCTTCCCATCTCCTCCTCCCCTCGCTTCTCCCATCCCTCTCTTCCCGTGCTCCTTCTGCTCCTCTCCCCTTCCCCTCCCTCCTTCTTTTTCTGCTGCCTTCCTTCTTCAACCCCCCCTCCCCCCCGTCCCCTCCCTCCTTCCTGTCCTCCTAACGCCCCTCTCCCATCCCTCCTCCCTCCCCGTGCCCCTGCACCTGCTGCTGTGGGTCATGCGCAGCTTCATCAGGGTGGACCCTCCCTCCCGTTGTAGCCGTGCCAGTCTGGGGTCTTCCAGGAGCTTCCGCAGTGGCTCCGGGGACCCCAACATCCCCTAAGGGTTTGGGAGAGAGAGAGCTGGGGCAGCTCCTTCTCTCTTCTTCCCTGCCAGGGCCACGATGACTCTCCTCTTCCCACCCACTCTCCCCTCCTGTCCCTGTCCCTCTCCCCACTCCGCTTCCCGATCCCTTCCTTGCCTCTGGTCCCTCCCTAGGCCACCCCTCACCTCCTCTTCCTTGTCCTCCTCCTCCTCCTCCTCGTCCTCCTCCTCCTCTTCCTTCTCAGGCTCGGTCACCCCATCTGTCTCCAGCTCCTCGATGGCTTCTCGCACGGAGCGCAGAACCTCTCGGCATAACTGGCTCAGCAGCGCCACCTCCTGGCGTCCAAGGCAGGCACTCAGACTCGAGGAGTCGCAGGGACCCCTGGAGACCCCCTTGCCCCTGGAGCCGAGGCCTCGGGGCAGGTGGGTGGGTGAGTGGGTGGGAGGGGGGAGGAGAAGGGGACCCGACCCTCACCCGGTGAATCTCGGCCCAGGCCCGGGGAGAGAGGTCCCGGTGCCCCCTCAGGCCCCAAAGCTGTTCCTCCTGCTCCGGCAGACTCGAGAGGTCACGCTCCAACAGCAGCTCGGCTTCCTGCTGTGGATGAAGAGCGGTCAGTGCCCGGCGACTCCTTGGCCTCAGGGTAGCCCGTGCGCCGGCTCGGCCGGCCTCCCCCACCGTGGAGCCACACCTGGAGGTCAGCAAGGTCAGTGGGAGGGTCACCCTGGGTCAGGATCAGCAGCCGCTGGATGAGCACCGGGTCCCCGGAGCCCTAGGGAGAGATCGAGGGGAGAGAGGAGCCTGGAGGCCCGAGGGGAGAAGCAGAGTCCTAGAGCTGTGGGGAGGACCGAGGAGGAGGGTGTACCTGGAGGTCCCGCAGGGCAGGAATGAGGCCAGGGGGCAGGGGAAGGGGGGGATGGTGAGCAGGGTGGCGCAAATCCAGCAGCACCGACAGCCCCAGTGTCTGCAGCTCTGATCTGTTTGGGAACAAAAGGGTTAATGGGACTGTCCTCTGGAGATGGGGGCCGGGGGCCGGGTCTGAGGGAGGCAAGGTCAGTGACTGCTAGTCCCTGAGCTCTTCTCTCCTGTCACCTTCTCACTGGTCCTTATGCTCTTCTCTCCCCTCCGATCCTTGCTCATGAACATTTCCCTGCCTGGAACTCTCTCTCCTTTCAAATCTGCCAGACCACAGCTCTCTCCATCTTCAGAGCCCTCCTGAAACCGTACCCGTTCCAGAAAGCTTTCCTTAACTAATTTATATTGCCCTAGTAGTAGTAATAGCAGTTGCTGAAACCTTATAGGATGCAGCGCCTGGCACTAAGCACTTGGGCAGTTCAAAACAGAGGAGTGGCACAATCCCTGCCTACGAGGAGGATGGATGAAAATAATGCTAGAGATGGTGGATGGGTTTACATGGCTTGGAAGGCTGGGAATTAATCGGGGAAGGCTTGTCCGAGAATGGGGAGCACTGTGGCCTTTTGTACTTGGGGAAGGAGGGAGGGAGGGAGTTCCAGCAGTATCTCAAGAGGAGGTCTCCCACCTCCTCTCAAAATCTACCCACTCCACCTGTGCCTCTGACCCTATCCTTTCACAACCTTATCAAATGACTTGTCCCTTTCCTGTTTCCCTCTCTGCCTGCCATCTCCAGCCATTCACTTGCCAATGGCTTTCCTCCACCCTGCTTTCCAACATACTCATGTATCTCCATCCTAAAAAAAAACCCTCCCTTGATCCCACACCTCCCTCCAGTTATTGCCCCATCTCCCACCTATGACTTCTCTTCCAAACTCCTTGAGCCGGTTGTCCACACCTGCTGCCTCCACTTCCTCTCCTCCAATTCTCCTCTCCTTGATCCCTTCCAATCTGGCTTCCGTCCCCTTCATTCCATGGAAACTGCCTTCTCAAAGGTCACCAGTGACCTCCTTCTTACCAAATCCAACAACCTCTATTCCATCCTAATCCTCCTCGACCTCTCAGCTACACGCAGCAGTAAAGTCCACCCTCTCCTCCCCATCCAAACTGCTACTGTGCTGATCAAGCACTTATCATGTTCTGCCTTGACTATTGCATCAGCCCCCTCACTAACCTCCCTGCCTCCTGTCTCTCCCCACTCCAGTCCTCACTTCACCCTGCTGTCCAGATCAGTTTCCTTCAAAACCATTCAGTTCACGTCTCCCCATTCCCCAAAAACGTCCAATGGTTGCCCATTCTACCGCTGATTCAAACAGAACTCCTTACCCTTGTCTTTAAAGCACTCAATCAGCTCGCCCCCTCCTATCTTACCGTGCTGATTTCTAACCCACCTGCTTCACTTCTCCGATGCCAACCACCTCACTGTACTCCAATCTCATCTATCTCACCATCGACCCCTTGCCCAGGTCCTCCCTTTGGTCTAGAACTCCCTCCTCCTTCATACATAACAGACCACCTCACTTCCCCAACTTCGAAGCCCTCCTAAAATCACATCTTCTCCAAGAGGCCTTCCCCAAGTAAGCCCTCATTTCCCCTAATCCCTCTCCCTTCTGTGTCGCCTCTGCACTTGGATCTATATCCTTTAAGCACTTGATATTCACCACCCTCTAGGCCGACAGCACTTAGGAACATATCCGTAATTTATTTTTATGTCTGTCTCCCCTTCTAGGCTTTAAGCTTTTGGTGGGCAGGGAATATGTTCACCAACTCTTGTTGTCTCCTTCCAAGTACTCTGCTCTGCACACAGTAAGTGCTCAATTCCATTGATTGTTTGATTGATTCCAGGCCAGGAGAAGAACATGAGTGGGGGGATGGAGGAGGGAGAGTCATGAGCGAGGCACAGTTAAAAGTTGAGCTTGGGAAAAGCGAAGAGAGTGAGGCAGGGAGTAGTGGATGATGAGAACAGATATATGAGGTTGTCAGGATGAGTCAGTGGAGAGCCTGGAAGCTAACTGTGAGGAGTTTATTCTTGATGTGGAGAAGTCAGTGGAGGGTTTTGAGAGGTGGAGAGGTATGGGCAGAGGGTTGCTTCAGGAGTCGTAGCATGTAGCATATAATATAGTTTGGAGAGAAGAGAGGCTGAAGGCAGCAAGGAGGCTAATACAGTAGTCTAGCCATGATATGACCAGAGCTCCTACCAGTACAGAAGTGGTTTGGGTGGACATGAAGTGGCAAATCCAAGAGAAGGCAGAATCTGCAGGATTTGGCAGTAAAATGAGAATTGAACAAGAGTGAGAAGTCAAGTATGATGCCTGGGTTATGGGCTCTTGGGTCCGGGAAGATGGTGGTGTTATCGACAGGGATGGGATGGGAAAGTTAGGGAAGAGGAGTAGATTTAGAAGGGAAGATGAATAGGTCAGTTTTAGTCATGTTAAATTTGAGAGGCTGGCAGGACATCCAGGTGGAATTGTCTTGGAAGTAAGAAGAGATGTGGGATTATAGGTTAGAGGATAGTTCAGGGCTAGGGAGGTTTATGTGGGAGTCATCCACAGCCATGTGAGCAGACGACTTCCCAGAGAGAGTGAGTATACTGTGAGAATAGTAGGTGGTCCAGGACAGAGACTTGGGAGATGCGTACCATTAACGAATGAGAGGTGAAAGAGGAGCCAGCGAACCAAACTGAGGAGGAGTGGCCAGGGAGGTAGGAAGAGAACTAGGTCATTACTATGTCAGTACGACTGAGGTGTGGTAGTGGTTTCAGGAGAAGAGAATGGTCCCTGGTGTTAAATGCAGCCAAGAGGTCAAGGAGGATTAGGACAGAGTACAGTCCATTGGATTTAGCTACAAGGGGATCACTGGTGAAGTTAGAGAGTGCAACCTCTGTGGAGTGGAGGGGTCGAAAGGCTGATTGTCGTGGGCCAAGAAGAGAGTGAGTAGTAGTAGTAGTAGTAGTAGTAGTAGTAGTAGTCAGTCAGTCAATCATAATTGTTGAATGCTTACTGTGTGCAGAGCTCTGTACTAAGCACTTGGGAGAGTACAATATAACTATATAACAGACACTTTCCCTGTCCACAGTGAGGTTACAGTATAGAGGAGAAGACAGACATTAATATAAATAAATAAAATTACAGCTATGTGCATAAGTGCTGTGGGGTTGGGAGAGGGGATGAATAATAGGAGCAAGTCAGGGAGATGCAGAAGGGAGTGGAAGAAGAGGAAAGGAGGGCTTAGTCAGGGAAGGCCTCAGAGGAGATTTGCCTTCAGTAAGGCTTTGAAGTTGGGGACAGTAGTAGTAGTCGTCGTCGTCGTCATAGTAGTAGTGGCATTTATTGAGCTCTCACTTGGTGCAGTGCACTGGGCTAGGCACTGGGAAGCCCCGAAATACAGTGACACATTCCCAGTTCACAAGGACCTTACATTCTAATGGGGGAGACAAATATAAAAATATCAGCAACTAGGGTGATCAAAATAAATAATTTGAGTACACATACATACATGAACGCCCTAGCAATTCATCAATGGTGTAATTGGCTGAAGGGATGAGTTGGCTGCCGGGGACCTAAGGGCAGTGGGTGTAAACAACTTGCTCCAGTGTTTGTCTGGGAATGGGAGCAGGGAAATGGGTCAAAAGCTAGAGGGGCTTGGGTTCGAGAGAGAGCTTTTTAAGGATGGGGGAGATGGACCCGGTTGATCAAGTCATTCCAACTGTCATCTTTGACTCATGTTCCTATTGGTGTTCATATTCCATCCATCTACTCATCTATTACTAGTTGCATTAAGATTTTTCCACTCATCCTCATTGTATGGATATAATTTATGTCTGTCTTCCTCATTAGATTAGAAGCTTCATAGGCTAGGGATAATGTGCCACTTGTTTTTGTACTTTTCCAGGTACTTAGTACAGTGGATTTCACCCAGTGGGTGCTCATTAAATACTATGATCAGTATACATACTAATACTTGGCACTCTAGGTGTCCAGTACAGCACATGACATTTAGTAAGCACCCAGTGCACAGTTGGTGCCCCATATAGCACTTGGCACACAGTGGGTTCCCAGTACAGTGCTCTGCTCCCAGAACTGTTAGCTTTTGGTTTGAAGACAACACTGCCAATGAGAGTGAATATCTTGCATACCAGGAGTTGTGCACCTTTTCTTGCCCCTTGCCATTCAGGCAGTGGTGGCAAGATGGTGTTTAAGAGAGGAGAGGTATGTCTTACCGCCAGCAGGGCAGTGAGTGAATGAATGAGTTAATGCCAAGAATGCTGGGAGAAATGGGTCAAGCACAGGGGGGTCAGAGAGCATCACAGAAAGATTGAGATGGTCAGTGTTTTGAGAGTCCTGGATCAATGATCTTAGAATTAGGAGTCAACAACATGAGCAGCAGGAGTTCCGTGTCTATAGTAGCAAGGGTCGATGTCCTAGTGGCCAGGAGGTCGGTATCCTGAGAGTAAGGGGACTGAAAGAGTAGGGTTCTGTTGCCCCGAGGGTCAGGGTCAGGGTTTAGTGGCTGTAGATGCAGGGGTCAGTGTCCATGGGGGCAGAGGGTCAGTATGACGATAGGGAGCAGGGTCACTTCCAGTTACCTGAGCAATGAGTGGAAATAGCGGAGGGCAGTACTCAGCTCCTCTTGGGAGGGCTGGGACTCAGGGGCGGTGTCCTGGGGAGTGATGGTCAGCAAGGCCCGTCCACTCTGGTCTACCCCACCTGTGGACTCCAGACAGGAGAGAATAAGCCTGGCTCAACCGCATGTGCCTGGGGGGCAGCTGTCATCCCCCCCTTCCCTCTGGGTCACTTCTACTTCTCCTCCCTAGTGTCCCTCACCAGTGAGCAGGAGGAGTCCGGAGCTCAGAAGGTCCCAGTTCACTTCTGGGGCATCGGAGAGGGAGTCTGGAGTCACTTTGGAGTCAGGAGCTGAGTGCGGAGGAGCCGGGGCTTGAATGAATTCAGGGGGAGCCTGGTCTGAGACCTAGCCCCTCCACGAACGCCCCCCACCCCCCCGGTGCCCAATCCAAAGCCCTAATCCTGCCTCCCAACAGCCCCCATCCTCTGGCTCCTCCCTTCCTCCCTCCCTCGCTCTCTCCCCTTCTTCCCTCGGCCCTGGCCTCCATCCCTCTCTGGTCTGCTCCCTCTCACCTTCAGCAGATGCCAAACTCTGTCCACTGGGCTCTGCCTCTCTGTCTCCTTCCTCCGCAGGCTGCGGGCTGGCAGGGGTCCCGGGCTTCCCCTCCCCTTCTCTCTCTGGCTCCGGCGCCACCTTCTCCGGCCAGGATGGCTCGCGGGCCGGGCTGGACCCCGGGGACTGGTCTTCTCTTGGGGTATCAGAGCTGATGGCAGGCTGGGTTGGGTTGGGGGTACTTTTAACCCCCTCCCACCCTGAGCTGCCTGTCCTGCTCCCTGTGGATTCCGGCCCTGCTTCCTGATTCTTCCTCCTGTTCCCTTTGATTGGTGGCTCAAGGGTTCCAGGTAGACCATCATCCCCTTGGCTCGGATCCCCCTTGGCCCCTTCAGCCTCCTCTTCCTCCTCCTCCTGCCCCTCAGGTGCAGCCTCCAACTCCGTCTCCACTGGGGCTTGGATCGGAAGGTCAGGGGGCCCGGGCTCCTCCCCTTGGGAGGAAGACTCAACCATCAGGAGCGGGAGGCTGGGGGCGGCATGGCTGCTGCCCTCCTCCAGGAGGTGGGCCCCACTCTGGCCTCGAGGCTCCGTCACGCCCCTCTGGTGCAGCCAGGCCCGGTGCCGCCGGTGCCGCCCTCTGCCCCCTGTCCCCTTGCGTGGGGGAACCGTGTGAGTCCTGACCAGGCTGGGGGGCTCCCTCATGGCCCCGGGAGCCCCTCGCTCAGGCAACGTCACTTCCAGAAGCTCCACGTACTCCCCCTCTGGGGTCTCGACTGGCGCGTTGTGTCCATCTCCGGGACTGCGGGCCCCCAAGACTTCCGGGGGCGGGGGACTGAGGGGCTCCGTGGGAGGGGGCCCCAGGTGGTGCCCCACCATAAGTCCTCCTTTGTGCACAAAGCGTGGGCACACCAGCTCGGCCCAGGGCAGGCGCTGGATCCCTTCGGGGGCAGCCAGAAGGCAAGTGGTCAGGCGACCAGCTGTCCGGTCCTTGTTGATACCTTGCAGCCACTCAGGGGTAAAGAGGAAAGCACAGGCATCTGTGGGGACTGGGAGCTCCTGCACCTGCCGCCCCCCTGGCGCCAGGCATTTGAGTGCCAGGTGGGGCGCCTGGGCCCCCGAGGGCACGACCTGGAGGTAGAAGTCACCAGGCTGGAGCAGCTGCCAGGGCAAGGAGGCCAACTGGACCACCACCCGCTCGTGCAGGCAGAGTGGCCAGCCCTCGTGGAGGAAAAGGAATCCACTGTACTGGGCCTGTGGGGAGACAGACAGAGTGAGGCAAGAGATGGGAAAAGATGAGGGAGATGGGGAGTGCCAGGAGTGCCAGGTGGTGGTGGCGGGGGGAGATGGGACAGAGAAGCATGCCCTGATTTTGGGTTTATTGTCCTGTTCTCTCACTACAATGTCCTGGGACCCACGATATTCTCTCATAGACATCTGCCTATCCCCTCCCCCCCCCCGCAACAAGCCCCCACCACAGTCCACTAGATGTTGAGGGGGCACATGGGTGTGTTTCATTTGGGTTGAACTGTCTGACTCCTGCTCTGCAGGGAATGGCCAAGGTGGATGCTGCCTGGCCTTGCCCCTCATCAGCCCTAACCATAACCTCCTCCCCCCAGGCTATGCATCCCAACCCTCTTTAATCTGGTCATCTGGGCTAGGAGTTTAGGAAAAGCCTAGGGTGAAGGGTCAGGGCTAGGATTAGGGCTAGGATCAGGGTCAGGGCTTGGGCTGTACGATTGATAAGCTTGACTCTCACGACCCAAGATTCATTTATTAGCATTTGGGTGAGTCCCTGCCTCAGTCTTCAGGTGTTTGACTGATGGGGCCCTGGGGCCTAGGTTAGTCCCCAGTGGCTGTGCTGAATCCCAGCCAGGGCCACTTCCAGCCCTGCCAGTTGCTGTAACTCACACAGGCTTCCTGCTGGATGCGGGAGAGCAGGTGCTTGGCTGGCACTAGGAAATCCAGGGTGTAGCGCAGGGCGTCTTCACCGTACGTTCGCTCCACCACCTGGAACACCTGGCCCAGGAGTGTGGGGGCCGTGGCCTCAAAGGGTGGGTACAGGGAGGCCAGTGTGCTCTGGATACAGTCTTCCACCGGCTCTGGCTCCTGGGGGGAAAAAGGGCTGGAGCCAGCGGCCAACTCTGCCAGTGCCCCACAGTGTCTGCCCTAGGGTGGGAAGGAAAGTGAGGCAGGGTGGGAGGGGAGGGAGGGGTGACTGCTCCCCGTGGGTCAAGACTGCCAGAGGTGGAGACGCATGGGCAGGGGACAAATACCCAGGCAAGACAGGTAAGGTGTACACGGACTTCCCGGAGATTTATACAGACACAGGCTGCCCAGAGGGGATCGGGACAGACAGACAACTCAAAGATAGGGGACACCCAGGCTGCCAGGGAATCCGAGGGATCTAGGTGGGGGACACTCAGACAAGACAGGCAATTCACAGACAGGCGGAAAATCCCCAGACGGAAACTCAGACAGACCAGACACACAGGGATCACACACACACACACACGCGCTCGCGCGCGCAATGGGAAAACACGGGAGAGCCAGGACCCTTGGATAGGCTGGAGGCGATCCGGCCAAGCAGAGGACACACGGACATTGGATCGGGGAACCCGGCTCAGTCACGTGAGAGAGCGCGGCTCCGGCCCCCCGCCGCTGAATTTGGGAGCAGGGAGGGGGAGAGGAAAAGGGGGGGGGGGGGCACGGAGGCAGCTGCAACCCATTAAGGGGCGGGTGAGCTCACGGCCGCGAGCACCCCCGCCCCCACAGGAAGCCGCGGGGGGAGGGGCCACGAGGCCCGAGGGCCCAGAGCTGCGAGGGGAGTTCAGGGGTCGGAGCGGCTGGAAGGAGCCGGGGGTCGCCCATCAGTCGGTCCCAGCGCCGCCTGGCCTCCAGCCCCCTCCTCCCCACCCCCCTTCCGCAGGGGCAGCCTTCCCGCCCCCCGACACTCCCCCCGCGACCTCCTCGGTTCCCGGCCCAGCTGGCCCGGCTGGTTCCCATGGGGGACGGAGGGGAGGGCCGCCCCCGTCCCGCGCCCCCTGCCAACCACAGCCCAGGGTCCCGTGGATACGGGGATTCCGGGGAGGGAGCGGGGGGGGCGCAGTTCTCATGGCCCCGGGGCGGGCCGGGCCGGGCCGGGCCGGGCCGGAGCCCCTCCCGTTGGCGGCCGCGGCCGGAGTCCGGGCCCGCTAGGAGGAAGGCGCCGGACCGAAGCTGGGGGACCGAGATGGGGAGACGGAGGGAGGACGACGACGGATCGAGATGGGGAGACGGAGGGAGGGCGACGGACCGACATGGGGAGACGGAGGGAGGGCGACGGACCGAGATGGGGAGACGGAGGGAGGGCGACGGACCGAGATGGGGAGACGGAGCGAGGACGCGGAGTTACAGGAAAGGTTGGGAAGGAGGGTGGGGGTGGGGGAAAGGAGAGATAATGAGAGGACCGGGAGGGGGAGGGGGAAAGGGAGGAGAGAGGGCGAGAGACTGAGATTCACACAGATTCGGAAACAGAGCCACACAGAGACCCACAGTCAGACACACAGAGACGCTAACGCAGAGACATACAGAGACCCAAAGTCGGAGATACCGATACACTCTGAGGCATACCGAGACCGAAAGTCAAAGAGAAACACCAATACGCTCGGAGTCAAAGATACGTTGGGAGCTGAAGTCAGATATGCAGAGAGAGCGACACACTCAGGGTCAGAAAAACTCAGGCACGGAGACACCGACACATTCGGAGTCAAAGACACACAGGGAGCTGAAGTTAGGCACACAGAGACACACAGAGACACTCAGTCGGAGACCCACACACGGAGTCAGAGACACAGAGACTCAAAGTCAGGCGCGCAGAGACACCAGCACGGACACACAGAGATCCACTCAACCACACAGAGACACCAACACAACAACCCACTCAGAGACACCCAGAAACCCAAAGTCAGGCACCCAGAGACACCAACACACTCAAGTTAAAGACACACAGTGGCCCAAAGTCAGGCACAGAGACATCCACCCACTCAGAGTGAGACCTGCCCCCAATTACAATGGGTTCGTTTCCATTCATTCATTCATTCATTCAATCGTATTTACTGAGCGCTTACTGTGTGCAGAACACTGTACTAAGCGCTTGGGAAGTACAAGTTGGCAACAAACAGAGACGGTCCCTACCCAACAGCGGGCTCTCAGTCTAGAACAGACAGAGACATAAGCGGACAGATGCTCACACGTTTCCAGAGCCATGGGTGAAATCTCTCTCTCTTTCTTTCTCTCTCTCTCTCTCTTTCTCTCTCTCTCTCTCTCTCTCACACACACACACACACACACCCTTCTAGAGCCAGCGAAAAGGAAAACCGGGGAGGGGAGGTGGGGGGAGAAGCGAATGCCGCGGGGGCCGGGGGGCTGAGGAGCGAGGGATCCGGGGGGCCGAGGAACTGGGAATCGGCAGCTGAGGGTCCAGGGGCCCGAAGGAATTAGGGGTCGCCTCGGGGGGGGGGGGGGGGGTGTGGAGGGGCGGGGGGAAGCAACGGCCAGAACTCACCATGACTGCGGGGCTCGGCGCCTCGGCGTCTCCCGGGTCCACGGCTCTGGCCGGGAGGGGCCAGGCGGGTCGCCTGCCCCCCTGCTCCCCTCCCTCCTCCCCCGCCCCCTCTTCCTCCTCTTCCTCCTCTTCCTCCTGCTGCTGCTGCTGGCTCTGGCCGGGCTTTTTCCCTCGCCCTGCCGGGAGGTGGGACTGGCGCGGGGGCCCGGTCCGGCCTCCCTGTCCCCGGCCTCCCTGCCACTCCGGCTCCGGCTCCGGCTCCCGGGCCGCGGGGCCCCGGCAGGGGGGAGGCCGATGGGCGGCTCTGCGTCCCGTCCGGTCCGGTCCCCTCCGGTCCGGTCCCCTCCGGTCCGGCCCCGCCCCGCCCCGCCCCGCCCCGCGTTGCCCCGCCGCAGCCTCCGCCGCAGTCCGGCCCCTGGTCCCTCCCGGGCCCTCCGGCCCCCGGCCCGGGCCCCCTCTCTTTTCAGGGGGTGTGAGGCTAAGCCCCTTCCTTCAGGCCCCTGCTGTCGGGAGGGTCTGGGGCGGGGGAGGCCCCTGGGGCTTGGGTCCCCTGCCCCGAGGTCCTGGGGCTTCGGCTCCGGGTTCTCCTTGGCGCAGGAAGGGGGATGGGTGGGGGTGGGGGTCAGGCCCCTCTTCCTCCCTCCCTTCCTCCCTCCCTCCCTTCCCCCCTTCCCTCCCTCCCTGCCTCGGCCCCTCTGCCCGCACCGCTCCCGCCCACGGGTCTCCGGCCTCTCTCTGGCCTCTCTTCTGCTCGGACAATGGGGCTTCTGTGCGCCGAGGCCTCCGGGAGAGGAGGCCCGCGGGCTGGGCTGGGCTGGGCTGGGGGGAGCCGCAGAGCAGGGGGCTGCCGGCCCCGGGCCGGGGGCGGGGGCTGCAGGGGAGGGACGGGAAGAGGGCTGCCATGGGATGGGATGGGAGGGAAGCCTGGGACGGGCTGCGGCGGCCGCGGGCGGGGGGAGGGCTGGGCTGGGCTGGGCTGGGCTGGGATGGGGTGGGAAGGGAGGGGAGGGAGGACGGGGAGAGGGCTGGGACACTGGGCTGAGGATCCGCAGCTTGTACCATGAAGCCAATCCGACCTTATGGATGGGGACCCTCCTGTGTGTGCCTCTACGGCTTAGGCTGCTGCAGGTTGTGGGAGTGCGAGGTGCCTGGCGCTCCCCTTCTCTGCTGGCCCCGAATAGCTGGGCTCCAGACGTCTCCCGCCTCCTAATTCTGCCCTCTGCAGAGGGGATGTGGCACCCAGAATCTCCCTCCCCAGCTGAGAAGAAAGACCTAAAGTTTGGCTAAAGGTAAAGAAAGAGAGTTCAAGTCCCCCCACCAAAATCACAAACATCAATCAATGTTTAATAGCAAAGTTGCCTCAGTATTCTCACTCCAGCTCCTTCTCCACCCTGGTGCCTGAAGACTTGAGCTTCCCCAGGGACGATCCCCTCTGCCTCCCCTGGCCATCCACTTCCTTCACTTCTCAACTCTCCAACCTTCTTGCTTTAGCCCACCTCCACCACACAGCATCTTACTGAAGCATCCTCAGTCAGCATACTGTAAGGTCTTTGAGGGCAGAGATCATGTCTATTTACTAGAGCATACTCTTCTAAGAACTTAGTAGAGTACTCAGTACACAGTAAGGGCCCCATTAAAACACTGCTTGATTGATTGATAGGACTCTCACAATCAGTCAGTCTAAAAATCCCATTCAGGCCATGTTGCCCCACTCCTCAAGAAACTCCAGTGGTTGTCCGTCCACATCTGCATCAAACAAAAACTCCTCAGCATTTGCTTTAAAACACTCAATCACCTTGCCCCCTCCTATCTCCCCCTCCACTGTCCGACTACAGCCCAGCCTGCACACTTTGCTCCCCTAATGCTAACCTTCTCGTTGTGCCTCAATCTCATCTATCTTGCCATTGACCTCTTGTGCATGTCCCGCCTCTGGCCTGGACAAGGTTCTCCATCACCTCGCCCCCTCCTACCTCACCTCCCTTCTCTCCTTTTCATTCATTCATTCAATCGTATTTATTGAGCGCTCCTTCTACAGCCCAGCCTGCACCTTCCGCTCCTCTGCCGCTATCCTCCTCACTGTGCCTTGTTCTCGCCTGTCCCACCTTCGACCCCCGGCCCATGTCCTTCCCCTACCTGAAATGCCCTCCCTCTACACATCTGCCAAACTAGCTCTCTTCCTCCCTTCAAAGCCCTACTGAGAGCTCACCTCCTCCGGGAGGCCTTCCCAGACTGAGCCCCCTTTTTCCACTCCTCCTCCCCATTGCCCCCCCATCCCTACCTCCTTCCCCTCCCCACAGCACTTGTATATATTTGTGCATGTTTATTACTCTTTATTTTACTTGTACAGATTTACTACTCTATTAATGATGTGCATATGGCTATAATTCTATTTATTCTGATGGTTTTGACACCTGTCTACACTTTTTGTCTTGTTGTCTGTCTCCCCCTTCTAGACTGTGAGCCCATTGTTAAGGACCGTCTCTATCTATTGCCGACTTGTACTTCCAAAGCACTTAGTGCAGTGCTCTGCAAACATTAAGTGCTCAATACATACTATTGATTGAATGACTGAATTAATGACATCTCCTCCAAGATGCCTTCCCTGGCTAAGCCTTCCTTTCCTCTTCTCCCACTCCCTTCTGCATCACTCTGACTTGCTCCCTTTATTCATCCCCCTGCTCAGCCCCACAGCGCTTATGTACATATCTGTGATTTATTTATTTATTTATTCCTATTAATGTTTGTCTCCCCCTCTAGACTGTAAGCTCACTGTGGGCAGGGAATGTGTCTGTTTATTGTTATATTGCACTCTCCCAAGCACTTAGTGCAGTGCTTTGCACACAGTAAACACTCAATAAATATGATTGAATGAATGTATGAATGAATTGGTGTTTATTGAGCACTTCCTAGGTGCAGAACACTGCTGAGAACTTGGGAGAGTAATAATAATAATAATGATGGTATTTGTTAAGCACTTACTATGTGCCAAGCACTGTTCTAAGCGCTGGGGTAGATACAGGGTAATCAGATTGTCCCATGTGGGGCTCACAGTCTTAATCCCCATTTTATAGATGAGAGAACTGAGGCATAGAAAAGTTAAGTGATTTGCCCAAGGTCACACAGCAGACAAGTGGTGGAGCCAGGATTAGAACCCATAACCTCTGACTCCCAAGCCCAGGCTCTTTCCACTGAGCCACGCTGCTTCTACTGTATTGTACAATACAGTAGGGTCAGTAGACATGATCCCCGCCCACAGAATTTCCCAGTCTATGGAGGGGAGATTCCTCCAAGCCCCCAGCAGTACCCATCTCCCTCTGTACAACCGATTCTCCTCATAATTGATTTGAAGCCTCTCTGTCAGCTAACTCTATAAATTCTATTGTGTTGTACTCTTCCAAGTGCTTACTACAGTGCTCTCCATACAGTAAGTGTTCAATAAATACGATTGATTGATTGACTGACTCTCTACTCCCAGCTCACACTCTTCCCTTCTCCCAAGTTCTCCTCCTAACTGTTTCTGCTCTTAACTCTCATGTCTCTAACCCTTTGCTCTCACTGGAATTCCCTCTCTCCAGTCCCCTCGAAATCCAGAAGACCTCACCCCTTCCCATCTTCAAAGACTGAAATTGCCAGTCACTCCAGCAACACTCTAACGCATGAACACCTAACATGTCGAATCGCATTTCCCTGTTTGTAAGCATCTTCAGCAGCAGTAAGTAGTAGTAGTAGTTTTGTGTGTATGTGTGTGTGTGTGTGTGTGCGTGTGTGTGTGTATACATTGTTACCTTTTTCGGATTTATTCTGGTTTGTCATCCTGGCATATTACTCTACCCTTTAACTCTCATCCTTGTTCCTCCTACTGTTCCCGTTACTTGCAAATACTTTATGTCTTACTCCTGCCCCCACCCCCACCCCATTTAGATTGTAAACTTCTCATCTGCTCATCCAAACTCTGTCCTCCCCTTGACTTTCCCATCACTATAGATAGTACCATCATCTTTCCTGTCTCACAAGTCCATAACCTTTGCATTATCCTCTACTCACCTCTCTCATTCACCCTAAATATTCGATCTGTCACCAAATCCTGTTTGTTTAACCTCCATGTCATTGCTAAAATCCATCCTTTCCTCTCCATCCCAACTGCTACATGCTAATTCAAGGTAACTGAAGCAGCGTGGCTCAGTGGAAAGAGCACGGGCTTGGGAGTCAGAGGTCATGGGTTCTAATCCTGGCTCCACCATTCGTCAGCTGTGTGACTTTGGGCAAGTCACTTAACTTCTCTGTGCCTCAGTTACCTCATCTGTAAAATGGGGATTAAGACTGTGAGCCCCCCGTGGGACAACCTGATCACCTTGTAACCTCCTCAGCGCTTGGAACAGTGCTTTGCACATAGTAAGCATTTACTACATGCCATCATTATAGTTCAAGTACTTATCCCATTCCGCTTTGATTACTGCACCAGCCTCCTTGTTGACCTTCCTGCCTTCGGTCTCTTCCTGCTTCAGTTCATACTTCACTCTGCTGCCCAGATCATTTTTCTACAAAACCATACAGTCCATGTTTCCCCACTCTTCAAGAACCTCCACTTGTTGCCTATCCATGCCTGCATCAAACAGAAACACCTTAACATAGACTATAAAGCATTCAAACACCTTCTCCACTTCTACCGTATTTCTGATTTCCTACTACAGCCCAGCCCGCATACTTTGCTCCTTTATACCAACCTACTACTTGCCCACATACTGCCTCTGGCCGGGAACTCTCTCTCCCTTCAATCAGTCAATCAATTATATTTATTGAGCACTTCTATATGCAGAGCCTCCATCCAAACTGCTACCTTGCTTGTTCAATCTCTCATCCTATCCCGTCTGGATTACTGTATCAGTCTCCTTTGTGATCTCCCATCCCCGTGTCTCTCCCCGCTTCAGTCTATACTTCACTCTGCTGCCCAGATTATCTTTGTACAGAAACACTCTGGGTGTGTCACTCTACTCCTCAAAAATCTCCAGTGGTTGCCTATCAACCTTCAAATCAAGCAAAAACTCTTCGCTGTTGGCTTCAGAGCTCTCCATCACCTTGTCCCCTCCTACCTCACCTCCCTTCTCTCCTTCTCCAGCCCAGCCCACACACTCTGCTCCTCTGCTGCTAACTTACTCACTGTGCCTTGTTCCCGCCTGTCCCGCCATCAACCCCTGGCCCACATCCTACCTCTGGCCCCGGAACGCCCTCCCTCTGCCCACCCGCCAAACTAGCTCTCTTCCTCCCTTCAAAGCCCTACTGAGAGCTCACCTCCTCCAGCAGGCCTTCCCAGACTGAGCCCCCCTTTTTCATCTCCTCCTCCTCCTCCTCCCCTCCCCATCACCCCCACTCCCTCCCTCTGCCCTACCCCATTCTCCTCCCCACAGCACTTGTGTATATTTGTACATATTTATTACTCTATTTTATTAATGATGTGTATAGAGCTATAATTCTATTTATTCTGATAGTGTTGACACCTATCTACTTGTTTTGCTTTGTTGTCTGTCTCCCTCTTCTAGACTGTGAGCCCATTGTTGGGTAAGGACCGTCTCTATATGTTGCCAATTTGTACTTCCCAAGCGTTAAGCACAGTGCTCTGCACACAGTAAGTGCTCAATAAATAGGACTGAATGAATGAAGGAATAAATACTTGGGAGAATACATTCAACAGAGTTGGTAGACACATTCCCTGCCTACTAAGGAGCTTACCATCCAGAAGGGGTGACAGACATTAATATAAATTAATAAATTACATATCTGTACACAAGTGCTGTGGGGCTGAGGGAAGGGTGAATAAAAGATACAAATTCAAGTTCAGGGGTGATGCAGAAGTGAGTGAAAGAAAAGGAAATGAGGGCTTAGTTGGGGAAGGCCTCTTGGAAGAGATATGCTTTTAATAAGGCTTTGGAGGTGGGGAGAGTGATCGTTTGTCAGATAAGAAGAGGCCTAAAGTGAGCGGCCAGAGAGATGGGAAAAGAACCAGGGGAGGACAAATGTTGGTGACGCCAAGGTTGGATAATATTTCCAGGAGAAGGGGATGGTTGTCAGTGTTGAAGGCAGCTGAGAGATCAAAGAGGATTAGGATTGGTAGAGGTCATTCGATTCGACAAGGAGGAGCTCATTGGTGACCCTAGAAAGGGCTGTTTTGGTGGAGTGAAGGGGGCAGAAGCCAGATTGGAGGGTGTCAAGGGGAGAATTGGAGGAGAGAAATTGGAGGCAGTGGGTGTAGACAACTTGCTCAAGGAGTTTGGAGAGGAATGGTAGGAGGGAGATGGGAGATAAGTGGAGGAAGGTGTGGGAGGTAAGTGGGGGGCTGTTTTTAGGATAGGGGATAAATGAGCATGTTTGAAAGAAGCAGGGAAGACATTAGAAAGTGAACAGTTGAAGATGGAGGTCTGGGTGAGAAGGAGAGAGGCAAATGTTTTGATAAAATGAGAAGTGCAGGTTGAGGGGGTGAATTTTGAGAGGAGACAGGAGATCTCCTTTTGTGATACACCAGGAAAAAATGGGAGAGTTGAAGAAGGTGCAGGAGGACGGGTAAATCAGAGAGTAGCAGAGGAGATTTTAAGGTGATCACCCCTGATAGTTTCGATTTTCTCAAAAGTATGAGGCTTTGTCATATTCCCCACCTTCAAAGCCTTACTGAAAGTGACCATGAGCCCGTTGTTGGGTAGGGACCATCTCTATACATTGCCGATTTGTACTGCCCAAGCACTTAGTGCAGTGCTCTGCACAGAGTAAGCGCTCAATAAATATGATTGAATGAATGAATGAATGAAAGGCCAAAAGGCCTTCCCCGACTAAGCCCTCATTTCCTCTTCTCCCACTCCCTCCTGCATCACCCCTGAACTTATATTTGCACCCTTTATTCACCCCATCAGCCCCACAGCACTTATGTACATATCCGTAATTTATTCATATCGATATTTGTCTCCCACTCTGGACTGTAAGCTCTTTGTTAGGCAGGGAATGTGTCTACCAACTCTGTTATTTTGTATTCTCCCAAGCATTTAGTACAGTGCCCTGCACACAGTAAGTGCTCGATAAATATGATTGATTGATCGATTGATCTTGGGCATGAAAGCCATCTTTTTATTAGCCCTTCTGAAGTCGTATTCCCTCTAGGAAACCTCCTCTGCTTAATTTCTTCTCCTATAGTTTCCCCAACTGCCACTTCAGCACTTCCACGGCAACTTAGTGACTAATTCTAGTGTACTCTGCCAAGTGCTTAGCACAGTGCTCGATCAATCAATAAATACTATTGATTGATTAAGGACATCCTTGTAATAAGGACCCCAACCAACTGATTCTCTACAGTCTGTCCCCTGCTTGCCATCGACCCTGGGCAACCAGGAACTAGGCTGCTCCCTATGGACCCACACAAAAGGGATTTTGCATCTCTCGGTGGTCTCGGGCCAGGGATCCGTCATCTGCAAGGGCATAGGCAGTGGGGCATCCACATTTTTTTCACTAATGGACCGCCTGACCAGAATTCCATATCTGTGAGGGCCACATTCATTTTTTTATTGATTATCATGGTGGAGTAGAGCCAGTTAGCCATTAAAATTATGGATTTTTTTGAGGTAACAAAAGGTTTAAAAACAGTCGAATCAACTTTATTTGTATAAAAGTGGACAGTTTACAAGTCTAGTGCTAGCCATTGATCAGTTTCAACCAGGTCAATGAGAATACAGGTATCTAACAGTTTTCAGGACTCATGAGAATTGAGTAAAATATTAAGCCAGGGCACATCTCAATTTTGACTGCAGGTTTCCCTCACTGATGGTGGTTCTCAGCTTTCATTTTAGAACCTAGCAAAAGGGAAGGGCCATTCCCAGAGCCAGGAGGATTCCAACATTGTCCAGAGTTTGGTCTCATAGCCAGAAATCTTAGGATAGTTCTGAGATTTATACAGTCTTTTCTAAAATTCCAGGGATATCGAGTCTTCTTGATGGGAAGAGTTCACTTTCAGCTCAATCAGTTCCTGATTCAATTGTGTTTACTGTGCAGAACACTGTACTAAGCATTTCCTCTTCAAAGTGAGCCACAGTGACGGGAAAGGTGCTTGATAATTCAGACATAGTCTGAGATTTTCAGTCCATGGGCAGATGCAGAAATTCAAGTTAGTACTCATCTTCATCCAAATCTGTGGATCTCTTATGAAATTGAGACTTCAATTTTCATTCCTTTGAAATACCTGACCTCATGGTCTGTGGTTCCACTGATGTCAGGGCAGATCAGCCCATGAAAATGAGCACGCACGCACGCACACACACACACACACACACACACACACACACACACACACACACACACACACGCACCCCTCCCTTTTGGAAGAGATAGCAAAAACCTACGTGGCCAGACAAACTTAAAATCCCAATTTTTGATCCCTAGTCGCTCATAAATACCACTGGTTGCTTGATTGACTGACCAGAACCTCTCAGGAAATTCAGATGAAGAGGACGGCAATTGAAGCTTTTAATGAAACAATTAAAATATTTGAAGAGCAGTGCCACACCCAGGAACGGTACAGCAAAGAATACATCGAGCGATTTCGTCGCGAGGGGAACGAGAAGGAAATCAAACGGTAAGCCCGGCAGATCCCTCCAGTGGCTCGTGTCTGTCTCTTCCCTCAGCTCCCGGCCCTGCCTTAGGGTGGTTCCGGCCTCGATGCGAGAGAGGGTGCGGTGGGGACGTGCACCTTTTAAGGTAGTGAGAATTGCGCTCAACTTCTGGAATCTCATCGGTTGATAAGAGCAGTAGTTCACCGGGGTCTCCAGTGCCCAACCAGTGGCACCTCCAGGGCAAGCAGTGGTCCTGTGGGGATGGAGTCAGTCTCCCATGGAAGCTGGCGTGCAAGCAGAAGAAACTAGGCGTTTGGCTGGTACTCCAGAAGGAAGAGCATGCCCTTCAAGTTCATTGCCTGGGTACTTCCTCTCTGGCAGGGAGATTTGGGGCCAGAGAATAAACAGATTAACCTGAGCCCGATTCTTCCCTTTTCACCCAAGAGGCAGCCAGCCTATTGGCCCTCTGATTCTGCCACCCCAGGGGCCCTCCAGAGTTGTGGGGAGCTGCTTCATTACTGCACTTAGCCAGGGCAGGAGAGGAGAGCAAGACAAGAATGAGGCGGCACTGTTTTGGTGCCCCTATCCCCCTTCTCTTCTCCCCTGCCCTCTTGGGATAGGGTTAAACAGATTAGGCCACGGGTGGAGTTGGCCTTCCCAGTTGTTGTGGTGATAGTGAAATTTCCCACAAAGTTGTTAATCCCCCCTGCACACCCACCCACCCCAGGTGGAATCACAGTGTCATTGTGCACAGGCAGAAGGCTCCATGTCCTCCTCTCCTTCCCTCCTGTCCCTGGCACTTGGTCTGTTTCCATCTTCCTCTACTTATTTTATCCATCGCGTCAACCCCTCCGAACCTCTCCTTGTTGGGCACCCTTTCTTGGTACTATCACCCTTGGTTTATCTTTAGTCTCTACCCACTCTTTTCTTCACTCCAGATTCTCTCACCACTTTTCTCACTATCTAACCTTTTCTCAGTGGCTACCAATCAATCTGCGCATCAGGCAGAAATTCCTCACCCTGGGCTTCAAGGCTGTCCATCCCCTCGCCCCCTCCTACCTCACCTCCCTTCTGTCCTTCTCCAGCCCAGCCCGCACCCTCTGCTCCTCCACCGCTAATCTCCTCACCGTACCTCGCTCTCACCTGTCCCGCCATCGACCCCCGGCCCACGTCATCCCCCGGGCCCGGAATGCCCTCCCTCTGCCCATCCGCCAAGCTAGCTCTCTTCCTCCCTTCAAGGCCCTGCTGAGAGCTCACCTCCTCCAGGAGGCCTTCCCAGACTGAGTCCCTTCCTCTCCCCCTCGTCCCCCTCTCCATCCCCCCCATCTTACCTCCTTCCCTTCCCCACAGCACCTGTATATATGTATATACGTTTGTACATATTTATTACTCTATTTATTTATTTATTTTATTTGTACATATCTATTCTATTTATTTTATTTTGTTAGTATGTTTGGTTTTGTTCTCTGTCTCCCCCTTTTAGACTGTGAGCCCACTGTTGGGTAGGGACTGTCTCTATATGTTGCCAATTTGGACTTCCCAAGCGCTTAGTACAGTGCTCTGCACATAGTAAGCGCTCTATAAATACGATTGATGATGATGATGATGATGAATAACCTGGAGTAGGGATTACGTCAAGCTCAGAGCCCCATGTGGGCCAGGGACTGTGGACCGATCTGATTGTCTTGAATTAGTGCATGGCAGTTAGAAAGTGGGTAACAAATACCACAATTATTATGATTCTTTTCAGGACTTCCCCCTGGCTTTATTAAGATGCAGTAAATCTCGATTCGCTGCTTCAGATTCTTCTAAAGATCCCCTAAATTGGAGATGGTTAATGACACGACCTTGAAGCAAATATAAAATCTTGATCATTTCTAAATTTTGTTAAAAATCTCTGGCAGGGGCTCCACGCTGAAGCGAACCGCGAACGGCCCTTGGGTTGCAAGTTGCCCCCGCCCCGGCCCCCCCTCAACGGCCACCTGGGGGGCTCGTTTGCGTCTCTCTACTGCCACCTGGTGGCTTGGGTCTCGGGGGCCGTCGTTTGCGTCTCTCTACTGCCACCTGGTGGCTTGGGTCTCGGGGGCCGTCGTTTGCGTCTCTCTACTGCCACCTGGTGGCTTGGGTCTCGGGGGCGGTCGTTTGCGTCTCTTTACTGCCACCTGGTGGCTGAGGGTTCGATTAGCTTGTGTCTCTCTATTGCCACTTGGTGGCGTCGGTTCTGGGATTGGCCCTCCTCCACACGCTTCTGTAGCTTGACCTAATCCTTCCTCCAGGTTTATTCAGTCAGTTAATCAATCAATCAATCAATCAGTGGGGTTTATTGAGTGACTAGGGATCAAAAATTAAGTTTTCGAGGGCGTCTGGCCTTGCAGGTCTTTAATAATAACAATAATAATAATAATAATAGGCATTTATTAAGCGCTTACTATGTGCAAAGCACTGTTCTAAGCGCTGGGGAGGATACAGGGTGATCAGGTTGTCCCACGTGGGGCTCACAGTCTTCATCCCCATTTTACAGATGAGGTAACTGAGGCCCAGAGAAGTGAAGTGACTTGCCCAAGATCACACAGCAGACATGTGGTGGAGTCGGGATTTGAACCCATGACCTCTGACTCCAAAGCCCGGGCTCTTTCCACTGAGCCACGCTGCCAGAAGGTGATGTGGTGTGTGTATCTGCCATCAGGTGAGCATGTGTGAGAGCTTTCCCTGCTTCTGCGTTATTGCCTTGTGACCGTTAGGGGGCGTCTATTGTCAGGAATAAGGCAAAATGTGCTTGTCAACCTGTACACGTCCATCCCATTTCTCTTTAGTCAACAGAGGTGTTGCAGGGGCAGGGAGGAGCTGAGAAATCAGATATTGTACAGGAAATAGTTGTGTCTGGTTTACAGTTGGGCTGGACATCTCTAGCCCATGAGTGTGGGCTGTTTCCAAGAAGGCTGACTCGGGGTCCTGGGGGAATGGAGCTTCAGTGGCAGAGTTAGAGAGTCTAATGTGGCTGTCGGTGTTTCAGTACATCCCTCTGGGTTTGAAGCAATCAGCAAGGTCTCCAAAAAGAGGAAAAAGAATCTTCAGACCTTCCCTTGACTCAAAACACATAATACTTTCTATCCAACTCCCAGGAGAAGCAGCCACCTGAAATGGGGACTCTGGAAATAATAATGATGGCAGTTGCTAAGTGATTACTATGTGGAAAGCACTGTTCTAAGCATTGGGGAGGATACAATGTGATCAGGTTGTCCCACGTGGGGCTCACAGTCTCAATCCCCATTTGAGAGATGAGGTAACTGAGGCACAGAGAAGCTAAGTGGCTTGCCCAAGGTGACGCAGCAGACAAGTGGCAGACCCGGGATTAGAACCCATGACTAATGACTCCCAAGTCCGTGCTCTTGCCACTAAGCCACGCTGCTTACCTCGTCTGTAAAATGGGGATTAAGACTGTGTGCCCGATATGGGACATGGATTGAGTCCAACCTGATTATCTTGTATCTTCCCCAATGCCTAGTACAGTGCTTAGCACATAGTAAGCGTGTAACAAATACCATTTAAAAAAAGAAAGGGAGATTAAGTGAGTTGTCTAAGGTCACACAGCAGGTCGGGGTCAGAAATCGGGATTAGACAGCAAGTTTCATTTTCTATCCATTAGGCCACGGTGACTCCCCAAATCAGTTTGCTGTTGCCCCTTTATCGTCTCCGCTTCCGAAAGCCCAGCAACATCTCGGGAAAACTCCTTTGGTTCCGGAAGGGCTGAGGCTCTCTACCGCCCCCTCGTGGACTCAGGCTAGAATCAGGGAACCGGCGGCGGCGGCGCAGGCGCCATCAACCCTGCCCTCCCTCAAAATGGCTGGGCTCCCGTTCACAATCGAGGCCATCAACGCTGCCCTTCCCCCAAGATGGCGTCGGTAACCCCTCATCGAGACGGCGAGAGCGGCAACGCTGCTTTATTTGTGGATGGAACCCCTTGCCTTTCAGCAACATAACTTACTGGCACCTCCGCCCTTTCTGAATATGGCACTAGGTGCACTTCCTTTCGCAAGATAACGTGAATGGCAACTCTGCCCTTTAACACGATGACGTCACAAGAACTTCCGTCCTTTGGAAACATGAGGATGCCATCACCTTCACCCTTTCTGAAGATGGCGACCATGCCCTTCTCTAAGATGGCGCCTGCGCCAACCTTGTCCTTTTCAAAGATGGCGCCCAAAGCCCTTCACAAAGATGGTGCTACAGGCAACCCTGACCCTTTTCCAAGATGGCTTTTTTTGCCCTTCACTAAGATGGCGGACCCAGCAGCTACACCCCACCCTAAGATGGAGGGGGTGCTTTTCCCCGAGATGGCGTCGGTGGCCGCATAGCCCGCCCCGCACCGGATCTGTGATGACCCCTGTAAAGCGAGTGATAAGGGGAGAGATCTCCAGACAATGAGAACGTCAGGCCTAGAGGACGGACAGTCCCAGAGCTTGGCCCTGGGACGCTACCAGAATCGGAAGACTTTCCAAGGGGGAATTCCCTGAGCAAAATAACGATCTTTTGTTCAGTGGCATTTTCACGAACAGGATGGACTGAGAGTAGATTTGCAGATCCGTCTTTAGCCTGCTTGGGCAAATGTTAGTCAATCAATCAATCGTATTTATTGAGCGTTTACTGTGTGCAGAGCGCTGTACTAAGCGCTTGGGAAGTACAAGTCGGCAATTTCCAGATGCCCCATTCCCATGTTGCTGTAACTCAATAAAAGACACAGTGATATTGGGATCGGGGCTGCTTGTCACTCGTACCTCTCCCGGGAGGTGAACGGGCAAGTAGCCACTTTCCTTCTTTACTGCTCTACCTGAACGCATGTCTCCGAGTCATTTTTCCTATCTGCATCACCACCCTGGGTTCAAGAACCCTGCGGCCGATTTACACCGTGTTAACCTATTTTGCACCCTACTTGTCGATAACAGTCCCTACCCAACAGTGGGCTCACAGTCTAGAAGGGGGAGACAGAGAACAAAACCAAACATACTAACAAAATAAAATAAATAGAATAGATATGTACATGTAAGATAAATAAATGAATAGAGTAATAAATATGTACAAACATATATACATATATACAGGTGCTGTGGGGAAGGAGAGGGGGACGAGGGGGAGAGGAAGGAAGGGGCTCAGTCTGGGAAGGCCTCCTGGAGGAGGTGAGCTCTCACTAGGGCCTTGGAATTGAGTTCATATGCATTGAGTTCATATGCATGACTGAATGGTCAGTATTAGTAATCTGGGTAATAATTCTTTAACGTTCAATGGAATCTTTTTTTTTTGATCAAACAGTTAATATTAGAAAAGTCTCTGCTATAATCACCTAGGTATTTTTTCAAACTTCCATCAAATCGTGAAAATAAAGAAACCTAAACTGAAACTACAAACACTAAGGTCAACCAAATTATGTAATGTTAAACTTGATCATTAAAATAAACTAATTTCCACTGAAGATAGATTTGTCAGGGTTTTTTTTAAAGGCAATAAAAATGCTCTGCATTGGAAGGTGAAAGTTGGGGACATTTGTCTTTGCTCTTTTGGTCCTTGTTTGCTAAATGGCTTTGATCAAGCCCACTCAGTATGACCCAATACTTCTATTGATTTACTTTAAGAGAAAATAAAGACTAGTGGAAAGAGCATGGGACTGGGAGTTAGGAGATCCAGGTTCTAATCCTGCTTCCACTACTTGCCTGCTATGAGACTTTGGAAAAGTCACTTACCTTCTCTGTGCTCTGGTTTGCTCACCTATAAAATGGGGATAAACTACCTGCTTACCCTCCTCTAAGAGCATGAGTCTCTTGTGGAATAGGAACTGTGTCCAATCTGATTTATTTTGTCTCTCCTCCCGTGTTCAGCCCAGAGAAAGTGCTTAAACTCTGTTGTATTGGACTCTTCCAAGCACTTAGTATAGTTCCTTGCTCTGCACTCACTAAGCGCAAAAGTAAACACCACTGATTGGTTAATTAGACTGCGAGCTCATTGTGGGTAGGGATTATCTCTCTTTATTGCTATATTGTACTCTCCCAAGTGCTTAGTAAATCCGACTGAATGAATAATGCCTGTCTCCCCCTTTAGACTTCTGCTACATCATACTTTCCCAAGCGCTTAGTACAGTGCTCTGCACACAGTAAGAGCTCAATAAATGTGTTTGAATGATTGATTGATTGGCTGACCACCCCTACCTCCGCCAAGAGCTCCCTCGGGGCAGAGCCCTCTGACGGCCTTAGCTCAGGGGTTTCAGCGTTGTAGGGCAGCCCCAGCCTGCCCCAATCAACCCAGGTGCTTCTAATTGAGGTGAGGAGGCGAGGCCCTGCCCTTCCCTTCCCTGCCCTGTCCTATATAAGGCTCCTGAAGGCAGCCCCACCCTAGTTTGGAAGAGGATAGGAGACAGAGCGTGGTCCGCCGCGGGCCCAGGTAAGGAGGGGGGCTCTGGCTGTTCCAGCTACATCCTCCCCCAACTTTCTTAGGGTGGGTGTGGGACTGCGATTGCTGGGATTGCTGATGACTACTGTATTGATGATGATGATGATGATGAAGGTGGGGGAGGGCGGGTGGGCTGTTAGGGTTGGGCTGGTGGGTTGGAGAAGGGAGCTGGGGAGGGGTTGATTCCAGGGTTTCAGAAATGCCTTAAATGTACATGTTGGGCGGGGGGGGGGGGGGGCAAGAGAGGGGTTTGGGGGCGCCTAATGGGTTGCGACATTGCTAATGATGTGTATATGATGTGCGTTGCGTGAGGTTGGGGAAGACGTGGGAAATTGGGGAGGGAGTTTGGGGGGATGATGGGGGGAGGGTCTGAGGAGGGAGGGAGGGGATGGAGGCTGAGAACTGCCCTTACTGGTTAGGGGTTGGGGGCATATGCGGGCTGGTTGGCGGTGGGGGGGGGTGGTGATTGGGGGAAGGTTTGGGGAGCAGATAGCCTTGGTCTTGGGGAAAGTCGGGCCTGGTTTTGGGATGACTGCTGGACCTCGGGGCTAGGGTCCCAAGGGGCTGAGACAGAGGACGCCTTACTGACGGACGCATGGGGCTTGTGGGCTGAGTGTCAGGTGATGCATGCTCACTATCTGTCTGTCTGCCTGCCTGTCTGTACCACTGTGTGTCTGAACGTTGGTCTGTCTGTTCCACTCCCTCTAATGATGTAGCGGATGATGATGATGATGGTATTTGTTAAGCGCCTGCTATGTACCAAGCACTGTACTAAGTGCTAGAGTACGTCCAAAGTCATCAAGTTGTCCTATGTGGGGCTCACAGCCTGCATCCCCATTTTACAGGTGAGCTAACTGAGGCACAGAGAAGTTAAGTGATTTGCCCAATGTCACACAGCTGATAAGTGGCAGAGCAGGGATTAGAATTTACAAACTCTGACTCCCAAAACCTGAGCTCTTTTCCACTAAGCCATGCTGCTTCTCTAGTAAGAGGGCTGGGGCACTGTCCTCTCCATCCCTGAGAAGCAGCGTGGCCTAGTGGGTAGAGCACGCGCCTGGGAGGCAGAAAGACTTGGATTCAAATCCCAGATCTGCCACTTGTCTGCTGTGTGACCTTGGGCAAGTCACTTCCCGGGAGCCCGCTGTTGCTAGGGACCGTCTCTATGTATTGCCGACTTGTACTTCCCAAGCGCTTAGTACAGTGCTCTGCACACAGTGAGCACTCAATAAATACAATTGAATGAATGAATGAATGTGCCCGTTACCTCATCTGTAAAATGGGGATTAAGATTGGGAGTCCCATGTGGGACATGATCTAATAACACATCTAAGAACAACAACAATAATATAATATACCATAATAATTATAATGATACTATAACAACTACATAATGTAGTATAATAATTATAATTATACTATAACAACTACATAATATATTATATCTTATATTATATAATATGTTACACATATCATAAAGTATAATTATGCAATCTATAATCTATAACTATACTATCATAATTATAATATAATCATAATCATAGATGCTATATTGTATAATTATATCATATAATATATGTAATATGAAATTTAATATATTACATAATATATGATATAATCCTGCACTATATAATCTAGAATTATATTATATTACATAATTATGATATCATAATTTTAGATTATATTGCACAATTATACTATATAATATGTGTAAATATATTGTATAATACAATCTATGATATATTACATTCTATAATATATAATAAATAACTATGGAATATCTAATCATAGCATCATTTATAACTTAATCCCAATCATAATAATAGTAAATGATAATGACAATCTAATAGTAATAGAATGTGTCAAGCACTGTTTTAAGCTCTGGGGTAGACACAAGGTAATCAGGTTGGACACAGTCCAGTAAGGTTGTATCTATCTTTATGCTTAATAGAGCGCTTAACACACAGGAGACATTTAACAGATACCGTAAACAACGAACCCAGAACTCAAACTGGCGCCTGCTGCCCAGTATGTACTGGTCGAGGGTGAAGAGGGGCCGCCCCTGCCGTGGCTGCGGTGCAGGGCTCGGTGGTCTCGCCCCTGCAGGCTTGTGGGCGAGGAGCCCCTGCCTCTGGGCAGACACCGTGTTGCTTCCTCGGATCTGGGAGTGGGGGGTTGAGGGTGGGGGGCTGCTTCCTGTTCTGTCTCTGTTCTTACTCTTTTCTCTTCCAGCCAGTTGTAAGGAATTACAGACAACAGAGAAGCCGTGTGGCCTACTGGATAGAACTTGAACCTGGAAGTCAGAAGGACCTGGATTCGAATCCCAGCTCTGCCGTGTGTTTACTGCTTCACCTTGGGCAAGCCTGCTCTCCGCCTCAGTTGCGTCACCTGTAAAACTGGGATTAACACTGTGAGCCCCTTGTGGCACAGGGATTGTGTCCAAACTGATAAATTATGCCTATAATAATGATGGCATTTGTTAAGCGCTTACTGTGTGCAGAGCACTGTTCTAAGCGCTGGGCACTGTTCTAAGCGCTGGCATTTGCAAAGCGCGTACTGTGTGCCAAGCACTGTTCTAAGCGCCTCTCTGAGCACTTAGTACAGTGCCTGGTAAATAGTAAGCACTTAACAAATGCTGTTAAAAAAAATTATAATGCTTGTGTCCCTTCAAAGCAGTCAATGGTATTTAAGCACTTTATATGTGCAGGGCAGTGAAATAAGCCTGCGGGAGAGTACAATACAATGAATCCATGGTATTTATTGCACACGTGCTGTGTGCTGAGTACTTGTAAACTCCTGAAGCACAGTGGTGGTGTGTGTTTGTGCTGAATCCTCCCTTAAGTTTAGCGTGCAACTGCACTTGTTAAATGCCTGTAATGTAAAATTGTGCTCACTCTAGTGTTCTGGGCTCTCTGTCCCACACAGTGAACCCCCTTAAGGGTGGACCACCACAACCTGGGACCCATCGGACATAGTGAACCCACTGAGGGAAGGGTGGCCGGCCATGATCTGTGGCTTTCGTCCCCCTCCCCACCCGCCGCCGCTGAGGGCAAGGCTGCCACAACTGTGGAGTGGTCTGAAGCTGTGAGCCCATCCAGAGCAGAGCCACCATGATGTTGTGCCTGGGTGACACTGAGATCCCTCCGAGGGCAGGGTGGTTGCAACATTGGACCCGCCGGGTACCGTGAGTTCCCCGCCGAGGGCAGGGTGGCCACAACATTGGACCCGCCGGGTACCGTGAGTTCCCCGCCGAGGGCATGGTGGCCGCAACATTGGACCCGCCGGGTTCCGTGAGCTCTCCCCGAGGGCAGGGCTGTAAAAATGTTCTACCCGTGTGACACTGTGAGCCTATGCAGAGCAGAGCTGCCGTGATGATGATGTACCTGTGTGACACTATGAGCAGGGCCATGGCAGTGCTGTGCCTGTGTAACACTGTAAGCCTTTAGGGCCTGGGTGCTGGGAAGAACGATTAAAAATATGGGTGGTGGAAAATGGGGCTGGTCTTAGTCTTCCCATTTGTATCTTCCTGTCCCGAGCACTGGGAAGAACAAACAGAAATCTGGATGCCAGAAAAGGGGGTTGGCTTGATGTCATGAACCCCAGATTTAGGTCGTCCCAGCCTGGGTCCTGGGAAGAACAACAACATGGGTGCCCCACAAAATGGAGACTGACTTCATGTCCCAAACCTCACATGTAAGTCTTCCCACTTTGGGTCTTCACAGCCCAGGCGCTGGGAAGAACAATGAAAATATGGGTGCCAGCAAAAGTGGGGAGTGGCTTCATGCCATGAACCCCAGATTTCATTGTTCCCATTTGGGTCTTTTTGGCCCAGGTGCCAGGAGGAACAATGAAAATATGAGTGCCAGCAAAAGGGGGTCCTGGCTTCATGCCAAGAACACCAGATTTTAATGTTCCCATTTGTTGGGAGGACCAGTGGAAATATGGGTGCCTGCAAGAAGTGGGGGTGGGTGGGGGAGACTGGCTTCATGCCAAGAACCCCAGACTTCAGTGTTCCCATTTGGGTCTTCATGGCCCAGGTGCCGGGAAGAACAACGAAAATATGGGTGCCGGCAAAAACGGGGGGACTGGCTTCATGCCTGGAACCCCAGATTTCAACGTTCCCATTTGGGTCTTCAGGGCCTGGGTGCCGGGGAGAGTAATGAAAAATATGGGTGCCGGCAAAGCGGGGATTGGCTTCATGCCTGGAACCCCAGATTTCGATGTTCCCATTTGGGTCTTCATGGCCCAGGCTTTGGGAAGAACACTGAAAATATGGGCACGACTGAATGAATGAATGAAAATATGGGTGCCGGCAAAAGAGGGGGACTGGCTTCATGCCTGGAACCCCAGATTTCAATGTTCCCATTTGGGTCTTCATGGCCTGGGTGCCGGGGAGAGTGATGGAAAAATATGGGTGCCGGCAAAGCGGGGACTGGCTTCATGCCAAACCCCTCAGATTTGTGTCTTCCCATTTGGGTCTTCATGGCCCAGGCTTTGGAAAAAACAATGAAAATATGGGTGCCGGCAAAAGTTGTGGGGGGGACTGGCTTCAAGCCAAGAACCCCAGATTTGAGTCTTCCCATTTGGGTCTTCATGGCCCAGGCACTGGGAACGCCAATAAAGATAATAAGGGTGCCGGCAAAACGGGGAACTGGCTTCGTGCTACAAACCCCAGATTTGAGTCTTCCCATTCGGGTCTTCATGGCCTGGGCACCGGGGAAAATAATTTAAAAAAAATTTTGATGCCGGCAACAAGGGGTGCCGTGAGCTTCATGCCGTGAACCTCAGATTTGAGTCTTCCCATCTGGGTCTTCATGGCCACTGGGAAGAATAATTTTAAAAATTTGGGTGCCGGCCAAACAGGGTAGTGGCTTCATGCCACAAACCCCAGATTTTGATCTTCCCCTTTGGGTCTTCATGGCCCAGGCACCGGGAACAACAATAAAGATATGATTGTTGGCAAAAGGGAGAACTAGCTTCATGCCATGACCCCCAGATTTGACTCTTCCCCATTTAGGTCTTCATGGCCCAGGAACCGGGAACAACAATAAAGATAGGGATGCTGGCAAAAAGGGGCATTGGTTTATGCCACAAACCCCAGATTTGAGTCTTAACATTTGGGTCTTTATGGCCTGAGCACCAGGGATAATAATTTTAAAATTTGGGTGCCAGCAACAGGGGGTAGTGGCTTCCTCCCATGAACCCCAGATTTGAGTCTTGCCATTTGGATCTTCGTGACCCAGACAACAGGAAGAGCAATAATACCATGAGTGCTGGCCAAAGGCAAGACTGCCTCCATGCCGTATAGCCAAGTTTTGACGGTACCCGTTTGTATGATCCTGGCCCTGGCACCAGGAAGCACACTAAAAATACTAGTCGGCCAAAGCGGTCTGGCTTCATGTCTCGGACCCACGCGCCCCTCTGACACCGTGAGCCCCGCCGTGACATTATGCCTGTAATGACGCTGTGAGCCGCCGCCCCCACCCCCACCCCCACCCCCTCAAAACCCCCAGCACCTTACCGAGGGGCAGGGCCGCTGCGGCTGATGACGGGCCTGTCTGAGCCCCCCGGAGACAAGGGCTGCTGTGATGTTGTGCCTATCTGACACTCTGAGCACCCACCTGGGGCAGGGCTGCCAGGGCTGCAGAACTGACTGGCACTGGTACTGTAAGCTTATCTCTAGACTGTAAACTCATTGTGGGCAAGGAATGCGTCTGCTTATTGTTAGATTGTACTCCCCGAAGTGCTCAGTACAGTGATCTGCACACAGTAAGTGCCCCCAAAATACGACTGAATGAATGAATGTCTGACATTGTGAGCCCTCTCGGGGCAGGTTAGGGTTAGGATGCCATGACCGTGTGCATGTGTGACACTGTGAGCCCCTCCGCACCACAGCGAGGGGCAGGGCCGCCTCCACTGACAATGGGCCTAATATTCTTAGCCCCCTGAGGGCAGGGCTGCCATGATGCTGTGCCCATCTGACACTCTGAGCACCCCACCGGGGCAGGGCCACAGCACCGTTGTGTCTGTGTAACACTTTGACCCCCTCGCACCGCACCGAGGGGCAGGACCACCACAACTGACAATGGGCTTGTCTGACACTCCGAGTTCCCTGGGGGCAGGGCTGCCATGATGTTGTGCCTGTGTGACACTCTGAGCACCCACTCTGGGCAGGGCTGCTGCACTGTTGTGCCTGTGTAACCCTGTGACCCCCTCGCACCACACCGAGGGGCAGGGCCACCGCGACCGACAATGGGCTTGTCTGACATTCTGAGCTCCCTGGGGGCAGGGCTGCCATGATGTTGTGCCTGTGTGACACTCTGAGCGCCTCCCCGGGGCAGGGCCGCAGCAATGTTGTGTCTGTGTGACACTTTGACCCCCTCGCACCGCACCGAGGGGCAGGGCCACCACGACCGACAATGGGCTTGTCTGACACTCTGAGCTCCCTGGGGGCAGGGCTGCCATGATGTTGTGCCTGTGTGACACTCTGAGCACCCACCCTGGGCAGGGCCACCGCACTGTTGTGCCTGTGTAACCCTGTGACCCCCTCACACCGCGCCGAGGGGCAGGGCCACCGCGACCGACAATGGGCTTGCCTGACATTCTGGGCTCCTTGGGGACAGGGCTGCCATGATGTTGTGCCTGTGTGACACTCTGAGCGCCTCCCCGGGGCAGGGCTGCAGCAATGTTGTGTCTGTGTGACACTTTGACCCCCTTGCACCGCACCGAGGGGCAGGGCCACCACAACCGACAATGGGCTTGTCTGACATTCTGAGCTCCCTGGGGGCAGGGCTGCCATGATGTTGTGCCTGTGTGACACTCTGAGCGCCTCCCCGGGGCAGGGCTGCAGCAATGTTGTGTCTGTGTGACACTTTGACCCCCTTGCACTGCACCGAGGGGCAGGGCCACCACAACCGACAATGGGCTTGTCTGACATTCTGAGCTCCCTGGGGGCAGGGCTGCCATGATGTTGTGCCTGTGTGACACTCTGAGCGCCTCCCCGGGGCAGGGCCGCAGCAATGTTGTGTCTGTGTGACACTTTGACCCCCTCGCACCGCACCGAGGGGCAGGGCCACCGCGACCGACAATGGGCTTGTGTGACACTCTGAGCTCCCTGGGGCAGGGCTGCCATGATGTTGTGCCTGTGTGACACTCTGAGCACCCACCCTGGGCAGGGCTGCTGCACTGTTGTGCCTGTGTAACCCTGTGACCCCCTCGCACCGCACCGAGGGGCAGGGCCACCGCGACCGACAATGGGCTTGTCTGACATTCTGAGCTCCCTGGGGGCAGGGCTGCCATGATGTTGTGCCTGTGTGACACTCTGAGCGCCTCCCCGGGGCAGGGCCGCAGCAATGTTGTGTCTGTGTGACACTTTGACCCCCTCGCACCGCACCGAGGGGCAGGGCCACCACGACCGACAATGGGCTTGTCTGACATTTTGAGCTCCCTGGGGGCAGGGCTGCCATGATGTTGTGCCTGTGTTACACTCTGAGTGCCTCCCTGGGGCAGGCCCGCAGCAATGTTGTGTCTGTGTGACACTTTGACCCCCTCGCACCACCATGACCGACAATGGGCTTGTCTGACATTCTGAGCTCCTTGGGGGCAGGGCTGCCGTGATGTTGTGCCTGTGTGACACTCTGAGCACCTCCCCGGGACAGGGCCACAGCAATGTTGTGTCTGTGTGATGCTCTGACCCCCTCGCACCACACCGAGGGGTAGGGCCACCGTGACTGACAATGGGCTTGTCTGACATTCTGAGCTCCCTGGTGGCAGGGCTGCCATGATGTTGTGCCCGTGTGACACTCTGAGCGCCTCCCTGGGGCAGGGCCGCAGCAATGTTGTGTCTGTGTGACGCTGTTACCCCCTCGCACCAAACGGAGGGGCAGGGCCATCATGACTGACAATGGGCCTCTCTGACACTCTGAGCCCCCTGAGGGCAGGGCTGCCTAGTCTTTTGCCTGTCTGACCCTTGAGCCCCTACAGGACACCAAGGGGCAGGGCCACAGTGATGGACAATGGGCCTGTCTTACCCTGTGAGCCTTCAGGGTCTGGTCGACTTGTTATGTTATGTTGCCGACTTGTACTTCCCAAGCGCGTAGTACAATGCTTTGCACACAGTAAGCGCTCAATAAATGTGATTGATTGATTGGTCATTGGACAGAATGACTGAAAAAAGGGGGCTGGCTTTATGCCACAAACCCCAGATTAGTCTTCCCATTTGGGTCTTTGTGGCCCTGCACCCTGCTGTCTGGAAGAACAATTAAAATCTGGGTGCTGGTAAAAGGGAGAGCTGGCTTCATGCCACAAATCCCAGATTTGATTTCCCCTTTTGGGTCCTCATGGTCCAGGCTCTGGGAAGAGTAAAGAAGGTATGGGTGCTGGGAAAAGGGAGTTGGCTTCATGCCACAAACCCCAGATTTGAGGCTTCCCATTTGGGTCTTCATGGCCCAGGTGCAAGGAGGAACACTAGAAATATGGATGCCAGCAAAAAGGGTACTGGGTTCATGCCCTAAACCCCACATTTGAGTCTTCTCGTTTTGGTCTTTACAGCCCAGGTGTTGGGAAGAGTAATTAAAAATATGGGTGCTGGGAGAAGGGGGTTGGCTTCATGCCACAAACCCCAGATTTGAGGCTTCCCATTTGGGTCTTCATGGCCCAGGTGCAAGGAGGAACACTAAAAATATGGATTCCAGCAAAAGGGGTACTGGCTTCATGCTGCAAACCCCACAGTTGAGTCTTCCCATTTAGGTCTTCAGAGCCCAGGTATTGGGAAGAGTAATTACAAATATGGGTGCTGGCAAAAGGAGAAACTGGCTTCATGCCACAAACCCTCTATTTGAGTTTTCCCATTTAGGTTTTCATGGCCCAGGTGCAGGGAAGAACGATAATGACATGTGTCCTGGCAAAAGGGGGTACTGGCTTCATGCCACAAACCCCAGATTTGAGTCTTCCCATTTAGGTCTTTACAGTTCAGGCTCTGGGAAGAATAATTACAAATATGGGTGCTGGCAAAAGGGGAAACTGGCTTCATGCCACAAACCTTATATTTGAGTTTTCTCATTTGGGTCTTAATGGCCCAGGATCTGGGAAGAACAATAATGATATGTATCCTAGCCAAAGCGGGTACTGGCTTTATGCCGCAAACCCCCAATTTGAGTCTTCCCACTTGCGTCTTCATGACTCTGGTGCCAGGAAAAACAGTGAAAATATGGATGCTGGCAAAAGCAGGACTGTCTTCATTTCACAAACCCCCAGTTGAGTCTTCCCATTTGGGTCTTCACGGCCCATTCGCTGAAAACAACAATAACAATATGGCTGCCAGCAAAGGGGGGGACTGGCTTCATGCCATGAACCCCAGATTTAAGTCTTCCACTTTGGGTCTTCATGGCCGAGGTGCCAGGAAGAACAACGCAAAGATGGATGCCGGCAAAAGTGGGGACTGGCTTCATGCCACAGACCCCAGATTTGAGTCTTCCCATTTAGGTCTTCACGGCCCAGGTGTTGGGAAGAGTAATTACAAATATGGGTGCTGGCAAAAGGGGAAACTGGCTTCGTGCCACAAACCCTATATGTGAGTCTTCCCATTTAGGTCTTCATGTCCCAGGCGCTGGGAAGAACAGTAATGACATGTGTCCTGGCAAAAGGGGTTACTGGCTTCACGCCACAGACCCCGGATTTGAGTCTTCCCATTTAGGTCTTCACAGCCCAGGCTCTGGGAAGAACACTAATGACATGTATCCTGGCCAAAGTGGGTGCTGGCTTTATGCCCCAAACCCCCAATTTGAGTCTTCCCATTTGGGTCTTCATGACCCTGGTGCCAGGAAAAGCAGTGAAAATATGGATGTCGGCAAAAGCGGGGACTGGCTTCATGCCACAAACCCCCATGTGAGTTTTCCCATTTGGGTCTTCATGGCCCATGCACTGGAAACAACACTAACAATATGGTTGCCAGCAAAGGGGGACTGGCTTCATGCCATGAACCCCAGATTTAAGTCCTCCAATTTGGGTCTTCATGGCCTAGGTGCCAGGAAGAAAAATGAAAAGATGGATGCCGGCAAAAGTGGGGACTGGCTTCATGCCGCAATCCCCAGATTTGAGTCTTCTCATTTGGGCCTTCCTGGCCCACGTGCAAGGAGGAATACTAAAAATATGGATGCCAGCAAAAGGGGTACTGACTTCATGCTGCAAACCCCACATTTGAGTCTTCCCATTTAGGTCTTCGTGGCCCAGGTGTTGGGAAGAGTAATTACAAATATGGGTGCTGGCAAAAGGGGAAACTGGCTTCATGCCACAAATCCTGTATTTGAGTTTTCCCATTTGGGTCCTCATGGCCCAGGCTCTGGGAATAAAATTAATGACATGTATCCTGGCCAAAGCGGGTGCTGGCTTTATGCCCCAAACCCCCAGTTTGAGTCTTCCCATTTGGGTCTTCATGGGCTAGGCACTGGGAAGAAGAATAATTACATGTGTCCTGGCAATAGGGGGTACGGGCTTCATGCCACAAACCCCCAGATTTGGGTCTTCATGGCCCAGGCACTGGGAAGAGTAATTACAAATATGGGTGCTGACAAAAGGGGGTACTGGCTTCATGCCACAAACCCCAGATTTGAATCTTACCATTTGGGTCTTCACAGCCCATGTGCTGGGAAGAGTAATTACAAATATGGGTGTCGGCAAAAGGGGAAACGGGCTTCGTGCCACAAATCCCATATTTGAGTTTTCCCATTTGGGTCTTCATGGCCCAGGCACTGGGAAGAACAATAATGACATGTATCCTGGCCAAAGCAGGTGCTGGCTTTATGTCACAAACCCCCAGTTTGAGTCTTCCCATTTGGGTCTTCATGACTGTGGTGCCAGGAAAAACAGTGAAAATATGGATGCCGGCAAAATGAGGGGGGCTGGCTTCATGCCACTAACCCTGAGTTTGAGTTTTCCCATTTGAGTCTTCATGGCCCATGCACTGGAAACAACAATAAAAATATGGCTGCTGGCAAAGGTGTAACTGGCTTCATGCCATGAACCCCAGATTTAAGTCTTCCAATTTGAATCTAAATGGCCAAGGTGCCAGGAAGAGCAATTACAAGACGGATGCTGGCTAAAGTGGGGACTGGCTTCATGCCATAAACCCTAGATTTGAGCCTTCCCATTTGGGTCTTCATGGTCTGGGCACTGGGAAGAACAAAAAAAAAATGAGTGCTGGCAAAAGAGGGTATGCAGTGCATCCCAGATTTTATTTCTCTATTGGGTCTTCATGGCCCAGGTACCAGGGGGAGAGAAAAAATGTGGATGCTGGCAAAAGAGCCTTTTCTTCATGCCACTAACCCCCGATATGAACCTTCCTATTTGGGACTTCATGGCCCTGGCACTGGGAACAACAATAAAGATAGAGGGGATTGGCCTCAGGCTATAAACCCCAGATCTGAGTCTTCCCATTTGGGTTTTCATGGCCTTGGCACCAGAGAAAAAAGTTTAAAAATTTGAAGGCCGGCAAAAGGAGGTAGTGGCTTCACGCCATGAACCCCAGATTTGAGTCTTCCCATTTGGGTCTTCATGGCCTGTGCACTGGGGAGAATAATTAAAAAATTTGGTTGCCAGCAAAAGTGGGGTCTGGCTTCGTGTCATGAACTCCAGATCTGAGCGGTTTCATTTGGGTCTTTTAACGTCCGGGGCACCGCAACAAACAATAAAAATATGCCAGCAAAAGGGTGGTACTGGCTTCATGCTGCAAACCCCAGATTTCACTCCATTATTGGGCCTTCATGGCCCAGGTAGCAGGGGGAGAGAGAAATATTGATGCCAGCAAAAGGGGGCGTGACTTCATGCCATGAACCCCTGATGTGAGTCTTCCCATTTGGGTCTTCCAGGCCTGGGCACTGAGAAGAACAATAAAAATGAATGGTGGTAAAAGAGGGGTGGCTTCATTAAATGAACCCCAGATTTGACCCTTTTGGGTCTTCATGGCCCAGGCATTTGAAAGCTTGGTAATAACATGGGTGCTGGCAAAACAGGGGACTGGTTTTATGCCATGAACCCTATATTCAAGTCTTCCCAGTTGGGTCTTCATGGCCCAGGCACAAAGGCAACAGATAATGTGAGTGCTGGCAAAATGTGGGCTGGCTTCACACCGCGAACCCCAGATTTGAGCCTTCCCATTTGGGTCTTCATGGCCCAGGCACAGGTAAGAACAATAATAACACGAGGGCTGGCAGAAGAGGGGCTGGCTTCATGCCATGAACCAACGTTTCGAGTTTTCCCATTTGGGTCTCTGTGGCTTCGGTGCTGGGAAGAACAATAGTAACATGAGTGCTAACAAAATGGGGGGCTGACTTCATGCCACAAACCCTATATTTGAGTGTTCCTATTTTGGGTCTTTATGGCCAAGGTGTTGAGAAGAATAAAAATGACATGTGCCAGCAAAAGTGGGGACTGACTTCAGGCCATGACCCTCAGACTTCAGTCTTCCCGTCTGGGTCTTTATGGCCCAGGCACTGGCAAAAACAATGAAATAGGAGTGTCAGTGAAAGGGGACTGGCTTCATTCGCCGAACCCCAGATTTGAGTCTTCCCCTTTGGGCCTTCACGGTCCGGGTGCCGGGAAGAACGATAAAAGTATGGGTGCCAGCAAAAGTGGGGCTGGCTTCATGCCATGAACCCCAGATGTAACTCTCCCAGTTGGGTCTTCACGGCCTGAGTATTGGGCAGAGCGAGAAAAATGAGGGACTGGCTTTAGAACCTTGGGTAATTGATTCTCTCAGTTGGGTTTTTGTGCCTGGACTTTAGGGAGAGGGAAGATGGCTTTGGCTTTGTCACTTTGCCTTTGTTTGGACTTTACCCTCGGTATTGGGGCTTGGCCATATTTGAGGCCCAACAGGTGGAAGAGCTTCCCGCTCATTTGGACGACGATCACCAGAAGAGTTTCCACCTGTATCGTTCCCACCGGTCTGCTCTACTATCTTTGCAGTGACCGGATGGACCGCATTTTTCAGACTCTGGGCCTACTGAACAGGTTAGAAGCACCATTACCTTGGGGCAAGGTGCTTTTTATCTTTTCTTAAAACTTGGGTTTGGGCAGTGTTGCTGAGCAGGAAAAATTCAGGCTTGAGCGTTGGAGGACCTGGGTTCTAATCCCAGCTCTTTCTCTTGCCCGCTCTGTGATCTTGGGTGAGTCACTTAACCTGGCCGTGCCTCAGTTTCTTAGCCTGCAACATGTTGATTCAATACCTGAACTTGATTTGCTCCCTTTATTCACCCCTCCCTCAACCCCATAGCACTCGATTGCACTTCCAGTGCCCCGATGCTTCACCGGCTCCAGCCTGGCGAAGGAGCCGCGAGGGTCTTCAGTGTCCTCCCTGACGGCCAGAACCAGCAGCCCGACATGGCATGGGGACCGGCTTCAGGACGTACCCATCTGGGAGAAGACTTGAGGTGGTGGCAAGGACCCCTTGATACCCGTTGTTTGGCCTTGCCCAGGCTAGAACTGCCCTGGAATCAGCCATGAGGAAGAGGGAAACACCAGAGAGAGACCCTTCCTCAGGAGGAACAAAACCCCAGCTGAAGTTCATCTTGTCTTTTTCAGCCTGCACTTCAGGATGGTAGAAGTCTCAGGGGTAAGTTCTTCTGAGAAGCAGCGTGGCTCAGTGGAAAGAGCACGGGCTTTGGAGTCAGAGGTCATGGGTTCAAATCCCGGCTCCACCAACTGTCAGCTGTGTGACTTTGGGCAAATCACTTAACTTCTCTGGGCCTCAGTTACCTCATCTGTAAAATGGGGATTAAGACTATGAGCCCCCCGTGGGACAACCTGATCACCTTGTAACCTCCCCAGCACTTAGAACAGTGCTTTGCTCATAGTAAGCACTTAACAAATACCATCATCATCATAATTATTATTCTGGGAGAGTGGCAGTCTGAGTTCTGAAGTCTTCGAAAAGGCTCCCAAAGTGCTATGATAATTATCTAGAGAAGCAGCGTGGCTCAGTGGAAAGAGCCCGGGTTTGGGAGTTAGGGGTCATGGGTTCTCATCCCGGCTCTGTCACTTGTCTTCCGTGTGACCTCGGCAAGTCACTTAACTTCTCTGGGCCTTTGTTCCCTCATCTGTAAAATGGGGATAAAGACTGAGCCCCATGTGGGACAACCTGATTCCATTGTATCTACCCCAGTGCTTAGAACAGTGCTCAGCACATAGTAAGTGCTTAACAAATGCCATTATTATTATTTAGTCCATATCTAGAATTTATTTATAGTAATGGCTGTATCCCTTTACAGACTGTGAGCTTACTGGGGGAAGGGAATGGGTCTACTAGTTCTGCTGTCTTGTGCTCAGTCTCCAAAGTAAGTGCTCAATAAATACCACTGATTGAGTTACTCTAGATCCAACAAACTTTGGATTTCCTAGCAGAGAATTAGAGAGTCTAGACCTAAGCTCTCACTTTTGGCTCGTTCTAAAGAAGTTGGTTTTTAAAAAGGGTGCAATGATTAGTTGAGCCCATGTGCTATTGCGTAATCGGTTTCTCCTGCATCCCTTTATTGAACCGATCTCAGTCCATGATGGGCGTTTGTGTGCAGAGCATTGTACTGAGCACCGCGGAAGGTGTAGTGCGGCCGATAGACACAGTCCCTGCCCAGGAGGAGCCCTGCTATGGGGCAAGGAGGCTTCAGATGCTGGTGGTATCAAATATTTCTTTTTGCATCAGATATTTAAAAGACATCTATAAGACTGTTATTGAGACTTTTTCCTCTTGGCTGGGTCATCACAACACTGTTAAGAAATATTTGGAGAGTGTTAACAGCCACTGGAAAACGTTCAGTACATATTTACTATTCTTTTTATTTTGTTAATGATGTGCATATAGCTTTAATTCTATTTGTTCTGATGATTTTGACACCTGTCTACATGTTTTGTTGTCTGTCTCCCCCTTCTAGACTGTGAGCCCATTGTTGGGTAGGGACCGTCTCTATATGTTGCCAACTTGTACTTCCCAAGCGCTTAGTACAGTGCTCTGCACACAGTAAACGCTCAATAAATATGATTGAATGAATGAATGAATGACAATCTTCTGTATATCTGCAGCCCCATCAGGTACCGGACAGAATCTAAATGTCTCTCTTGCCTTTTCTGTAGACGCAGGGTTCAACCGTGACTCCCAGAATGACAGAGGAGAAGCAGACAGGTCTGTGGGGTTCTTCCGGCCGTGTGTCGGGCCCAGAGCGAGTGACTGCTTTCAGCTGAGGATTTCGTGTAAGAGAATGATTTTTCCCTGTAAATTCAAATCCCCTCCGGGAGACGGTTTCTTCCTGGACGGCACGGCTGGTGGCCCCCGGGCCGAGATAGGTGGGGTCGGAGAAGACTTCCGGAGGAGGAGGGCTCCCCGATGATCTGTGGCGTGAATTGTGTGGGCGAGGGAATTTCAGGCCGATTCTATATCAAGACTTTCATCTCTGCCTTGGGTCTTCCCCTTCAAAATCTGCCTAGAGGTCATTTTTACCCTCCAGCTTGAGAGCGGACCCGGATGTCCCCGTTTCCGGGAAGAACGAGGCGAAGAGGCGGCCGAGAGAGAGAGAGAGAGAACCTCCGTGTCCGGTGATGGGGTCATGCGATTGTGTCTGTTTCTGTGGCCGGAGGCCATCTCTGCAGCCCCATATTGCAGGGGGGCAGTAGAGGTGGCACAGTGAGGGGGAGTGGGAGGACAGGGTAGGAATAGGTGGGATTGTGGGTCTGAACTCCCTACAGCACTGCCACTAAGTGCCCCCTGATCCTCCTGAGGGAGAGATTGCAGGGGGGACAGTGGCAGTCACTGGGAGGGATGGGCAGGGAGGAAGGCAATGCTTGGGGACTCTTTCTCCCCGTGCGCCCTTCCCCCACCCCCATGCCCTTTCCCTCCTTTGACTTCATCTCCTTTCAGTACTCCCCCACCGGCCCCCACCGAAATAAAGCCAGCGATAGATAGAGACTCCACACTCGTGAACCACAGGCCTGTGGCCTGCCAGCTGGACCGCCTCCCTCCAGAATCCAACGGCAGACATCCGGCAAAGCACCAGATTCACCACTCCTCGACACCCCCAGCCGTGACCACCCGAGCCACGGTCAGAGAACGTCCATCCGGGTCATCTCTGACCGCCTTCGGGTGCCCCCCGAGATAGGCCCCGGAACCCTCTGGTCTCATACACGGGGAGAGAATGAATAAAAATCTCTTAACCCCAGCCTCAGGTCTGTTGATGGTCTCTTGTTTGTGGATTGGGTCTGTGCTGTCCTAAGGGGTGGAGTCTGCAGACGGGCAGGACAGAAGCTCCTTTCACAACCAACAGTTTTGCAGGTCAGTGAATGGGTCTACCGCATTCTTCCTCATAGCTGTCCGAGGGCTCCGCAGAGCAGGTAGGCCGGAACCCTACCTTCTGGAGAAGCAGCATGGCTCAGTGGAAAGAGCCCGGGCTTTAGAGTCAGAGGTCATGGGCTCAAATCCCGGCTCCACCACTTGTCAGCTGTGTGACTTTGGGCAAGTCACTTCACTTCTCTGGGCCTCAGTTACCTCATCTGTAAAATGGGGATGAAGACTGTGAGCCCCCCCGTGGGACAATCTGATCACCTTGTAACCTCCCTAGCACTTAGAACAGTGCTTTGCACATAGTAAGCGCTTAATAAATGCTATCAAAAAAACCCCTAACCCCTTAAAGAAGCAGTGGGGCCTAGGGGATAGAATAAGGGCCTGGATTCTGATCCCAGCTCTGCCATTCCACTGCTGCGTGACCTTGGGCAAATTACCTCACTTCTCATCAGTTACCTCTTCAGTGAAATGGGGATTAGGACAGTGAGCCCCATGTGGGAGAGGTACTATGTCCACCCTGATCAGCTTGTATCTACCCCATCACATACTACAGTACTTGGCACGTAGCAAACACTTAAATACCAGCCATATGGATGTGCACAGAGAATGTGGTTCTGGACCCCAAGACCGTCCATCAGATGTCCATCCACCTCCACATCCAGCAGAAACTCCTCCCCTCTGAGCACCCATCTGGCTACATGTCATGAACCTCATATTTGAGTCTTCCCAGTTGGCTCTTCACGGCCCAGTCACGGGGAAGAACAAAAAGCAGTGTGGCTCAGTGGAAAGAGCCTGGGCTTGTGAGTCAGAGGTCATGGGTTCTAACCCCGGCTCCGCCGCTTGTCATCTGTGTGACTTTGGGCAGTCACTTAACTTCTCTGTGCCTCGGTTACCTCATCTGTAAAATGGGGATTAAGACTTGGGACAACCTGATCATCTTGCATCCTCCCCAGCGCTTAGAACAGTGCTTTGCACATAGTAAGCGCTTAACATATATATGTATATATGCATATATGTTTGTACAGATTTATTACTTTATTTTACTTGTACATATTTACTATTCTAATTATTTTGTTAATGATGTGCATCTAGTTTTATTTCTATTGATTCTGAAGACACCTGTACACATGTTTTGTTTTGTTGTCTGTCTCCCCTTTCTAGACTGTGAGCCCGTTATTGCGTAGGGACCATCTCTATATGTTACCAACTTGTACTTCCCAAACGCTTAGTACAGTGCTCTGTACACAGTAAGCGCTCAGTAAATATGAATGAATGAATGAATGAACAAATGCCATCATTATTATTGATAAGCACAGGGTGACATACTCCGAAGGAGGGGGTCTGTCTGTGGGCACTCGGATCCAGCCCCGGAAAAATGAAACACACAAATGCATCAAGTCTTTCTAAGAAAGCTAGAGCTTGAATGCATAAACATACAAAAGCTATGGCTTTAATGCAGAAAACATACACAGACTGTGAATACTACAACCCAGGTGTTTAGTGTGGTGCTAAATAGCTCAGGTGTAAATACTTTTTTGCTCTTTTTAATGTTTATATCAATTAAATGGCCTTCAGGTGCCTGCACCACACATAAATCTGCCATAGTAGAAGAGTATTTTACTGTGCACCCATGGGGTGTGATATACTGAAGAGCATTTGAAGTAAAAACAAAGAAGTGACACCTTTTTAGGATCAAAAGAGCTTCCATGCTTATGGGGGAGACTGGCATAAAAATATTTACAAGTTGAGCTAAATGGCTGAATATACAATTGGTTAAACATGTATGCAAAAGAGCTGCACCAAGCTCCTCAGACTCCTGGCTTCCGGCACATGTCATAAGGGGCGTAATCTAGGGGCAAAGCACATTTCATCTTTTCCTAAAATTTTGGTTTAGGGAGTATGGCCAAGTGGGAAGAGTCCAGGCCCGGGAGTTAGAGGGCCTGGGATTGAATCCCAGGTCTGTCACTCACCAGCTGAGTGAACTACAACCCTAACCTTTACACTTGGGTGTGGACCCTGTATTTGAGGGTTATTTGAGGCCCACTCTCACCCATACAATATTTATGATGTGCATATACCATAACCGTAATCGTAATCCTAACCCTAACCCTGGGAGTCCGAGGACCCGCGTTTTGATCCCAGCTGTTCTTTACTTGCGAAGTTTACTTAACTCTAACCCCAGGTTAAGCTCCCTTTTGGGAGTTTGAGAGTTTTGGGGATTTTGCCCCTTCCCTTACAGAGAAATGGCATGGCTTAGCGGTTAGAGAACGGGCCTGGGAGTCAGAAGATCATGGGTTCTAATCCCCTCTCTGCCACTTGCCTGCTGGGTCACTTCACTTCTCTGGACCTCAGTTCCCTCATCTGTAAATGGGGGATTGAGACAGCGAGCCCCACTTGGGACAGGGACTGTGTCCAACCCAGTTTGCTTTGTTTCCACCCCAGTGCTTTGTACAGTGCCTGGCACATAGTAAGTACTTAGCAGATACCAAAATTATTATTTTGTGATCTTCAAGGCCCAGGCACCAGAAAGAAGAATAAAAATATGGGTACTGGCAAATGGGTGACTGCCTCAAGCCAAGAACCCCAGATTAGACTCCCCTTTAGAGTCTACATGGTCCAGGTGTCAGGAGAGTTGTAAAAATAAATATGCCAGCAATATGTTAAGCTGACCTCACGCTATGACCCCAGATTTGATTCTTTGTATTTGGACCTTCATGGCTCAGTCTTAGGGAAAGAAGAATAAAAATATGGTTTCGGACAAAAGCGGGGCAGGTCTCAACCCTCAAACCCCATATCGGAGTCTTCCCTGTCAGGCATTCACGACTCAGGCGCCGGGAAGAAAAATAAAAATATGGCTACCGCCAAAGGGGTGGGACTGGCTTCGTGCCACAGACTTTGCATTTGAATCTGCTACCTGGGGTCTTCGTGGCCCAGGCACCCAGAAGAACAATAAGAACAGGGGTGCCGGCAGAAGCGGGGGCTGGCTTCGTGCCACGAACCTCGGGACTCGATTCTCACAATTGGGTCTTCTTGAACCGGGCTTAGGGGAGAGCAGAGACGTGTTTAGCTTCCTCAGTTTCCCCTTAATTTGACTCTGCCCTTAGGTTTTTGAAAACTGAGCCACATTTGAGGCCCAACAGGTTGAGGAGCTTTCTGCTAATTCAGGCAATGATCACCAGAAGAGTTTCACCTGGATATTTTTCACCAACCCACTCTACCGTCTTTACAGTGGACAGCTGGGTCAAGCTTCTTGGCCTCTGAGCCTCCCGATCAGATCAGAAAGGGTATGATCTCTGGGAAGGGTGCACTCGACCATTTCATAAAGCTTTAGTTTGGGCAGCGTGACCGAGCGGGAAGAGTTCTAGGCCCGGGAGTCCGAGGATCCGGGTTGTAATCCCAGCTCCGTCCCGTGCCCGCTCTGTGACCTTGGGCGAATCGCTTAACTTCTCTGTGCCACAGTTCCTTCACCTGTAAAATGTTGATTGAATATCTGCCCCTGGATCGGTTCCCTTTATTCACCCCTCCCTCAACCTCACAGCAATTAAGTCCATAGCTATAATTTACTATTTTAATGTCTGCCTTTCCCGTCCCACAATGAGCTTTAAGTCTAGAGGGGACGTATCTACCGTCTCCATTATACTGTCCTTTCCCAAGCGCTTAGTACAGTGTTTTGCAAACAGTAAGCGCTCAGTAAATACAACTGATGATTTGAGTGTTCTCCCTCCCATTTATTTTGTGAGCCCCATGTGGGACAGGGACTGTGTCTAATCTGTTTATCTCATATCTCCCTCGACGCTCAGTGCGGTGGCCGTTACCTAGTAAATGCTTAACAGGGACCATCGTCATTATTTCTAGTTTGCTTTCTGGGGGTAGATGCCACGCCGAAGTACAAGGGAGGAGCAGGGGTGCGGGCCGTGGTAGCACTTGGGTTTGCACCCTCTATCTGCCCCACCTTCAGCTCCACAACACTTATGTATATAGCTCTAATTTAGTGATAATGATAATGATAATCATGGTACTTGTTTAGAGCTTACTATGTATCAGACACAGTTCTAAGCACCGGGGTGGGTACAAGTTAACCTGGTCGGACACAGTCCCCATCCCACCTGGGGAGCAAGGTCTAAGGAGGACCGAGTAGGATTTAATCCCCATGTTACAGATGATGTCACTGAGGCACAGAGAAGTGAAGTCACCTGTCCAAGGTTACAGAGTGGATACGTGGCAGAGCCGGGATCGGGCCCCAGGTCCTCTGACTCCCAGACCTGTACTCTTTCCACTAGGGAATGTGCCTACCGGCACCGTTGTATTGTACTCTCCCACCGGCTTATGGACAGGTCTGTAGTTTTATTGATGTATATTAATGTTTGTCTCCCCGCCAGTACGTAAACTTGTTGTGGGCAGGGAAGGTGTCCGTTATATTGTTACACTGTACTCTTCCAAGCACTCAGTACAGTGCTCTTGTACTCTTCCAAGCCCTCAGTTCCGTGCTCTGCACACAGTTGGCATTCAATAAATAAAACTGCCTGACCGCTCTAGGCTCAGGAAACGCTCAATTGATACGATCTGTCGATCATCGAAGGTCTAACGGAGTGGGAGGAGGCCAAAAGATCCCGGGCCTGAGAGTCAGAGGCTGTGAGTTCTCATGTACATATTTATTACTCTATTTATTTTATTTGTACATATTTATTCTATTTAGTTTATTTTGTTAATATGTTTTGTTTTGTTGTCTGTCTCCCCCTTCTAGACTGTGAGCCTGCTGTTGGGTAGGGACTGTCTCTATATGTTGTCAACTTGTACTTCCCAAGCGCTTAGTACAGTGCTCTGCACACAGTCAGCGCTCAATAAATACGATTGAATGAACGAATGAATGCCCGCTCTGCCACGTAATAATCATACTCATAATTGTATTTGTCAAGCACATACTATGTCCCAGGCACTGTGGTAGATGCAAGGTAATTGGGTTGGGCACAGTCCCTGTCCCACATAGGGTTCACAGTCTTAATCCCCATTCTCCAGAGGAGGGAACTGAGGCCCAGAGAAGTGAAGTGACTTGTCCAAGGTCACACAGCAGATAAGTGGCAGAGCAGTTATTAGAACCCAGGTCCTCCTGACTCCCCGGCCCGTGCTCTATCCACTAAACCCTCTGCTGGGTGACCTTGAGCAAATCACTTCACTTCTCTGTGCCTCACTTTTCTCCTCTGTAAAATGGGGATTAGGATGGCGAGGCCCGGGTGGGACAGAGACCGTGCCCAGCCTGATTACCTCGTATGTATCCCAGCGCTCAGAACAGTGCTTGGCACATAGTAAGTGCTTAACAAATGCCACAGTTATTATCATTATTCTCTCTCAGAGGATCCAGAGAAAGGGGGGCTCCCTCCCCCGGATGGCAGGGGACCCCGCCCCCTCCAGGGGCAGCCGGCCGGGCAGAGCCGTGGGGGCGGGGGGGCTTTGTCACCTCCTCCCCGAGACCCCCTCCACCCCGCCCCCACCCCCTGCTTCTCAGGAGGGGCCAAATCCAACCAAAATGTCAGTGGAAAAGGGAATAATGGCATTGTCAACCCCCCGATAAAGAGATCAAATGTGGGGCGGCTAGCCCGCTGTGACCACGGCTTTCTAGGAAGTGGGTTCACTTTGGGGGGGTCCCGGGGAGACTCCCGGGCCCCGCCCCACCCTAGCCCCCCTCCTCCATGGAGGCCTCTGTGATTTCCTCCCAGGAGGCTACCGACCCCGCTCCACCCCCAGCCCAGGTGTTCCTCCTCCCGGCCGGGAGATGAGCTGCTCCTAGCCGGTCCGGCCCCTGCTTGCTTCCCACCCTAATCAGCTGCTCCCAATTAAGCTCCCTGACCCATATAAGCCTCCAGGTGGCAACCTTTACTGGGCTACTTTTGTGTATTCTGCTGAAGGGCTGCTTTCCTTGCTGGAGCTTGGTGAGTGGGGGTTGTTTTGGGGGTTTTTTTGGTCTTTTTTTTTTGAGGGGGGGGGTAGGGGTTCTTGTTCTGGGGGAGTATGCCATGTTGATCCCGGGTCGGAGGTGAGGGTGGGCAGTTAGTTGTAGGTGTGGGGGGTGTGTGGGGAGGGGGCTGATGTTGGTTGGGGCTTTGAGGACCAGTTGGCTCATCTATTTCCCTTCTCACTGTATTGCTGAACTAATTCATTCTGATTAACTTTCTGCATTAATTTTCAGATGTCATGCTGACCCAGAACCTGGTGGGGATTTGGCTGTTTCTAACCAACCCCACCCCAAGATGAGTAATGTAAAGACTGTGTTTCCTCTTTCTTACTTTTTCCTCTTTCTGCATCCAATATTGATTATGGTAAGGATTTTTTGTTCTCTTCTCCCCTGAAGCTCACTCCTGCAACTTTTTCCCCCACCTCTCTAATTCTCTCTCATATCAATACAGGCTCTAGTTGTTTCTTAAGGAAGTAATACAGTATAGGGGATAGTGCAAAGGCCTGACAATGAGCAGGACTTGAGTTCTAATCTTAGTTCTACTGCTGGTGTACTGTGTGACCTTGGGTAAGTTACTTCACTTCTCTGGTCCTCAAGGATCTCATCTGTAAAGCGGTGATGGAGTTTGTGAATTCCTTGAGGGGCAGGGACTGTGTTTAACATCATGTGCTTATTTTCACCTTGGGTCTTAATATCTTCTAGTCAGTCAATCACCTTCTCTCTTCTGCCTCCCCTTTTTTCTCCTGTACTCCAACTCACACCAGGCACTCTATTTTTCCAATGCTACCCTTCTTACTGTATCTCTATCCTATTCTCTTCTTTAGTAATTCAGCTGGCTAAAACCCAGACTTTGTACTCCATTCTACCACTTAAAAATCTATTTTTTTTTTACTACAGTGCAATCCCCTTTGCCGCTTTAACCTTTTTCCCCGATACCCACTGTTTTTGTTTATTTTGGAAGCCCCTTTACCTGTCTTCCACCATCCCTCTGCCTGCCCCAATCTGAGACCAGGAAAGACGTCCCGCACCCTCAATCCTTGGCTCTGCCCAGGTTAGGGGGTGGGGGAGTGACTAAGGGCAGCCTCTGACTAGGTATTATTATTTCCACAGAGTTTGCCTGATGAGGACTATCCATCTGCCATTTGGATTGAGGTCAATTTTGAGACCTGACCTGCCCTGTCATGGAAGTGGAGTTGTGGGCTTCAAACCTACAAAGGGAAGGCGTTGGGAGTTTTTTTCTTTTTTTCTTTTTTTTTTTTTTGTATGTGTGAAGGGGGTTAGGATTAGCTGGATTGGGGGACGGAGCAGTGAGCCAAGTGGTGGGGGGGGCACTGCAGACAACAGAAGCTGCTTCTGGAGAAGGGGACTGAGGCTCTGTGCAGGGAACTGGTTCTGTTTGATTCAACTGTGGGTCTGAGAAGGCCCGGGGCCCTTAATTCTATAGACGGGTCTGATCTCTGGTTACTCACAGTCCTGTCTCCAGAGTCACTCTGTATATCCTCGATCTCCTTCGAGGGGACTCTTCTGTGTCTAGCAGTTGCTTCGGGTGGAAAAGAGGTGGGAGGTATTTCTAGGAGAGAGGCAGGGAAGGTCACTGTCTACTTGATTCTCTAGTAAGAAATACTTGTCATGAGACAAACTTGAGGTAAAGTGAATGAGTTACATAGAGCCTGGAGAGCTGAAAATGCAGGCATTTGTAATATAAACTCATTTTTTCCAATATACAGAGGTGTGGGGTATCTTTGGAGTCAAGAATATCAACCCTACAGGTCTGAAACTTTCTTGGGGGTTTGGAATCTCTGGCGGGGAGAGAGGGATCCAGTGCAGGGGTAGGGGAGAGCATAGTCAACAATTCTCTCATTGGATCTGCTTTATGCAACCATAGTACGCATAGAAATGACTTTTTTATATCTGTAAGGGGTTATTTACAAGGGAGTGAGGGGGTCAGTGTCAAGATGAGGTAGAAGTGTGTGTGTGTGTGTGTGTGTGTGTGTGTGTGTGTGTGTCCACCCCATTCTTCTCTGAAGCCCTATAGCCTCTTCTATGAGTTGGGGTAGGGAGCATAGAAAGCAGCAATGGTCCTGCATATTGCAGGTTTTCCCTCAGCCCCATTTATTCAGCAGTTGCCCTGGAGACCTCCCGTTTTTTGTGTGGAGAACTTAACTAGCCTAGGGGTAGGGGAGGGAAGAGTGGAGAATCCAGGGTGCCTGTGGGTGTCATCTCACACATTCCCCTCCTCCCCCCTCCATCCCCCCCTGCCTTACCTCCTTCCCTTCCCCACAGCACCTGTATATATGTTTGTACATATTTATTACTCTATTTTACTTCTACATATCTATTCTATTTTATTTTGTTAATGTTTTGTTTTGTTCTCTGTCTCCCCCTTCTAGACTGTGAGCCCACTGTTGGGTAAGGACTGTCTCTATATGTTGCCAACTTGTACTTCCCAAGTGCTTAGTACAGTGCTCTGCACACAGTAAGTGCTCAATAAATACAATTGATTTGCGGGGGTGGAGGAATGCGTCTTTCAGAGAAACTGAATTGTTTGCATTTCTTCCTATTTCCTTCTCAGCCTCCAGGACCACCAACAGTTCTTCTACTTTCCAGCTTTCATGCCACAGGGGGAAGCTGGTGTGAATCAGGTACTAGAACCATGTCCTAGCAGGTGAGAAGGAATTCAACTTTGCTCTGCCTCACTCAGCAACAATGGTTCCCCTCCCTCATTGACTTTCATATTGCCTTCGTCGTGGGTTCCAGACTTAACTCTGCCCTGAAATCCCTGCTTTTCCTTACTTCCTCTTTGTCACTGAGGTGCCTATCAGCACTTAGTACAGTGCTTTGCACTTGGTAAGTGTCTAATATTATTACTATTATCCTATCCAGGAATTTGATACCCGAAGCCACTGATTTTTTCCCATCCCCAAATATTCCACATTGATCCTCATTGTTCAAAGCTGTAACACTTGCCTCACTCAGATTAGTCTCTTCAAGCTTTTGATTACCTATGCTGCATTCACATCCGCCTCTTCCCTTCCCGATGACCAGTTCCAAGCTCTCCTCCTGTGCCAAATTAATAGCTTCTTCACTGCTTTCTAACATGCCCGCAGTTTCTTCATCTTACCCCCTGCTGCCACCCCTCCCCCCCAAAAAAAAAACTCTCCACCCCAGGTTTACACTATCTTCCCATGTCCCATAGCCTTAATTTCTGGCAGAGGCCAGATTGGGATGATGGGAGGCAGATATTTAATAGGTCTTATTGTCTTTACAATGGCTGTCCAGTGTATTTCCCAGCTTTGAGGACCATCCCTCTCCTATTTGGAACAATCATGTTAAATCTCAGACCTGCCCTGCTGTTGATGGAGCTATGGGCTGTACTGCTACATCAAAGGGAAGGCTTCCTTTTTTTCTCTTTTTTTTTGTGTGTGTGTATATAAGGGATGAGGGTTAAATGAGTTGGGAGAGAGCAGTGAGGAAAAGAAGGCCACTGTGGACACTGAAGCTGCTTCTGGAAATGGGGACTGGGGCTCTGTGCAGGGAACTGGTTCTGTTTGACTCGACTGTGGGTCTGAGAAGCCCCGGGGCCCTTAATTCTATAGAGGGGTCTAATCTCTGGGTGCTCACAATCTTGTCTTCAGACTCACTCTGTACATCCTCGGTCTCCCATGAAGGGATGCTTCTGTGTTGGACAGTTGCTTCAGGGGAGGAGAGGTGGGAGGTGGCTCTGAGGAGAGGCAGGGAAGGCTGCAGTTGCCTTGATCCTGTTTTGAAAAACTGAATTATGGGGATTTGAGATCGATGTCAGTGGTGGGAGACAGAATGAGGTGCTGTGAGTAAACTGGAGAGGTGAAAATGTGGGCATCATTCTAGAAATTGACTTGGTGATACCAGAAGTTAGGGGTATTTGAATTCAGGAATACCAGGCCTACAGGTCCGAGACTTGGGGGTGGATCTTTGGGGGGAAGAGAGGGGTCCAGTGGAAGAGTAGAACATAACCAACAGTCCTGTTCTCCATGCCCCCCTCCCACCCCGGCCTGGGTGTGTGGGATTGAAGGGGGAGGGAAGAGGGGAGAAGCCCAGGTTTTTGTGGATGGCTTTTGATGCCTTTTGAACAATAGGTTGATTGGGGTAGTGGAGGAGTGTTTCATTTAGAGAAACTGCATTGTGTACACTGCCTTCACTTTTTTTTTCTCCTCCTCTTCAGCCCCCAGAAGCACCATTAGACCACTTCCATTCCTGCTCTGATGCCAAAGAGTGCTGCTGAGGGAAATCCAGGCACTAGGACCACCCTGACCACTTAAGAGGTGAGAAGGAAATCAATCTTGCTTTCTCTCCTGCTCAGCAACCATGGTTCACCTCCTTCTTGGACTCCCATTCCATTACTATTGCCTTCATCCACTGGTGTAGAACAAAATTCCCAGTCCTTCATACTCCTTGTCACTGAATTAATAGCCAGTGTTTTCTATAGTGCTCTGCACTGAGGAAGTGTTTGAATAAATACTACAATCACTACCAAAGACTCGGGTGCAAGCTGAAGCTACTGGATTTGCCCTGTCCCCAAACCTTCCTCACCTACTGCACATCATACTCATTTTTTTCCTAGCTTTCACAGCTGCCTGAATTCTAAATCAGTCCTCTCAAACTGATTACCTTTGCTACACATATCCTAAAAACTTGAATCCACTTTCCCCACCCCCAACCCTTCCTCACTAGCTTCAACCATTGGCTGTGTTGAATTCATTCCTTCCTCAGTGCTTCCACCCATGCCTCAGTTCCCCAATCTTAAAAAAAAAAAAATCCACACTTCCACCCCAGTTCTACATTGTTTTCCTAGAAATCCCTCAGTCTTAAAGCCTGGCAGCACAAAGTAGGGCTAGGTTGATGAAGACTTCTCTTTTTAAAAAACTTATTCTCTGCGGTGGATGTTGCACACTTCCCAGCCTTGAGGACCATCTCTTTCCTGTTTAAACCATCAGGAGAAATCTCAGACCTGTCCTATCAGCAAGATGGCGCCTTGGGATGTACTACTACCTCTAAGGGAAGTGTGTGTGTGTGTGTGTGTGTGGGTGGGTGGGTGTTGGGTTGGGGGGGAGGGAGAGATGAGGAAGAGGAGTCCACTGTGGACACCAGAAGGTGCTCCTGGAAATGGGGACTGGGGCTCTGTGCAGGGAACTGGTTCTGTCTGACTCGACTGTGGGTCGGAGAAGACCCGGGGCCCTTAATTCTGTAGACGGATCTAATCTCTGGGTGCTCACGGTCCTGTCTCCAGAGTCACTCTGTACATCCTTGGCCTTTCACAAAGGAACTTTTCTGTGTTGACAGTCACTTCTGGGGAAGATGGGGTAGATGCTTTCTGTCAAGGAAGAGGCAGGGAAGTTTGGTTCACTATCTCCTCTTCTGAGAAACTGAACGTTGGGAAGTTTTTTGGTGTGAGATGGATGTCAGTGCCAGAAGGAATGAGGTTCAGTGAGTAAGTTGCATAGAGGGTGGAGAGCTGAAAATGCAGGCATTAGAGTAGTAACTGACTTTGAAATATATAGAAGTTTGGGTTATCTCAGGAGTCAGGAATACCAGCCCTACTGGTTTGATGATTTGGGCTGGGGGTTGTGCAGAAATAGGGATCTCGGGGAGGGGGAAGGCCGGTGAAGGAGTAGGTTGGAGCCTAGAGAACAGGTGTCTCTTTGGACCAGCTGTGGCACAGCTGTAGGTCCCACAGAAGACACTCTGGCATATCTGTAAAGAACTGCTCCCAGGGGAGTGGGTGGGAGGTCAGTGTGTAGAGAGAGAGAGAGTGTGTGTGTGTGTGTGTGTGTGTGTGTGTGTGTGTGTACATGCGCGCATCTGTCGGTCCCCACCCCTTTCCTCTGTAGAGCCTTCTAGCTTCATACCTGGGCTTTGGTAGGGAATATAGAAAGCAGATAGGGACCTAGGCACTGCAGGCCTTCTCATACTCCTGTTGTCACCAGTTGCCTTGGAGACCTCTTGCCCCTTGTATCCAGGCCTTCCCTGGACCGGGTGTGTTGATCAGGTGAGAAGAATGGAGAAGCCAGGGTGTCAGTGGCTGACCTTTTTGCTAAATGGGTTGATGTGGAGAGGGAACGGTGGAGGGGTGTCTCATTTAGTGAAACTGCAAATGTTTTTTGCATTCTCCCCCCCCCACCCCGCCATCTTCAGCCCTCAGGAGCACCATTAGATCTTCTCCACATCTGCCCTGATGCCACAGAGCACCACTGGGAGGGAATGAGGACCTCTGGGCCGTCTCGAAGATCTCAACAGGTGAGAAGGAATTTTAACTCTGCTCTGCTCAGAAACAGCAGTTCCCCTACAAGCTGGACTCCTATGCCTATTGCCTTTACTCTTTGCTAGACTTAACTCCTGCCTTTAAATCCCCAGTTTTCCCTACTCTGTCTTAAATGAGGTGCCAGTGCTTAATACAGGGCTGTGCACATAAAAAGTGTTTACTATTACTACTACCAAAGAGTTGTGACCCCCTGGACTAGTCCTGTCCCCAAACCTTCCTCGCCTACTCTATATCATCCTAAGTGTTCTTATCTCTCACACCTGCCTGAATTCCAAACGTTCAATACCTGGAAGTGCACAGGTTGGGGTGGGATGACTGAAATATTTACTCACTATTACTCTCTCTACAGCAGGTGCCCAATGCATTTCTTGACTTCAAGGAGCATACCTGTGCCATTTTGGATCATCAGATCAAACCTCAGACCTGTCCTGCCATTGAGATGGAGCTGTAGGCTGTACTGTCACCTCAAGGGGAAGGCTTTTATTTTATTTGTGTGTGTGTGTGTGTGTATATAAAAACATAAGGTTAATGGGGCTCGGGGAGAGAGCAGTGAGGAAGAGGAGGCTACTGTGGACACAGAAGGTGCTTCTGGAAATGGGGGCTAGGGCTCTGTGCAGGGAACTGGTTGTTTGACTCGATTGTGGGTCTGAGGAGACCCGGGGCCCTTAATTCTATAGACGGGTCTGACCTCTGGGTGCTCACAGTCCTGTCTCCAGAGTCACTCTGTACATCCTCTGTCTCCCATGAAGGGACTCTTCTGTGTTGAACAGTTGCTTCAGGGAAGGTTGTGGTTGCCTTTATCCTGTTTTGAGAAACTGTCAGTGGAGAGAGACAGAATGAGGTGTTGTGAGTAAACTCGAGAGGTGAAAATGCAGGCACTGCCCTAGAAAATGACTTTGCAATACCCAGAAGTTAGGGGTATTTGAATTCAGGAATACCAGGCCTACAGGTCTGAGACTTGGGGGTGGATCGCTGGGGGAGAGAGGGGTCCAGTGGAAGAGTGGAGTCAAACATAGTCAACCATCCCTCTCATTGGAACTGCCTTGCCCATCTGTGACTCCCACAGAAGGGACCTTTCCATATCTGAAGGGTTGCTGCCTTTGGTGTGGGAGGCAAATTGTGTGTGTGTGTGTGTGTGTGTGTGTGTGTGTGTGTGCGCGCGCGCACGCATGTGCACCTCTGTCCTGGGTATTGTAGCTCTTCTCACATCCCTGTTCAGCCAGCAATTGCCCTGGAGCCATCTTGCCCTTCATATCCAAGTCTCCCCTGCCCTGGGTGTGTGGAGATGGAGGGTGAGGGGCGAAGCCCAGGTTTCTGTGGATGTCCTCTAATGCCATTTGAACAATAAGTTGGTGTAGTGGAGGAATGTCTCATTTAGAAAAACTGCATTGTGTGCATTTCTTTCCAATTTTTTTTTTTTCCTTTTCAGCCCCCAGGAGCACCGTTAGACCACATCCATTCCTGCTCTGATGCCCCAGCGTGCTGTTCAGGGAAATCCAAGCACTAGGACTACCCTGACCACTTCAGAGGTGAGAAGGAATTCAATCTTGCTTTCTCTCATGCTCAGCAACCATGGTTCACCTCCTTCATGGACTCCCATTCCATTTCTATTGCCTTTACCCTCTGGAGTAGAATTAAATCCCTACTCCTTGTCATTGAAGTAACTGCCAGTGCTTAGTATAGTGGTCTGCACTGAGGAAGTATTGAATAAATACTGTTATCACTAACAAAGACTCCAGTGACAGCTGAAGCCACTGGATTTGCCCTGTCCTAAACCTTCCTCACCTACAGCACCTCATACTCATTTTTTTTTCTAGCTTTCACAGATGCCTGAATTCAAAATCAGTCCCCTCAAACTGATTATCCTTGCTACACACATCCTAAACCATTGAATCCACTCCCCCCATCCCTGATCACCTTCAACCGCTCCCTGTGTTGAATTCCTTCCTCAGTGTTTACAAACATACCCTCAGTTCCCCAATCTTAAAAAATAAAAAAATAAAACCAGATTTCCACCCCAGCTTTACATTGTTTTCTTAGAAATCCCTCAGTCTCAAAGCCTGGCAGTGCAAAGGTGGGGCTGGGTTGATGGAGAAATTTTTTTTTTTGTTAAACTTACTCCCTACAGCAGATGTTGCACACTTTCCCGGCCTCAAGGACCATCTCTCTGCTGTTTAGACCATCAGGAGAAATCTGACCTGTCCTACCATCAAGATGGTGCCTTGGGATGTATTACTACCTCCAAGAGAAGATGTTTGGGGTGTGTGTGTGTCTGTGTGTTAGGGGGGAGAGAGAGATGAGGAAGAGGCCACTGTGGACACCAGAAGATGCTTCTGGAAATGGGGACTGGGGCTCTGTGCAGGGAACTGATTCTGTTTTGACTTGACTGTGGGTCTGAGAAGACCCAGGGCCCTTAATTCTATAGATGGATCTAATCTCTGGGTGCTCACAGTCCTGTCTCCAGAGTCACTCTGTGCATCTTTAGACTCCCACGAAGGGACTCTTTGGTGTTGAGAGTCACTTCTGGGGAAGAGAGGTGGGAGATGCTTTGTCAAGGAAGAAGCGGGGAAGTTTGGTTCACTGTAACCTCTTCTGAGGAAACTGAACCGTGGGAAGATTTTTGGGGTGAGATAGATGTCAGTGACAGACTGAGGTTCAATGAGTTGCGTAGAGGGTGGAGAGCTGAAAATGCAGGCATTATAGTAGTAGCTGACTTTTAACTATATAGAAGTTTGGGTTATCTTTGCAGTCAGGAATAATAGCCCTACCGGTCTGCTTTGGGCTGGGGGCTGTGCAGAATTAGGGATCGCTGGGAGGGGGAGGTCCGCTGAAAGAGTAGAGCCTAGGGAACAGGCATCTCTTTGGACCTGGCTTGGCACAGCTCTAGGTCCCACAGAAGACACTTTTATATATCTGTAAGGAACTGTACCCAGGGGAGTGGGAGGTCAGTATCAAGACTGTGTGTGTGTGTGTGTGTGTGTGTGTATCTGTCCCCACCCCTTTCCTCTTTGGAGTCTTCTAGCTTCCTACCTGGGCTTTGGTAGGGAGTATAGAAAGCAGATAGGGATCTGGGCACTGCAGGCCTTCTCATACTCCTGTTTAGTCACCAGTTGCCTTGAAGGCCTCTTGTCCTTTGCATCCAGGCCTTTCCTAGCCCGGGTGTGTCGATTGAGTGAGAAGAACGGAGAAGCCAGGGTGTCTGTGGCTGACCTTTTTGCCAAATCTGACGGTGGAGGAATGTCTTGCCTAGAGAAACTTCAAGTTTTTGCATCTCCCCGCCCCCCCCCCCCCCAATTTTCAGCCCTCAGGAGCCCCATCAGATCTCCTCCACATCTACCCTGATGCCACAGAGCCACCGCTGGGAGGGAATGAGAGCCTTTGGGCCATCTTGAAGATCTCCACCGGTGAGAAGGAATTTAACTTTGCTTTCTGCCCTGCTCAGAAACAGCAGTTGTCCTCCAACCTGCACTCCCATGCTTATTGCTTTTACTCTTTGCTAGACTTAACTCTTGCCTTTAAATCCCCAGTTTTCCCTACTACTGTTTTACATGAGGTGCCAGTGCTTAATATAGGGCTGTGCACATCAGAAGTGTTAACTACTCTTACTACTACCAAGGAGTTCAGTGACCGCTGGACTTGTCCTCTCCCCCAAACCTTCCTCACCTACTCTACATCATCTTAAGTGTTCTTATCTGTCACATCTACCTGAGTTCCAAATATTCAATGCCTAAAAATGCACACGTTGGGGTGGGTTGACCAAGAGAGATTTACTCACTATTACTCTACAGCAGGTGCCAAATGCATTTCTTGACTTCAAGGACCGTACCTGTGTCCCTTTGGATCATCGGATCAAACTTCAGACCTGTCTTGCCACTGAGATGGAGCTGTAAGCTGTACTGTCACCTCAAAGGGAAGGTGTCTTGGGTTTTTGTTGTTGTTGTGGGTGTGTGTAAAGGCCTAAAGTTAACAGGGCTGGGGGAGAGAGCAGTGAGGAAGAGGAGGCCACTGTGGATACAGAAAGTGCTTCTGGAAATGGGGGCTGGGGCTCTGTGCAGGGAACTGGTTCTGTTTGACTCGACTGTGGGTTTGAGGAGACCCGGGGACCTTAATTCTATAGACGGGTCTAATCTCTGGGTGCTCACAGTCCCGTCTCCAGAGTCACTCTGTACATCCTCGGCCTCCCACGAAGGGACTCTTCTGTGTCGGACGGTCGCTCTGGGAGAAGACAGAGGCGGTTTGTGAAGGTAGAGGCGGGAAAGGTCTTGGTCTCCTCTATTCTCTTCTGAAAAAATGAATTACAGAGACTTGTGTGAGTGGATTGTCAGCGGAGAGAGGGAGGTGCATTGAGGCTGGAGAGGTGGAAGTGCAAGCATCTGTACTAGGAAATGAATTTGCCATATACAGAAATGAGTTATCTTTTGGAGTCAGGAATAGTAGCCCTACAGCCCTAACACTTGGAAGGAGGAAAGATAAGGATCTTTGTGGGAGAGAGGTGTCCAGTGAAAGAGTAGCATGAACAGTCCTGTTATTGGAACTGCCTTGCATACTTAGAGTTCCCACAGAAGGGGCTTTTCCATATTTGTAAGGGGTTGCTTCCAGGGGAGTGGGAGGTTGGTGGCAAGTGTGTGTGTGTCCATCCATCCTCACAGCATTCTTCTCTGGAGTCCTTTAGCCACCTGCCTGAGAGTTAACAGGGAGCATAGAAAGCAGTTAAAGCCCCAGGTATTGCAGGCGTTCCCACTTCCCTATTCTGTCTGCGTTTTGTCCTGAGACACCCTCCTGTCCTTTGGGCCCAGGTCGTCTTTGGCCTGGGTTTGTGTAGATCCCGAGGAGAGAAGAATGGAGCAGTCAGGGTGCCTGTGGTGGCTCCCTAATGGTTTTTGAACAATAGATTTGGGAGTGGAGAAATGTCACTTTTAGATAAACTGAATTGTTTGCATTTCCTCCCCCTTTCCTTTTCAGCCACCGGGCGCCCCATCGGCTATCTTCTCCACTCCTGCTGTCATGCTACAGGGTGCTGCTGTGGGGGAATCTGGGCCCTAGGACCACCTCAACCATCTCCCAGCAGGTGGGAAGGAATTCAACTTTGCTCTCTGCCCAGCTCAGCCACAATGGCTTATCTCCCTCACTGACTCTAATACCTATTACCTTCACCCTCTTTTGTAGACTTCTGCCTTACTTCCCTAGTTTTCAATACTCCCTCTTTGTCACTGAGGCAACTGCCAGTATTTTAGTACAGGGTTCTGCACTTGAAGTATTAAGGCTTTACTACTAACCAAGACTCTGGTGATACCTGAAGCCACTGGATCTGCCCAGTCCCCAAACCTTCCTCACCTACTTGACATTTCTCATTGTTCTTTGCTATGTCACCTGCCAGATTTTGAAATCTGACTGTTAGGTTTTCCCCCTTGCTTCACACTTCCCAAGCATTCACATTCACTTTCCTTCCCTTCCTATCTTCAATTACTCCTGTGGTGAATTAATTCCTTCCTTAATGTTTTTGAAGATGCTCACAGTTCCTTGATGTCTCCTTTTTTTTAAATGGTCCCTCACCCAAGTACTACCTCATTTTCCTACAAGTCATGCAGCTACAGTGGCTGCACGTGTGGGTGCGATGACCAAAGGGAGATTTTTATTTGCTATGACGCTTGTCTACAGCAGATGTCCAATACTTCCTGGCCTCGAAGGCCATCCCTCTGCCGCTGGGACCTTGGGCTTAAATTTCGGCGCTGCCCTGTCACTGAGATGGAGCCATGGACTGTACTGCTACCTCTAAGGGAAGGTATTTTTTTGTTGTTGGGGTGTGTGTGTGTGTGTGTGTGTGTGTGTGTGTGTGTGTGTGTGTGAGAGAGAGAGAGAATGGAGGGTGTTAGCTGGGTAGGGGAAGAGGAGGCCACTGTCGACACAGAACCTGCTTCTGGTAATGGGGGCTGGGGCTCTGTGCAGGGAACTGGTTCTGGTTGACTCGACTGTGGGTCTGAGAAGACCCAGGGCCCTTAATTCTATAGATGGGTCTAATCTCTGGGTGCTCACAGTCCTGTTTCCAGAGTCACTCTGTACATCCTCAGTCTCCCACGAAGGGACTCTTCTGTGTCTGGCAGTCTCTTCTGGGAAAGAGAGGAGGAAGGTGCTCTTTGAGGAGAGAGACAGGGAAGACCATGGTCTCCTTTACTCTCTTAAACTCAATTAAGGAGTCTTCACTGTGAGAGATGTCTGGTGAGACAGATTGAGGAAGCGAGAGAGGCCGGAGGGCTGAAAATGCGGGTACTGTATCGACTTTACGATATACCGAACCGTGGGCTATCTTTTGAAGTCAGTCAGAAATACCAGTCGTACAGGTCCGATACCTGGGGCAACATGGGGAGGGATCTCTAGGGGTGGGGGGGGGGGTCCAGTGCAAGAGCAGGGTAGAGCACAGCGCACAGTCCTGGCATCGCAAATGCCTTACAAATCTATAGTTTTCCCAGAAAGGACCTTTCTGTAGCTGTAAGGGGACATTCTCGGGGGAGAGGGAAGTCCGTGTCAAGACTAAGATGGTGTGTATTTGTTTGCCTACCCCTACACTTCTCTGGAGTGTTGTAGCCTCCTGAGTCTCGGCAGGGACCATAGAAAGCAGATAAAGACCCGGGCACTGTAGGCTTCCCCGCTCAGTCAGCAATTGCCCTGGAAACCTCTTGTTTGTGTCTTGGCCTTTTCTGGCCTGGATGTGTGGGGATCCAGGGGGAGGGAAGTGTGGAGAAGCCAGGGTGTGTGTGGCTGTCCTTATGTGTTTTGAACAATCAGTTGATTTGGGGGTGGTGAAGGCACGTGTGCTTTAGAGAAACTGCATCGTTTGCCTCTTCCCCTCCTTTCCTTCTCAACCCCCAGGAGCCCCATCAGATGTCCTCCACTCCTGCTCTCTTGCCTTGGAATGCTGTTGGGTGCAGTGTGGGCACTAGGACCCTTCAACCCCCTCAGCAGGTGAGTGAACTTTAACTGTTGTTACCTGTGACCAGCAACAATGATTCCTCTTCATTGTTAATGCCCATTCCTATGGCCTTTAACCTCTGTTCTAGATTTGTCATGCCTTAAATCCCCAGTGCTCCCTACTCCTTCCTTGCCACTGAGGCAGCTGCCAATGCTCAAAATAGGGCTCTTTTTCTGAGAGAGTATTTAATAAAGACTCTTACTAATAATCGAGCAGATGGTGCTCCTCAAGCTACTGGATTTGCTCTGCTGCCAAATCTTCCTCACCTGTTCCACAGTAATCCTCATTCTTTGCAGACATCACACCTGCCTGACTTCCAAATCATTTTGTCAACTTTGATTCCCTTTAGTTCACACATTCTAAACACTCCCGTACCCTAGTCTTATGTTCCCAATGACCATCTTGTACTATTCCGTGTTGAATTACTTCCTTCCTTAATGCTTACAAAGCTGCCCCAGTTCCACTAATTAAAATAAAAACCAAACTGAACCACCACTCTAGCTTTATATTTTTTATAAAGTTCTGAAGTCTCCATAGTTGGGAGTGTGCAGGTTATGGTGGGATGACCAAAGTGAGACTTTGTTTTTGTTGTTTCCTCCCCCTCCCCCCCCACCACGCCCCTAGTTTCTCTACAGCAGATGCCCTGTGTGTTTCCTGGCCTTGAGAATCATCTGTTGGCTGTTGACTTTTGGTTCTAATCAGACCAGCCACTGAGATGGAGCTGTGTACTCTGTTGCTACATAAAAGGGAAGGAGTTGTCTTTCTTGTGTGTGTGTCTGCGTGTGAGTGGAGGGGGTTAGGGTTAGCTGGCTTGGGGGGGAGAGCAGTGAGGAAGAGGAGACAACTGTGGACACAGAAGCTGCTTCTGGAAATGGGGGCTGGGGCTCTGTGCAGGGAACTGGTTCTGTTTGACGCGATTGCGGGTCTGAGGAGACCCAGGGCCCTTAATTCTATAGATGGGTCTAATCTCTGGGTGCTCACAGTCCTGTCTCCAGAATCACTCTGGACACCCCTTGAAGGAACTCTTTTGTGTCACACAGTTGTTTTTTGGGAATAGAGGAGGGAGATGTCTTGTGAAGAGAGAGGCAGGAAAGGTCATTATCCACTTGATCTTCTGGGAAAATGAATTATGGGGAGTTGATTATGAGATGAATGTCAGAGGTGAGAGAGAGCATGAGTACGTTGCCTAGAGGCTGGAGAGCTGAAACTGCAGGCATGGTGGTAGAAACTGACCTTCCAATCTGCAGAAGTGTGGGATAGATTTGTCAGAAATACCAGCTGTACAAGTGTACTACTAAGGGTAGAAAGGGGTTGAGTGCAAGAGTAGGGTAGAGCATAGTGAACAGTCCTTTGGAACTGCTCTGCACCTCTGTAGAGTCCACAGAAGGAACGTTTTCTGTATGTGTAAGGGCTTGCTCTCAGGTGTGTGTGTGTGTGTGTGTGTGTGTCCTTCCCATGCTTCTCTGGAGTATTGTAGCCTTCTACCTGAGTTTGTTATTGGTAGGGAACATAGAAAGCAGAAAAAGTCATGGGCATTGCAGGCCTTAACACACCTCTGTTCAGTCAGTAGTTGCCCTGTTGTCACTTTTTGTCCACACTATCCTTGGTGTGGGTTTCTGGAGATCCAGTGTCAGGGGAAGGCAAAAATGGAGAAGCCAGGCTGTCTGGGTGGGTGCCTTGTCATGTGTGGTGAGTGGGGTTTTTTTTTGTTATTGTTGTTTGGTGGTGGAGGAATGTCCTTGAGAGAAACTGCATCGTTTGCATTTCTTTCCCTTTCCTTCTCAGCCCCCAGTAGTACCATCAGATCTCCTCCACTCCTTTCTCTTGTGCCCACGGAGTGCTGCTGGAAACCACCTCGGTCATCTCATGGCAGGTGAGAATGAATTAAACTTTGTTCTCTCCTGTACTCAACAACAATGGTTCCCCTCCCTCATCGACACTCAGGGTATTGCCTTGGCTCTATGGTCTAGACTTAGTTCCCTCCTTAATTCCCCACCGTTCCCTACTCTCTCCTTGTCCACTGAGGCAAATGCCAGTGCTCAAAGCAGAGTTCTGTACATCAGAATCAATCAATCATATTTATTGAGCACTTACTATGTGCAGAGCACTGCACTAAGCGCTTAATAAGAAGCATTTAATAAGCATTATTATTGCTACCCAAGAGTCGGGTGCCTGTGAAGCCCCTGGATTTACCTTGTCCCCAAATGTTCCTCACCTATTACACATCCATCTTGATTCTTCCCAGCTGTCCCACCTGACTTGTAAATATTCCTTCCAGCTTTGCTTCCCCTAGCTTGGCACATCTGAAACTCACAACCACTTTTTTCCCTTCCCGATGACCATCTTCTACCGCTCTCTGTGCTGAATTATTTCCTCATTGCTATCACACATGGCCACAGTTTTCCCTAAGTAAGAAAACAAAACAAAAAATAGCCTGCTGCTCCAACTTTATATCCTTTTCTCACAAGTCCTGCAGCCTCAACACCGGGATAGGGTCGGGTGGGAGGCCCAAAATGATTTTTTTTATTGTTTCGAATGTTTTGACTAGCCCAATGCATTTCCCAGCCTCATGGACTCTCCCTCTGCTGTTTGGACCATCGGGTCACATATCAGACATGCCCTGCTATTGAGATGGAGCTGTTGGCTGTGCTGTCACCTCAAAGGGAAGGTGTGTCTTTTTTTTTCTTCTCTGTGTGTGTGTGTGTGTGTGTGTGTGTTTGGATAGGATTAGCTGGATTTGGGGAGAGAGAACAGGGAGGAAGAGGAGGCCACTGTGGACACAGAAGCTTGTTCTGTATATGGGGGTTGGGGCTCTGGGCAGGCAACTGGTTCTGTTTGACTCGACTGTGGGTCTGAGAAG